>NW_027422995.1:690000-1380000 GCF_048934315.1 Petromyzon marinus | reverse complement strand
ACTTTCTGTATGTGTCTATGTAAGTGTTTCAGTGTCTGTATGTAAGTGTCTGTATGTAAGTGTCTGTATGTAAGTGTCTGTATGTAAGAGTCTGTATATAAGTGTCTGTATGTAAGTGTCTGTATGTAAGCTTCTTTATGTAAGTGTCTGTAAGTAGTGTCTCTATGTAAGTGTCTCAGTGTCTGTATGTAAGTGTCTGTATGTAAGTGTCTCAATGTAAGTGTCTGTATGTAAGTGTCTGTATGTACGTGTCTCAAGGTAAGTGTCTGTATGTAATTGTCTGTATGTAAGTGTCTATATGTAAGAGTCTGTATGCAAGTGTCTGTATGTACGTGTCTAAGTGTCTGTATGTAAGTATCTCTATGTAAGAGTCTGTATGTAAGTGTCAGTATGTAAGTGTCTAAGTGTCTGTATGTAAGGGTCTGTATGTAAGTGTCTGTATGTAAGTGTCTTCATGTAAGTGGCTGTATGTAAGTGTCTGTAAGTGTCTGTATGTAAGTATCTGTATGTAAGTGTCTGTATGTAAGTGTATGTTTGTAAGTGTCTGTATGTAAGTGTCTGTATGTAAGTGCCTGTTTGTAAGTGTCTGTATGTAAGTGTCTGTATATAAGTGCATGTATGTAAGTGTCTGTATGTAAGTGTCTCAGTGTCTGTATGTAAGTGTCTGTATGTAAGTGTCTCAGTGTCTGTATGTAAGTGTATGTAAGTGTCTGTATGTGTCTGTATGTAAGTGTATGTAACTTTCTGTATGTGTCTATGTAAGTGTTTCAGTGTCTGTATGTAAGTGTCTGTATGTAAGTGTCTGTATGTAAGTGTCTGTATGTAAGTGTCTGTATATAAGTGTCTGTATGTAAGTGTCTGTATGTAAGCTTCTGTATGTAAGTGTCTGTAAGTAGTGTCTCTATGTAAGTGTCTCAGTGTCTGTATGTAAGTGTCTCAATGTAAGTGTCTGTATGTAAGTGTCTGTATGTACGTGTCTCAAGGTAAGTGTCTGTATGTAATTGTCTGTATGTAAGTGTCTTTATGTAAGAGTCTGTATGCAAGTGTCTGTATGTACGTGTCTAAGTGTCTGTATGTAAGTATCTCTATGTAAGAGTCTGTATGTAAGTGTCAGTATGTAGGTGTCTAAGTGTCTGTATGTAAGTGTCTGTAAGTGTCTGTATGTATCTGTATGTAAGTTTCTGTATGTAAGTGTATGTTTGTAAGTGTCTGTATGTAAGTGTCTGTATGTAAGTGCCTGTTTGTAAGTGTCTGTATGTAAGTGTCTGTATATAAGTGCCTGTATGTAAGTGTCTGTATGTAAGTGTCTGTGTCTGTATGTAAGTGTCTGTATGTAAGTGTCTCAGTGTCTGTATGTAAGTGTCTGTATGTAAGCTTCTGTATGTAAGTGTCTGTAAGTAGTGTCTCTATGTAAGTTTCTGTATGTAAGTGTCTCAATGTAAGTGTCTGTATGTAAGTGTCTGTATGTCAGTGTCACAGTGTCTGTATGTAAGTGTCTGTATGTAAGTGTCTGTATGTAAGTATCTGTATGTAAATGTCTGTGTGTAAGTGTCTGTATGTAAGTGTCTTAGTGTCTGTATGTAAGTGTCTGTATGTAAGTGTCTGTTTGTGTCTGTATGTAAGTGTCTGTATGTAAGTGTCTGTATGTAAGTGGCTGTATGTAAGTGTCTGTAAGTGTCTGTATGTAAGTATCTGTATGTAAGTGTCTGTATGTAAGTATCTCTATGTAAGAGTCTGTATGTAAGTGTCAGTATGTAGGTGTCTAAGTGTCTGTATGTAAGTGTCTGTAAGTGTCTGTATGTATCTGTATGTAAGTTTCTGTATGTAAGTGTATGTTTGTAAGTGTCTGTATGTAAGTGTCTGTATGTAAGTGCCTGTTTGTAAGTGTCTGTATGTAAGTGTCTGTATATAAGTGCCTGTATGTAAGTGTCTGTATGTAAGTGTCTGTGTCTGTATGTAAGTGTCTGTATGTAAGTGTCTCAGTGTCTGTATGTAAGTGTCTGTATGTAAGCTTCTGTATGTAAGTGTCTGTAAGTAGTGTCTCTATGTAAGTTTCTGTATGTAAGTGTCTCAATGTAAGTGTCTGTATGTAAGTGTCTGTATGTCAGTGTCACAGTGTCTGTATGTAAGTGTCTGTATGTAAGTGTCTGTATGTAAGTATCTGTATGTAAATGTCTGTGTGTAAGTGTCTGTATGTAAGTGTCTTAGTGTCTGTATGTAAGTGTCTGTATGTAAGTGTCTGTTTGTGTCTGTATGTAAGTGTCTGTATGTAAGTGTCTGTATGTAAGTGGCTGTATGTAAGTGTCTGTAAGTGTCTGTATGTAAGTATCTGTATGTAAGTGTCTGTATGTAAGTTTCTGTATGTAAGTGTATGGTTGTAAGTGTCTGTATGTAAGTGTCTGTATGTAAGTGTCTGTATGTAAGTGTCTGTATGTAAGTGTCTCAGTGTCTGTATGTAAGTGTCTGTATGTAAGCTTCTGTATGTAAGTGTCTGTAAGTAGTGTCTCTATGTAAGTGTCTCAGTGTCTGTATGTAAGTTTCTGTATGTAAGTGTCTCAATGTAAGTGTCTGTATGTAAGTGTCTGTATGTCAGTGTCACAGTGTCTGTATGTAAGTGTCTGTATGTAAGTGTCTCAGTGTCTGTATGTAAGTGTATGTAAGTGTCTGTATGTGTCTGTATGTAAGTGTATGTAACTTTCTGTATGTGTCTATGTAAGTGTTTCAGTGTCTGTATGTAAGTGTCTGTATGTAAGTGTCTGTATGTAAGTGTCTGTATGTAAGTGTCTGTATATAAGTGTCTGTATGTAAGTGTCTGTATGTAAGCTTCTGTATGTAAGTGTCTGTAAGTAGTGTCTCTATGTAAGTGTCTCAGTGTCTGTATGTAAGTGTCTCAATGTAAGTGTCTGTATGTAAGTGTCTGTATGTACGTGTCTCAAGGTAAGTGTCTGTATGTAATTGTCTGTATGTAAGTGTCTTTATGTAAGAGTCTGTATGCAAGTGTCTGTATGTACGTGTCTAAGTGTCTGTATGTAAGTATCTCTATGTAAGAGTCTGTATGTAAGTGTCAGTATGTAGGTGTCTAAGTGTCTGTATGTAAGTGTCTGTAAGTGTCTGTATGTATCTGTATGTAAGTTTCTGTATGTAAGTGTATGTTTGTAAGTGTCTGTATGTAAGTGTCTGTATGTAAGTGCCTGTTTGTAAGTGTCTGTATGTAAGTGTCTGTATATAAGTGCCTGTATGTAAGTGTCTGTATGTAAGTGTCTGTGTCTGTATGTAAGTGTCTGTATGTAAGTGTCTCAGTGTCTGTATGTAAGTGTCTGTATGTAAGCTTCTGTATGTAAGTGTCTGTAAGTAGTGTCTCTATGTAAGTTTCTGTATGTAAGTGTCTCAATGTAAGTGTCTGTATGTAAGTGTCTGTATGTCAGTGTCACAGTGTCTGTATGTAAGTGTCTGTATGTAAGTGTCTGTATGTAAGTATCTGTATGTAAATGTCTGTGTGTAAGTGTCTGTATGTAAGTGTCTTAGTGTCTGTATGTAAGTGTCTGTATGTAAGTGTCTGTTTGTGTCTGTATGTAAGTGTCTGTATGTAAGTGTCTGTATGTAAGTGGCTGTATGTAAGTGTCTGTAAGTGTCTGTATGTAAGTATCTGTATGTAAGTGTCTGTATGTAAGTGTCTGTATGTAAGTGCCTGTTTGTAAGTGTCTGTATGTAAGTGTCTGTATATAAGTGCATGTATGTAAGTGTCTGTATGTAAGTGTCTCAGTGTCTGTATGTAAGTGTCTGTATGTAAGTGTCTCAGTGTCTGTATGTAAGTGTATGTAAGTGTCTGTATGTGTCTGTATGTAAGTGTATGTAACTTTCTGTATGTGTCTATGTAAGTGTTTCAGTGTCTGTATGTAAGTGTCTGTATGTAAGTGTCTGTATGTAAGTGTCTGTATGTAAGTGTCTGTATATAAGTGTCTGTATGTAAGTGTCTGTATGTAAGCTTCTGTATGTAAGTGTCTGTAAGTAGTGTCTCTATGTAAGTGTCTCAGTGTCTGTATGTAAGTGTCTCAATGTAAGTGTCTGTATGTAAGTGTCTGTATGTACGTGTCTCAAGGTAAGTGTCTGTATGTAATTGTCTGTATGTAAGTGTCTTTATGTAAGAGTCTGTATGCAAGTGTCTGTATGTACGTGTCTAAGTGTCTGTATGTAAGTATCTCTATGTAAGAGTCTGTATGTAAGTGTCAGTATGTAGGTGTCTAAGTGTCTGTATGTAAGTGTCTGTAAGTGTCTGTATGTATCTGTATGTAAGTTTCTGTATGTAAGTGTATGTTTGTAAGTGTCTGTATGTAAGTGTCTGTATGTAAGTGCCTGTTTGTAAGTGTCTGTATGTAAGTGTCTGTATATAAGTGCCTGTATGTAAGTGTCTGTATGTAAGTGTCTGTGTCTGTATGTAAGTGTCTGTATGTAAGTGTCTCAGTGTCTGTATGTAAGTGTCTGTATGTAAGCTTCTGTATGTAAGTGTCTGTAAGTAGTGTCTCTATGTAAGTTTCTGTATGTAAGTGTCTCAATGTAAGTGTCTGTATGTAAGTGTCTGTATGTCAGTGTCACAGTGTCTGTATGTAAGTGTCTGTATGTAAGTGTCTGTATGTAAGTATCTGTATGTAAATGTCTGTGTGTAAGTGTCTGTATGTAAGTGTCTTAGTGTCTGTATGTAAGTGTCTGTATGTAAGTGTCTGTTTGTGTCTGTATGTAAGTGTCTGTATGTAAGTGTCTGTATGTAAGTGGCTGTATGTAAGTGTCTGTAAGTGTCTGTATGTAAGTATCTGTATGTAAGTGTCTGTATGTAAGTATCTCTATGTAAGAGTCTGTATGTAAGTGTCAGTATGTAGGTGTCTAAGTGTCTGTATGTAAGTGTCTGTAAGTGTCTGTATGTATCTGTATGTAAGTTTCTGTATGTAAGTGTATGTTTGTAAGTGTCTGTATGTAAGTGTCTGTATGTAAGTGCCTGTTTGTAAGTGTCTGTATGTAAGTGTCTGTATATAAGTGCCTGTATGTAAGTGTCTGTATGTAAGTGTCTGTGTCTGTATGTAAGTGTCTGTATGTAAGTGTCTCAGTGTCTGTATGTAAGTGTCTGTATGTAAGCTTCTGTATGTAAGTGTCTGTAAGTAGTGTCTCTATGTAAGTTTCTGTATGTAAGTGTCTCAATGTAAGTGTCTGTATGTAAGTGTCTGTATGTCAGTGTCACAGTGTCTGTATGTAAGTGTCTGTATGTAAGTGTCTGTATGTAAGTATCTGTATGTAAATGTCTGTGTGTAAGTGTCTGTATGTAAGTGTCTTAGTGTCTGTATGTAAGTGTCTGTATGTAAGTGTCTGTTTGTGTCTGTATGTAAGTGTCTGTATGTAAGTGTCTGTATGTAAGTGGCTGTATGTAAGTGTCTGTAAGTGTCTGTATGTAAGTATCTGTATGTAAGTGTCTGTATGTAAGTTTCTGTATGTAAGTGTATGGTTGTAAGTGTCTGTATGTAAGTGTCTGTATGTAAGTGTCTGTATGTAAGTGTCTGTATGTAAGTGTCTCAGTGTCTGTATGTAAGTGTCTGTATGTAAGCTTCTGTATGTAAGTGTCTGTAAGTAGTGTCTCTATGTAAGTGTCTCAGTGTCTGTATGTAAGTTTCTGTATGTAAGTGTCTCAATGTAAGTGTCTGTATGTAAGTGTCTGTATGTCAGTGTCACAGTGTCTGTATGTAAGTGTCTGTATGTAAGTGTCTCAGTGTCTGTATGTAAGTGTCTGTATGTAAGCGTCTGTATGTGTCTATGTAAGTGTCTCAGTGTCTGTATTTAAGTGTCTGTATGTAAGTGTCTGTATGTAAGTGTCTCAGTGTCTGTATGTAAGTGTATGTAAGTGTCTGTATGTAAGTGTCTGTATGTAAGTGTATGTAACTTTCTGTATGTGTCTATGTAAGTGTTTCAGTGTCTGTATGTAAGTGTCTGTATGTAAGTGTCTGTATGTAAGTGTCTGTATGTAAGTGTCTGTATATAAGTGTCTGTATGTAAGTGTCTGTATGTAAGCTTCTGTATGTAAGTGTCTGTAAGTAGTGTCTCTATGTAAGTGTCTCAGTGTCTGTATGTAAGTGTCTGTATGTAAGTGTCTCAATGTAAGTGTCTGTATGTAAGTGTCTGTATGTACGTGTCTCAAGGTAAGTGTCTGTATGTAATTGTCTGTATGTAAGTGTCTTTATGTAAGAGTCTGTATGCAAGTGTCTGTATGTACGTGTCTAAGTGTCTGTATGTAAGTATCTCTATGTAAGAGTCTGTATGTAAGTGTCAGTATGTAAGTGTCTAAGTGTCTGTATGTAAGGGTCTGTATGTAAGTGTCTGTATGTAAGTGTCTTCATGTAAGTGGCTGTATGTAAGTGTCTGTAAGTGTCTGTATGTAAGTATCTGTATGTAAGTGTCTGTATGTAAGTTTCTGTATGTAAGTGTATGTTTGTAAGTGTCTGTATGTAAGTGTCTGTATGTAAGTGCCTGTTTGTAAGTGTCTGTATGTAAGTTTCTGTATGTAAGTGTCTGTATGTAAGTGTCTCAGTGTCTGTATGTAAGTGTCTGTATGTAAGTGTCTCAGTGTCTGTATGTAAGTGTATGTAAGTGTCTGTATGTAAGTGTCTGTATGTAAGTGTATGTAACTTTCTGTATGTGTCTATGTAAGTGTTTCAGTGTCTGTATGTAAGTGTCTGTATGTGAGTGTCTGTATGTAAGTGTCTGTATATAAGTGTCTGTATGTAAGTGTCTGTATGTAAGCTTCTGTATGTAAGTGTCTGTAAGTAGTGTCTCTATGTAAGTGTCTCAGTGTCTGTATGTAAGTGTCTGTATGTAAGTGTCTCAATGTAAGTGTCTGTATGTAAGTGTCTGTATGTACGTGTCTCAAGGTAAGTGTCTGTATGTAATTGTCTGTATGTAAGTGTCTTTATGTAAGAGTCTGTATGCAAGTGTCTGTATGTACGTGTCTAAGTGTCTGTATGTAAGTATCTCTATGTAAGAGTCTGTATGTAAGTGTCAGTATGTAAGTGTCTAAGTGTCTGTATGTAAGGGTCTGTATGTAAGTGTCTGTATGTAAGTGTCTTCATGTAAGTGGCTGTATGTAAGTGTCTGTAAGTGTCTGTATGTAAGTATCTGTATGTAAGTGTCTGTATGTAAGTTTCTGTATGTAAGTGTATGTTTGTAAGTGTCTGTATGTAAGTGTCTGTATGTAAGTGCCTGTTTGTAAGTGTCTGTATGTAAGTGTCTGTATATAAGTGCCTGTATGTAAGTGTCTGTATGTAAGTGTCTCAGTGTCTGTATGTAAGTGTCTGTATGTAAGTGTCTCAGTGTCTGTATGTAAGTGTCTGTATGTAAGCTTCTGTATGTAAGTGTCTGTAAGTAGTGTCTCTATGTAAGTTTCTGTATGTAAGTGTCTCAATGTAAGTGTCTGTATGTAAGTGTCTGTATGTCAGTGTCACAGTGTCTGTATGTAAGTGTCTGTATGTAAGTGTCTGTATGTAAGTATCTGTATGTAAATGTCTGTGTGTAAGTGTCTGTATGTAAGTGTCTTAGTGTCTGTATGTAAGTGTCTGTATGTAAGTGTCTTAGTGTCTGTATGTAAGTGTCTGTATGTAAGTGTCTGTATGTAAGTGTCTGTATGTAAGTGTCTGTATGTAAGTGTCTCAGTGTCTGTATGTAAGTGTCTGTATGTAAGCTTCTGTATGTAAGTGTCTGTAAGTAGTGTCTCTATGTAAGTGTCTCAGTGTCTGTATGTAAGTTTCTGTATGTAAGTGTCTCAATGTAAGTGTCTGTATGTCAGTGTCACAGTGTCTGTATGTAAGTGTCTGTATGTAAGTGTCTCAGTGTCTGTATGTAAGTGTCTGTATGTAAGCGTCTGTATGTGTCTATGTAAGTGTCTCAGTGTCTGTATTTAAGTGTCTGTATGTAAGTGTCTGTATGTAAGTGTCTCAGTGTCTGTATGTAAGTGTATGTAAGTGTCTGTATGTAAGTGTCTGTATGTAAGTGTATGTAACTTTCTGTATGTGTCTATGTAAGTGTTTCAGTGTCTGTATGTAAGTGTCTGTATGTAAGTGTCTGTATGTAAGTGTCTGTATGTAAGTGTCTGTATATAAGTGTCTGTATGTAAGTGTCTGTATGTAAGCTTCTGTATGTAAGTGTCTGTAAGTAGTGTCTCTATGTAAGTGTCTCAGTGTCTGTATGTAAGTGTCTGTATGTAAGTGTCTCAATGTAAGTGTCTGTATGTAAGTGTCTGTATGTACGTGTCTCAAGGTAAGTGTCTGTATGTAATTGTCTGTATGTAAGTGTCTTTATGTAAGAGTCTGTATGCAAGTGTCTGTATGTACGTGTCTAAGTGTCTGTATGTAAGTATCTCTATGTAAGAGTCTGTATGTAAGTGTCAGTATGTAAGTGTCTAAGTGTCTGTATGTAAGGGTCTGTATGTAAGTGTCTGTATGTAAGTGTCTTCATGTAAGTGGCTGTATGTAAGTGTCTGTAAGTGTCTGTATGTAAGTATCTGTATGTAAGTGTCTGTATGTAAGTTTCTGTATGTAAGTGTATGTTTGTAAGTGTCTGTATGTAAGTGTCTGTATGTAAGTGCCTGTTTGTAAGTGTCTGTATGTAAGTTTCTGTATGTAAGTGTCTGTATGTAAGTGTCTCAGTGTCTGTATGTAAGTGTCTGTATGTAAGTGTCTCAGTGTCTGTATGTAAGTGTATGTAAGTGTCTGTATGTAAGTGTCTGTATGTAAGTGTATGTAACTTTCTGTATGTGTCTATGTAAGTGTTTCAGTGTCTGTATGTAAGTGTCTGTATGTAAGTGTCTGTATGTAAGTGTCTGTATATAAGTGTCTGTATGTAAGTGTCTGTATGTAAGCTTCTGTATGTAAGTGTCTGTAAGTAGTGTCTCTATGTAAGTGTCTCAGTGTCTGTATGTAAGTGTCTGTATGTAAGTGTCTCAATGTAAGTGTCTGTATGTAAGTGTCTGTATGTACGTGTCTCAAGGTAAGTGTCTGTATGTAATTGTCTGTATGTAAGTGTCTTTATGTAAGAGTCTGTATGCAAGTGTCTGTATGTACGTGTCTAAGTGTCTGTATGTAAGTATCTCTATGTAAGAGTCTGTATGTAAGTGTCAGTATGTAAGTGTCTAAGTGTCTGTATGTAAGGGTCTGTATGTAAGTGTCTGTATGTAAGTGTCTTCATGTAAGTGGCTGTATGTAAGTGTCTGTAAGTGTCTGTATGTAAGTATCTGTATGTAAGTGTCTGTATGTAAGTTTCTGTATGTAAGTGTATGTTTGTAAGTGTCTGTATGTAAGTGTCTGTATGTAAGTGCCTGTTTGTAAGTGTCTGTATGTAAGTGTCTGTATATAAGTGCCTGTATGTAAGTGTCTGTATGTAAGTGTCTCAGTGTCTGTATGTAAGTGTCTGTATGTAAGTGTCTCAGTGTCTGTATGTAAGTGTCTGTATGTAAGCTTCTGTATGTAAGTGTCTGTAAGTAGTGTCTCTATGTAAGTTTCTGTATGTAAGTGTCTCAATGTAAGTGTCTGTATGTAAGTGTCTGTATGTCAGTGTCACAGTGTCTGTATGTAAGTGTCTGTATGTAAGTGTCTGTATGTAAGTATCTGTATGTAAATGTCTGTGTGTAAGTGTCTGTATGTAAGTGTCTTAGTGTCTGTATGTAAGTGTCTGTATGTAAGTGTCTTAGTGTCTGTATGTAAGTGTCTGTATGTAAGTGTCTGTATGTAAGTGTCTGTATGTAAGTGGCTGTATGTAAGTGTCTGTAAGTGTCTGTATGTAAGTATCTGTATGTAAGTGTCTGTATGTAAGTTTCTGTATGTAAGTGTATGGTTGTAAGTGTCTGTATGTAAGTGTCTGTATGTAAGTGTCTGTATGTAAGTGTCTGTATGTAAGTGTCTCAGTGTCTGTATGTAAGTGTCTGTATGTAAGCTTCTGTATGTAAGTGTCTGTAAGTAGTGTCTCTATGTAAGTGTCTCAGTGTCTGTATGTAAGTTTCTGTATGTAAGTGTCTCAATGTAAGTGTCTGTATGTCAGTGTCACAGTGTCTGTATGTAAGTGTCTGTATGTAAGTGTCTCAGTGTCTGTATGTAAGTGTCTGTATGTAAGCGTCTATATGTGTCTATGTAAGTGTCTCAGTGTCTGTATTTAAGTGTCTGTATGTAAGTGTCTGTATGTAAGTGTCTGTATGTAAGTGTATGTAACTTTCTGTATGTGTCTATGTAAGTGTTTCAGTGTCTGTATGTAAGTGTCTGTATGTAAGTGTCTGTATGTAAGTGTCTGTATGTAAGTGTCTATATAAGTGTCTGTATGTAAGTGTCTGTATGTAAGCTTCTGTATGTAAGTGTCTGTAAGTAGTGTCTCTATGTAAGTGTCTCAGTGTCTGTATGTAAGTGTCTGTATGTAAGTGTCTCAATGTAAGTGTCTGTATGTAAGTGTCTGTATGTACGTGTCTCAAGGTAAGTGTCTGTATGTAATTGTCTGTATGTAAGTGTCTTTATGTAAGAGTCTGTATGCAAGTGTCTGTATGTACGTGTCTAAGTGTCTGTATGTAAGTATCTCTATGTAAGAGTCTGTATGTAAGTGTCAGTATGTAAGTGTCTAAGTGTCTGTATGTAAGGGTCTGTATGTAAGTGTCTGTATGTAAGTGTCTTCATGTAAGTGGCTGTATGTAAGTGTCTGTAAGTGTCTGTATGTAAGTATCTGTATGTAAGTGTCTGTATGTAAGTTTCTGTATGTAAGTGTATGTTTGTAAGTGTCTGTATGTAAGTGTCTGTATGTAAGTGCCTGTTTGTAAGTGTCTGTATGTAAGTGTCTGTATATAAGTGCCTGTATGTAAGTGTCTGTATGTAAGTGTCTCAGTGTCTGTATGTAAGTGTCTGTATGTAAGTGTCTCAGTGTCTGTATGTAAGTGTATGTAAGTGTCTGTATGTAAGTGTCTGTATGTAAGTGTATGTAACTTTCTGTATGTGTCTATGTAAGTGTTTCAGTGTCTGTATGTAAGTGTCTGTATGTAAGTGTCTGTATGTAAGTGTCTGTATGTAAGTGTCTGTATATAAGTGTCTGTATGTAAGTGTCTGTATGTAAGCTTCTGTATGTAAGTGTCTGTAAGTAGTGTCTCTATGTAAGTGTCTCAGTGTCTGTATGTAAGTGTCTGTATGTAAGTGTCTCAATGTAAGTGTCTGTATGTAAGTGTCTGTATGTACGTGTCTCAAGGTAAGTGTCTGTATGTAATTGTCTGTATGTAAGTGTCTTTATGTAAGAGTCTGTATGCAAGTGTCTGTATGTACGTGTCTAAGTGTCTGTATGTAAGTATCTCTATGTAAGAGTCTGTATGTAAGTGTCAGTATGTAAGTGTCTAAGTGTCTGTATGTAAGGGTCTGTATGTAAGTGTCTGTATGTAAGTGTCTTCATGTAAGTGGCTGTATGTAAGTGTCTGTAAGTGTCTGTATGTAAGTATCTGTATGTAAGTGTCTGTATGTAAGTTTCTGTATGTAAGTGTATGTTTGTAAGTGTCTGTATGTAAGTGTCTGTATGTAAGTGCCTGTTTGTAAGTGTCTGTATGTAAGTGTCTGTATATAAGTGCCTGTATGTAAGTGTCTGTATGTAAGTGTCTCAGTGTCTGTATGTAAGTGTCTGTATGTAAGTGTCTCAGTGTCTGTATGTAAGTGTCTGTATGTAAGCTTCTGTATGTAAGTGTCTGTAAGTAGTGTCTCTATGTAAGTTTCTGTATGTAAGTGTCTCAATGTAAGTGTCTGTATGTAAGTGTCTGTATGTCAGTGTCACAGTGTCTGTATGTAAGTGTCTGTATGTAAGTGTCTGTATGTAAGTATCTGTATGTAAATGTCTGTGTGTAAGTGTCTGTATGTAAGTGTCTTAGTGTCTGTATGTAAGTGTCTGTATGTAAGTGTCTGTTTGTGTCTGTATGTAAGTGTCTGTATGTAAGTGTCTGTATGTAAGTGTCTGTATGTAAGTGGCTGTATGTAAGTGTCTGTAAGTGTCTGTATGTAAGTATCTGTATGTAAGTGTCTGTATGTAAGTTTCTGTATGTAAGTGTATGGTTGTAAGTGTCTGTATGTAAGTGTCTGTATGTAAGTGTCTGTATGTAAGTGTCTGTATGTAAGTGTCTCAGTGTCTGTATGTAAGTGTCTGTATGTAAGCTTCTGTATGTAAGTGTCTGTAAGTAGTGTCTCTATGTAAGTGTCTCAGTGTCTGTATGTAAGTTTCTGTATGTAAGTGTCTCAATGTAAGTGTCTGTATGTAAGTGTCTGTATGTCAGTGTCACAGTGTCTGTATGTAAGTGTCTGTATGTAAGTGTCTCAGTGTCTGTATGTAAGTGTCTGTATGTAAGCGTCTGTATGTGTCTATGTAAGTGTCTCAGTGTCTGTATTTAAGTGTCTGTATGTAAGTGTCTGTATGTAAGTGTCTCAGTGTCTGTATGTAAGTGTATGTAAGTGTCTGTATGTAAGTGTCTGTATGTAAGTGTATGTAACTTTCTGTATGTGTCTATGTAAGTGTTTCAGTGTCTGTATGTAAGTGTCTGTATGTAAGTGTCTGTATGTAAGTGTCTGTATATAAGTGTCTGTATGTAAGTGTCTGTATGTAAGCTTCTGTATGTAAGTGTCTGTAAGTAGTGTCTCTATGTAAGTGTCTCAGTGTCTGTATGTAAGTGTCTGTATGTAAGTGTCTCAATGTAAGTGTCTGTATGTAAGTGTCTGTATGTACGTGTCTCAAGGTAAGTGTCTGTATGTAATTGTCTGTATGTAAGTGTCTTTATGTAAGAGTCTGTATGCAAGTGTCTGTATGTACGTGTCTAAGTGTCTGTATGTAAGTATCTCTATGTAAGAGTCTGTATGTAAGTGTCAGTATGTAAGTGTCTAAGTGTCTGTATGTAAGGGTCTGTATGTAAGTGTCTGTATGTAAGTGTCTTCATGTAAGTGGCTGTATGTAAGTGTCTGTAAGTGTCTGTATGTAAGTATCTGTATGTAAGTGTCTGTATGTAAGTTTCTGTATGTAAGTGTATGTTTGTAAGTGTCTGTATGTAAGTGTCTGTATGTAAGTGCCTGTTTGTAAGTGTCTGTATGTAAGTGTCTGTATATAAGTGCCTGTATGTAAGTGTCTGTATGTAAGTGTCTCAGTGTCTGTATGTAAGAGTCTGTATGTAAGTGTCTCAGTGTCTGTATGTAAGTGTATGTAAGTGTCTGTATGTAAGTGTCTGTATGTAAGTGTATGTAACTTTCTGTATGTGTCTATGTAAGTGTTTCAGTGTCTGTATGTAAGTGTCTGTATGTAAGTGTCTGTATGTAAGTGTCTGTATGTAAGTGTCTGTATATAAGTGTCTGTATGTAAGTGTCTGTATGTAAGCTTCTGTATGTAAGTGTCTGTAAGTAGTGTCTCTATGTAAGTGTCTCAGTGTCTGTATGTGTCTGTATGTAAGTGTCTCAATGTAAGTGTCTGTATGTAAGTGTCTGTATGTACGTGTCTCAAGGTAAGTGTCTGTATGTAATTGTCTGTATGTAAGTGTCTTTATGTAAGAGTCTGTATGCAAGTGTCTGTATGTACGTGTCTAAGTGTCTGTATGTAAGTGTCTCTATGTAAGAGTCTGTATGTAAGTGTCAGTATGTAAGTGTCTAAGTGTCTGTATGTAAGGGTCTGTATGTAAGTGTCTATATGTAAGTGTCTGTATGTAAGTGTCTCAGTGTCTGTATGTAAGTGTCTGTATGTAAGCGTCTGTATGTGTCTATGTAAGTGTCTCAGTGTCTGTATTTAAGTGTCTGTATGTAAGTGTCTGTATGTAAGTGTCTCAGTGTCTGTATGTAAGTGTATGTAAGTGTCTATGTAAGTGTTTCAGTGTCTGTATGTAAGTGTCTGTATGTAAGTGTCTGTATGTAACTGTCTGTATGTAAGTGTCTGTATATAAGTGTCTGTATGTAAGTGTCTGTATGTAAGTGTATGTAAGTTTCTGTATGTAAGTGTCTATGTAAGTGTCTCAGTGTCTGTATGTAAGTGTCTGTATGTAACTGTCTGAATGTAAGTGTCTGTATATAAGTGTCTGTATGTAAGTGTCTGTATGTAAGTGTATGTAAGTGTCTGTATGTAAGTGTCTGTATGTAAGTGTCTCAGTGTCTGTATGTAAGTGTATGTAAGTTTCTGTATGTAAGTGTCTATGTAAGTGTCTCAGTGTCTGTATGTAAGTGTCTGTATGTAAGCGTCTGTATGTGTCTATGTAAGTGTCTCAGTGTCTGTATTTAAGTGTCTGTATGTAAGTGTCTGTATGTAAGTGTCTCAGTGTCTGTATGTAAGTGTATGTAAGTGTCTGTATGTAAGTGTCTGTATGTAAGTGTATGTAAGTTTCTGTATGTGTCTATGTAAGTGTTTCAGTGTCTGTATGTAAGTGTCTGTATGTAAGTGTCTGTATGTAAGTGTCTGTATGTAAGTGTCTGTATATAAGTGTCTGTATGTAAGTGTCTGTATGTAAGCTTCTGTATGTAAGTGTCTGTAAGTAGTGTCTCTATGTAAGTGTCTCAGTGTCTGTATGTGTCTGTATGTAAGTGTCTCAATGTAAGTGTCTGTATGTAAGTGTCTGTATGTACGTGTCTCAAGGTAAGTGTCTGTATGTAATTGTCTGTATGTAAGTGTCTTTATGTAAGAGTCTGTATGCAAGTGTCTGTATGTACGTGTCTAAGTGTCTGTATGTAAGTTTCTCTATGTAAGAGTCTGTATGTAAGTGTCAGTATGTAAGTGTCTAAGTGTCTGTATGTAAGGGTCTGTATGTAAGTGTCTATATGTAAGTGTCTGTATGTAAGTGTCTGTATGTAAGTGTCTGTATGTAAGTGTCTGTATGTAAGTATCTGTATGTAAATGTCTGTGTGTAAGTGTCTGTATGTAAGTGTCTTAGTGTCTGTATGTAAGTGTCTGTATGTAAGTGTCTGTTTGTGTCTGTATGTAAGTTTCTGTATGTAAGTGTATGTTTGTAAGTGTCTGTATGTAAGTGTCTGTATGTAAGTGTCTGTAAGTGTCTGTATGTAAGTGTCTCAGTGTCTGTATGTAAGTGTCTGTATGTAAGTGTCTCAGTGTCTGTATGTAAGTGTCTGTATGTAAGCTTCTGTATGTAAGTGTCTGTAAGTAGTGTCTCTATGTAAGTTTCTGTATGTAAGTGTCTCAATGTAAGTGTCTGTATGTAAGTGTCTGTATGTCAGTGTCACAGTGTCTGTATGTAAGTGTCTGTATGTAAGTGTCTCAGTGTCTGTATGTAAGTGTCTGTATGTAAGCGTCTGTATGTGTCTATGTAAGTGTCTCAGTGTCTGTATTTAAGTGTCTGTATGTAAGTGTCTGTATGTAAGTGTCTCAGTGTCTGTATGTAAGTGTATGTAAGTTTCTGTATGTAAGTGTCTATGTAAGTGTTTCAGTGTCTGTATGTAAGTGTCTGTATGTAAGTGTCTGTATGTACCTGTCTGTATGTAAGTGTCTGTATATAAGTGTCTGTATGTAAGTGTATGTAAGTTTCTGTATGTAAGTGTCTATGTAAGTGTCTCAGTGTCTGTATGTAAGTGTCTGTATGTAACTGTCTGAATGTAAGTGTCTGTATATAAGTGTCTGTATGTAAGTGTCTGTATGTAAGTGTATGTAAGTGTCTGTATGTAAGTGTCTGTATGTAAGTGTCTCAGTGTCTGTATGTAAGTGTATGTAAGTTTCTGTATGTAAGTGTCTATGTAAGTGTCTCAGTGTCTGTATGTAAGTGTCTGTATGTAAGCGTCTGTATGTGTCTATGTAAGTGTCTCAGTGTCTGTATTTAAGTGTCTGTATGTAAGTGTCTGTATGTAAGTGTCTCAGTGTCTGTATGTAAGTGTATGTAAGTGTCTGTATGTAAGTGTCTGTATGTAAGTGTATGTAAGTTTCTGTATGTGTCTATGTAAGTGTTTCAGTGTCTGTATGTAAGTGTCTGTATGTAAGTGTCTGTATGTAAGTGTCTGTATGTAAGTGTCTGTATATAAGTGTCTGTATGTAAGTGTCTGTATGTAAGCTTCTGTATGTAAGTGTCTGTAAGTAGTGTCTCTATGTAAGTGTCTCAGTGTCTGTATGTGTCTGTATGTAAGTGTCTCAATGTAAGTGTCTGTATGTAAGTGTCTGTATGTACGTGTCTCAAGGTAAGTGTCTGTATGTAATTGTCTGTATGTAAGTGTCTTTATGTAAGAGTCTGTATGCAAGTGTCTGTATGTACGTGTCTAAGTGTCTGTATGTAAGTTTCTCTATGTAAGAGTCTGTATGTAAGTGTCAGTATGTAAGTGTCTAAGTGTCTGTATGTAAGGGTCTGTATGTAAGTGTCTATATGTAAGTGTCTGTATGTAAGTGTCTGTATGTAAGTGTCTGTATGTAAGTGTCTGTATGTAAGTATCTGTATGTAAATGTCTGTGTGTAAGTGTCTGTATGTAAGTGTCTTAGTGTCTGTATGTAAGTGTCTGTATGTAAGTGTCTGTTTGTGTCTGTATGTAAGTTTCTGTATGTAAGTGTATGTTTGTAAGTGTCTGTATGTAAGTGTCTGTATGTAAGTGTCTGTAAGTGTCTGTATGTAAGTGTCTCAGTGTCTGTATGTAAGTGTCTGTATGTAAGTGTCTCAGTGTCTGTATGTAAGTGTCTGTATGTAAGCTTCTGTATGTAAGTGTCTGTAAGTAGTGTCTCTATGTAAGTTTCTGTATGTAAGTGTCTCAATGTAAGTGTCTGTATGTAAGTGTCTGTATGTCAGTGTCACAGTGTCTGTATGTAAGTGTCTGTATGTAAGTGTCTCAGTGTCTGTATGTAAGTGTCTGTATGTAAGCGTCTGTATGTGTCTATGTAAGTGTCTCAGTGTCTGTATTTAAGTGTCTGTATGTAAGTGTCTGTATGTAAGTGTCTCAGTGTCTGTATGTAAGTGTATGTAAGTTTCTGTATGTAAGTGTCTATGTAAGTGTTTCAGTGTCTGTATGTAAGTGTCTGTATGTAAGTGTCTGTATGTAACTGTCTGTATGTAAGTGTCTGTATATAAGTGTCTGTATGTAAGTGTATGTAAGTTTCTGTATGTAAGTGTCTATGTAAGTGTCTCAGTGTCTGTATGTAAGTGTCTGTATGTAACTGTCTGAATGTAAGTGTCTGTATATAAGTGTCTGTATGTAAGTGTCTGTATGTAAGTGTATGTAAGTGTCTGTATGTAAGTGTCTGTATGTAAGTGTCTCAGTGTCTGTATGTAAGTGTATGTAAGTTTCTGTATGTAAGTGTCTATGTAAGTGTTTCAGTGTCTGTATGTAAGTGTCTGTATGTAAGTGTCTGTATGTAACTGTCTGTATGTAAGTGTCTGTATATAAGTGTCTGTATGTAAGTGTCTGTATGTAAGTGTATGTAAGTTTCTGTATGTAAGTGTCTATGTGTCTCAGTGTCTGTATGTAAGTGTCTCAGTGTCTGTATGTAAGTGTATGTAAGTGTCTGTATGTAAGTGTCTGTATGTAAGTGTATGTAAGTTTCTGTATGTGTCTATGTAAGTGTTTCAGTGTCTGTATGTAAGTGTCTGTATGTAAGTGTCTGTATATAAGTGTCTGTATGTAAGTGTCTGTATGTAAGCTTATGTATGTAAGTGTCTGTAAGTAGTGTCTCTATGTAAGTGTCTCAGTGTCTGTATGTGTCTGTATGTAAGTGTCTCAATGTAAGTGTCTGTATGTAAGTGTCTGTATGTACGTGTCTCAAGGTAAGTGTCTGTATGTAATTGTCTGTATGTAAGTGTCTTTATGTAAGAGTCTGTATGCAAGTGTCTGTATGTACGTGTCTAAGTGTCTGTATGTAAGTGTCTCTATGTAAGAGTCTGTATGTAAGTGTCAGTATGTAAGTGTCTAAGTGTCTGTATGTAAGGGTCTGTATGTAAGTGTCTATATGTAAGTGTCTGTATGTAAGTGTCTCAGTGTCTGTATGTAAGTGTCTGTATGTAAGCGTCTGTATGTGTCTATGTAAGTGTCTCAGTGTCTGTATTTAAGTGTCTGTATGTAAGTGTCTGTATGTAAGTGTCTCAGTGTCTGTATGTAAGTGTATGTAAGTGTCTATGTAAGTGTTTCAGTGTCTGTATGTAAGTGTCTGTATGTAAGTGTCTGTATGTAACTGTCTGTATGTAAGTGTCTGTATATAAGTGTCTGTATGTAAGTGTCTGTATGAAAGTGTATGTAAGTTTCTGTATGTAAGTGTCTATGTAAGTGTCTCAGTGTCTGTATGTAAGTGTCTGTATGTAACTGTCTGAATGTAAGTGTCTGTATATAAGTGTCTGTATGTAAGTGTCTGTATGTAAGTGTATGTAAGTGTCTGTATGTAAGTGTCTGTATGTAAGTGTCTCAGTGTCTGTATGTAAGTGTATGTAAGTTTCTGTATGTAAGTGTCTATGTAAGTGTTTCAGTGTCTGTATGTAAGTGTCTGTATGTAAGTGTCTGTATGTAACTGTCTGTATGTAAGTGTCTGTATATAAGTGTCTGTATGTAAGTGTCTGTATGTAAGTGTATGTAAGTTTCTGTATGTAAGTGTCTATGTGTCTCAGTGTCTGTATGTAAGTGTCTGTATGTAAGCATCTGTATGTGTCTATGTAAGTGTCTCAGTGTCTGTATTTAAGTGTCTGTATGTAAGTGTCTGTATGTAAGTGTCTCAGTGTCTGTATGTAAGTGTATGTAAGTGTCTGTATGTAAGTGTCTGTATGTAAGTGTATGTAAGTTTCTGTATGTGTCTATGTAAGTGTTTCAGTGTCTGTATGTAAGTGTCTGTATGTAAGTGTCTGTATGTAAGTGTCTGTATATAAGTGTCTGTATGTAAGTGTCTGTATGTAAGCTTCTGTATGTAAGTGTCTGTAAGTAGTGTCTCTATGTAAGTGTCTCAGTGTCTGTATGTGTCTGTATGTAAGTGTCTCAATGTAAGTGTCTGTATGTAAGTGTCTCAATGTAAGTGTCTGTATGTAAGTGTCTGTATGTACGTGTCTCAAGGTAAGTGTCTGTATGTAATTGTCTGTATGTAAGTGTCTTTATGTAAGAGTCTGTATGCAAGTGTCTGTATGTACGTGTCTAAGTGTCTGTATGTAAGTGTCTCTATGTAAGAGTCTGTATGTAAGTGTCAGTATGTAAGTGTCTAAGTGTCTGTATGTAAGGGTCTGTATGTAAGTGTCTATATGTAAGTGTCTGTATGTAAGTGTCTCAGTGTCTGTATGTAAGTGTCTGTATGTAAGCGTCTGTATGTGTCTATGTAAGTGTCTCAGTGTCTGTATTTAAGTGTCTGTATGTAAGTGTCTGTATGTAAGTGTCTCAGTGTCTGTATGTAAGTGTATGTAAGTGTCTGTATGTAAGTGTCTGTATGTAAGTGTATGTAAGTTTCTGTATGTGTCTATGTAAGTGTTTCAGTGTCTGTATGTAAGTGTCTGTATGTAAGTGTCTGTATATAAGTGTCTGTATGTAAGTGTCTGTATGTAAGCTTATGTATGTAAGTGTCTGTAAGTAGTGTCTCTATGTAAGTGTCTCAGTGTCTGTATGTGTCTGTATGTAAGTGTCTCAATGTAAGTGTCTGTATGTAAGTGTCTGTATGTACGTGTCTCAAGGTAAGTGTCTGTATGTAATTGTCTGTATGTAAGTGTCTTTATGTAAGAGTCTGTATGCAAGTGTCTGTATGTACGTGTCTAAGTGTCTGTATGTAAGTGTCTCTATGTAAGAGTCTGTATGTAAGTGTCAGTATGTAAGTGTCTAAGTGTCTGTATGTAAGGGTCTGTATGTAAGTGTCTATATGTAAGTGTCTGTATGTAAGTGTCTCAGTGTCTGTATGTAAGTGTCTGTATGTAAGCGTCTGTATGTGTCTATGTAAGTGTCTCAGTGTCTGTATTTAAGTGTCTGTATGTAAGTGTCTGTATGTAAGTGTCTCAGTGTCTGTATGTAAGTGTATGTAAGTGTCTATGTAAGTGTTTCAGTGTCTGTATGTAAGTGTCTGTATGTAAGTGTCTGTATGTAAGTGTCTGTATATAAGTGTCTGTATATAAGTGTCTGTATGTAAGTGTCTGTATGTAAGTGTCTGTATGTAAGTGTATGTAAGTTTCTGTATGTAAGTGTCTATGTAAGTGTCTCAGTGTCTGTATGTAAGTGTCTGTATGTAACTGTCTGAATGTAAGTGTCTGTATATAAGTGTCTGTATGTAAGTGTCTGTATGTAAGTGTATGTAAGTGTCTGTATGTAAGTGTCTGTATGTAAGTGTATGTAAGTTTCTGTATGTAAGTGTCTATGTAAGTGTTTCAGTGTCTGTATGTAAGTGTCTGTATGTAAGTGTCTGTATGTAACTGTCTGTATGTAAGTGTCTGTATATAAGTGTCTGTATGTAAGTGTCTGTATGTAAGTGTATGTAAGTTTCTGTATGTAAGTGTCTATGTGTCTCAGTGTCTGTATGTAAGTGTCTGTATGTAAGTGTCTGTATGTAAGTGTATGTAAGTTTCTGTATGTAAGTGTCTATGTAAGTGTCTCAGTGTCTGTATGTAAGTGTCTGTATGTAACTGTCTGAATGTAAGTGTCTGTATATAAGTGTCTGTATGTAAGTGTCTGTATGTAAGTGTATGTAAGTGTCTGTATGTAAGTGTCTGTATGTAAGTGTCTCAGTGTCTGTATGTAAGTGTATGTAAGTTTCTGTATGTAAGTGTCTATGTAAGTGTCTCAGTGTCTGTATGTAAGTGTCTGTATGTAAGCGTCTGTATGTGTCTATGTAAGTGTCTCAGTGTCTGTATTTAAGTGTCTGTATGTAAGTGTCTGTATGTAAGTGTCTCAGTGTCTGTATGTAAGTGTATGTAAGTGTCTGTATGTAAGTGTCTGTATGTAAGTGTATGTAAGTTTCTGTATGTGTCTATGTAAGTGTTTCAGTGTCTGTATGTAAGTGTCTGTATGTAAGTGTCTGTATGTAAGTGTCTGTATGTAAGTGTCTGTATATAAGTGTCTGTATGTAAGTGTCTGTATGTAAGCTTCTGTATGTAAGTGTCTGTAAGTAGTGTCTCTATGTAAGTGTCTCAGTGTCTGTATGTGTCTGTATGTAAGTGTCTCAATGTAAGTGTCTGTATGTAAGTGTCTGTATGTACGTGTCTCAAGGTAAGTGTCTGTATGTAATTGTCTGTATGTAAGTGTCTTTATGTAAGAGTCTGTATGCAAGTGTCTGTATGTACGTGTCTAAGTGTCTGTATGTAAGTTTCTCTATGTAAGAGTCTGTATGTAAGTGTCAGTATGTAAGTGTCTAAGTGTCTGTATGTAAGGGTCTGTATGTAAGTGTCTATATGTAAGTGTCTGTATGTAAGTGTCTGTATGTAAGTGTCTGTATGTAAGTGTCTGTATGTAAGTATCTGTATGTAAATGTCTGTGTGTAAGTGTCTGTATGTAAGTGTCTTAGTGTCTGTATGTAAGTGTCTGTATGTAAGTGTCTGTTTGTGTCTGTATGTAAGTTTCTGTATGTAAGTGTATGTTTGTAAGTGTCTGTATGTAAGTGTCTGTATGTAAGTGTCTGTAAGTGTCTGTATGTAAGTGTCTCAGTGTCTGTATGTAAGTGTCTGTATGTAAGTGTCTCAGTGTCTGTATGTAAGTGTCTGTATGTAAGCTTCTGTATGTAAGTGTCTGTAAGTAGTGTCTCTATGTAAGTTTCTGTATGTAAGTGTCTCAATGTAAGTGTCTGTATGTAAGTGTCTGTATGTCAGTGTCACAGTGTCTGTATGTAAGTGTCTGTATGTAAGTGTCTCAGTGTCTGTATGTAAGTGTCTGTATGTAAGCGTCTGTATGTGTCTATGTAAGTGTCTCAGTGTCTGTATTTAAGTGTCTGTATGTAAGTGTCTGTATGTAAGTGTCTCAGTGTCTGTATGTAAGTGTATGTAAGTTTCTGTATGTAAGTGTCTATGTAAGTGTTTCAGTGTCTGTATGTAAGTGTCTGTATGTAAGTGTCTGTATGTAACTGTCTGTATGTAAGTGTCTGTATATAAGTGTCTGTATGTAAGTGTATGTAAGTTTCTGTATGTAAGTGTCTATGTAAGTGTCTCAGTGTCTGTATGTAAGTGTCTGTATGTAACTGTCTGAATGTAAGTGTCTGTATATAAGTGTCTGTATGTAAGTGTCTGTATGTAAGTGTATGTAAGTGTCTGTATGTAAGTGTCTGTATGTAAGTGTCTCAGTGTCTGTATGTAAGTGTATGTAAGTTTCTGTATGTAAGTGTCTATGTAAGTGTCTCAGTGTCTGTATGTAAGTGTCTGTATGTAAGCGTCTGTATGTGTCTATGTAAGTGTCTCAGTGTCTGTATTTAAGTGTCTGTATGTAAGTGTCTGTATGTAAGTGTCTCAGTGTCTGTATGTAAGTGTATGTAAGTGTCTGTATGTAAGTGTCTGTATGTAAGTGTATGTAAGTTTCTGTATGTGTCTATGTAAGTGTTTCAGTGTCTGTATGTAAGTGTCTGTATGTAAGTGTCTGTATGTAAGTGGCTGTATGTAAGTGTCTGTATATAAGTGTCTGTATGTAAGTGTCTGTATGTAAGCTTCTGTATGTAAGTGTCTGTAAGTAGTGTCTCTATGTAAGTGTCTCAGTGTCTGTATGTGTCTGTATGTAAGTGTCTCAATGTAAGTGTCTGTATGTAAGTGTCTGTATGTACGTGTCTCAAGGTAAGTGTCTGTATGTAATTGTCTGTATGTAAGTGTCTTTATGTAAGAGTCTGTATGCAAGTGTCTGTATGTACGTGTCTAAGTGTCTGTATGTAAGTTTCTCTATGTAAGAGTCTGTATGTAAGTGTCAGTATGTAAGTGTCTAAGTGTCTGTATGTAAGGGTCTGTATGTAAGTGTCTATATGTAAGTGTCTGTATGTAAGTGTCTGTATGTAAGTGTCTGTATGTAAGTGTCTGTATGTAAGTATCTGTATGTAAATGTCTGTGTGTAAGTGTCTGTATGTAAGTGTCTTAGTGTCTGTATGTAAGTGTCTGTATGTAAGTGTCTGTTTGTGTCTGTATGTAAGTTTCTGTATGTAAGTGTATGTTTGTAAGTGTCTGTATGTAAGTGTCTGTATGTAAGTGTCTGTAAGTGTCTGTATGTAAGTGTCTCAGTGTCTGTATGTAAGTGTCTGTATGTAAGTGTCTCAGTGTCTGTATGTAAGTGTCTGTATGTAAGCTTCTGTATGTAAGTGTCTGTAAGTAGTGTCTCTATGTAAGTTTCTGTATGTAAGTGTCTCAATGTAAGTGTCTGTATGTAAGTGTCTGTATGTCAGTGTCACAGTGTCTGTATGTAAGTGTCTGTATGTAAGTGTCTCAGTGTCTGTATGTAAGTGTCTGTATGTAAGCGTCTGTATGTGTCTATGTAAGTGTCTCAGTGTCTGTATTTAAGTGTCTGTATGTAAGTGTCTGTATGTAAGTGTCTCAGTGTCTGTATGTAAGTGTATGTAAGTTTCTGTATGTAAGTGTCTATGTAAGTGTTTCAGTGTCTGTATGTAAGTGTCTGTATGTAAGTGTCTGTATGTAACTGTCTGTATGTAAGTGTCTGTATATAAGTGTCTGTATGTAAGTGTATGTAAGTTTCTGTATGTAAGTGTCTATGTAAGTGTCTCAGTGTCTGTATGTAAGTGTCTGTATGTAACTGTCTGAATGTAAGTGTCTGTATATAAGTGTCTGTATGTAAGTGTCTGTATGTAAGTGTATGTAAGTGTCTGTATGTAAGTGTCTGTATGTAAGTGTCTCAGTGTCTGTATGTAAGTGTATGTAAGTTTCTGTATGTAAGTGTCTATGTAAGTGTTTCAGTGTCTGTATGTAAGTGTCTGTATGTAAGTGTCTGTATGTAACTGTCTGTATGTAAGTGTCTGTATATAAGTGTCTGTATGTAAGTGTCTGTATGTAAGTGTATGTAAGTTTCTGTATGTAAGTGTCTATGTGTCTCAGTGTCTGTATGTAAGTGTCTGTATGTAAGCGTCTGTATGTGTCTATGTAAGTGTCTCAGTGTCTGTATTTAAGTGTCTGTATGTAAGTGTCTGTATGTAAGTGTCTCAGTGTCTGTATGTAAGTGTATGTAAGTGTCTGTATGTAAGTGTCTGTATGTAAGTGTATGTAAGTTTCTGTATGTGTCTATGTAAGTGTTTCAGTGTCTGTATGTAAGTGTCTGTATGTAAGTGTCTGTATGTAAGTGTCTGTATATAAGTGTCTGTATGTAAGTGTCTGTATGTAAGCTTCTGTATGTAAGTGTCTGTAAGTAGTGTCTCTATGTAAGTGTCTCAGTGTCTGTATGTGTCTGTATGTAAGTGTCTCAATGTAAGTGTCTGTATGTAAGTGTCTGTATGTACGTGTCTCAAGGTAAGTGTCTGTATGTAATTGTCTGTATGTAAGTGTCTTTATGTAAGAGTCTGTATGCAAGTGTCTGTATGTACGTGTCTAAGTGTCTGTATGTAAGTGTCTCTATGTAAGAGTCTGTATGTAAGTGTCAGTATGTTAGTGTCTAAGTGTCTGTATGTAAGGGTCTGTATGTAAGTGTCTATATGTAAGTGTCTGTATGTAAGTGTCTCAGTGTCTGTATGTAAGTGTCTGTATGTAAGCGTCTGTATGTGTCTATGTAAGTGTCTCAGTGTCTGTATTTAAGTGTCTGTATGTAAGTGTCTGTATGTAAGTGTCTCAGTGTCTGTATGTAAGTGTATGTAAGTTTCTGTATGTAAGTGTCTATGTAAGTGTTTCAGTGTCTGTATGTAAGTGTCTGTATGTAAGTGTCTGTATGTAACTGTCTGTATGTAAGTGTCTGTATATAAGTGTCTGTATGTAAGTGTCTGTATGTAAGTGTATGTAAGTTTCTGTATGTAAGTGTCTATGTAAGTGTCTCAGTGTCTGTATGTAAGTGTCTGTATGTAACTGTCTGAATGTAAGTGTCTGTATATAAGTGTCTGTATGTAAGTGTCTGTATGTAAGTGTATGTAAGTGTCTGTATGTAAGTGTCTGTATGTAAGTGTCTCAGTGTCTGTATGTAAGTGTATGTAAGTTTCTGTATATAAGTGTCTATGTAAGTGTTTCAGTGTCTGTATGTAAGTGTCTGTATGTAAGCGTCTGTATGTGTCTATGTAAGTGTCTCAGTGTCTGTATTTAAGTGTCTGTATGTAAGTGTCTGTATGTAAGTGTCTCAGTGTCTGTATGTAAGTGTATGTAAGTGTCTGTATGTAAGTGTCTGTATGTAAGTGTATGTAAGTTTCTGTATGTGTCTATGTAAGTGTTTCAGTGTCTGTATGTAAGTGTCTGTATGTAAGTGTCTGTATGTAAGTGTCTGTATATAAGTGTCTGTATGTAAGTGTCTGTATGTAAGCTTCTGTATGTAAGTGTCTGTAAGTAGTGTCTCTATGTAAGTGTCTCAGTGTCTGTATGTGTCTGTATGTAAGTGTCTCAATGTAAGTGTCTGTATGTAAGTGTCTGTATGTACGTGTCTCAAGGTAAGTGTCTGTATGTAATTGTCTGTATGTAAGTGTCTTTATGTAAGAGTCTGTATGCAAGTGTCTGTATGTACGTGTCTAAGTGTCTGTATGTAAGTGTCTCTATGTAAGAGTCTGTATGTAAGTGTCAGTATGTAAGTGTCTAAGTGTCTGTATGTAAGGGTCTGTATGTAAGTGTCTATATGTAAGTGTCTGTATGTAAGTGTCTCAGTGTCTGTATGTAAGTGTCTGTATGTAAGCGTCTGTATGTGTCTATGTAAGTGTCTCAGTGTCTGTATTTAAGTGTCTGTATGTAAGTGTCTGTATGTAAGTGTCTCAGTGTCTGTATGTAAGTGTATGTAAGTTTCTGTATGTAAGTGTCTATGTAAGTGTTTCAGTGTCTGTATGTAAGTGTCTGTATGTAAGTGTCTGTATGTAACTGTCTGTATGTAAGTGTCTGTATATAAGTGTCTGTATGTAAGTGTCTGTATGTAAGTGTATGTAAGTTTCTGTATGTAAGTGTCTATGTAAGTGTCTCAGTGTCTGTATGTAAGTGTCTGTATGTAACTGTCTGAATGTAAGTGTCTGTATATAAGTGTCTGTATGTAAGTGTCTGTATGTAAGTGTATGTAAGTGTCTGTATGTAAGTGTCTGTATGTAAGTGTCTCAGTGTCTGTATGTAAGTGTATGTAAGTTTCTGTATGTAAGTGTCTATGTAAGTGTTTCAGTGTCTGTATGTAAGTGTCTGTATGTAAGTGTCTGTATGTAACTGTCTGTATGTAAGTGTCTGTATATAAGTGTCTGTATGTAAGTGTCTGTATGTAAGTGTATGTAAGTTTCTGTATGTAAGTGTCTATGTAAGTGTCTCAGTGTCTGTATGTAAGTGTCTGTATGTAAGCGTCTGTATGTGTCTATGTAAGTGTCTCAGTGTCTGTATTTAAGTGTCTGTATGTAAGTGTCTGTATGTAAGTGTCTCAGTGTCTGTATGTAAGTGTATGTAAGTGTCTGTATGTAAGTGTCTGTATGTAAGTGTATGTAAGTTTCTGTATGTGTCTATGTAAGTGTTTCAGTGTCTGTATGTAAGTGTCTGTATGTCAGTGTCTGTATGTAAGTGTCTGTATATAAGTGTCTGTATGTAAGTGTCTGTATGTAAGTGTCTTAGTGTCTGTATGTAAGTGTCTGTATGTAAGTGTCTGTTTGTGTCTGTATGTAAGTGTCTGTATGTAAGTGTCTGTATGTAAGTGGCTGTATGTAAGTGTCTGTAAGTGTCTGTATGTAAGTATCTGTATGTAAGTGTCTGTATGTAAGTTTCTGTATGTAAGTGTCTGTATGTAAGTGTCTGTATGTAAGTGTCTGTATGTAAGTGCCTGTTTGTAAGTGTCTCAGTGTCTGTATGTAAGTGTATGTAAGTTTCTGTATGTAAGTGTCTATGTAAGTGTTTCAGTGTCTGTATGTAAGTGTCTGTATGTAAGTGTCTGTATGTAACTGTCTGTATGTAAGTGTCTGTATATAAGTGTCTGTATGTAAGTGTCTGTATGTAAGTGTATGTAAGTTTCTGTATGTAAGTGTCTATGTAAGTGTCTCAGTGTCTGTATGTAAGTGTCTGTATGTAAGTGTCTGTATATAAGTGTCTGTATGTAAGTGTCTGTATGTAAGTGTATGTAAGTGTCTGTATGTAAGTGTCTGTATGTAAGTGTCTCAGTGTCTGTATGTAAGTGTATGTAAGTTTCTGTATGTAAGTGTCTATGTAAGTGTTTCAGTGTCTGTATGTAAGTGTCTGTATGTAAGTGTCTGTATGTAAGTGTATGTAAGTTTCTGTATGTAAGTGTCTATGTAAGTGTCTCAGTGTCTGTATGTAAGTGTCTGTATGTAAGCGTCTGTATGTGTCTATGTAAGTGTCTCAGTGTCTGTATTTAAGTGTCTGTATGTAAGTGTCTGTATGTAAGTGTCTCAGTGTCTGTATGTAAGTGTATGTAAGTGTCTGTATGTAAGTGTCTGTATGTAAGTGTATGTAAGTTTCTGTATGTGTCTATGTAAGTGTTTCAGTGTCTGTATGTAAGTGTCTGTATGTAAGTGTCTGTATATAAGTGTCTGTATGTAAGTGTCTGTATGTAAGCTTCTGTATGTAAGTGTCTGTAAGTAGTGTCTCTATGTAAGTGTCTCAGTGTCTGTATGTGTCTGTATGTAAGTGTCTCAATGTAAGTGTCTGTATGTAAGTGTCTGTATGTACGTGTCTCAAGGTAAGTGTCTGTATGTAATTGTCTGTATGTAAGTGTCTTTATGTAAGAGTCTGTATGCAAGTGTCTGTATGTACGTGTCTAAGTGTCTGTATGTAAGTGTCTCTATGTAAGAGTCTGTATGTAAGTGTCAGTATGTAAGTGTCTAAGTGTCTGTATGTAAGGGTCTGTATGTAAGTGTCTATATGTAAGTGTCTGTATGTAAGTGTCTGTATGTAAGTGTCTGTATGTAACTGTCTGTATGTAAGTATCTGTATGTAAATGTCTGTGTGTAAGTGTCTGTATGTAAGTGTCTTAGTATCTGTATGTAAGTGTCTGTATGTAAGTGTCTGTTTGTGTCTGTATGTAAGTGTCTGTATGTAAGTGTCTGTATGTAAGTGTCTGTATGTAAGCGTCTGTATGTAAGTGGCTGTATGTAAGTGTCTGTATGTAAGTATCTGTATCTAAGTGTCTGTATGTAAGTTTCTGTATGTAAGTGTATGTTTGTAAGTGTCTGTATGTAAGTGTCTCAGTGTCTGTATGTAAGTGTCTGTATGTAAGTGTCTCAGTGTCTGTATGTAAGTGTCTGTATGTAAGCTTCTGTATGTAAGTGTCTGTAAGTAGTGTCTCTATGTAAGTTTCTGTATGTAAGTGTCTCAATGTAAGTGTCTGTATGTAAGTGTCTGTATGTCAGTGTCACAGTGTCTGTATGTAAGTGTCTGTATGTAAGTGTCTCAGTGTCTGTATGTAAGTGTCTGTATGTAAGCGTCTGTATGTGTCTATGTAAGTGTCTCAGTGTCTGTATTTAAGTGTCTGTATGTAAGTGTCTGTATGTAAGTGTCTCAGTGTCTGTATGTAAGTGTATGTAAGTTTCTGTATGTAAGTGTCTATGTAAGTGTTTCAGTGTCTGTATGTAAGTGTCTGTATGTAAGTGTCTGTATGTAACTGTCTGTATGTAAGTGTCTGTATATAAGTGTCTGTATGTAAGTGTCTGTATGTAAGTGTATGTAAGTTTCTGTATGTAAGTGTCTATGTGTCTCAGTGTCTGTATGTAAGTGTCTGTATGTAAGCGTCTGTATGTGTCTATGTAAGTGTCTCAGTGTCTGTATTTAAGTGTCTGTATGTAAGTGTCTGTATGTAAGTGTCTCAGTGTCTGTATGTAAGTGTATGTAAGTGTCTGTATGTAAGTGTCTGTATGTAAGTGTATGTAAGTTTCTGTATGTGTCTATGTAAGTGTTTCAGTGTCTGTATGTAAGTGTCTGTATGTAAGTGTCTGTATGTAAGTGTCTGTATGTAAGTGTCTGTATATAAGTGTCTGTATGTAAGTGTCTGTATGTAAGCTTCTGTATGTAAGTGTCTGTAAGTAGTGTCTCTATGTAAGTGTCTCAGTGTCTGTATGTAAGTGTCTGTATGTAAGTGTCTCAATGTAAGTGTCTGTATGTAAGTGTCTGTATGTACGTGTCTCAAGGTAAGTGTCTGTATGTAATTGTCTGTATGTAAGTGTCTTTATGTAAGAGTCTGTATGTAAGTGTCAGTATGTAAGTGTCTAAGTGTCTGTATGTAAGGGTCTGTATGTAAGTGTCTGTATGTAAGTGTCTTCATGTAAGTGGCTGTATGTAAGTGTCTGTAAGTGTCTGTATGTAAGTATCTGTATGTAAGTGTCTGTATGTAAGTGCCTGTTTGTAAGTGTCTGTATGTAAGTGTCTGTATATAAGTGCCTGTATGTAAGTGTCTGTATGTAAGTGTCTCAGTGTCTGTATGTAAGTGTCTGTATGTAAGTGTCTCAGTGTCTGTATGTAAGTGTATGTAAGTGTCTGTATGTAAGTGTCTGTATGTAAGTGTATGTAACTTTCTGTATGTGTCTATGTAAGTGTTTCAGTGTCTGTATGTAAGTGTCTGTATGTAAGTGTCTGTATGTAAGTGTCTGTATGTAAGTGTCTGTATATAAGTGTCTGTATGTAAGTGTCTGTATGTAAGCTTCTGTATGTAAGTGTCTGTAAGTAGTGTCTCTATGTAAGTGTCTCAGTGTCTGTATGTAAGTGTCTGTATGTAAGTGTCTCAATGTAAGTGTCTGTATGTAAGTGTCTGTATGTACGTGTCTAAGTGTCTGTATGTAAGTATCTCTATGTAAGAGTCTGTATGTAAGTGTCAGTATGTAAGTGTCTAAGTGTCTGTATGTAAGGGTCTGTATGTAAGTGTCTGTATGTAAGTGTCTTCATGTAAGTGGCTGTATGTAAGTGTCTGTAAGTGTCTGTATGTAAGTATCTGTATGTAAGTGTCTGTATGTAAGTGCCTGTTTGTAAGTGTCTGTATGTAAGTGTCTGTATATAAGTGCCTGTATGTAAGTGTCTGTATGTAAGTGTCTCAGTGTCTGTATGTAAGTGTCTGTATGTAAGTGTCTCAGTGTCTGTATGTAAGTGTATGTAAGTGTCTGTATGTAAGTGTCTGTATGTAAGTGTATGTAACTTTCTGTATGTGTCTATGTAAGTGTTTCAGTGTCTGTATGTAAGTGTCTGTATGTAAGTGTCTGTATGTAAGTGTCTGTATGTAAGTGTCTGTATATAAGTGTCTGTATGTAAGTGTCTGTATGTAAGCTTCTGTATGTAAGTGTCTGTAAGTAGTGTCTCTATGTAAGTGTCTCAGTGTCTGTATGTAAGTGTCTGTATGTGTCTCAATGTAAGTGTCTGTATGTAAGTGTCTGTATGTACGTGTCTCAAGGTAAGTGTCTGTATGTAATTGTCTGTATGTAAGTGTCTTTATGTAAGAGTCTGTATGCAAGTGTCTGTATGTACGTGTCTAAGTGTCTGTATGTAAGTATCTCTATGTAAGAGTCTGTATGTAAGTGTCAGTATGTAAGTGTCTAAGTGTCTGTATGTAAGGGTCTGTATGTAAGTGTCTGTATGTAAGTGTCTTCATGTAAGTGGCTGTATGTAAGTGTCTGTAAGTGTCTGTATGTAAGTATCTGTATGTAAGTGTCTGTATGTAAGTTTCTGTATGTAAGTGTCTGTATGTAAGTGTCTGTATGTAAGTGCCTGTTTGTAAGTGTCTGTATGTAAGTGTCTGTATATAAGTGCCTGTATGTAAGTGTCTGTATGTAAGTGTCTCAGTGTCTGTATGTAAGTGTCTGTATGTAAGCGTCTGTATGTGTCTATGTAAGTGTCTCAGTGTCTGTATTTAAGTGTCTGTATGTAAGTGTCTGTATGTAAGTGTCTCAGTGTTTGTATGTAAGTGTATGTAAGTGTCTGTATGTCAGTGTCTGTATGTAAGTGTCTCAGTGTCTGTATGTAAGTGTATGTAAGTTTCTGTATGTAAGTGTCTATGTAAGTGTTTCAGTGTCTGTATGTAAGTGTCTGTATGTAACTGTCTGTATGTAAGTGTCTGTATATAAGTGTCTGTATGTAAGTGTCTGTATGTAAGTGTATGTAAGTTTCTGTATGTAAGTTTCTGTATGTAAGTGTCTATGCAAGTGTCTCAGTGTCTGTATGTAAGTGTCTGTATGTAAGTGTCTGTATATAAGTGTCTGTATGTAAGTGTCTGTATGTAAGTGTATGTAAGTGTCTGTATGTAAGTGTCTGTATGTAAGTGTCTCAGTGTCTGTATGTAAGTGTATGTAAGTTTCTGTATGTAAGTGTCTATGTAAGTGTTTCAGTGTCTGTATGTAAGTGTCTGTATGTAAGTGTCTGTATGTAACTGTCTGTATGTAAGTGTCTGTATATAAGTGTCTGTATGTAAGTGTCTGTATGTAAGTGTATGTAAGTTTCTGTATGTAAGTGTCTATGTAAGTGTCTCAGTGTCTGTATGTAAGTGTCTGTATGTAAGCGTCTGTATGTGTCTATGTAAGTGTCTCAGTGTCTGTATTTAAGTGTCTGTATGTAAGTGTCTGTATGTAAGTGTCTCAGTGTCTGTATGTAAGTGTATGTAAGTGTCTGTATGTAAGTGTCTGTATGTAAGTGTATGTAAGTTTCTGTATGTGTCTATGTAAGTGTTTCAGTGTCTGTATGTAAGTGTCTGTATGTAAGTGTCTGTATGTAAGTGTCTGTATATAAGTGTCTGTATGTAAGTGTCTGTATGTAAGCTTCTGTATGTAAGTGTCTGTAAGTAGTGTCTCTATGTAAGTGTCTCAGTGTCTGTATGTGTCTGTATGTAAGTGTCTCAATGTAAGTGTCTGTATGTAAGTGTCTGCATGTACGTGTCTCAAGGTAAGTGTCTGTATGTAATTGTCTGTATGTAAGTGTCTTTATGTAAGAGTCTGTATGCAAGTGTCTGTATGTACGTGTCTAAGTGTCTGTATGTAAGTGTCTCTATGTAAGAGTCTGTATGTAAGTGTCAGTATGTAAGTGTCTAAGTGTCTGTATGTAAGGGTCTGTATGTAAGTGTCTATATGTAAGTGTCTGTATGTAAGTGTCTGTATGTAAGTGTCTGTATGTAAGTATCTGTATGTAAATGTCTGTGTGTAAGTGTCTGTATGTAAGTGTCTTAGTGTCTGTATGTAAGTGTCTGTATGTAAGTGTCTGTTTGTGTCTGTATGTAAGCGTCTGTATGTAAGTGGCTGTATGTAAGTGTCTGTAAGTGTCTGTATGTAAGTATCTGTATCTAAGTGTCTGTATGTAAGTTTCTGTATGTAAGTGTATGTTTGTAAGTGTCTGTATGTAAGTGTCTGTATATAAGTGCCTGTATGTAAGTGTCTGTATGTAAGTGTCTCAGTGTCTGTATGTAAGTGTCTGTATGTAAGTGTCTCAGTGTCTGTATGTAAGTGTCTGTATGTAAGCTTCTGTATGTAAGTGTCTGTAAGTAGTGTCTCTATGTAAGTTTCTGTATGTAAGTGTCTCAATGTAAGTGTCTGTATGTAAGTGTCTGTATGTCAGTGTCACAGTGTCTGTATGTAAGTGTCTGTATGTAAGTGTCTCAGTGTCTGTATGTAAGTGTCTGTATGTAAGCGTCTGTATGTGTCTATGTAAGTGTCTCAGTGTCTGTATTTAAGTGTCTGTATGTAAGTGTCTGTATGTAAGTGTCTCAGTGTCTGTATGTAAGTGTATGTAAGTTTCTGTATGTAAGTGTCTATGTAAGTGTTTCAGTGTCTGTATGTAAGTGTCTGTATGTAAGTGTCTGTATGTAAGTGTCTGTATGTAAGTGTCTGTATATAAGTGTCTGTATGTAAGTGTCTGTATGTAAGTGTATGTAAGTTTCTGTATGTAAGTGTCTATGTAAGTGTCTCAGTGTCTGTATGTAAGTGTCTGTATGTAACTGTCTGAATGTAAGTGTCTGTATATAAGTGTCTGTATGTAAGTGTCTGTATGTAAGTGTATGTAAGTGTCTGTATGTAAGTGTCTGTATGTAAGTGTCTCAGTGTCTGTATGTAAGTGTATGTAAGTTTCTGTATGTAAGTGTCTATGTAAGTGTTTCAGTGTCTGTATGTAAGTGTCTGTATGTAAGTGTCTGTATGTAACTGTCTGTATGTAAGTGTCTGTATATAAGTGTCTGTATGTAAGTGTCTGTATGTAAGTGTATGTAAGTTTCTGTATGTAAGTGTCTATGTAAGTGTCTCAGTGTCTGTATGTAAGTGCCTGTTTGTAAGTGTCTGTATGTAAGTGTCTGTATATAAGTGCCTGTATGTAAGTGTCTGTATGTAAGTGTCTCAGTGTCTGTATGTAAGTGTCTGTATGTAAGCGTCTGTATGTGTCTATGTAAGTGTCTCAGTGTCTGTATTTAAGTGTCTGTATGTAAGTGTCTGTATGTAAGTGTCTCAGTGTTTGTATGTAAGTGTATGTAAGTGTCTGTATGTAAGTGTCTGTATGTAAGTGTCTCAGTGTCTGTATGTAAGTGTATGTAAGTTTCTGTATGTAAGTGTCTATGTAAGTGTTTCAGTGTCTGTATGTAAGTGTCTGTATGTAACTGTCTGTATGTAAGTGTCTGTATATAAGTGTCTGTATGTAAGTGTCTGTATGTAAGTGTATGTAAGTTTCTGTATGTAAGTTTCTGTATGTAAGTGTCTATGCAAGTGTCTCAGTGTCTGTATGTAAGTGTCTGTATGTAAGTGTCTGTATATAAGTGTCTGTATGTAAGTGTCTGTATGTAAGTGTATGTAAGTGTCTGTATGTAAGTGTCTGTATGTAAGTGTCTCAGTGTCTGTATGTAAGTGTATGTAAGTTTCTGTATGTAAGTGTCTATGTAAGTGTTTCAGTGTCTGTATGTAAGTGTCTGTATGTAAGTGTCTGTATGTAACTGTCTGTATGTAAGTGTCTGTATATAAGTGTCTGTATGTAAGTGTCTGTATGTAAGTGTATGTAAGTTTCTGTATGTAAGTGTCTATGTAAGTGTCTCAGTGTCTGTATGTAAGTGTCTGTATGTAAGCGTCTGTATGTGTCTATGTAAGTGTCTCAGTGTCTGTATTTAAGTGTCTGTATGTAAGTGTCTGTATGTAAGTGTCTCAGTGTCTGTATGTAAGTGTATGTAAGTGTCTGTATGTAAGTGTCTGTATGTAAGTGTATGTAAGTTTCTGTATGTGTCTATGTAAGTGTTTCAGTGTCTGTATGTAAGTGTCTGTATGTAAGTGTCTGTATGTAAGTGTCTGTATATAAGTGTCTGTATGTAAGTGTCTGTATTTAAGCTTCTGTATGTAAGTGTCTGTAAGTAGTGTCTCTATGTAAGTGTCTCAGTGTCTGTATGTGTCTGTATGTAAGTGTCTCAATGTAAGTGTCTGTATGTAAGTGTCTGCATGTACGTGTCTCAAGGTAAGTGTCTGTATGTAATTGTCTGTATGTAAGTGTCTTTATGTAAGAGTCTGTATGCAAGTGTCTGTATGTACGTGTCTAAGTGTCTGTATGTAAGTGTCTCTATGTAAGAGTCTGTATGTAAGTGTCAGTATGTAAGTGTCTAAGTGTCTGTATGTAAGGGTCTGTATGTAAGTGTCTATATGTAAGTGTCTGTATGTAAGTGTCTGTATGTAAGTGTCTGTATGTAAGTATCTGTATGTAAATGTCTGTGTGTAAGTGTCTGTATGTAAGTGTCTTAGTGTCTGTATGTAAGTGTCTGTTTGTGTCTGTATGTAAGCGTCTGTATGTAAGTGGCTGTATGTAAGTGTCTGTAAGTGTCTGTATGTAAGTATCTGTATCTAAGTGTCTGTATGTAAGTTTCTGTATGTAAGTGTATGTTTGTAAGTGTCTGTATGTAAGTGTCTGTATATAAGTGCCTGTATGTAAGTGTCTGTATGTAAGTGTCTCAGTGTCTGTATGTAAGTGTCTGTATGTAAGTGTCTCAGTGTCTGTATGTAAGTGTCTGTATGTAAGCTTCTGTATGTAAGTGTCTGTAAGTAGTGTCTCTATGTAAGTTTCTGTATGTAAGTGTCTCAATGTAAGTGTCTGTATGTAAGTGTCTGTATGTCAGTGTCACAGTGTCTGTATGTAAGTGTCTGTATGTAAGTGTCTCAGTGTCTGTATGTAAGTGTCTGTATGTAAGCGTCTGTATGTGTCTATGTAAGTGTCTCAGTGTCTGTATTTAAGTGTCTGTATGTAAGTGTCTGTATGTAAGTGTCTCAGTGTCTGTATGTAAGTGTATGTAAGTTTCTGTATGTAAGTGTCTATGTAAGTGTTTCAGTGTCTGTATGTAAGTGTCTGTATGTAAGTGTCTGTATGTAACTGTCTGTATGTAAGTGTCTGTATATAAGTGTCTGTATGTAAGTGTCTGTATGTAAGTGTATGTAAGTTTCTGTATGTAAGTGTCTATGTAAGTGTCTCAGTGTCTGTATGTAAGTGTCTGTATGTAACTGTCTGAATGTAAGTGTCTGTATATAAGTGTCTGTATGTAAGTGTCTGTATGTAAGTGTATGTAAGTGTCTGTATGTAAGTGTCTGTATGTAAGTGTCTCAGTGTCTGTATGTAAGTGTATGTAAGTTTCTGTATGTAAGTGTCTATGTAAGTGTTTCAGTGTCTGTATGTAAGTGTCTGTATGTAAGTGTCTGTATGTAACTGTCTGTATGTAAGTGTCTGTATATAAGTGTCTGTATGTAAGTGTCTGTATGTAAGTGTATGTAAGTTTCTGTATGTAAGTGTCTATGTGTCTCAGTGTCTGTATGTAAGTGTCTGTATGTAAGCGTCTGTATGTGTGTAAGTGTCTCAGTGTCTGTATTTAAGTGTCTGTATGTAAGTGTCTGTAAGTTTATGTATGTGTCTATGTAAGTGTTTCAGTGTCTGTATGTAAGTGTCTGTATGTAAGTGTCTGTATGTAAGTGTCTGTATATAAGTGTCTGTATGTAAGTGTCTGTATGTAAGCTTCTGTATGTAAGTGTCTGTAAGTAGTGTCTCTATGTAAGTGTCTCAGTGTCTGTATGTGTCTGTATGTAAGTGTCTCAATGTAAGTGTCTGTATGTAAGTGTCTGTATGTACGTGTCTCAAGGTAAGTGTCTGTATGTAATTGTCTGTATGTAAGTGTCTTTATGTAAGAGTCTGTATGCAAGTGTCTGTATGTACGTGTCTAAGTGTCTGTATGTAAGTGTCTCTATGTAAGAGTCTGTATGTAAGTGTCAGTATGTAAGTGTCTAAGTGTCTGTATGTAAGGGTCTGTATGTAAGTGTCTATATGTAAGTGTCTGTATGTAAGTGTCTGTATGTAAGTGTCTGTATGTAAGTGTCTGTATGTACGTATCTGTATGTAAATGTCTGTGTGTAAGTGTCTGTATGTAAGTGTCTTAGTGTCTGTATGTAAGTGTCTGTATGTAAGTGTCTGTTTTTTTATGATAATATATATGTGGCATTGTCCTTGAAACTGATTGGTCCACACCTAGGGACGGCTTTCTTTTGAGCCTCGACCCAATTGGTGCTAGACCACATGACGCCAAAAGGCGTCACACAGCTCAAAGACAATGCACTATCCAGGTAATGAGGGCTCGGGGTGAGCATCTACATCATTGGACCTCCTTTGCCAGTGCCAAAATATAATAATAGAGGGGTTTTCCCCCTTTTTTTGGCAACAAAACTGAAACCTTTTTTTACGAGGAGTCACGTCGCTGCATTGACCACAATATACCTGCAGTCAAAATTCAAACAAAAAACCTACTATGATAATATATGTGGCATTGTCCTTGAAACTGATTGGTCCACGCCAAAAGGCGTCACACAGCTCAAAGACAATGTACGCCTTTTGGCGTCATCTTGTCGAGCACCAATTGGGTCGAGGCTCAAAAGAAAGCCGTCCCTTGGTGTGGACCAATCAGTTTCAAGGACAATGCCACATATATATTATCATAGTAGGTTTTTTGTTTGCATTTTGACTGCAGGTATTGTGGTTATTGCAGTGACGTGAATCCTCGTAAAAAGGTTTCAGTTTTATTGCCAGAAAAAAGGGGAAAAACCCTATTATTATAAATCGAAAAGCGATTGTGTTTTTTTTTGGGTAACAAAGTGCGAGCCCCAATACGGCAACGCTGCATAGCTTGCTCAAGCAGGTGACTTCGCTGGCGGAAAACAATCCCAACGCAATTGAACCATTTCAGAGAAGTGGGGCGGGTGGGAAGATAAATCGAAATCATTTAATGTAGCTGCTACAAAGCTTTGGAACCATCTAGCATCGTCTCTTAGCACCTTCACTCTGTCATCTCTGTCCTCACCTAAACCGACTGTTAAGATCACAAAAGTTTCAAATGTGAATGTAAATAGTACAATCTAATTGATTTATTTTAAAAATGTGAACCTGTGTAATTGTTCAAATAGAATGATTTGCTGAGCCACCATTGACAAAGAGCTTTTTTGGCTCATTGGGCTTTACTTGGCTAATGAACTTGTGAACTACAATCGCGACGTTGAACGTCGTCCGCTCTTCTGGCTGATATTGCGATAGACGACATTGAAATGTGCTCACCAGCGTTTCGCGATGTTTCATGTCGTTATTGTCGCTTGCAATCTTCAAATTACCTAAAAATATTAATCGAGTGATAATATTAATTAAGGATTACCAATAAACGTTGGACAACGATGAAAATATATTAAACAGACGTTAACAATGTACACTCCTGATAGAGGTCAAATGTCACACGTGCGATAAATAATTAACACTCGCAATGGTCACTGACACTCTCAAAACGTTGCCTACCTATTTCTGTATTTTTTTCACGAATATTTCTTTCAAACCTGCTACGAATCTCAGCTTCTTCGCTGCACCTGATAAAAAAAAAAACATAACAAGACATCTGCCTCATTTAATTGTTAAAAAAAATGTCATACGCAACGCAGCACACAATCAATGCAAGACGAAAATCGTCCCCGTGTAGCCTTAACAGACTGTTGGGTCAAGTGCTGCTCGCGAGCATCATTGTTAAGGCCGGCACGGTACACGAGGGGGTGGGTGGCCAGCACCACGCCCGGCCGCCTTTGTCTCCCCAGTGGCAATGTTCACACACCGCACCAGGGTACTCATTTGAGGCCGAGTTGAGTGGAGGCCCGGGACCGGTTCGGATAATCGTCACGCGGACGTTGTGTTCGTGATGTGCGGCAGAAGCCAGATTAAACGATGCAGAAAACTGCATCGGTAAACAAACTGTACTCTATTATTGGTTCTTTCGGTAAAGTCACCACGTAGAAGGGAAACAATAAAATAATAAAAATATAAAACGATAAAATTCTCACGTGTGAAAACCACATATCAAGAAAATTTTCTTGCAGTGGTTTTCACACCTGACGATGATTGCTTGCGTTGCAGTCGAAACGTCGTGAGAATTTAATTGTTTTATATTTTTATTATTTTAGTGTTTCCCTTCTACGTGGTGACTTTACCGAAAGAACCAAGAATATAAATCGCTGCAGTCACGAAAGCTTTAAATAAAAATTTAAACTGTACTGTATTTGTTTTGCTTTACAGATACAACAGTCAGAGATGTTCTACGCAATGCAGCGCCTTCTCCTTAGTAGCTCCCAACGTCTGAAATTCACAAACTTGAAAACTCGCTAATAACTTAATTGGGGGAAACACGAAGCAACTGTCGCCCCCTACTGCAAAATAATTGCAGACCCAGCGCATCGTGGCTGCTTCTCCCTCTCCCCCCTCCTCCGTTCCGAACAATGATGGACTCGTCCGTCTGAACAAAGCTCGTCGCTTTCCGTGGTGCTAACGTTGAAACAAGGAAAAAATAAACCGGCATGCTAATCCCTCACACTAACATTCTGCCTTTAACATCCTGCTAATCCAACACATTAACACAGCTATTTCAATGCTAAATTATTCTGTTGATATGTAAACTCGGACTTTAACACCCTGCTAATCCAACACATTAACACAGCTACTTCAATGCTAAATCCTTCTGTTGATATGTAAACTCTGACTTTAACATAGCTACTTCCGTGACCAGTCACATGCTGATCCCTCACACTAACATCATGCTAATCTCCCAGTTACATTCTAATTTGTTGACTTTAACATCCTGCTAATCCAACACATTAACACAGCTACATCAATGCTAAATCCTTATGTTGATATGTAAACTCGGACTTTAACATAGCTACTTCCGTGACCAGTCACATGCTGATCCCTCACGTTAACATTCTGCTAATCTCCCAGTTACATGCTAATTCCTCACATCAACATCATGCTAATCTCCCAGTTACATGCTAATTCCTCACATTAACATCCTGCTAATCTCCCAGTTACATGCTAATTCCTCACATCAACATCATGCTAATCCAACACATTAACTTAGCTACTTCAATGCTAAATCCTTCTGTTGATATGTAAACTCTGACTTTAACATAGCTACTTCCGTGACCAGTCACATGCTGATCCCTCACACTAACATCATGCTAATCTCCCAGTTACATGCTAATTTCTGACTTTAACATCCTGCTAATCCAACACATTAACACAGCTACATCAATGCTAAATCCTTATGTTGATATGTAAACTCGGACTTTAACATAGCTACTTCCGTGACCAGTCACATGCTGATCCCTCACGTTAACATTCTGCTAATCTCCCAGTTACATGCTAATTCCTCACATCAACATCATGCTAATCTCCCAGTTACATGCTAATTCCTCACATTAACATCCTGCTAATCTCCCAGTTACATGCTAATTCCTCACATCAACATCATGCTAATCTCCCAGTTACATGCTAATTCCTCACATTAACATCATGCTAATCCAACACATTAACTTAGCTACTTCAATGCTAAATCCTTCTGTTGATATGTAAACTCCTAAGTCAAGGGGCTCTGCTCCTCCCACCCAGCTTAAAAGACGCTGCCAAGCTTAGCAGTGTTCACTCGAGCGCCGTCTTCCCGACAGTTCTGTTTCTTCACCTGAGGAAGGCTACTTGTGTTGTGGCCGAAACGTCGTGAGAATTTTATTTTGTTTTATTTTTATTATTTTATTTCCATTCTACGTGGTGGTGACTTTACCGAAAGAACCAAGAATATGAATCCCTGCAGTCACGAAAGCTTTAAATGGAAATTTAAACTGTACTGTATTTGTTTTGCTTTACAGATACCACAACAGTCAGAGATGTTCTACGCAATGCAGCGCCTTCTCCTTAGTAGCTCCCAACGTCTGAAATTCACAAACTTGAAAACTCGCTAATAACTTAATTGGGGGAAACACGAAGCAATTGTCGCCCCCTACTGCAAAACAATTGCAGACCCCCTTCTAAACGTGAACACTGCGGGGCAGTGTCCTTCACTGCAAGGCCGGCGGGCCACGAGCGGCCCCTGGTGGCCTCTTGTGCGGCCCCTGACAATACCCAGATCTGAAATCACCTCCCCATCGTCGTCGTCGTCGTCGTCCTCGTGTGCTGCTGTCAAACCCAGCAGTGTTAAAACGTGTGGCGGCCCTCACGCTGTACCGTGTCTTATCGGCGGACGTGCCCCACCCCCCCCGACCCGCCCTCGCCCTCCGCCACCTCTGAAAATGAGTGAAGAACACCACCGTGGTGCTTTCCTGCGTCAACCAGCGTAGTACGTGACAATAGCGACGCAACGATAATTAACATCTTCTTTGGTTCTTTCGGTAAAGTCACCATCACGTAGATTGAGAATAAAATAATAAATTGATAAAATGACACGATAAAATTCTCACATTTCGGGCCACGACACAAGCGGCCTTCATCAGGTGAAGGGACGAGAATGTCTGGAGGACAGCGCTGGAGCGCTGAGGCAGTCTCGTCCCTTCACCTGATGAAGGCCGCTTGTGTTGTGGCCGAAACGTCGTGAGAATTTTATCGTGTTATTAAATTTTATTAATTTATTATTTAATACAATTAATCCTTGCAGTCACGAACGCTTTAAATCGATGATTAATGTCTCGGCACGCGCCACGTTCCGTGTTGTAAAAGTTCACCACTTGCCTCTGGCTGGCTGCTGCTGTCAACTCTTCGTTTGCCTTCTCCAGGTTTTGCACAATCACGTTCAGGTCCCGACGTTCGTGCTGCAGCTTGTCGCACGACAGCCGCTGCCCCGCGGTGCTTGCGGTGAACTCTCGCTCCTTCTCCGCAAAACTTCTCTCCGCGTTTTGCATCCCAGCCTGCATTCAGACCGTACGATGATGAAATCGATGAGGCGGGTGACCCGCTGCATTTGTTCAGATACAGTTAAAAAAGCTTGAGACTTTTCCAAAAAGGCTAAGAGAAAACCATTCCTTATTCTTGATTCTTTCGGTAAAGTCGCCACGTAGAAGGGAAACTATAAAATGATTAAAATATCAAACAATTAAATTCTCACGACGTTTCGACGGCAACACAAGCAATCATCATCAGGTGTGAAAACCACAGCAAGAACATTTGGAATAAGTGGCGGTGAAAAATGTTTCTTGCTGTGGTGTTCACACCTGATGATGATTGCTTGAGTTGCCGTCGAAACGTCGTGAGAATTTTATTGTTGTATATTTTTATTATTTTATTGTTTCCTTTCTACGTGGCGACTTTACCCGAAAGAACCAAGAATATGAATCCCTGCAGTGACAAAAGCTTTAAATCAAAAAGAAAACCATTCCGTTAAAAATATCCAGTTAAGGAATGCAGACAATATTAGCGATGTAATAAATATGAACGGATACATATTCTTAGCTCTTTCGGTAAAGTCACGTTGAAGGGAAACAATAAAAATAATAAAATATATATAAAACAATAAAAATTCTCACGACGTTTCGACCATAACACAAACGGTCATCATCAGGTGTGTCGGTTTGCATTAATGTATTTATTTTTAAAACACCGTTTAAACACCGTTTAAAAATAAATTAATTAATGCAAACCGACACACCTGATGACGACCGTTTGTGTTATGGTCGAAACGTCGTGAGAATTTTTATTGTTTTAAATATATTTTATTATTTTGTTTCCCTTCAACGTGGTGACTTTACCGAAAGAGCTAAGAATATGAATCGCTGCAGTCACGAAAGCTTTAAATAAAAAAAATGAACGGATAGGTCACCTGCAGCGTGCTTTCAATTTCCCGACGGCGATTTACTTCGAGTTTCAGGGTACCACTTTCTTTCTGCATTTGCTCAAGCCGTGCTTGAAAGTTGCCTGTTAATTCACGCAAAACAAATGAAATCGGGATCGACTTTCACGGTCGGGACGTGCAGACATTTGCCCACCGCGCACACGCACAAACACATCCGGGCTCGTTGGCAATAAAAAGCGGGCAACTTGAAGTGTGCTCTCACGCTCTGTTTCTTCGAGTCGAGCGCAGCTTTCAATGGAATCTTGCAGCTTTTGCGAGGCCATTTTGAGCTCTTCATTTTTTAACTCCAACAGCTCGGACATTTCTTTGGCCTAAGAGCGAAAAGACGGAACTCTCTGTTTGCTAACTACTGAACGACAAAGATAATAATACGACTTTACGCACGGATCTATGAAATGACCTACTGCTGGGCAAGGCGAGTTTTCTGGTTTGAAAGTCATCATTGAAGTCAGATAAGTTGTGTTTACCAGACTGAAATGAACTTGAGAAATCAAGACAAAGAGGTCGAAATGTGCAGATCCCATATATTTCGTTGAACAAATGCGTTTAGGGCACTGAATACGTTCTAAAGTGGAAATAATTCACATTTTAAGCATTATATTGTTATACAGACGTTTGTAAATTGTAAAAGCAATGTATGAACACTGTACACAATGGCAATAGTAGGCGTTAAAGGCAATAGTTTGGGATAGGAACATTAATATATCAGTTTTTATTTGAAGGTGATTTTGATCTTCAAAGGATATTTTATGATTGAGACAGGCATGCCTTTAGGAGCTGCATTTCTTACATTTGAAATCAACAAAAATTAATGAGCCTGAATTATAACAGACCCTTGGGGTTTGAGCTATATATATACACACTGGTTTGTAAAAGGTAATGCATGGTCATTTAATCCAATTTTTTTTTTATCCCAACGTGCATTTAAAATGTGAGCAAAAGCGATCAGCTCGTGGATTCGCCCGAACCTGGCTTTCTTTAATCGTCAACTTGTTTACAAAGTCCCACCGCGCTCTTTCCATTTCTTCCACAGCTGCTTCCACTGCGTACGACACACGCGTCATGCATTTAAAATGTGAGCAAAAGCGATGAGCTCATGAATTCGCGCGAACCTGGCTTTCTTTAATCGTCAACTTGTTTACAAAGTCCCACCGCGCTCTCCCCGTCGCTTCCACGGCTGCTTCCACTGCGTACGACACACGCGCGTCGCACGTTCGACAAAGTGGCTGAGCGCGTCAATATTCATCCAGTAAAAACCACAACGGTCATTGATCATCATCGACAGTGCTCTGCGTATCACTGAGCAGCCGTGCATTGCGTCACCCGGCACGAGACTCACCTTTGCACAACGCAATATTCTTGTCATTTTGAGACTTTAAATTCAATTCGCTGAAAGTCACCGCAAACGTCTTTAAGAGAGGATGACAGCGGGGATCCAGCATTAATGTTAAATGTGCACGTGCGTACGTTTATACCGTTACACGTTTCTCAAGAAATACAATTAAATGAAAACAAAATTTAAAAAGCATCACACATTTTACCTTCAGTTCTGCTTTCAGCGACGAATGAACAGCTTCCACTTCTTCTTGTTCTGTTTCAGCTGCCATTATCACCGTGCGGACGTGACCCACGTGAGTCAACGACAAGCAAGTTTAATCACTAAACGTGTTACACCGTCAACGTCCATTATCACCGTACGCACGTGACCCACGTGAGTCAACGACAATCAAGTTTAATCACTAAACGTGTTACACCGTCAATGTCATTATCACCGTACGCATGTGACCCACGTGAGTCAACGACAATCAAGTTTAATCACTAAACGTGTTACACCGTCAACGTCCATTATCACCGTACGCACGTGACCCACGTGAGTCAACGACAAGCAAGTTTAATCACTAAACGTGTAACACCGGCAACGTCCAATGGTCGGCGAATGTTGAGAATGTACCTCTGGTTAATGTTTGTTGCACTGAAGAGGACTGGCCCTTCAGATCGTCACACATCTGCCTGGTGGCACGGATCCTTACGGACACATTGCAAGGACGGCGGGTCAGAAAACCTTCGTAGGAACGTATCCGCCATTTTAAGGCAAAGCGCATTGCAGATGAAAATATTCTTGGTTCTTTCGGTGAAGTCACGTAGAAGGGAAACAACAAAATAAAAACTCACCGTGATTTTGTTGTTTTCTGTGACTTTACAGAAAGAACCAAAGAACGTGAATTCCTGCAGTCGCGAAAGTTTTTAAAATGAAAATGCAGAGAGGATGTTGGTGTCATCAACAAGTCGCTCGTTTGTTCTGCCGGCGTGACCTCTGACCTCCACCCAGTAGTCCACTCAGGGGCGGAGCAACAGGGGGGGATGGGGGGGGTCAGCCCCCCCCCCTGAAAATTTGGGGAAGTCGGCAATCGGGATAACCGGATATCCGGCTGCTGCAAAATGCCGCAGGCTGCCACCTTGTGATGCCACCTTGTGTGCTGCCCTGCAGGCTGTCACCTTGTGCTGCCCTGCAGGCTGCCACCTCGTGTGCTGCCCTGCAGGCTACCACCTTGTGTGCTGCCCTGCAGGCTACCACCCCGTGTGCTGCCCTGCAGGCTACCACCTTGTGATGTCACCTTGTGCTGCCCTGCAGACTGCCACCTTGTGCTGCTGCCCTGCCAGCTGCCACCTTGTGATGTCACCTTGTGTGCTGCCACCTCGTGCTGCCCTGTAGGCTGCCACCTTGTGCTGCCCTGCAGGCTGCCACCTTGTGTGCTGCCCTGCAGGCTGTCACCTTGTGCTGCCCTGCAGGCTACCACCTTGTGCTGCCACCTTGTGATGTCACCTTGTGATGTCACCTCGTGCTGCCCTGCAGGCTGCCACCTTGTGTGCTGCCCTGCAGGCTGCCACCTTGCGTGCTGCCCTGCAGGCTGCTTGAGCGGCAGCCTTGCGAACTTATCGAACTTACTGGCCACGTCGGCGGCTCCGACCTATTAATAAACTCCGCAGCTCAAATCCAATAATTAGTTTTATACATTTGTGGTGCCCATTGGAAAACACAAACACACTGAGATATCTCAGAATGTTGAAGTCAGCAACCCCCCCAAAGTCAAAATCCTGGCTCCTCGCCCCTGAGTCCACCGGACATCTCTGAAATCTACCGGACATTTGTTACAAAAAAAAGAGCTTCATTGCTCTTCGGGTTTCTCCAGTAAGTTTAGGAACCTAAACAGAGGACAAAGATGAAATTCGAGGGAAATGAATAACTTCTTACTTCTCCATTAAATATCCTTTGATGTCAATCACGTCTTGAAGTTGCGCGCTGAGGTGTACATTTTCAAGCTGAAAGGAAACACGACACACACACTTCGCTGAGGTGACGCATACCGCTTCAACACAGTTGTCTGATAATTGTTATCTGACACACAGCACTGATAATGACGTTCGGGTTTCATAAAGCATCGTCAATCATGCAGACAAAGCGATCGCTGAGGAACCACAGACACGAATCTTATTGCTGTCCAGTTGAAGCTACAAACAGATTAGAAGTACCTTTAAATTATTGTCTTGGCAAACCAAGTGTTTCTCTATTTTAGTTAACAATGACGAATGATGAGTGGACACAATTACCAATCATAATGATGACTATGGGGAATCCACAAAAACAACCTAATCGTGATTATAACCAGACGAAATTAATGAGTCTGAAACAATATGCAAATGTAGCAACGTTATTTGAGATGCCACTGCATCTCCCATTGAGCACGGTTGGCTACGTATGGTGTGAAAGAAGTTCAACATACACACACGTAGCACGGTTGGCTACGTACTGTGTGAAAGATGTTCAACATACACACACATAGCACGGTTGGCTACGTACGGTGTGAAAGAAGTTCAACAAACACACACAAAGCACGGTTGGCTACGTACGGTGTGAAAGATGTTCCACATACACACACGTAGCACGGTTGGCTACGTACGGTGTGAAAGATGTTCAACATACACACACACATAGCACGGTTGGCTACGTACGGTGTGAAAGAAGTTCAACATACACACACGTAGCACGGTTGGCTACGTACGGTGTGAAAGAAGTTCAACATACACACACATAGCACAGGTGGCTACGTACGGTGTGAAAGAAGTTCAACAAACACACACATAGCACGGTTGGCTACGTACGGTGTGAAAGAAGTTCAACATACACACACACGTAGCACGGTTGGCTACGTACGGTGTGAAAGAAGTTCAACATACACACACGTAGCACGGTTGGCTACGTACGGTGTGAAAGATGTTCAACATACACACACATAGCACGGTTGGCTACGTACGGTGTGAAAGAAGTTCAACATACACACACACACATAGCACGGTTGGCTACGTACGGTGTGAAAGAAGTTCAACATACACACACATAGCACGGTTGGCTACGTACGGTGTGAAAGATGTTCAACATACACACACGTAGCACGGTTGGCTACGTACGGTGTGAAAGAAGTTCAACATACACACACACATAGCACGGTTGGCTACGCACGGTGTGAAAGATGTTCAACATACACACACGTAGCACGGTTGGCTACGTACGGTGTGAAAGATGTTCAATATACACACACAGCACGGTTGGCTACGTACGGTGTGAAAGAAGTTCAACATACACACACACGTAGCATGGTTGGCTACGCACGGTGTGAAAGATGTTCAACATACACACACGTAGCACGGTTGGCTACGTACGGTGTGAAAGATGTTCAATATACACACACAGCACGGTTGGCTACGTACGGTGTGAAAGAAGTTCAACATACACACAGTGCACTGAGGAAAACCAAACCTGATCATTGGCTACGTGTCTACGTCAAAAGATTGATGAAGTTTACCGATTAGCTGACAATAAATGTTTGGGTTTGGAGAAATGAGGAGCCACTCACACCAACATTGAATGAAAGCGTTTCACTGCTTTAGTCGACAAGACTAAGAGATTTATTTTTGGTTCTTTCGGTAAAGTCACCACGTAGAAGGGAAACAATAAAGTAATAAAAATATAAACAATAAAATTATCACGACGTTTCGACGGCAACACAAGCAATCATCGTCAGGTGTGAAAACCACAGCAAGAAAATTTTTAAAAAGTGGCGGTGACATTTTTTTCTTGCGGTGGTTTTCACACCTGATGATGATCGCTTGCGTTGCAGTCGAAACGTCGTGAGAATTTTATTGTTTTAAATTTTTATTATTTTATTTTTTCCCTTCTACGTGGCGACTTTACCGAAAGAATCAAGAAGAAGACGAAGAAGAGATTTGAAGTTTACGTCACTGCAGGAATCCATAATCGTTGGTTCATTCGGTAAAGTCACCACCACGTAGAAGGGAAACAATAAAATAATAAAAAATATAAAACAATAAAAGTCTCACGACGTTTCGACTGCAACACAAGCAATCATCATCAGGTGTGAAAACCACAGCAAGAATTTTTTTTAAAGAGCGGCGGTGAAAATTGTTTTCTTGCTGTGGTTTTCACACCTGACGATGATCGCTTGCGTTGCAGTCGAAACGTCGTGATAATTTGATCGTTTTACATTTTTATTATTTTATTGTTTCCCTTCTACGTGGCGGTGACTTTACCGAAAGAACCAAGAATATGAATCCCTGCAGTCACGAAATATTTAAATAAAAATTTAATAAGACTAAGAGATTTGAAGTTTTTCGTCACCGCAGGAATCCACAGTCTTTGCTTTCATTCAAGTAAAGTCGCGTAGCGCGTATAAAAATACAACACAAAATAATGAATCAAATCACGACGTTTCCATCGCGACACCACAGGCGGCGGTCGTCCTCAGGCGAAAATAAAAAATAAAAATTAAACCTCTTGCTGCTGCTGCTGCTGCTGTTGTTGTTGTTGTGACAGGACTCTCTCGCTGGTTCAGCAGTTCCACTGCAGGGATTACTTTTTTTACCGCCCGAGGACAAAGCGCTTGAGGTGTTGCGATCGAAACGTCGTGGACATTTTATCATCTTTATACCTACCACGTGACTTTACCGAAGTAACCAAAGATTAAAGGCCAAGAGAATGACCGCGCGCAATGCACAAATACTCCGCGGAAACTCGACAAGTCGTCGGCCCGCAAACCAACTCAGCCACCCCTAGCGACAAAATGCATTTGCTTGTTTCTCTAAATAGCAGTAACACTAAATCACTCATATTACGGGAATACAAACGCTTTATTTTTTTAAACGCAGCTACGAGGTTTTTTTTTAGGGGGGGCGCATTTAGACCCGAGGGTTAAGGTCGTTTTTCCTCACCTAATTTTTGAATATCACGAGTTTAATTTAATAATTATAATGACGTACATTGTAATTACTCTCCGGATCAGCCTGCATCACAACCCCGCGAACCACCCGGAGGAGCGTGGAGGACCACCGGTGGTACGGGGGAGGGAGGGAAGGTGACCACACTGTGAGAAGCACTGCTTTAGAGAAATGAGACCACTTACTGCTGCTGCTGTTGCCCACCTGTGTTACTCACAGCCCTGAGGACCACCCGGAGGAGCGTGGTGGACCACCGGCGATACCGGGGGTGAGTGACCACACTGAGAAGCACTGCTTTAGAGAAATGAGACCACTTACTGCTGCTGCTACCCACCTGTGTTTGTCGAGTTGATTTCTGCAGAGCGTCGGCCGTCTCCTGGGCCATTCTGACAGCTTCCTCCTTTTTGCTGAGCTCAGAGTGAACTCTGACCTTCCACATGTTCAACTTGTTCATTTCACAGCGCAAATAATTGTACGTCCTTGACACGTGATCTTTATTCTGCGAAGAAAAAAAACCAACCAAACACAACACACGGCATGAGGAGCGTGTGTCAGCAGCTTCCCAAGCCGTAGTGTCGTGAACACATCAAGATTTTCCGCTGCCCGATGACCGATTATTCGCGATAAACGTTCTTGGGTTGGCTCGCGTAAGTGTGTGTCGTTACCCTCCACCACCCGACCCAGCCAGTGAGGTTTGTCACGTAAACAAAACGCGCCAGTGAATTACTACTCCGGCCCACCGGTGTGTCGGAGAGTAAATCCACAACATTTACACATTCATACTTTACGCGATATAACCAAAAAAACATTTATTATACGAATATAATTGGTCGCGAAAGCCTACGTGTTGAACTGATTATTATTACTCCATTTCAACCGAAAACTCGATCAAGTCATGTACAAGCACAAATACACGGTTTTTTTATTTTTTAAATATACTTTCCCTCAAAACGTCTTTGCCAAGTGCTGTGAACGTAAAAAGGTTTAAGGCACAGATCTGAAATTGTTTGATCGTAATCACTGCTGGCAAAAGGGCCTCCACTAGAGGGCGCTCAGTAGAGGCTGAACTCTTCCACGCTGTTCAAGACGTCTTGGAAGAGAAACCCTCACTAGGGGCTGAACTCTTCCACGCTGGGGAGACGTCTTGGTAGAGAAACCATCACTAGGGGCTGAACTCTTCCACGCTGTTCAAGACGTTTTGGAAGTGAAACCCTCACTAGGGGCTGAACTCTTCCACGCTGGGGAGACGTCTTGGTAGAGAAACCCTCACTAGGGGCTGAACTCTTCCACGCTGTTCAAGACGTCTTGGTAGAGGAACCCTCACTAGGGGCTGAACTCTTCCACGCTGTTCAAGACGTCTTGGTAGAGGAACCCTCACTAGGGGCTGAACTCTTCCACGCTGTTCAAGACGTCTTGGAAGTGAAACCCTCACTAGGGGCTGAACTCTTCCACGCTGTTCAAGACGTCTTGGAAGTGAAACCCTTACTAGGAGCTGAACTCTTCCACGCTGTTCAAGACGTCTTGGTAGAGAAACCCTCACTAGGGGCTGAACTCTTCCACGCTGTTCAAGACGTCTTGGAAGAGAAACCCTCACTAGGGGCTGAACTCTTCCACGCTGTTCAAGGCGCCTTGGTAGAGAAACCCTCACTAGGGGCTGAACTCTTCCACGCTGTTCAAGACGTCTTGGTAGAGGAACCCTCACTAGGGGCTGAACTCTTCCACGCTGTTCAAGACGTCTTGGTAGAGAAACCCTCACTAGGGGCTGAACTCTTCCACGCTGTTCAAGACGTCTTGGTAGAGAAACCCTCACTAGGGGTTGAACTCTTCCACGCTGGGGAGACGTCTTGGAAGAGAAACCCTCACTAGGGGCTGAACTCTTCCACGCTGTTCAAGACGTCTTGGAAGAGAAACCCTCACTAGGGGCTGAACTCTTCAACGCTGTTCAAGACGTTTTGGTAGAGAAACCCTCACTAGGGGCTGAACTCTTCCACGCTGTTCAAGACGTCTTGGAAGTGAAACCCTCACTAGGGGCTGAACTCTTCCACGCTGTTCAAGACGTTTTGGTAGAGAAACCCTCACTATGGGCTGAACTCTTCCACGCTGGGGAGACGTCTTGGTAGAGAAACCCTCACTAGGGGCTGAACTCTTCCACGCTGTTCAAGACGTCTTGGTAGAGAAACCCTCACTAGGGGCTGAACTCTTCCACGCTGTTCAAGACGTCTTGGTAGAGGAACCCTCACTAGGGGCTGAACTCTTCCACGCTGTTCAAGACGTCTTGGTAGAGAAACCCTCACTAGGGGCTGAACTCTTCCACGCTGTTCAAGACGTCTTGGAAGAGAAACCCTCCCTAGGGGCTGAACTCTTCCACGCTGGGGAGAAGTCTTGGTAGAGAAACCCTCACTAGGGGCTGAACTCTTCCACGCTGTTCAAGACGTCTTGGAAGTGAAACCCTCACTAGGGGCTGAACTCTTCCACGCTGGGGATACGTTTTGGTAGAGAAACCCTCACTAGGGGCTGAACTCTTCCACGCTGTTCAAGACGTCTTGGAAGAGAAACCCTCACTAGGGGCTGAACTCTTCCACGCTGTTCAAGACGTCTTGGAAGTGAAACCCTCACTAGGGGCTGAACTCTTCCACGCTGTTCAAGACGTCTTGGAAGTGAAACCCTCACTAGGGGCTGAACTCTTCCACGCTGTTCAAGACGTCTTGGAAGAGAAACCCTCACTAGGGGCTGAACTCTTCCACGCTGTTCAAGACGTCTTGGTAGAGAAACCCTCACTAGGGGCTGAACTCTTCCACGCTGTTCAAGACGTCTTGGTAGAGAAACCCTCACTAGGGGCTGAACTGTTCCACGCTGTTCAAGACGTCTTGGAAGTGAAACCCTCACTAGGGGCTGAACTCTTCCACGCTGTTCAAGACGTCTTGGTAGAGGAACCCTCACTAGGGGCTGAACTCTTCCACGCTGTTCAAGACGTCTTGGAAGAGAAACCCTCACTAGGGGCTGAACTCTTCCACGCTGTTCAAGACGTCTTGGTAGAGAAACCCTCACTAGAGACTGAACTCTTTCACGCTGTTCAAGATGTCTTGGTAGAGAAGCCCTCACTAGGGGCTGAACTCTTCCACGCTGTTCAAGACGTCTTGGTAAAGACACCCTCACTAGGGGCTGAACTCTTCCACGCTGTTCAAGACGTCTTGGTAGAGAAACCATCACTAGGGGCTGAACTCCTCCATGCTGGGGAGACGTCTTGGAAGTGATGGTAGTACCCACACTTTACCCCACCACATGCGGCCTGCCATTCAACTGCGGTGTACCAATATATACTGCAGAGTGGACAGAGGTGGGACATTGTAGACACGTGCCTATTAAACCTGGCACGCCTGGACATCACGACCTTGTGGACCGCAAGTCCAACGTGCTGAACCATTGCGCACCGTGGCAGCAGCCCCAAGCTTCGTGAAACTAAATAAATTTTCACTTGAAGCTTTCGTGACTGCAGTGATTCACATTCTCGGTTCTTTCGGTAAAGTCACCGCCACGTAGAAAGGGAAACAATAAAATAATAAAAATATAAAACAATTGAATTATCACGACGTTTCGACTGCAACACAAGCAGCGATCATCGTCAGGTGTGAAAACCACAGCAAGAAAATTTGAAAAAAGTTTTTTTTAAACGTCAGTACCACGGAGAGCGATTTGGCAGCTTGTTCAGATGTCTGAAACGTCGCGAGAATTTTATTGTTTTATATTTTTATTATTGTATTGTTTCCCTTCTACGTGGTGACTTTACCGAAAGAACCGAGAATATGAAACTAGATGAATCGGTATTTTCTTAGAATGACCGTATTATTAATGTGAAATAACGATGCACATCTGTGGGCACGTTTCAATGTGATCAGCGAGTCATCTTGCCTCTTGCCAATCAAGCGGCACCGGCGGCAGCGGCGGCGGCGGCGTGCTCTGCCGAGGTTGATGCTGCTCAGTGATGTTTGCTTGAGCTGCGAACAAAAATTGCGCACAATTAAGTTAAAGTACATCCTAGATTTAAAGTTTTCGTGACTGCTAGGATCCATACTCTTTGGTTCTATTGGGTTTATTTTCACCTACGTGACTTTACCCAATAGAACCAAAGAGTATTAAAGTACATCGTTCATAATAGCACCGCACGAGATGTACATTGGTACACGTTGACACACGTATCGCTTTTTAGAACTTTCCAACTGAGGTTTAGTGCTCAGCTCAGTCGGGGTGTCTGTCGGCAATGAGAGGTTATGATGAGCATCATAAATATGAATAAATCTTCAGTAAAATTGCGTTCTGATATAAAGTGCTTGCCCTGTAGAAAAATCGGCGAACTGACCAAAAGTTTTTTTCCAATGTATATCAGCCGTTTTTTTCCAAAAAAACTTTGGAGACAAAAGCCAGCGTTAAAGGAACCCATCAACTAAACGAAACTAAACTTGTTATTTTACCACGTAAGAGCCCGCTCGGATACGTAGCTCTTGTTCAGAAGCGACCTGGCCACAGTTGATAAGCTCAACAAAGTGGTTCCTCACCACGTGTCAATGTATATCAGCCGCATTACTCTTAAACGTCACGTTTTTCTAAATGCGCGGGGAAACAATGCAGGGCATGGAGCAACATCAACACCGCCGTGGGGAGAACGCGCAAACTTTCAAACGCACGGGCGTCAGGGGTCGGGATCGAACCCACGACCCTCCTGCGTACCAGGCGAGGTAGTTAACATCTCCTAGCCACCGTGATGATGATGATGATGAGAGAGAGACACGCAAACTCCAAATACACAGCAACAGGCGTCAGGGGTCGGGATCGAACCCACGACCCTCCTGCGTACCGGGCGAGGTAGTTAACATCTCCTAGCCACCGTGATGATGATGATGATGAGAGAGAGACACGCAAACTCCAAATACACAGCAACAGGCGTCAGGGTTGGGATCGAACCCACGACCTCCTGCGTACCGGGCGAGGTAGCTAACGTCTCCTAGCCACCGTGATGATGATGAGAGAGAGACACACAAACTCCAAATACACAGCAACAGGCGTCAGGGGTCGGGATCGAACCCCCGACCCTCCTGTGTACCAGGCGAGGTAGTTAACGTCTCCTAGCCAACGCGGTCCACCTGCCCTAGGCACGCACACCTAGGACGAGCCGCTTTTCATCGCGACGTGACGGACGTACCGCCTCTTGCGTTCCTGGGGCAAGCGCTGCCTAACCATCGTTATCGTCAATGACTAAGCAGAGCGCCGCACCGTACTTCTGACGTCAAACGCCGGTTGAAAAGCGCAAGCGGAATTCGTGCTCGGCGATCAATGTGGACATCGGAGGATTGAGATCGTTTTAAGTAAAATAAGCGGCGCGATTGGTTTACAGATCGGAGCCAGGCGATACACGGGGCCATGATCCACAGCTGAAACGAATACCTTGACCTTGGCGGTGTCACTTGACCATGACCAAGTTGACTGACCTTGCAATAGCATCCTCTATGCTTGACCTTGTTGAACCTGTCCAGTTTCACCACGACCCACTTGACCTTGTCCAAGTTGACCCCAAGCGTGACCCAATGGCTCCTGGACTTGGCCCAGTGGACAGAGAGATTGCCTTGGCTGACTCAGGCCCTGATTAGGTTGACCTCGGCCTTGCCCCAGCAGACCATGGGCGTGCCCTGACAGTCCCTGGCCCTGCTCGGGTTGATGCTGACCCTGTTTTGGCTGAGTCTGACCTCGGCCCAATTGGGGTTTTTTTTTCCCGTCGTGATATTGGCTCTGCCCTGGCTGATTGTGGCCTTGAATTGCCACTCCGTCACCTTCCCCCGGCTGACCCTGCCCTTTATTACCCCAACCTTGAGTCGATGGCCCCTGCCCTGGCTGATTGTGGCCTTGAATTGCCACTCCGTCGCCTTCCCCCGGCTGACCCTGCCCTTTATTACCCCAACCTTGAACCGATGGCCCCTGGATTTGCCCCCTAGATTGACCTTCACCTTGTCCCATCTGACACCACCCGTGACCCAACATCACCTGGAATGGCCCCGTTTGACCGCGACCTTGCCCTGGCTGACTCTGGCCACGGCTCGATGGCTCCCGGACCTGCCTAGATTGACGGTGACCTCGTTCATTCTCTGAAACACTGCCCAAGATGCACCGTATTTTGAAGTCGGGGAGCGTGGAAAAACTGCTGCCCAAATTTCGGCCGAAGGTTTCATTGTCGTTCCCCTCCATGTTGTATTCTTTGCACACTCCTCAGATAGCCGTCTTCCTGCATGACGCACAGACACCGTGTACGTGCACGCAAGAAAAAAAACAAATGTGGAATTTATTAAGACAGCACCACTGCTGCAGAGCAATCCAGATGGCACCAGCGAGATCTCTCGGCAAAGCAACTTACAAGTTTAAATGGGAATCATTTTTTTTTTAATTGCCACCGCCCGTCTGTTTACGCTGTAGCGTTAATGGAGGTGGGGGCAAACAGCGTTGTTGCTGCAATTTTTACATTTTTTAAAAATACGAATGCAACAAGTTTCCCAATACGTCAATCGGTAATTGTATTTTCATGGTGTTACTGTATTGATTTTGTGCTTTGCTGCACTGACAATGAGAATCTAGATTCATTTGTCGATTTAAAGCTTTCGTGACTGCAAGGATTCATCTTCTTTGGTTCTTTCGGTAAAGTCACCATCACGTAGAATGAGAAAATAATAAATTGATCAAATAAAATAACACAATAAAATTCTCACGACGTTTCGGCCACAACACAAGTGGCCTTCATCAGGTGAAGGGACGAGACTGTCTGGAGGACAGCGCTGCAGCGAGCGCTGTCCCTTCACCTGATGAAGGCCACTTGTGTTGTGGCCGAAACGTCGTGAGAATTTTATCGTGTTATTTTATTTTATTAATTTATTATTTTATTCTCATTCTACGTGGTGGTGACTTTACCGAAAGAACCAAAGAAGATGAATCTAGCTTAACATCAAAGTTCTTCAACTGGAGTTCCCTCAACGTAAGGCCTACCCCGTGCTCCTGATCATTGTGACCACACAATGCTATAATTAGCTGACACGTGCCTATTGATCCAAGAGCCACATCGAGTGAAACATTTTTTTCTTAAGTGTCCTGCATTTAGTTTTTATTTTATTTTAAGATGTAATAACAGTTGTGCTTATTATTGTTATCATACACGTGTGGGAGGAAATCGCAGCACCGGGAGAAAACTCCACGTGGCGTGCGAGGGGGAAACACTCAATCCCCCCCCAAAGAGATGGAAAGTGATGGCGATTTGAATACTTGCTGCCACTGCCTTCACCTGGCGTGCCCAGGGTATGGCCATCCCCTCGACGCCCACGGGAATAGAATTTCACAACATGTTGACATGTTTACACCAAACAATAACACAAAGATCCCACACCGTGTAGCCTGTAACAGGCTGTAGGGGCAAGTGCTGTTAGCGAGCAGCAGCTATGAAGGCTACCGGCACTGTGGCACACGAGGGGGGTGGGTGGCCAGCACCACGCCCGGCCGCCTTTGTCTCCCCAGTGCTAGCGATGTTTTACTACTACACACCGCTACACCAGCTACTCATTTGAGGCTGAGTCGACCTAGGGGAGTCCCAGAACCGGTTTAGATAATCGTCGCCGGCGGTGTTGGAAGGCCCGAAGTGAATCACTCAACAACAACAACACGGTGTGGTGATTAGACCACTAAGCTAGACACATTGTCAAGGCCCCAAGGGAATCACTCAACAACAACAACAAGGTGTGGTGATTAGACCACTAAGCTAGACGCATTGTCAAGGCCCCAAGTGAATCACTCAACAACAAGGTGTGGTGATTAGACCACTAAGCTAGACACATTGTCAAGGCCCCAAGTGAATCACTCAACAACAACAACACAGTGTGGTGATTAGACCACTAAGTTAGACACATTGTCAAGGCCCCAAGTGAATCACTCAACAACAACACGGAGTGGTGATTAGACCACTAAGCTAGACACATTGTCAAGGCCCCAAGTGAATCACTCAACAACAACAACACAGTGTGGTGATTAGACCACTAAGCTAGACACATTGTCAAGGCCCCAAGTGAATCACTCAACAACACGGAGTGGTGATTAGACCACTAAGCTAGACACATTGTCAAGGCCCCAAGTGAATCACTCAACAACACGGTGTGGTGATTAGACCACTAAGCTAGACACATTGTCAAGGCCCCAAGTGAATCACTCAACAACAACAACACCACGGTGTGGTGATTAGACCACTAAGCTAGACACATTGTCAAGGCCCCAAGTGAATCACTCAACAATCTCTCTCTGTAATGATGATGATGATGATCGTGAACAATGTCTCTCTGTAATGATGATGATCGTGAACAATGTCTCTCTGTAATGATGATGATGATCGTGAACAATCTCTCTCTGTAATGATGATGATCGTGAACAATGTCTCTCTGTAATGATGATGATCGTGAACAATCTCTCTCTGTAATGATGATGATCGTGAACAATGTCTCTCTGTAATGATGATCGTGAACAATCTCTCTCTCTGTAATAATGATGATCGTGAACAATCTCTCTCTGTAATGATGATGATCGTGAACAATCTCTCTCTGTAATGATGATGATCGTGAACAATGTCTCTCTGTAATGATGATGATCGTGAACAATCTCTCTCTGTAATGATGATGATCGTGAACAATGTATCTCTGTAATGATGATGATCGTGAACAATCTCTCTCTGTAATGATGATCGTGAACAATCTCTCTCTGTAATGATGATGATCGTGAACAATCTCTCTCTGTAATGATGATGATCGTAAACAATCTCTCTCTCTAATGATGATGATCGTGAACAATCTCTCTCTGTAATGATGATCGTGAACAATCTCTCTCTCTGTAATGATGATGATGATCGTGACGTCTGGCACAGATGATGATAGAGTTAGGCCCAAATCAACCTTCGGCGATGCTTTGATCCGCCGGCGATTGTAAGCGCAGGAGTCGCCTCGATTGTTGCGGCCTGTACGCCTTGCGGTATACTTCGTACAACTACAGACTCCTAAAGCAACTTAACGAGACGTGAAAGTTAAAACTTTTAAAAATAAAACCAAGCCGCGCTGCGTGAGTAGAATAGTGACGCTCGCGCGCCAAGAATCGACTCTTTAAATCGAGAGCAAAGGAATCGAAGGTTGTAGATTCCTTTAGAATCGGCCTATTCCCGTTTAATCGATGCCACAGACGCTCACTGGATATCGATTCTCGCCGGTCGTGCACCGTGCGATAAAGGTCCGTTACCCGAAACGTCGCCTATTAAATATTATTCCCCCCCTTTTTAAAGCCGGAGTTAACGACGACTGACGCCGTTGAGTTCGGGTTTGGCTAATTGTTTTGTGTGCCCGTTGCCCCACTGCCAAACGCAGCGCCACCAAATCACGTGGTTAAGTAATCGATTTCAAATCGATAATCGCAAATCGAAACGACGATTTTCCAGCAGCGGCTTGGGGGCCATCGACTGAGGCGAACGTCACCGGTGGCGTTCACGTTCTGTGTGTGTGTCTGTGTGTATGTATGTGTGTGTATGTGTGTATGTATGTGTGTGTCTGTGTGTGTGTCTGTGTGTATGTATGTGTCTGTGTGTGTGTGTCTGTGTGTGTGTGTCTGTGTGTATGTGTGTGTCTGTGTGCGGTAGTGTAGCGGTTAGCGCGCTGCGCTATGAACCTGGCGACCCGGGTTCGATTCCCGCTCACGGCCAACACCAGTGACGATTATCTGAACCGGTCCCGGGCCTCCCCTAGGTCGACTCAGCCTCAAATGAGTACCTGGTGCGGTGTGTAAACATCGCGACTGGGGAGACAAAGGCGGTCGGGCGTGGTGCTGGCCACCCACCCCCTCGTGTACCGTTCCGGCCTTCATAGGTGCTCGCTAACAGCACTTGCCCCTACAGTCTGTTGAGGCTATACGGGGGATCTTTGTCTTTGTTTGTGTGTCTGTGTGTGTGTGTCTGTGTGTGTGTGTCTGTGTGTATGTCTGTGTGTATGTATGTGTGTGTGTCTGTGTGTGTCTGTGTGTGTGTATGTGTGTCTGTATGTGTGTATGTGTGTCTGTATGTGTGTCTGTGTGTGTGTATGTGTGTGTCTGTGTGTGTGTGTCTGTGTGTGTGTGTATGTCTGTGTGTGTGTGTGGTTAGTGCGCTGCTCTACCAACATAACGACCCGAGTTTGATTCCCGCTCACAGCCAACACCCAGTGACGATTATTTGAACCGGTTCTGGGCCTCCCCTAGGTCGACTCAGCCTCAAGAGAGTACCCGGTGTGATGTGCAAACATCATTACTGGGGAGACAAAGGCGGTCGGGCGCGGTGCTGGCCACCCACCCCCTCGTGTACCGTTCCGGCCTTCATAGGTGGTGCTGCTACTTGCTAACAGCACTTGCCCCAACAGTCTGTTAAGGCTACACGGGGGACCTTTGTCTTTGTATTACCACCCGGAAGTCACGGAGCTTTTGAGGCTCCGAGCCACGTGGGGATCCACAACAGCGTCAGGTGGTGCCACTCACAGGTGAGACTCGGGGATATGTGATTTCTAATCGATAGCCATCCGTCGGTTAACCCATCGCAACTGCTGAGTCTGTCACGCGACTTCCTCCTTCCAGCGAGCCTTTGACGCTTCACGTGGCCTCAAAGTGTACACAGTGTGTACGTATACACAATAATGTCCACGTTGTTGTTGCTGAGTTCACGCACTCAAGGGAGGGGGGAATGGAAAATGAATCTAAATCAACTTAAACTCCATCCCCATGACCTCATCGGCATGAAGTGCCAGCGGGAGGTGTACCTCGCTAGTGATGTCATGTCACCAAGGTATTCACACTCCCCCAACCCCGTCCACGGCGCTCTTGAGCGTGACGTCACCTCCGCTTGGGTCACTGCCGATATTAATCCAGTGGCAATCCTTATTTGGGCAAAGCTACGCCCAGTGACTGGCGGTTCATTAACATAATGTGTTCGTTGAAGCCGTCGAGAGTTGATTGGGAGGCGTTCAGCACCCACGCCCCATCCCTCGACATATGGGCTGGGCTCATTAACATAATTTATTCAATTACAGCGCTGCTCATGGGAGGGGCGTGTCTCTTACCCTGGAAGGACGTCATGTTACCTGTTTACCCGCGTGACGTCGCGAAGTAAGAGGAGGCTGCCGATCCGCGCTTGCACTGAAATCCGAGGTCAGAAATTATCATGGTGGTGGTGGAGGTGGTTGTTGTTTACCAAGGTAGAGCCTCTCTCTCTCTCGTAGGGATGTCAGTTGAGTAGCAGCGAGCATGGGAATCGATGTCCAGGTTGGAACTTTACAACGCGGGGCCTAGCCACGCGGGGCCTTGCCTCCTGCCCTCGCCTGATTGCATTCACTTTAATTATCTGGCTTAAGTTTAATTTGTCTTCACCCGGCTCGCCACTTTGTAACTTTGTTTTATTGTAAATATTCACGCAGTTTTTATTTTCTTTTGTTAGCAGGCCAAGCCCGCTTGAGCTGCTATACCGCTCTTGTTATCAGAAGCGACCTGCCCACAACAACACAAGGTGAGGCTTTGTCAACGTGTGTGAATGTTTTGACTTAAAACTTTGGTGACTGCAGGAATTAATATTCTTGCTTCTTTCGGTAAAGTCACGTAGATAGAAAATAAGATAAAAATAACGGATACTAAATTAAATGAAAAATCATTTTTTTAAATTAAGCAAAAACCCACGAGGTTTCGATCGCAACACAAGTGGTCTTTATCTTATTAAATTTAATCTGTTATTTTTATTTTCTATCTACGTGACTTTACCGAAAAAACCAACAATACAATGTATCTATCGGTCAAAGACGCTAAGCGCGTGCCGCTGTTGACTCTGAATGTGTGGAGGGGAACACCTTCACCACGGGGAGAGAGAGACAGAGACACGGATAGCCTCGGCTGTGTTGATTGATCCTCGATTCATTACTTGGTGGAGTGAGGAAGAATTAATGCTGAGCAGATGAAGGTGGCCAGGCATGGTTCTGGTCACACCACCACCTGTTTACTCATGGCAGTGTGTGATACTGTCAAGTTTGTGTTTGCAGTAAAGTCTATTAACTCTGTTGAACACGGAGGTTATATCAAAACAATAGTTTATTTTTGTTTTCCTCTGGAACTCTTACTAAGAATGGAAACAGGAGGTGAACACAGCACACACATGCAGCTGAATTCGGAACTGTTCATCCCAGCATTCAAGGACATCTGAGCCTGGATTCACACCTCTAAGTTGCGATTGAACATTAATTCATGCATTTCTGCAAAACACAAATAGTATTGTTTTCAACACCCTTTGCTATGTCAGCTGAATTTAGCTTTCATAAATATTCCTTTTGTAGTCAGACAGCCGAAATTGTGTGCTTAGAGTTTTTGGTTAACATTCATCTTGAAGATATGAAGGCTTCCAGGCATATTAATGACATTTTCCCTCTCAATGCGTGCCATAACAGCCCGTTGAGAGAAACCCTTCAGGTGCACTCTGTACGTGAAGGCGTTTTCACGTTCATCAAATCTGATGAATTTGGGAAACTTTTTCACTACATCATGAATATATTAATAAGTATAGACGTGTAAGTCACGTGTGCATTCCTCTGTGCCTGACGTGTAGATGGTGTGGATATTCTTTTTTTTCTGTCTGCAGCTGACGCTTCCTCTGCAGAATTGGTCTGATGGAGCAAAGGCACTCAGCGCAGCTCGGTACGACAAGTCAACAATGCGACCAGCATGCATACGGCACGGATCGGACTGGAAATTTGACACGGCACCAGAGAAGACACACAGGAGAGAAACCCTTCAAATGTACTGTGTGTGGGAAGGCATTTTCATGGTCATCTGCTCTTAAAAAACACCAGAGAACACACACGGGAGAGAAACTCTTCAAGTGCACTGTGTGTGGGAAGGCATTTTCAGATTTATCTACTCTTAAAAAACACCAGAGAACACACACAGGAGAGAAACCCTTCAAGTGCAGTGTGTGCGTGAAGGGATTTGCACAGTCATCTGATCTTGTAAAACACCAGAGAACACACACAGGAGAGAAACCCTTCAGGTGCACGATGTGCGGAATGGCGTTTAAACAGTCATGTAATCTTGTAACACACCAGAGAACACACACGGGAGAGAAACCCTTCAAGTGCAGTGTGTGTGGGATGGCATTTTCATGGTCATCTGCTCTTAAAAAACACCAGAGAACACACACGGGAGAGAAACCCTTCAAGTGCAGTGTGTGCATGAAGGCGTTTGCACAGTCATCTGCTCTTGTAACACACCAGAGAACACACACGGGAGAGAAACCCTTCAGGTGCACGATGTGCGGGATGGCATTTACACAGTCATATAATCTCGTATTACACCAGAGAACACACACGGGAGAGAAACCCTTCAGGTGCACGATGTGCGGGATGGCGTTTACACAGTCATATAATCTCGTATTACACCAGAGAACACACACGGGAGAGAAACCCTTCAAGTGCAGTGTTTGTGGGAAGGCATTTGCACGTTCATCAAATCTTGAAGTACACCAGAGAACACAGAAGCATAAGAAGATCTGCAAGGAGTGGAGTCTGAAATCAGCTTGTGAAAGTCAAAGTGCCGCAATGAGCCCATCCCTCATGAAACAAGAACCGGAAGAAAATCCCAGCTTGGACACTTTTAAAGTTATCGAGGTGATATATGAAGAGGTGATGGTGAAATATGAAGAGGTGATTGTGAAATGTGAAGAAGTGATGGTGAAATGCGAAGAGGTGAAGGTAAAATGTGAAGGTGAAGATTCAACTCCAAAATGGGACCTTCACATCGTGAATCAGGAGGAGAATTCTGACTGTGAGGCAGAGCGAGGCAACTCCCAGCAGTTTCTGGAAGTGGAGGTGTGGGTGGACTTCCTCCTAGACAATACAAAGTCAAGTGGAGACCCGGTAGATGTGTAAGCCAGAGACGATGTCACTACAATAGATGCACCTTTGTCACAGGCCTTTAATGACAAGAATGTGAAGTTGAACACTTTGTGGGCCCGTGGGTTGGGTCGATCTCTAACCAGGAACAAGAGCCAATAAGCTCCCAAGCATTCACTATCTTATCATAATAATTGCTTTTACATGGTGCTTGCTTAATCGCCTCCGCAACTCAGAGTTTTGTGTCGTACCTCGTCTGAAACACTCGAAGAGCATCCCCAAGTAGCAGCTGCCCCTGTGTGGCACAAGGTGGTGGCCCTGCACCGGCCTGCATGTGGACAAGAGCCTGTCAGTAGGGGGCGATGATTGATGTGTCATCTCAGTTGTGTAGTTTGTAGGTAATGTTTAGAATTTGCTACATTTTCACTCAGACGCCAGCATGCAATGGCCTACTCGTTTTGAATGACACAATAGTATGTTTTACATACACTGTGAAGCAGACTGTGCAACTTTTTTGTAAAAGCTTCTTGTTAATACGATGTAACGTGATGCAGTATATTTCACTGCAGTAATCCAATTTTGTTAATATGGCTGGCAATAATTTAGAATGTATACTTGTCTGGTTGTGTGCATACTTGTAACATTTTATCTGTAAGGGTCAAACATTGAATAAGTGATGTTAGGACAAAGTGTGTGTGCGTGTTTGAAAGTAACCTGTACAGAGAACTCAGGTGAGACCCGTTGTACTTGTGATACAGGTCAAACGGTATTTTTGTGTTCCACGAAGCATCTGGAGCAAATCATTGTCTTTGAAATAGGTAGCACACTCGGATCATTCATCAGTTACAAGGCATACCACTTAAAAGTTACACGTATAGGAGGAGGTACATTCTCTACAACACGAATTATAGTTTTGTCTTACGTGTTGAGGCCACGTGATGTGTCGAAGGCTCTCTGCCAGCTCACAGGACAGACCCAAGTTGCCATGTGCTCAATAAGATGACTGACAGAGGCACCACTGCACCGACTTGGTGTGGCTGACGCTCCGCTCGTCGTGAGCGTCGCTCATCCGCCCTCCGTTGTTACTGGAGGGCGACTGCCTCCAATTGCCCAGCAGCGTGCTTCACGAGCCTCCTCCACAGAGGCCGATCTTGACACCGCTGGTACCGGTCATCGGCAAGTCCACTCAGCTCCACATCCTGTACAGCATCAGTCCATACATCTTTAAGAGGGTTATCGAAATGCCATGCTACAGACAGATGGGCAGATATGAACGAACAGAGCTAATGCATTAACATCTCAACCTTGGAAGGAATGTCTTGACCTGAACTGCATATTGTTTGATTTGAGTTAAGGACAATAAAAAAAACATACAGAGATCGTGCACTCATACCAGTCTGGGTTAGCGCATGAGAGGACCTCCTGTAATACTATGATCTTACCAGAAACGGAGACAAATTGGCATTAATGCAGATTTGAGGCTATGCGGATGGCTTTGAACCCAATGCACCCTTCTTTGGTAATGCACATAATAGAGACATGCTTTGTTCACTTTTCTAAACCCATGCTTTTAAAATAATCTCAAGCAATTTTCTCTGCCAGTCATTGCCTGATCTTATTGCACACAAACACACTCACACACACTCACACACACACACCCACACACAAAGATCCCCCGTACAGCCTTCAACAGACTGCTGGGGCAAGTGCTGTTGGTGAGCTATAAACGCCGGCACGCACGGCACTCGAGGGGGAGGGTGGCCAACACCGCACCGGGCCACCTTTGTCTCCCCTGATATTTACACACCACACTAGGAAGTAATTCAAGACTACATCAATGTAGGGAAAACCCAGGACTGGTTTAAATATCTGCCACTGTTGTGTGTCATGAGCAGGAATCCAATTTGGGTCACCGGGTTACGGAGTGCAGTGCGATAGCCACTAAATTACCGCTCCCCACTCGTACACAACAACAAGAACAAAGATCCCCGGTAGAGCATTAACAGACTCTAGGGGCAAGTGCTGTTAGCGAGCACCTATGAAGGCTGGCACGGCACACGAGGGGGGTGGGTAGCCAGCACCGCGCCCGGCCGCCTTTGTATCCCGAGCGGCGATGCTCACATCACACTGGGTACTCATTTTTAGGCTGAGTCGACCTAGGGACGGCCCAGGACCGGTTCAGATAATCGTCACTGGCTGTGTTGGCCGTGAGCGGGAAACGAACCTGGGTCTCCGGGTTCGTAGCGCAGCGTAGCGCTAACCGCTGCCCTACCGCTCGTACAAAGATACGTTTAAACGCGCACGCAAATACACATTCTGTTTGACTAACACTTCTTTCAAACCAAACGTAGCCAAACATTTCCGTTGTAGAGTTTCTGGATAATGTTTGGAATTACCACAATTTTGACCGTGACACCAGCATGCAATGACCTGTGCGTTGTGAGTGACACAATACTCTGTTTTACATCCGCCGTGAAGCTGAACAGCGCATATTGTGGTGAATGTTACTGGGGTGGCCAGGTGTGCCTGTCGGATTTGAACTTTGAACCTCTGCAACAAATAGAGAATGCGCTACCATATTCCTGGTTCTTTCGGTAAAGTCACGTAGATAGAATACAAAAAATAAACAAAATAAAATAAAATTAAAAAATACGAATAAATAAAAATAATACAATTTTTAAAATAAATTGATAAGATGCCATGGGTCGACTGACTCAGATGACTGGCTAATGCACCACCTTTGCCCCCCACTACCCCCACACACACAGTGTGTATGTACACACACTGTATGTGTGTACGTACACACATACAGTGTGTACATACACACACACAGTGTGTGTATGTACACACACAATGTCCACGTTGTTGTTGCTGCGTTCACGCACCCAAGGGAGGGGGCAATGGAAAATGAAGCTAAATCAACTTAAACTCCATCCCCGCTCTGCGACGTCACCACTCAGCATGACCTCATCGGCATGAAGTGCCATCGGGAGGTGTACTTCGCTAGTGACGTCATGTCACCAAGGTATTCACACTCTGCCAACCTCGTCCACAGCGCTCTTGAGCGTGATGTCACCGCTTGGGTCACTGCCGATGTCAATCCAGTGCCAATCCTTATTTGGGCAAAGCTACACCCAGTGACTGGCGGTTCATTAACATAATGTGTCCGTTGAAGCCGTCGAGTTCAGCAGCCACGCCCCATCCCTCGAGATATGGCCAGTTCACATTAACATAATCTATTCAGTTGCCGAGCCGCTTATTATGGGAGGGGCGTGTCTCTTACCCCAGAAGTGACGTCATGTTACCTGCTTACTCGCGTGACGTCGCGAGGTAACAGGAGGCTGCCGATCCGCGCTTGCACTGAAATCCGAGGTGAGAAATTCTCATGGTGGTGGTTGTTGTTGTTGTTTACCAAGGTAGAGCCTCTCTCTCGTAGGGATGTCAGTTGAGTAGCAGCGAGCATGGGAATCGATGTCCAGGTTGGAACTTTACAACGCGGGGCCTAGCCACGCGTGGCCTTGCCTCCTGCCCTCGCCTGATTGCGTTCACTTTAATTATCTCGCTTAAGTTTAATTTGTCTTCACCCGGCTCGTCACTTTGTAACTTTGTTTTATTGTCAATATTCACGCAGTTTTTATTTTCTTTTGTTACCAGGCCAAGCCCGCTTGAGCTGCTATACCGCTCTTGTTATCAGAAGCCACCTGCCCACAACAACACAAGGTGAGGCTTTGTCAACGTGTGTGAATGTTTTGACTTTAAACTTTGGTGACTGCAGGAATTAATATTCTTGGTTCTTTCGGTAAAGTCACGTAGATAGAAAATAAAATTAAAATAACAGATAATAATTTTTTTAATGAAGCAAAAAACCCCACGTTTCTATGGCAACATTAATGTTGAAGATGCGAGGGCTTACAGGAATATTTATGACATTTGCCCTCTCATTGCGTGCCATGACAGTGCTGTTTGCACAGTCACACATAGTCACTGTAAGATGTTTTTCTTGGTCGTGTTTTTGTTGTGTTGCTTGTTGTGGTTGCACCCGATTCAAGAGCCGAATGACTCACGGGACTATAACCAAAATAAATCAAACTGAAAATCAAAAAACTGAAACCGCGTGATGAATTTGGGAAAGTTTTTCACTGCATCTCCAAATATATATAAAAGGCAAAGTTGTGATTGTGTGTGTTGTATGTTCAAAATGTTTAGCGTACTTCCCGACATGCAACAAACTGGAAGTTTGCCATGTGGGTACTTTCCAGACTGTACACCGTGCAAACATTATACAAATACACTTTTGGTTTTTTTAGGGGGGGGGAGCTCAATAATGTATAGATTTTTTGCACAGCAAGTGAGCTGTGACGTCAAATCTGTCACGTGACCCTCGCATGTGGAAGCGTCACGCATTGTAGTGTAGCCGTTAGCGTTGTCTGTGTGTATGTCTGTGTTTTTGTGTCTGTGTGTCTGTGTGTGTCTGTCTGTGTGTTTGTGTTTTTGTGTCTGTGTGTGTGTGGAAGCGTAACGCATTGTAGTGTAGTGGTTAGCGCTACGCTACGAACCCGGCGACCCGAGTTCGATTCCCGCTCACGGCCACCACCGGCGACGATTATTTAAACCGCTTCTGGGCCTCCCCTAGGTCGACTCAGCCTAAAACGAGTAACTGTTGAGGTGTGAACATCGCCACTGGGGAGACAAAGGCGGCCGGACGTGGTGGATGAAAGTCCCGGGCGAAGCCGGGTAGTACAGCTAGTCGTGAATACATGAATGAATATAGACGTCTAAGTCACGTGTGACTGTATATATTAATTGCTCCATGGCTCGATACTGACGTGTAGATGGTGTGGATATTCTTTTTTTCTGTCTGCAGCTGATGCTGGTCTGATGGAGCAAAGGCCCTCAGCACAGCAGCTTGGTACAACAAGCCAACAATGCGACCAGCGTGCATACAGCACGGATCGGACTGGAAATTTGACACAGCACCAGAGAACTCGCACAGGAGAGAAACCCTTCAAGTGCACTGTGTGTGACAAGGCATTTGCATGGCCATCAGTTCTTGAGACCCACCAGAGAACACACACAGGAGAGAAACCCTTCAAGTGCACTGTGTGTGGGAAGGCATTTTCAGATTCATCTGCTCTTAAAAAAACACCAGAGAACACACACGGGAGAGAAACCCTTCAAGTGCACTGTGTGTGGGAAGACATTTTCAGATTCATCTGCTCTTAAAACACCAGAGAACACACACGGGAGAGAAACCCTTCAAGTGCACTGTGTGTGGGAAGGCATTTGCACAGTCATCTGCTCTTAAAATACACCAGAGAACACACACGGGAGAGAAACCCTTCAAGTGCACTGTGTGTGGGAAGACATTTTCAGATTCATCTGCTCTTAAAACACACCAGAGAACACACACGGGAGAGAAACCCTTCAAGTGCACTGTGTGTGGGAAGACATTTTCAGATTCATCTACTCTTAAAACACACCAGAGAACACACACGGGAGAGAAACCCTTCAGGTGCAGTGTGTGTGGGAAGACATTTTCAGATTCATCTACTCTTAAAACACACCGGAGAACACACACAGGAGAGAAACCCTTCAAGTGCAGTGTGTGTGGAAAGGCATTTTCAGATTCATCTCATCTTCAAAGACACCAGAGAACACGCACGGGAGAGAAACCCTTCAAGTGCACTGTGTGTGGGAAGACTTTTTCAGATTCATCTACTCTTAAAACACACCAGAGAACACACACGGGAGAGAAACCCTTCAAGTGCACTGTGTGTGGGAAGGCATTTACACAGTCATCTGCTCTTAAAAAACACTAGAGAACACACACGGGAGAGAAACCCTTCAAGTGCAGTGTGTGTGGGAGGACATTTTCAGATTCATCTACTCTTAAAAAACACCAGAGAACACACACGGGAGAGAAACCCTTCAAGTGCACTGTGTGTGGGAAGGCATTTTCAGATTCATCTCATCTTCAAAGACACCAGAGAACACACACGGGAGAGAAACCCTTCAAGTGCAGTGTGTGTGGGAAGACATTTTCAGATTCATCTGCTCTTAAAACACACCAGAGAACACACACGGGAGAGAAACCCTTCAAGTGCAGTGTGTGTGGGAAGGCATTTTCACGGTCATCTGCTCTTAAAAAACACCAGAGAACACACATGGGAGAGAACCCCTTCAAGTGCAGTGTGTGTGGGAAGGCATTTGCAAATTCATCAAATCTTCAAGTACACCAGAGAACACAGAAGCATCAGAAGATCCACAAGGAGTGCAGTCTGAAATCAGCTTGTGAAAGTCAAAGTACCGCAATGAGCCCATCCCTCATGAAACACGAACCGGAGGAAAATCCCAGCTTGGACACTTTTAAAGGTATCGAGGTGACATATGAAGAGGTGATGGTGAAATGTGAAGAAGTGAAGGTGAAATGTGAAGAAGTGATGGTGAAGAGTGAAGAAGTGAAGGTGAAATGTGAAGATGAAGATTCAAATCCAAAATGGGACCTTCACATCGATGGAGGCAACGTGAAGCAGGAGGAGAATTCTGACTGTGAGGTAGAGCGATGCAACTCCCAGCAGTTTGTGGAAGTGGAGGTGTGGGTGGACTTCCTCCGAGACAATACAAAGTCAAGTGGAGACCCGGTAGATGTGTAAGCTTGAGTCAATGTCGCTTCAATAGATGCACCTTTGTCACAGGCCTTTAATGACAAGACCGTGAAGTTGGACACTCAGTTCCTTGGTTCAACCTGCAGGGTAAGAGCGGCCAGTCTTTGTGGACCTGTGGGTTGGGTAGATCTTTAACCAGGAGCGAGAGACAATAAGCCCCCAAGCATTCACTATGTTATAATAATTGCATTTACACGGTGCTTGCTTAACCGCCTCAGCAACTCAGAGTTTTTTGTCGTACCTCGTCTGAAACATCCCCAAGTAGCAGCTGCCCCTGTGTGGCACAAGGTGGTGGCCCTGCACTGGCAAGAGCCTGTCAGTAGGGGGCGATGATTGATGCGTCATCTCATTTGTGTAGTTTGTAGGCAATCTTGATTCGAAGCTTTCGTGACTGCAGGAATCCACACTCTTGAATTCTTTCAGTAAAGTCATCACGTAGTAGAAACATAACAGATCACGGCGTTTAGATCACAACACAAGCAATCGTCATCAGGTGGGACAACCACAGCAAGAGAAACTGCTGAAGTAGTAGGCGCCTACTCCAGCAGTTTCTTCTTCTTGCTGCTGTGCTTGTCCCACCTGATGACGATTGCTTGTGTTGCCATCGAAGTGCCGTGATCTATTATTTGTAGCGTAATGGTTTGAATTTGCTACATTTTGACCCAGGCGCCAGCATGCAACGGCCTACTCGTTTTGAATGACGCAACAATAGTACGTTGTACATACACGGTTAAGCAGACGGTGCGTATTTGTAAAATAACTTCTTGTTAATACGATGTAATGTGATGCAGTCAATTTCGCTGCAGAAATTCAATTTTGTTAATATGCCCGTCAATGATTTAGAATGAATACTTGTCTGATTGTGCGCGTGCATGTAACATTTTGTCTGAGGGTCAAACATTGAATAAGTGATGTTAGGACAAAGTGTGTGTGTGTTTTGGAAGTAACCTGTACAGAGAACTCAGTTGAGATCCGTTGTTCTTGTGATACAGGTCAAAGGGTATTTTTGTGTTCCACGAAACGTCTGCCTCTGGAGCAACTCATTGTCTTTGAAATAGGGAGCACGCTCGGATCATTCATCAGTTACAAGGCATACCACTTAAAAGTTACACGTATAGGAGGAGGTACATTCTCTATAACACGAATTGTAGTTTTGTCTTAAGTGTAGACATAGATTTTGTCTAACTAGGACTAGAAGTGCTCCTTGCTGATTGATGTCTGGATGTTCGTACCTATCGGTTGAAGCAAACCCCACTGCTGTTGTTGAGACGCTGTCCACCAATAAGGGTCCAACACATTGACGGCTTTCAGGCCAGGAAAGTCACAACATTTGCACACGAAGGACGCATTCACGCAAGTACCCCATGCTCCATTTTGAAGTTTTAAAATGAAACATCTTTGAATTGTGTTGTGTTTTGAATTAGATGATTTTATTTCTTCATTAAAAGCTTGTCTCAATTTACATCAGTAGACGGCCTTGCCGGGGGTTCGGTTCGATGCGGACTTTCACCTGTTTGGGATTGCGGGATCGAGATAAGGCGACACGGAGCTGCTGGCCGTGCGAGAAGACCGCCGTCTGCAGATCGATTCCAACGTAATCGAACGTCTGTCCCTGCGCCTCCGTCGTCCATGCAGGGGGTGCGTAGGTTTGCAGCGCCCCCTGCATGAAAACAACGGAAAGTGCAGCGCTCATCACAGATAGATAAAGTTGTGCGCTTATATTTAAAATGTTATTTTATAAAGTGATGTTGAAATCGAAAAGTGTTTGGCCAGTTCATGATTGCAATCAGATTGATTCATTTATTATGAACCACATATTTGAGCTTTTGTGGTCCTGTAGAGCTAAAGTTGTAAAAAGTCCGTGACTATAACTTCGCTCAATATTGTAAACGTGTTTCTATTATTTAGTTATTGTTTAATACAAACTACTTCAGATAATGGGTTTCAAGATGTACTTGAATGGCACGTTCATTGTTCCGGTGTTTAATGGCTTGGACGTCATGGCAAATGGTGTATGATGTCACAAAGCAGTCCTTACAAGGGCCTCAATGCACGTTGGTGTGTGACGTCTCAAAGCAGTCCTTACAAGGGCCTCAATGCACGTTGGTGTATGACGTCACAAAGCAGTCCTTATAAGGGCCTCAATGCACGTTGGTGTATGACGTCACAAAGCAGTCCTTACAAGGGCCTCAATGCACGTTGGTGTATGATGTCGCAAAGCAGTCCTTATAAGGGCCTCAATGCACGTTAGTGTATGATGTCACAAAGCAGTCCTTATAAGGGCCTCAATGCACGTTGGTGTAGGACGTCACAAAGCAGTCCTTACAAGGGCCTCAATGCACGTTGGTGTATGACGTCACAAAGCAGTCCTTATAAGGGCCTCAATGCACGTTGGTGTATGACGTCACAAAGAAGTCACGAGGCCGTCCCACAGCGCGACAAATGCGGTTTCCTCCTCCACCCCCCCTCCCCACCGAAATCTTTGGCCTTTCCGCGGTGAGAGCGTGGAGCGGTTTTGCAATTTTTGCAAAATTTGGGCACAAAGCGGCGGTATTACGACAAAGCTGCAAACGTCACCCACCGACGTGGGGGTTGGCCATGTTGCGCACGCACGCAGTTTTGTTGGGGTCCGTGGCTATCCCGGACTCGCTGACGATGTGCCCCAAGTAGCGAACCGATGTCTGCAGGAGATGACACTCCTGTGGTTTATACGTAAGATTGGCCGCCCGAACGTTTAACAAACACCGATCGCGACCGCTGCAGCTGCTCCTGGAACATGCATCCGAAGACGATCACGTGGTCCAAATAAATAAGGCACGAGTCCCATTGGAGGCCTGCTAGGACCAGCTGCGTGAGTCGCTGGAACGTGACCGGAGCCGAGTGGAGTCCCATCGGGAGACAATTAAACTGGAACAGAGCCCGAGGTGTTCAGAAGGCAGGATTTGGTTTAGAGCTCTCATCAAGAGGCAACTGCCAACACCCCGACGACAAGTCAAGTGTGGTAGAAAACCCACACGGCCGACAGGGCATCCAATGAATCGTCCATCCGTGGGAGCAGGTGTGCATCTGCCACGGAGACCCTGTTCAATTGGTGGAAATCCACGCAAAGCCGCAGACTCCCATCATGTTTCTTAACGGGAACAACGAGAGCTCCCCTCGTCGACCGCAGTGGCGAACGTGGTCCTCTTCCTGACGACTGAGCCCGTGTGAATTCTGGCGTACGGAAGCGGCGTTGCCCGTGACAATGCGGTGCTGCCATCAGGGACGTGCGCCCAAAGTGTCATATTTACCCTGACTGAAAATGTTTTGAAAATTCGCCCCGCTGCTCGCCGGATAAAATCGGAATTCTTGCAGCGCAGCGCGTCCATCCATGATTCGTCCGGCTCGCTCCTCCGCTTCACCATGGCCACGAGACATCTGTGGTCGCCTTGCCGGCCTCCCCACGACACGCGGCCACTGCGTGGGCCAGAACGGTGCCCGCCTGGACGACCACAGCACCCAGGCCGACGTTGAACACTCTGAACGGCTACGTATGCATAGTCACACCGTTAGTGTCAGTAGCATAACTCTCAACCACTTATCAGTGCCCTACCTTATTACAGACCAACTCAGACCTTACTGATCACCCCGTGGCCCTTATAAATCTCAACGTTCATCCTATACATTATACTACACTATACACTACACGGCTGTCAACCCCTTATCGGCGCTCTGCCTTATTACAGACCAATTCAGACCTGGTCGATCACCCCGTGCCCCTTATAAATCTCAACGTTCATCCTATACATTATACTACACTATACACTACACAGCTGTCAACCCCTTATCAGTGCCCTACCTTATTACAGACCAATTCAGACCTTACTGATCACCCCGTGCCCCTTATAAATCGCAACGTTAATCCTACAAAGTCCCATCACAAGGAAGAAACACAAACAAATCGACACGGATTTGTATTGTTGTTTGCCCATATTGAAACGGCTGTATGCCCGTACGGGCCTGGGAACTCACTTTGCCTGCGCAAAGACCACGACGGGGTAAACGCGTGATGGGCTTCTACAGCTCCGCAATAGTCGAGTGTGAATAGTCGCCTAATAGTCGCTATTGGCTATCAGAGGTTCTCCCCAACAACCAGTCAAACAACGTGTGGGCGGTCATCTTGGGTAGGGGGGTGTGTGGTGGCTTCTCCCTTACCAAGATGGCAACCCCCCTCCCACCACGAGTCACGTGGTGTTGATATTTTGTGGGTGTTTTTTAATTGGTCAGCTCCATTGCACGTGACATTGAACTTTATTTCATAGCCCGGATTAAGGCCCATGGTAAATAGCATAGAGTAGATAAGGCGCTGCTGCGTTTTAGACTATACCAAGCATAGCCCGGAAGAGGGGGAGGGGGATGAAAAGCATCAAAACTCAAGACGCCCTGAATAAATGTAGCGAATTTGTTTGATGTTTAATTATTTCATCCATAGCGACAAGAAGCAAGAGGGGCTCGCTAGCGTTAGTGAAAGGTGGGGTTTGCTGTGTACCCTCCTAAATTAAAACAATTTAAGTTCGCCGGTGGCATTCACCCCTCCCTCGCCCGCTGCTCGCGTTGGTTTCGCCCACAACCCTCTCCCTCCACCACCAAACTGTCGCGTTTTGGCGGGAGAAGGCGGCTGTGTGTTCTGAGGAGACTAACAACCAGCACCACCATCACCACAACATCTATAATCATAAGTATAACTACTACTATAATAGCAATAACATCTACAATCGTAACTATAACACTAATAATAACATCAACAACTTACAACAGCAATAATATAAACAATTACAATAGTAATAAAAACATGAACTGCTATAATAACTAATACTGTAATATCAACAACTACTACGACTATAATAAAACAAAAACGTGAACGAGAGCGAGCGACACAACGGGCGCGGTGAGTGAGAGAGTGGAGCCGACCTCTCGCCCTCACAGCCTGAGGCCCACAAAGACGCGCGGGCTCTGTCAGCCTCACGCAGTCCGTCAGGGAGACTACACGGGGAGACATTTGTGTTGTGTCTGTCTGTGTGTGTGTCTGTGTGTGTCTGTGTCTGTGTGTGTCTGTGTATGTGTCTGTGTGTGTGTGTCTCTGTGTGTGTGTCTCTGTGTGTGTATCTCTGTGTGTGTGTTGTGTGTGTCTGTCTCTATGTGTGTGTCTGTGTGTGTGTCTCTGTGTGTGTCTGTCAGCCTCACGCAGCCCGTCAGGGAGACTACACGGGGAGACATTTGTGTTGTGTCTGTGTCTCTGTGTGTCTGTGTGTGTCTGTGTATGTGTCTGTGTGTGTCTGTGTGTGTGTCTCTGTGTGTGTCTCTGTGTGTGTGTTGTGTGTCTCTGTGTGTGTGTCTCTGTGTCTGTGTGTCTCTGTGTGTGTGTGTCTCTGTGTGTCTCTGTGTGTCTCTGTGTGTGTGTCTGTGTGTGTGTCTCTGTGTGTGTGTCTCTGTGTGTGTAAGCCTCACGCAGCCCGTCAGGGAGACTACACGGGGAGACATTTGTGTTGTGTTTGTGTGTCTGTGTGTGTCTCTTGTGCCGGGGGGCCAGGCGTCTATGACGTCTCCTGGCCAAACCCCAATTGGCGGAGCCAGGAGATTGAATACCTACCCTCGGGGCTACTCCAGAAACAACGAAAAGCCACTACGGGTGGCCACGTGGAATGTTCGAACGCTCACTGCAGAGGAGAGGCTGCCACTCCTCTGTCGGGAGCTGGACCGGTACCGCCTGGATCTATGCGGCATTCAGGAGGTCCGGTGGACCGGCTCTGGCTCCTGCCACCATGAGGGGTGGACAGTCCTCTACTCGGGGCAGCAGACTGCCAAACAACAGGGTGTGGGTCTTCTTTTGAACAAAAGAATGAAGGGGGCGTGGGAGCGTGGCGGTGAGGTGTGGGAAGCTGTAAGCCCCAGGCTACTTTGGGCTCGCCTTCCCATCAACCGGAGGTGAGGAATGGTGGTCGTGGTTACTTATGCCCCCACCGAAGATGAACATCCGTGGAGGGATGCAGGCAAAGCCGATGAGTCAGATGCCTTCTATGACCTCCTGTCACAGGTGCTGGCTAAAGTGGCCCCTCGGGATAGAGTCATCATGTTGGGTGACTTCAATGCCCGAGTTGGTCATGATACTGGCACCTGGTCTGGAGTGATTGGAGGGCATGGCCCAGATCAGCTCAATAACAACGGTAGGAGGCTGCTAGATTTTTGTGCAGCCCATGGGCTTGTAATTACCAACACGCTGTTCCGGCATCGGCGCATCCACACAACATCATGGATGCATGCCGGGTCCAAGCAAGAACATTTGCTGGACTACATAGTGACGGACCAGCGAATGCGAGCCCATGTCCTTGACACCAGGACCTACCGTGGAGCTGATCTGCCCTCTGACCATCGACTAGTCATCTGTAAGATGCGCCTGCCATTCTTCCACTCCGGTGGTGGGTGTACACCCAGGACCCCATTCCAACCTAAAGTGGCCTGGTCTCAGTTATCTGATGAAAGTTGCAAGCGAGAATTTCATCATCGCTTGCGGCTGGGATTGGCATCGTCCCCGACTCCTCCTGATGTCGAGGGTAAATGGGCGAGGTTTAGGACTGTGACTCATGCAGCTGCAATGGCTGCTTTGGGTACGTGGTCCAGACCTCCCCAGACACCCTGGATGACAGAGGAGTTGTTCAGGATGGTTGAGAAAAAGCGACAGGCCCACTGTCATCGGCTACAGAATCCCACATCAGAGAATGAGGCTTACCGCAGCCTTCGCTCGGAGGTTCGGAGAGCCGTGAGGCGCTGCAAGGATGGGTGGTGGTCGCGGGTTGCTGAGGAGATGGAGTCTGCCTCAGTGGCCCGTGATCACAAATCTCTATTTAACTCCATCCAAAAAGTAACCTGCAGTGCCACACCTATTACCATCATTAGGGGAAAAAACGGTGATCCAATTTCCGACCCCCAGGAACAGGTTCGCAGATTTGCTGAGCATTTCTGTGAGGTCCTGGGGGAGGGAAAATCCCTCAGCCAGGAAAACATCGTGGCACAAAGTGAGGATGACCCTGCTGAGGCTGCGGTGCCTCAAATATTGGATGAAGTCACCCCCTGTGAGTGGCTGGCTGAGGTGCCATCTGTTGAGGAAGTATTGAAGGCGATCCGGAGTCTGAGACCAGGAAAGGCAGCGGGCAGAGATGATCTCCCAAGCGAAATGCTGAGGGAGGGTGGCGTTTGTGCACAGACTGCCCTATATGACATCATAACAACAGTCTGGACCACTGGACGGGTTCCGCAGGATTGGAAGGATGCCCTGGTGGTCCCCCTTTTTAAGAAGGGGGACCGCACAGACTGTAACAACTACAGGGGCATCTCACTCCTCAGTGTGCCGGGAAAGGTCCTGGCATGGATTATTCAGCATCGCCTTGCCAGGCACGCTGAGGAGAGGCTTGCGGAGCCCCAATGCGGTTTCAGGATAGGGCGGTCCTGCACAGATGCCATATTTTCTGTCCGTCTGCTACAGCAGAGGTGTAGGGAATTCCAACAAGACCTACATCTCTGCTTTATTGACCTGGTCAAGGCCTATGATACCATCAGTAGGCCTGGGCTCTGGGTCGTTCTTCGTGCTTTTGGAGTACCTAACCCTCTGCTCACGATCATTAAGGACCTTCATGATGGTGAGCGGGCCCAGGTAAAACTACGTGGCCGGGAGTCAGAGCCATTCCCTGTATACCTTGGGGTGCGACAGGGATGTCCTCTGGCTCCCACATTATTTAACATCTATTTTGACCACGTAGTTCGTGAAGCCTTCAATAGCTGTACCGGGGGAATCTCCATATGGTACAGATATAATGGGAGGCTGATCGATGCCCGGGTGCGGTCAAGGGATGGCTCCCTATTGCTCAACCACGTTATGTATGCTGATGATTTGGTAATAGCTGCTCAGTCAGAGGAGGAGTTGGAGATGCTGCTGCTGAGACTGGAGCATGCCACTAAGAGGTGGGGCCTTACCATCAACCCCACCAAAACTAAGCACCTGCCTGGGTATTTTGTACCATCGGACACTCCACCCCCACAACTCCCGATCGGTGATGGGGCAGTTCTGGAGAGAGTGGAGAGTTCCCCATACCTGGGCAGTGTGCTTATGACTGACTCCAGTTTAACAGCAGAGGTCTCACTCCGAATCAGTTGAGCGGCAATATCTTTTCATCGGTTGCGTAACTCTGTGTGGAAGCTACCTGGTCTGTCGCTCCGCACTAAGCTTCAGGTCTTCTCGGTCACGGTCATTCCCTCCCTTCTCTACGCTTGCGAAACGTGGACCCCCCTAATGGAACATCTTCGCCGGTTAGAAACATTTAGGCTGGCCTGCCTACAATCCATCCTGGGTTTAACCAGACTGGATTGTGTGAGGAGCTCACAAATTCTTGAAAGATCTGGGCAAGGTCCCATCGGTGAGCTCCTCCGGCGGGCAAGGCTGCGATGTCTGGGTCATGTAGCCCGCATGCCCATCCACCGCATGCTGAAACAGCTTTTGTTCGGTCGGATTGAGGGGGCAAAGCGGGCGCGGCACGGGCTAGAGAAGAGATGGAGTGATGTGGTACAGGAGGACGTGGAGCTGAGTGGACTTGCCGATGACTGGTACCAGCGGTGTCAAGATCGGCCTCTGTGGAGGAGGCTCGTGAAGGATGCTACTGGGCAGTTGGAGGTAATCGCCCTCCAACAACAACGGAGGGCAGAGGAGCGATGCTCACAACAACGAGCGGAGCGCCGGGTGGCTAAAGCACAGCAGGTTGGCACAGTAGGGGGCACAGTTGGTGCATCAGCCAGTCATCTCAGTCAGTCGACCCGTGGCACCTGGGTCTGCCCCGTGACCTCCTGCCAGGGGGCGTTCGACACGTCACGTGGCATCAGGGTGCAAATAGCCTGGCACAAGCGTCGTGGTGACGTCACCGCCACTTAGTGGCGAATGGCGGTTGTTGTTGTTGTGTGTGTTGTGTGTGTGTCTCTGTGTGTGTGTGTCTCTGTGTGTGTGTGTCTCTGTGTTTTTGTGTGTGTTGTGTGTGTGTGTGTCTCTGTGTGTGTGTGTCTCTGTGTGTCACTGTGTCTGTGTGTCTGTGTGTCTCTGTGTGTGTCTCTGTGTGTGTGTGTGTCTGTGTGTCTGTCTCTGTGTGTGTGTGTCTCTGTGTGTGTGTGTCTCTGTGTGTACACCACCAGCAGGTGGCACGTGTCCACAGCAGGTGGCACGTGTCCACAGCAGGTGTCACGTGTCCACAGCAGGTGGTGTCACGTGTCCACAGCGCGTGTCTCACCCAGGCCCTCCTGCTGCTCCGCGTGGCCACCAGGAAAGCGGTGGCCGCCTCGTCCGTGGGCCTCGGAGTCGGCGGAGGTCGGAGTCGCCTCATCGAATCGCGACGGTCGATTCGTGACGGTCGACAATCGACGCGCGCGGGACGTAGAATCTCTTCGGCGATTGGTTGATTTCTCATCAAGCAGGATTCGACGGGGAGTAATCGCGCCGACTTTAGATGTCGAGGAATCGATGCGGCGATTGGCTTGCGACGGCAAGCGTCAGCTCAGCGCATTTCCCGGCAAAACCAAAACCACGAAACCACGTGGTCTGGGTACAGTGAGTCCAGTCCGGGGTACAGAGAGTCCAGTCCAGGGCATATCGAGTCCAGTCCGTGTACAGTGAGTCCAGTCCGTGTACAGTGAGTCCAGTCCGGGTACAGTGAGTCCATCACAGACACAGTGAGTCCATCACAGACACAGTGAGTCCTGTCGGGGTACAGTGAGTCCATCACAGACACAGTGAGTACAGTCCGGGCATAATGAGTCCAGTCCGTGCACAGTGAGTCCATCACAGACACAGTGAGTCCATCACAGACACAGTGAGTCCATCACAGACACAGTGAGTCCAGTCCGGGCACAGTGAGTCCAGTCCGGGCACAGTGAGTCCAGTCTGGGTACAGTGAGTCCATCACAGACACAGTGAGTCCATCACAGACACAGTGAGTCCAGTCCGGGCACAGTGAGTCCAGTCCGGGCACAGTGAGTCCAGTCTGGGTACAGTGAGTCCATCAGAGACACAGTGAGTCCATCACAGACAGTGAGTACAGTCCGGGAATAATGAGTCCAGTCCGTGCACAGTGAGTCCATCACAGACACAGTGAGTCCAGTCCGGGCACAGTGAGTACAGTCCGTGCACAGTGATTATCCGTCGGTATTTAAAATCCGGCGCATTCACACGCCCCACGACGCCGTCGGATTATCATTATCGATGATCGACCGCACGTCTACGTTGAACTTCTTTTGCACCGTACGTAGCCAACCGCGATAATCGGAGGTACGGGGGTGGGGGGAAGGACAAACAAGCTAGACACAGCAGAAGCACTTCTAAAGAAATGATACTCTTTGGTTCTATTCGGTAAAGTCACGTAGGTAAAAAATAAAACAAAAATCACGACGTTTCGGCCACAACACAAGCGGCCTTCATCAGGTGAAGGGACCAGGCTGTCTCGAAGACTACGCTGGAGTGAAAGTCTTCGAGACAGGCTGGTCCCTTCACCTGATGAAGGCCACTTGTGTTGTGGCCGAAACGTCGTGATTTTTGTTGTTTTATTTTTTACCTACGTGACTTTACCGAATAGAACCAAAGAGTATGGATCCTTGCAGTCACGAAAGCTTCAAATCTAGAACTAGAGAAACGAGTTTGTCAATCGAGACGAATTAACAAGTGGCATAGCTCCGGTGGCTTCCTGACGTCGGAAGGGAAGAGCGTTCCAGACGGCCGCAGAAGCGCAGTCCGGAGCGCGTCGCTTGCCGTCGTCATCTGGAAGTCGTGACTCGAATACCGCAAAAGCATTGCCGCCAGTTTTAATACGAAACGCGCCGAGGTTGTTATTTTGATTTAAAGCTTTCGTGACTGCATTAATTCATATTCTTGGCTCTTTCGGTAAAGTCACGTTGAAGGGAATGAAATGGTCGTGGTTTTTTTGTTTGCCTTTTAAGGGACGGCGTGACCCACCGTCAACTTTGAGCCGAACGAGCCGACTGACGAGAGGTCCCATTTGCCTTTCCCAAATCACGTCCCGTGACCATGAATGTCCCTCGCACTGCGAGACGCCGCCTGAACCACCGGGCGGGAGAAGACCTGTTCCCCGCCGGGCACGCCTGCACTTCGGACGGCCTCCTCGGCGGCGGCGGGCCGCTGACTTTGCCGGCGGCGGGGGAACAGGCTCGCCAGGGCCGAGCGCGGCGCCCGAAGGACGTTAACGGCACCGTGTCCGGAGAACAGGCGGCGGCGGAGGCGGCGGCGGCGGCGGCGGCGGCGGCGGCGCGTGGAGCCCGGCCGGAACGAGGCGCCGGCGTCGTCGTTGGCCGCGAGTACCCCGAGGGAGCCGCCGCCGCCGCCGGTGCCGCGCGAGACGACTCCACGGGGTCCCCTCGCGAGTCGGAGAGGCGCGCGGGCGGCGTGGGCGTCGAGGAGCTGGCGACGGGGGCGAGGCGCTCGCGGGGCGAGGAGGACGCGGCCGCCTTGAGGCGGGACGGCGGAGGGAGGAGGAAGGACGACGCCGATGCGGCGCGGGTTCGCGGGCCGAAGCCCGCGCCAAGCGCGTCGGAAGCGGCCGGGGGCGAGCCGAGGGCTCGCTGCGAGTGCCTGCAGAACGACCTGAAGGTGGGTTTGGCCGCTCGGCAGGAGGCGGACGGGCGGGCGACACGCTGCCGGAAGCTCGAGCGTGAGGTGCAGCAGCTTGAGAAGTCGCTTGGAGCCCTGCAGGAGGTGAGAGGAAGCACGGTAACGTCATCTATCGTGTTGCTCTCTCCTCGCCCGATGTGTTTTGACGGAACTGAATGGTCTAAGTAGGATGTGTGACTGAATATGCCCATAATGCGCCCGATTTTGTCATATCTGAGAAGCTAAGCGGGTTGAGTGTGGATTGTGCCAAGGACTCACGGCGGGGCTGCTCGCTGCATCCCACGTCCATGCTCCTCGCCTTCAGAAAGTCTCGTTGACCATTCTGGCGAAGTATGGTCAAATAACCCCGCACGAACTCCGTGGCGTGGACAGGGCCTCATCCATCCAGTAGATTGACGAAGGGCTTTGCGTGCATTTCCTTTCCGTAAAAAAACAAAAATTAAAATTCTGCCTGTTACCAAATCACACTAAATGTACTTGTGGGGTTTCTCTGGGTGCTGTCATTTTTGTTTCCCCACACGGAGCCCAAAAACTTGTTGGTGTCGGCAAAGAAGAATTGCAAAGCGGCACGCTCCAGAAAAAGTCTCCAGACTCAGTGTGGGGGGCTTTGCTGAGCGCTATTTCACGCACGTAATTAACATCGTGGTATCCGGGGACTCCTCTACTTACAAACATTCGACTTACGAACTTTCAGCGATAAGAACAAACCCCTGTCCATATGTCCAGTCGGCCTGTTCGGACCGAGATTCGTAAGTTCAACCTCCCAAGTTGGCATCTACATCTACAGGAGATTACACAACTTGTAAACCCATTCCCCGTGTTGACTTCAGGATGTGACTATGTTACACACACACACAGCTTCAGGACGTGACTATGTTACACACACATACAGGATGTGACTATGTTACACACACACAGGATGTGACTATGTTACACACACACACAGGATGTGATTATGTTACACACATATCACACACACGATGTGACTATGTTACACACACACACAGCTTCAGGACGTGACTATGTGACACACATACACAGCTTCAGGACGTGACTATGTTACACACACACAGCTTCAGGATGTGACTATGTTACACACACACACAGCTTCAGGACGTGACTATGTTACACACACATACAGGATGTGATTATGTTACACACACATCACACACACGATGTGACTATGTTACACACACATACACGCAGGATGTGATTATGTTACACACACACATATACAGGATGTGACTATGTTACACACACACACACGATGTGACTATGTTACACACACACACGATGTGACTATGTTACACACACACATACAGGATGTGACTATGTTACACACACAGGATGTGACTATGTTACACACACACACACCCGAACAAACATGCAGGCGCTTTATACAGTGAGGGAAAAAAAGTATTTGATCCCCTGTTGATTTTGTACGTTTGCCCACTGACAAAGAAATGATCAGTCTATAATTTTAATGGTAGGTTTATTTGAACAGTGAGAGACAGAATAACAACACAAAATCCAGAAAAACGCATGTCAATAATGTTATAAATTGATTGCATTATCTCTCCCTGTGTAACATTCTTGACATGCGTTTTTCTGGATTTTTGTTGTTGTTATTCTGTCTCTCACTGTTCAAATAAACCTACCATTAAAATTATAGACTGATAATTTCTTTGTCAGTGGGCAAACGTACAAAATCAACAGGGGATCAAATACTTTTTTCCCTCACTGTATCTCTCCCCCGTGTATCTCTCCCCGTGTATCTCTCCCCCTGTATCTATCCCCGTGTATCTCTCCCCGTGTATCTCTCCTCGTGTATCTCTCCCCGTGTATCTCTCCCCCGTGTATCTCTCCCCGTGTATCTCTCCCCCTGTATCTCTCCCCCTGTATCTCTCCCCCTGTATCTCTCCCCCGTGTATCTCTCCCCGTGTATCTCTCCCCCTGTATCCCTCCCCCTGTATCTCTCCCCCGTGTATCTCTCCCCGTGTATCTCTCCCCGTGTATCTCTCCCCTGTGTATCTCTCCTCGTGTATCTCTCCCCCGTGTATCTCTCCCCCGTGTAACTCTCCCCCTGTATCTCTCCCCGTGTATCTCTCCCCCGTGTATCTCTCCCCGTGTATCTCTCCCCCTGTATCTCTCCCCGTGTATCTCTACCCCTGTATCTCTACCCCTGTATCTTTCCCCGTGTATCTCTCCCCGTGTATCTCTCCCCCTGTATCTCTCCCCCGTGTATCTCCCCGTGTATCTCTCCCCCTGTATCTCTCCCCCCTGTATCTCTCCCCCGTGTATCTCTCCCCGTGTATCTCTCCCCCTGTATCTCTCCCCCTGTATCTCTCCCCGTGTATCTCTCCCCCTGTATCTCTCCCCTTGTATCTCTCCCCGTGTATCTCTCCCCCTGTATCTCTCCCCCTGTATCTCTCCCCCGTGTATCTCTCCCGTGTATCTCTCCCCCTGTATCTCTCCCCCTGTATTTCTCCCCGTGTATCTCTCCCCGTGTATCTCTCACACGTACACACACTCACACGTACACACACTCACACGTACACACTCACACGTACACACACTCACACGTACACACACGTACACACACTCACACGTACACACACTCACACGTACACACACTCACACGTACACACACGTACACACACTCACACGTACACACACTCACACGTACACACTCACACGTACACACACTCACACGTACACACACGTACACACACTCACACGTACACACACTCACACGTACACACACTCACACGTACACACACGTACACACACTCACACGTACACACACTCACATGTACACACTCACACGTACACACACTCACACGAACACACACTCATACGTACACACTCACACGTACACACACTCACACGTACACACACACACACGTACACACACTCACACGGGCACACACGTACACACACTCACACGTACACACACTCACACGTGCACACACGTACACACTCACACGTACACACACTCACACGTACACACGTACACACACTCACACGTACACACACTCACACGTACACACACGTACACACTCACACGTACACACGTACACACACTCACGTACACACACTCACACGTGCACACACTCACACGTACACACACTCACACGTACACACACTCACACGTACACACAAGGAGAGAGATGTGTGGAGTGGTTTTGGATGGAGGGAGGTGGGAGGGGAGCCGAAAGCCTCAAGAAACCTTCACGTCTGCCAGGGTTAATAATTCATTGGTGTCTTCTCCAGCTGGGTCAATCATTAATCGTACACACCCCACTCACTCTGACTCATTCCATTCTTTTAAATCCTCTCGCCTGCTCGTCTCCCTCGCAGGAGGAAAAGAGGAGGGTTGGTGAACCGAGCCGATCCATGCATCACCACCACCAGCAGCAGCACCACCACCACCAGCACCACCACCACCAGCAGCAGCACCACCACCAGTAGCAGCACCAGCACCACCACCACCAGCACCACCACCACCAGCAGCACCACCACCAACAGCAGCACCACCAGCACCACCAGCACCAGCAGCAATGTCCCCAGGCTCCGTCTCCGCGCCCCTCCGCAGCTGCAGGAGTCTGGCTCCATCTCCTGTCGCCGTTGGCATCGTCGCCGTCTTGGCGGTGGCCGCTGCTTACGAAGGTGGGCGCAGCGTTGGTGGTGCACCAGGGGTTGGTGGTACACACACAGCGTTGGTGGTGTACACACAGTGTTGGTGGTGTACACACAGCGTTGGTGGTGTACACACAGCGTTGGTGGTGTACACACAGTGTTGGTGGTGTACACACAGCGTTGGTGGTGCACCAGGGGTTGGTGGTGCACCAGGGGTTGGTGGTGCACCAGGGGTTGGTGGTGCACACACAGCGTTGGTGGTGCATCAGGGGTTGGTGGTGCACACGCAGCGTTGGTGGTGTACACACAGTGTTAGTGGTGTACACACAGCGTTGGTGGTGTACACACAGTGTTGGTGGTGCACACGCAGCGTTGGTGGTGCACAGTGTTGGTGGTGCACCAGGGGTTGGTGGTGCACCAGGGGTTGGTGGTGTACACACAGTGTTGGTGGTGTACATACAGTGTTGGTGGTGTACACACAGTGTTGGTGGTACACACACAGCATTGGTGGTGTACGGTGCTTTTTTCAGGAATATTTTTGCTGGCGTTTTTTTTCACGGATTTTCTGTTTGCACAGTCACCACATAGTCACTCTGTTTTCTCGTTCGTGTTTTTGTGTTTGTTGCCGTTGCACCCGATTCAAGAGCCGAACGGCTCACAGGGGCTATAACCAAAATAAACTGAAACTGAAGAAAAAAAACATCTGATAAACTGAAGGTGACAAAAACACAAAGCGGCTCGTGGCTCCGCACAACGATGGCTCTTTGAAAGCTCCGCGTCTCTCTCCGCGTCTCTCTCGTTCCCCGCGGAGTCAACTCGTTCGCCGAGACGGAGCGCTCCGACGGAGCCTTTGACGCTAGCAGGCGAGGCTGCTCGCTTGTTTAGACGACGCCGACGCCGCTCGAAGCGTCTCACCGCGTGCTGAGATGATGCACAGCGAGCGGTGACCACAAACTGATGATGATGATGCCCCGCGTAGCGGCCACGTCAATTCTCGATGTGGGGGTGGGGGTGGTGGGGGAAGCGGAGGACACGGAGGGAAAAATCCACGCGACCACATGAAGAGAGAGTGTGTACGTGTGTGTACGTGTGAGTGTGTGTTTGTGTACGTGTGTGTACGTGTGTGTACGTATGTGCGTATGTGTGTGTACGTGAGTGTGTCTGTGTACGTGTGAGTGTGTGTCTGTGTACGAGTGTGTGTGTTTGTGTACGTGTGAGTGTGTGTACGTGTGTGTACGTGTGTATATATGTGCGATAGTGTAGCGGTTAGCGCGCTGCGCTATGAACCTGGCAACCCGGGTTCGATTCCCGCTCACGGCCAACACCAGTGACGATTATTCGAACCGGTCCCGGGCCTCCCTTAGGTCGACTCAGCCTCAAATGAGTACATTGCCACTAGGGAGACAAAGGCGGTCGGGCGTGGTGCTGGCCACCCACCCCCTCGTGTACCGTTTCGGCCTTCATAGGTGCTCGCTAACAGCACTTGCCCCTACAGTCTGTTAAGGCTATATGGGGATCTTTGTCTTATCTTGTACGTGAGTGTGTCTGTGTACGTGTGAGTGTACGTGTGTACGTGTGAGTGTGTGTCTGTGTACGTGTGTGCGTGTGAGTGTGTGTCTGTGAGTGTGTGTACATGTATGTACGTGTGAGTGTGTGTCTGTGTACGTGTGAGTGTGTGTCTGAGTACGTGTGAGTGTGTGTCTGTGTACGTGTGTGAGTGTGTGTGTCTGTACCGGGGGAATCTCCATTTGGTACAGATATAATGGGAGGCTGTTCGATGCCCGGGTGCGGTCAAGGGATGGCTCCCTATTGCTCAACCACGTTATGTATGCTGATGATTTGGTAATAGCTGCTCATTCAGAGGAGGAGTTGGAGACGCTGCTGCTGAGACTGGAGCGTGCCACTAAGAGATGGGGGCCTTACCTTCAGCCACACCAAAACTAAGCACCTGCCTGGATATTTTGTACCATCAGACACTCCACCCCCACAACTCCCAATCGGTGATGGGGCAGTTGTGGAGAGAGTGGAGAGTTTCCCATACCTGGGCAGTGTGCTTATGACTGGCTCCAGTTTAACAGCAGAGGTCTCACTCCGAATCAGTCGAGCGGCAATATCTTTTCATCGGTTGCGTAACGCTGTGTGGAAGCTACCTGGTCTGTCGCTCCGCACTAAGCTTCAGGTCTTCTCGGCCACGGTCATTCCCTCCCTTCTCTACGCTTGCGAAACGTGGACCCCCTTAATGGAGCATTTTCGCCAGTTGGAAACATTTAGGCTGGCCTGCCTACGATCCATCCTGGGTTTAACCAGACTGGATTGTGTGAGGAGCTCACAAATCCTTGAAAGATCTGGGCAAGGTCCCATCGATGAGCTCCTCCGGCAGGCAAGGCTGGGTCATGTAGCCCGCATGCCCAGCCACCGCATGCCGAAACAGCTTTTGTTCGGCCGGATCGAGGGGGATAAACGGACGCGGCACGGGCTAGAGAGGAGATGGAGTGATGTGGTACGGGAGGACGTGGAGCTGAGTGGACTTGTCGATGACTGGTACCAGCGGTGTCAAAATTGGCCTCTGTGGAGGAGGCTCGTGAAGGACGCTACTGGGCAGTTGGAGGCAGTCGCCCTCCAACAACAACGGAGGGTGGAGGAGCGATGCTCACAACAACGAGCGGAGCGCCGGGTGGCTAAAGCACAGCAGGTTGGCACAGTAGGGGGCACAGGTGGTGCACCAGCCAGTCATTTCGGTCATCTCAGTCAGTCGACCCGTGGCACCTTGGTCTGCCCCGTGACCTGCCAGCGTGACCTCAAGGTGCACATGGCCTGGCACAAGCGTCATGATGTCACCGCCACTTAGTGGCGAATGGCGGTTGTTGTGTGTGTGTATGTAGCTGTTAGCGCGCTGCGCTACGAACCCGGCGACCCAAGTTCGATTCCCTCTCACGGCCAACACCGTCAGTGACGATTCTCTGAACCGGTCCTGGGCCTCCCCTAGGTCGACTCAAGCTCAAATGAGTAACCTGGTGCGGTGTGTAGTAAACATCGCCACTGGGGAGACAAAGGCGGCCGGGCGTGGTGCTGGCCTCCCACGCTCTCGTGTGCCACAGTGCCAGTAGCCTTGGTAGGTGCTGCTACTCGCGAGCAGCAGCAGCACTTGCCCCGGCAGTCCGTGACAGCCGTCGTGTACACGGTGGTGGGGATTTTTTGCACGCGGCGTTTTATATTAAATATTTGCTGTTTTTTTCCAGGATGTTTCTGTTACGCGTTGTCGCTTTAAGATGTTCTGTGTTCATATTTTGTTTGTTGCGGCTGCACCCGACTTGAGAGCCGCATGGCTCACAGCGCTATCTCCATAGATATAAAAGGCAAAGTTGTGATTGTGTGTGTCTGTTCAAAATGTTTAGCGTACTTCCCGACATGCAACAAACTGGAAATTTGCCACGTGGGTACTTTCCAGACTGTACACCATCCTAAAATTATAAAAATACACTTTTGCTTTTTCTTTAGGGGGGTAGCTCAATAATGCATCTATTTTTTTTGCACGTCAAGTGAGCTGTGACGTCAAATCTGTCATGTGACCCGCGCACGTGGAAGCGTAACGCGTTGTAGTGTAGTGACCCAAGTTCGATTCCCGCTCACGGCCACCGCCGGTGACGATTATTTTTTTACCGGTCCTGGGCCTACCCTAGGTCGACTCGGCATCAAACGAGTACCTGCTCTGCTGTGTGAACATCGCCACTGGGGGGACGTGGTGAATCCTCGTCCCGGGCGTAGCCGGGTAGTACAGCTCGTACCTAACAAACTTGAAACTTCGTCTCTCTCTGTGTGCGCGCGTGCGCGTGTCTCTCCCCCCACCCACCCACCCCGCCGCAGTGGACCTGCTCGACACGGAGACCACGCAGGGTGACCTCGGCTGGGTCGCCTCCCCGCCCGACGGGGTGAGTCGAGCGTGGAGGCCACGAGACCTCTGTGGATGTTCGGGGGGGGAGGGGCGTCCATAGATGACGTCACGCACTTAGGGGGCGGGGTCAGACATTTGTGACGATGCGTGACGAGAGAGGGAGGTTTGAGAAATGTGACGTCACATCATCAAAATGCGCAACTTTAAATAAATACAGACAACACTAAGTTGCCTCGGTGGGAGTAGTTACATTGGAGAAACCAAACGACATGTCTCGGACCGCATTCGTGAACACAAAGCAGACCTGAAACACGGTAGGACCAACACCTCGGCCGTAGCAGATCACTGTTATAATTAAGTAGGCTCACATGACATTGACTTCTCCAAGACAGAGGTTCTTTGCAAGCCATCTGGCTACCATGAGAGATTCGTTCATGAGTCTATTCACATATACAAACACAGAGACAATTTCAACCGAGAAGATGGATTCTGGCTTAGCAATCATTGGAAGGATTTGATAAACCATTTCGGGTCTTAATTGATTGTTCACGCTTACGGTGGCTTTCAGACCTCATCCATTATTTTTCGTCTCCCCCCTCCTCTTTTCCGAACATAGATGGACTCGTCCTTCTGAACTGCCAAATTGCTCTCCGTGGTGCTAACGTAAAAAAAAAACGCCACTTTTTTCAAAATTTCTTGCTGTGATTTTCACACCTGATGATGATTATGTTAGGGTCATCGGCCCCCGGGATCTCTCCTGCCTGCGACCCTGCCCGCGAAGTACCGACGCCCCCAGACTCTCCACTAGTGTGGGAGCTGCCGCCGCTGCACTCCTCACCGGGCGGGGAAGGGCCGCCGCGCTCCTGTTCCCCCCCCTGGGCTGTCGAGAGTGATGCCTTACCGGCAGGAAACCCAATCTTCCTCGCTCGCCTCATGGTCCTTGTCGTGTGCAGGTCCTTGAGGGTTGGTAGATTGCAGGCAATTACCTTCTCAGCAGTGTGGATGATACGCTGCAGTCTGCTCTTGTCCTTGGCAGTGGCAGCAGCGTACCAGACGGTTATGGAGGAGGTGAGGATGGATTCAATGATTGCTGTATAGAATTGCACCATCATTGTCTTTGGCAGGTTGAATTTTTTCAGCTGCCATAGAAAGTAAATCCTCTGTTGAGCTTTCTTGGTGAGGGAGCTGATGTTCAGTTCCCACTTGAGGTCCCAGGAGAGAATAGTGCCCAGGAAGCGGAAGGACTCTACAATTTTGACTGGGGAGTCTAACAGAGTGATGGGGGTGAGTGGGGCTGTATTCTTCCTGAAGTCCACAACCATCTCAACTGTCTTTAGAGCATTTAGCTCTAAGTTGTTCTGGCTACACCAGGTCACCAGGTTGTCAGCTTCCCACCTATAGTCAGACTCATCCCCACCAGAGATCAGCCCAATGAGGGTGGTGTCGTCCGCAAACTTCAAGAGTTTGACGGACAGATGATTGGAGGTGCAGCTGTTGGTATACAGAGAGAAGAGCAGTGGGGAAAGGACGCAGCCCTGAGGAGTTCTGGTGCTGATGGAGCTGGAGTCAGAGACTTGTGTTCCCAGCTTAACGCACTACTTCCTGTCAGACAGGAAGTCTGTGATCCAGTAGGGCACGTTCAGCTGGAAGAGCTTGTCCTGAAGCAGGGCAGGGATGATGGTGTTGAAGGCAGAGCTGAAGTCCACAAACAGGATCCTAGCGCAGGATGCTGGGGCGTCCAGATGCTGTAGGATGAAGTGGAGGGCCATGTTAACTGCGTCGTCCACAGACCTGTTGGCTCTGTAGGCAAACTGAAGGGGGTCCAGGAGAGGGTCTGTGATGGCTTTGAGGTGTGCCAGGACCAGGCGCTCAAAAGACTTCATTACCACAGATGTAAGGGCAACCGGTCTGTAATCATTTAGTCCTGTTGGCCTTAGCTTTTTGGGCACAGGGATGATGGTGGAGGACTTGAGACAGGCTGGTACATGGCATGTCTCCAGGGAGGTGTTAAAGATGTAGGTGAACACCGGAGACAGCTGGTCAGCGCAGTGCCTGAGGGTGGCTGGAGAGACAGAGTCTGGCCTGGCTGCTTTGCGTGGATTCTGCCTCTTGAAAAGTCTATTAACTTCTCCCTCCTGAAAGGAGAGAGTCGTCTCTGTAGTATGGGTAGGGGATGGGGCCTCTTGAGTGGGAAGGGGTAGTTCAGGACAGTCCAATTGTCTTTCAAATCTGCAGTAGAACTCGTTCAGGTCGTTGGCCAGGCGGGAGTCGTTAGTGGTGTGGGGAGCTCTGGGCTTGTAGTTGGTGATCTGTCTGAGCCCTCTCCAGACAGAAGCAGAGTCGTTAGTAGAGAACTGGTGTTTTAGTCTCTCTGAGTACAGTCGTTTAGCCTCTCTCACCGCTTTGCTAAACCTGTTCTTCGACTCCTTGAATCTGTCTCTATCTCCACTCCTAAACGCTTCCTCCTTCTCCAACCTCAACCTTCTGAGCTTTGCTGAGAACCAGTGCTTGTTGTTGTTAAAGTTCACCCTGTTACGTGTTGGGATACAGCAGTCCTCACAGAAGCTGATGTAGGACGTCACAGCCTCTGTGAGTTCATCCAGACTATTGGTAGCAGTCGTGAACATATCCCAGTCAGTACAGTCTAAGCACGCCCGCAAATCTTCCACAGCCTCACTGGTCCACTGTTTAGATGTCCTCACAGCAGGTTTACAGAGTTTTAGTTTCTGCCTGTATGCAGGAATCAGGTGGACCATGGCATGGTCAGAGTGTCCTAGTGCGGCTCGGGGGACGGCGTGGTAGGCTCTACTGACTGTAGAGTAGCAGTGATCCAGAGTGTTCCCTTCTCTGGTTGGGCATTTAATGAATTGTATGTATTTGGGGAGTATTTGGCTGAGATTACCTTTGTTAAAGTCGCCAAGTACGATAACCAACGAATCTGGATTTGCTCGCTCCACACTCAGAATCTGATCGGCGAGCATGCGTTGGGCCTCTTTAACCTGAGGACACGGCGGCAAATAAACTCCGACCAAAATGAGCGACGCGAACTCGCGAGGCGAGTAAAACGGTTTACAGGTTATAAAAATTGATTCAAGGAGTGGAGAACAATGTTTCAGAATCACTGTGACATCTACACTCCCCCCCACACTCCCTCCCACACTCCACTCCCTCTCCCCTCACCACGACCGCAGTGGCAGCAGCCTACGAGTGGCCAACGCTCAAGGCCCAGGCTGTACCAGGCGCAGTGCCGCCCCGCCATGCCCAGGCAGGACAAGTGGCTGCGCACCGCCTGGATCCCGCGCGGCGACGCTCGCCGCGTCTTCCTCGAGATCCGCTTCGGCTTACGGCGCCGGTGCCCCCGTCGCCTCCCGGCCGCCGCCGCCTCCGCCGCCGGCTGCGACGACGACGCGTTGAACGTTTACTACCGGGAGTCGGACGACCCCGACGACGTCGCCGCCGGGGTCTTCGCCGACGACGAGCGGCGGCTCTTCTCCAAGGTCGACGTCGTCGGCTCGGGCGGGTCGGAGGTCGAGGCGGCGGGCGACGTGGGGCCCCTCTCCCGGGGCGGCCTCCGTCTGGCGTTCCGCGACACGGGGGCCTGCGCGTGGCTGGCGTCCGTGCGCGTCTACCGCAGGCGCTGCCCGGCCCTCACGCTCCGCCTCGCCGAGTTCCCCGACGCTCCGGCCGCCGGCGACGGGCCGTGGGCGCTGTCGGAGGTGACAGGGGCGTGCGTGGGCCACGCGCTCCGGCCCGAGGGGGAGCCGGAGCCGGCGATGTTCTGCAACGCCGACGGCGAGTGGGAGGGCCACCTCGGGAGCTGCGTCTGCCGTGCCAGGTACCAGCAGGCGGGGAACGCCTGCCAAGGTGACGCGTTGGGATTTGTTTTAGTAGATTCATCATCGCTTACCCTCGAGAGAGATGTGGAAAGACCCAGCGGACCTCCCACACACTCACTCGCCCACTCACCCACTCACTCACCCACTCACTCACCCACCCACCCACCCACCTACTCACTCACTCACCCACCCACCCACCCAACCACTTATCCACCCACCCACTCACTCACTCACCCACTGACTCACCCACTCACTCAACCACTCACCCACCCACTCACTCACTCGCCCACCCACTCACTCACTCACCCACCCACCCACTCACTCACTCACCCACTGACTCACCCACTCACTCAACCACTCACCCACCCACTCACTCACTCGCCCACCCACTCACTCACTCACCCACCCACCCACTCACTCACTCACCCATTCACCCAACCACTCACTCACCCACTCACTCACCCACTCACCCACTCACCCACCCACTCACCCACCCACATACCTACTCATCTACTCACTCACCCACTTTCTCACTCACCCAACCACTTACCCACCCACGCACTCTCTCACCCACCCCATCTCATCTCTCTCCCCATCTGCTCATCTCTCTCCCCATCTGCTCATCTCTCTCCCCATCTCTCGCTACTGACAGCACCAACAGTCTGTAAAGGTTCATAATAAAGGTGTTAAACTGAGTCTGTAAAGGCTACAGGTCGGGGGGCGGGACCTTTGTGCGTGCAGTGTGTGAGCAGGGCTCTTATAAGGAGACGGCCCAAGACAGCTCCTGCTCCCGGTGTCCGCCACACAGCACGGGCAGCGTCATCGGAGCGACGTCCTGCACCTGCCACGATGGATACTTCCGGCCCAGCGGCGAGCCCCAGTCTGTGGCCTGTGCAAGTTCGTTCACTATGCGCCATACACTACATCATACACTACTACACTATACAATACTACACTACACTATACACTATTACACTACACTATACACTACACTACTATACTACACTATACACTACTACACTACACTATACACTACACTATACACTACCTACTACACTACACTACACACTACACTATACACTACACTATACACTACACTATACACTACTACACTACACTATACACTACACTATACACTACTACACTACACTATACACTACACTATACACTAATACACTACAATATACACTACTACACTATACTATACACTACTACACTACACTATACACTACTACACTACACTCTACACTACTACACTACACTATACACTACTACACTATACACTACTACACTATACACTATACACTACCTACTACACTACACTACACACTACACTATACACTACACTTTACACTACACTATACACTACTACACTACACTATACACTACACTATACACTACTACACTATACTATACACTACACTATACACTACTATGCACTATACACTACTACACTATACACTACACTATACACTACCTACTACACTACACTATACACTACACTATAAACTACTACACTACACTATACACTACTACACTATACACTACACTATACACTACCTACTACACTACACTATACACTACACTATACACTACACTATACACTACTACTATACACTACTACACTACACTATACACTACACTATACACTACACTATACACTACCTACTACACTACTCTATAAACTCCGTTCCGCCCCCCCCCCCCCCCCGGCCAGAGCCGCCGTCGGCCCCCAGGGACGTCGCCACCTCGCCACTCTCCGCCGCCGCCGCGGTGACGCTCCGGTGGAGCCCGCCGGCGAATCCCGGCGGGCGCTCCGACCTCGCCTACTCCGTCGTGTGCCGGCTCCACCCGCCCCCCCGGCAGGGGGGGGGGGGTGGGGAGAGGGGCCAGGAGCCGGCGCCGCCATGCGGCCCGGCCGTGAGGTTCCGGCCTCCGCTCCCGCTGACGAACGCCTCGGTGGAGGTGAGCGGCCTGCGTGAGAACGCCGCCTACACCCTGGAGGTGCACGCCACCAACGGCGTCTCCCGCCTGAGCGGCGTCCCCTCGGCGTTCGCGGCCGTCCACGTCGCCACGTCACGGGATCGTGAGTCGTCGTCCCCTCCCCTCCTCCTCTCGCTCACGGCCATCGTCTTTCTTTTTTTGAAATCTCTTTTTCATCTTTAGATATTTAGTCGTTTTTGTCAAATATTTTTTTCTATCTTTTTTTAAATGGTTTTTTTAAATATATGTTTTTAAATACATTCTCCTTTTTTAAAAGCTATAACATGCATATAACATTATAATAATATTATTCTTAAATGCTATGCAAAAACATGACAATTATATTACGATTAAAGACAATGCCGCCTGCATTTGCAGCCAGCCAATCACCGCTCTGCATCTTAGTTGGCCATCTGCATTTGCAGCCAGCCAATCACCGCTCTGCATCTTAATGATCCGCCTGCCTTTGCAGCCAGCCAATCACCGCTCTGCATCTTAGTTGTCCGCCTGCATTTGCAGCCAGCCAATCACCGCTCTGCATCTTAGTTGGCCGCCTTCATTTGCAGCCAGCCAATCACCGCTCTGCATCTTAGTTGTCCGCCTGCATTTGCAGCCAGCCAATCACTGCTCTGCATCTAAATTGTCCGCCTGCATTTGCAGCCAGCCAATCACCGCTCTGCATCTAAATTCGCCGCCTGCATTTGCAGCCAGCCAATCACCGCTCTGCATCTAAATTGTCCGCCTGCATTTGCAGCCAGCCAATCACCGCTCTGCATCTAAATTGGCCGCCTGCATTTGCAGCCAGCCAATCACCGCTCTGCATCTTAGTTGTCCGCCTGCATTTGCAGCCAGCCAATCACCACTCTGCATCTAAATTGTCCGCCTGCATTTGCAGCCAGCCAATCACCGCTCTGCATCTTAGTTGTCCGCCTGCATTTGCAGCCAGCCAATCACCGCTCTGCATCTAAATTGTCCGCATGCATTTGCAGCCACCCATCACCACTCTGCATCTAAATTGGCCGCCTGCATTTGCAGCCAGCCAATCACCGCTCTGCATCTTAGTTGTCCGCCTGCATTTGCAGCCAGCCAATCACCGCTCTGCATCTAAATTGTCCGCATGCATTTGCAGCCAGCCAATCACCGCTCTGCATCTAAATTGGCCGCCTGCATTTACAGCCAGCCAATCACCGCTCTGCATCTTAGTTGTCCGCCTGCATTTGCAGCCAGCCAATCACCGCTCTGCATCTTAGTTGGCCGCCTTCATTTGCAGCCAGCCAATCACCGCTCTGCATCTTAGTTGTCCGCCTGCATTTGCAGCCAGCCAATCACCACTCTGCATCTAAATTGTCCGCCTGCATTTGCAGCCAGCCAATCACCGCTCTGCATCTTAGTTGTCCGCCTGCATTTGCAGCCAGCCAATCACCGCTCTGCATCTAAATTGTCCGCATGCATTTGCAGCCAGCCATCACCACTCTGCATCTAAATTGGCCGCCTGCATTTGCAGCCAGCCAATCACCGCTCTGCATCTTAGTTGTCCGCCTGCATTTGCAGCCAGCCAATCACCGCTCTGCATCTAAATTGTCCGCATGCATTTGCAGCCAGCCATCACCACTCTGCATCTTAGTTGGCCGCCTTCATTTGCAGCCAGCCAATCACCGCTCTGCATCTAAATTGGCCGCCTGCATTTACAGCCAGCCAATCACCGCTCTGCATCTAAATTGGCCGCCTGCATTTGCAGCCAGCCAATCACCGCTCTGCATTTGCAGCCAGCATCTTAGTGTCCGCCTGCATTTGCAGCCAGCCAATCACCACTCTGCATCTAAATTGTCCGCCTGCATTTGCAGCCAGCCAATCACCGCTCTGCATCTAAATTGGCCGCCTGCATTTGCAGCCAGCCAATCACCGCTCTGCATCTTAGTTGTCCGCCTGCATTTGCAGCCAGCCAATCACCGCTCTGCATCTAAATTGTCCGCATGCATTTGCAGCCAGCCATCACCACTCTGCATCTAAATTGTCCGCCTGCATTTGCAGCCAGTGAATCACCGCTCTGCATCTAAATTGGCCGCCTGCATTTGCAGCCAGCCAATCACCGCTCTGCATCTTAGTTGTCCGCCTGCATTTGCAGCCAGCCAATCACCGCTCTGCATCTTAGTTGGCCGCCTGCATTTGCAGCCAGCCAATCACCGCTCTGCATCTTAGTTGGCCGCCTGCATTTGCAGCCAGCCAATCACCGCTCTGCATCTTAGTTGTCCGCCTGCATTTGCAGCCAGCCAATCACTGCTCTGCATCTAAATTGTCCGCCTGCATTTGCAGCCAGCCAATCACCGCTCTGCATCTAAATTGGCCGCCTGCATTTGCAGCCAATCACCACTCTGCATCTTAGTTGTCCGCCTGCATTTGCAGCCAGCCAATCACCGCTCTGCATCTAAATTGTCCGCCTGCATTTGCAGCCAGCCAATCACCGCTCTGCATCTAAATTGGCCGCCTGCATTTGCAGCCAGCCAATCACCGTTCTGCATCTTAGTTGTCCGCCTGCATTTGCAGCCAGCCAATCACCGCTCTGCATCTTAGTTGGCCGCCTGCATTTGCAGCCAGCCAATCACCGCTCTGCATCTTAGTTGGCCGCCTGCATTTGCAGCCAGCCAATCACCGCTCTGCATCTTAGTTGTCCGCTTGCATTTGCAGCCAGCCAATCACCGCTCTGCATCTAAATTGTCCGCCTGCATTTGCAGCCAGCAAATCACCGCTCTGCATCTTATCTCGGTGTCTCTCGCTGCTCCTGTTCGCCCCAATGCGACCTCACACATCCGTGCACACCGCTTGCAAACCCCCCCAGCGCGTGCGTTACTCCACTACACATGTAACATTATAATTATATTATTCTTAATGCATATACCACTCTAATTATTATTCTTAAAGACAATGCATCATCTGTTATTATTATCATCATCATAGCCATGTTCGCATGTTCACCACAAAGCACCGCGTGTGTGGCTGTTGCAAGTTGAGTTGATGGCTCGCAAAGCGGCGTCCGTCTGCTTGGTGTTTGAACATCTCACCGCAACTCGTATTTCATTTAGCAGCAAGGGGAAACGCACACCGATTGTCACTCACCGCACCTCGAGACGGGGGCCAGGGGGGTAAACAAACGAGTTAGCGCGTGACCACGTGCTGTGATTGCCCGCAGCACCGTCACCCGTGGTGCTTGTCCACACGGAGATTGTCTCTGAAGACGCCGTCCTGTTGACCTGGGCCGAGCCGGAGCAGCCCAATGGCATCGTTCTGGACTATGAAGTCAAATGCTTTGACGAGGTGCGTAGCGGCTCGCGATTATCCATTTTACTTGCACGCGCGTGCGTGCTGAGCGGTGGTGCAGCGGTACGCGCAACGCTGCGCTACGAACCCGGCGTCCTGAGTTCGATTCCCGCTCACGGCAACCGGCACCGGTGACGATTATCTGAACGAGTCCTGGGTCTCCCCTAGGTCGACTCAGCCTCAAATTGAGTACCCTGGTGCGGTGTGTAGTAAACATTGTTGTATATATAGGTGTTATGAAAATTGATGAAAATAATGAAAATTAAATGAAATTTGAGATTCGCATAATTTATCCGAAATTATGTTAATCAGTGTAATTATGCACATAAATTATGCTGATTCGAGAGATAATCGTATTAATTTATGCGAGTGGGCGTGGTTATGATAATGCAGGTCGTTATGGATTATCAGGTCGAGCCTCGGTGACGAGGATTGTGTTATGAATTGGAATAACGCAATTAATCGTATGCAGTGACGCAGGCGTTGTGAGCGTGAATGAGAGAGAGTCGATTCGACTCTGCTCTTTAATTCCGTATTATCGATAAGGATACGATTACTCTCGATTGAACATTATGAATTATGTGTGTTATGGATTATGTGTGGTGATAGTGTGCTTATGATAGGTCCCCAGGATTCAGATAATTTTTGGATAATATGAAAACTCAATCTCGGGATTTGGAATTTCAACACAGCGTTAACATGATAACATCACGATTGCGTTGTTTCACCTCGATAGCGGCACCTGTGGTTAATTCCCGACGCGTAACGCAATCGATCGGTTGTTGAGAGAGAGATTAAAAACATGCGAACTATTCTATCAAACCTTAACTTTATAATATGCAAACTCGTATACTTGAATTGTTACACAACACGGCACTTGGTCTTTGATTCGTATCCAATCCTTAATACATTCTGATATGCGAAGTTATTATGCTTGAAATCGTCAGCACAGTACCACGTTGATGTTCGTTCATTGATTCATAACGATTATGAATCAATGCGTTTGAATTCGTTATTTCATTCGTGGATACCAGCAAGATTATGTAGAAAGAAAAATATTAACGAACGACTCAAGTATTTCTAATCGACTTCTCAACCCGACTCAATGGGTGGCGATGTTTCCTTTTTAGATCCTTATCTCGGGCCAATCTTTTAATTAATTGTGGCCAGATCCCTGACAGGGAACCGGTTGAGCACGCTCTTCACCCCCGCGAGCGGCGCTCCGTGGTGAGGTGCCAAGAATTAATCCTTGTTAATGGGTCAGTTGGTAATTTATGCGGTTAGAAGTACAGCCCCAGCACAATATTACAGAGGAAAATTATGAACACTCTTAAAAACGATGGATTATTCACTTGGTCGTTGCGATGTTTCCACAATCACGGATGGTTCAATGGCTTGAGGTTTTAGGCTTTGTTAATGACCCGTGTGTGTGTGTGTGTTGAATGGTATGAGTGGTGAAAGAGTAGGCCAATGTTTGGAATCGATTCTTTGCGTCAAGCAGATGTCTGGTTTGTCGTGTAGTGGGGGGCAGTGTATCATACGTATCAGTTGATTCTTCTTTCAGTAGTTGGTTCGGACTCGACGGACGTTGGTGAACGAGTAGATACGTTGTTGTAGCTGCGATGACCGTCTGGTAGACGGTGTTAGAAGCACGCCCGCAGCGGCGCGATTGTACGTGGACGGTAGGTAATGCGCGCACTGCGTCTGCGAGCAGCTGGCACGCTGGTGCTCCGTCGTCGGCGGTTGTAGATTGCAGGCTCACGATTCGCTCGTGGTGGCGCTGGCCGCTAACAGCGGCAGCGGGACGCCAATCGGCGACACTCGCCAATTCGGCGAGTTGTAGAGGCGTCTCCGGCGTCGGTGATGGCTGGTCTTCTGCTGAGATGAGTTGAGCGGGTCTTCTGCTGAGATGAGTTGAGATGAGTCTTCTTCTGTTGAGCTGGCCCCGAGGGCTGATGAGCTGATTTCAATGCTGAAACGGCTCCTTTTTATGCCAAAAATCTCTCTCCTTCTCGGCTCCCCCTCACGAGGCGGAGCTATCTTTGATCTGATCGTATGTCGGTGGGGGGGGGTTCGTGTGTCGGTGGTGGGGGGGTTCGTGTGTCAGTGTGTATGTTTGTGTGTGTGTCATTTATGACATGGTCCTGTTCGGGTCTTTCCTCAAGCCATAAACATCAAGACAACAGACACCTCGATTCATCTTGAAGGCGTCTGGTTGTCTACTCCATCCACCCAGAGAGAGGGGCGGGTTCCCCCCCCCCCCCTTTTCGTACACGTTTTCGACGCACAAAGAAATGGTTAAGATTTTTTTTCAAGTTTAACATTTCACATCACAGTTGGTATCTTATCATACACAGTTATGATCCTGCTTGTGATTCATAGTATTTGATTTATTTCCAAGTGAAGATGCTCTTCCGAGCGTATGCATTTTATCACGTGCTGCAGGGAAAGACAAAGGTGGCCGGGATCTTCCCATCTCTCTATACTTTGCAAATATCATTTCGACTCCACATTCTACCAGCCTAATCCACCCCGTTACCTTGGCTCTTACTTAGTTTATTAATTTTCGTCACTTTGTGTGTTTATAAATGTGTGACAGTTTAACTTAAAGCTCGCTCGCTCTTTTGCTGCCCGTGTGCAGGGTGGGGTGGGGGCTATTACTAAGTTCCGTGTGTGGCAGATGGTCCCCGCGATAACGATCTGGTTGCCCTGGCGTGAAATTCCTCTCTCGCGCTCTTCGGGAGAAACAAAGGTGGTCGGGAGCACCTCTTTATACTTTGGACTTATATTTCTCAAATACCATTTGGTCCCATGTTCGCCAAGACTCGTGTTTGTAACTACGTCCTCCCGACACCTCTCGGTTTTACCGAGGTTCGAATTGTTATGGTGGAATTATTAAAAAGAAAAATAATTATCATCCTGCGTTTAAGAGGTCCGTTTCTTGATTGTTGGAATCCATATCCCTTGGTTCTGTAAGGTTCTATAATGGAATGTCGTGTAAGGTTAACACGTTATTATTAATATTATATTGCAATTTTCTTTAAAACTTTCTTTGCCTGGTTGCCGTGTGTGGGGTGGGTGTGTCTCCTTATCAAACCCAGCTAGCTTTTCCAGATGGCCCCTTGTGATAAGGTGTAATTCCTGCTTCTCCGCGCTGTGAGAGAGACAAAGGTGGTCGGGGTTGCTTGGGATATTGTTTAAACTCTTTCGCAAGTTTGCCCGTTGTCTCATTCCTTCTCGATAACCTTTGATATGACTCGGTATTCCTGCTCCAAGCTTTGTTTTAACAGTAAAAGTATTAAAGGTGAAAATCATTTGATAGCGAATTAATCATTGGATAATAATTCACTGATGTGTCTGGTGGCCTGTTCTTAATTGGAGTGAGCGTTATGATCGCTAATTCTATCTTATTCTTGTTGTTGCCTTTTGATTTTTTGTTGTTGTTTTACTGGCAAATAAGGAAAAGAATATGTATACGATTTACCCTGTTGGCGTCTCCGTGTCTGCTCTCTTGGTGTTCTGACCTCGGAGGGACCTTTCCTAAGGGGCCCATCAAACTCTTGTTCATCTGGAGATTTTCGCCGATAGCTGTTACATCCTCGCCTTGAGAGTTTTATTATTTCTTTATATATATGGCCTGTTTATGACTGACATCTGGTTTTTCGTGTTTCTGGCTTACGGGTTTTATTCCTTAAAAAAATATATATTGTTTGTCACGAAAGAAAGGAAAAAGAAATCTAGGTGTATGCATCCGTAAATATTCTTATGGATATTAATTGTGGAAAAAGGGCCGTATACAACAACATCACCACTGTGGATACAAAGGCGGCCGGGCGTGGTGCTGACCACCCACCCCCTCGTGTGCCTCCATAGGTGGTCGCTAACAGCACTCGCCCCGACAGTCTGCTGACACTATACGGGGGGTCTTTGTCTTTGCATTAGCAAGTGGAGGGCAGTAGAGTTAACACAACAATATGCTGTGAACCACGTGACCCAGGTTCAATGGGTCTCTGTGGGATGAGTCTGAACCCATCCCCCCCCCATCTGTACCCCCCCCATCTGTACCCCCCCCCCATCTGTACCCCCCCCCCCCCACCAGGATGACGACGACGAGAGAGAGGTAATGAGGCTGATCTCCAGCGTGCCGAGCATCACCGTGACGGGGCTCCGGCATGCCGCGGTTTACTCATTGCAGGTCCGCGCTCGCAACGCCGCCGGCTACGGAGACTACAGCCCCACACTCCACTTCCAGACATCTCCCGCACGTGAGCAACAACACCACCATCCAATCACCACCACCACCCAATCACCACCACCACCACCCAATCACCACCACCACCCAATCACCACCACCACCCAATCACCACCACCACCCAATCACCACCACCACCCAATCATCACCACCACCCAATCCAGCCACCACCCACCACCACCAGCCACCACCACCCAATCACCACCAACCAGCATCAACCCTACCCAACCACTACCCAACCACTACCCACCCACCACCAACCAGCACCAACCCCACCACCACCAACCACCACCAACCCCACCACCACCAACCCCCAACCACCACCCCACCACCACCAACCAGCACCACCACCCACCAACAATCACCACCCACCCACCACCAACCACTACCAACCCCACCACCACCAACCAGTACCAACCCCACCACCACCAACCACCACCCCAGCACCATCCCCACCCAACCACTACGCCGCCACCACCACCACCCTACCACCACCACTCACCACCACCAGTCACCAGCACCACTCACCAGCACCATCCCCATCACCTCAGCACCATCCCCACCCAACCACTACGCCACCACCACCACCCATCCACCACCACTCACCAGCACCATCCCCACCCAACCACTACGCCACAAGGACCACCACCACCACCACCACCCACCACCACCACCACTCACCAGCACCATCCCATCCCAACCACTACGCCACCACCACCACCACCCATCCACCACCACTCACCAGCACCATCCCCACCCAACCACTACACCACAAGGACCACCACCACCACTCACCAGCACCATCCCCACCCAACCACTACGCCACCACCAACCCCACTACCAACCTACCACGACCCCACCAACAGCACCACCACCCCACCCCTCCTGTCTGTTGTAGTTGTTGTGGTTGTTGTTGTAGGTGTTGTCCTGTTGTTTGTTGTTGTGTTGGTGGTTATTGTGGTGTTGTTGTAGTTGTTGTGGTTGTTGTTGTAGGTGTTGTCCTGTTGTTTGTTGTTGTGTTGGTGGTTATTGTGGTGTTGTTGTAGTTGTTGTGTTTGTTGTTGTAGGTGTTGTCCTGTTGTTTGTTATTGTGTTGGTGGTTATTGTGGTGTTGTTGTGGTTGTTGTTGTTGTGGTTGTTGTGGTTGTTGTAGTAAGTGAAGGATGTGTTTGTGACGCTTTCCCTCCCCCTCCCCCAGCACAAGCGACTCAGGAAGTGGCCCTCTGGGCCTCCTCGCTGTCCGCTGGCCTCGTGGGGCTGATGCTGCTCATCGCTGCTGCCTGCATCATCGTCAAGAAGAGGTGGGGGGGGGTCACACTGGGGGAGGGGGGTCACACTGGGGGGTCACACTGGGGGGGGTCACACTGGGGGGGTCACACTGGGGGGGGTCACACTGGGGGGGGGTCACACTGGGGGGGGGTCACACTGGGGGGGGGGGTCACACTGAGGGGGTCACACTGGTGGGGTCCCACTGGCGTTCTGAGTGTGCCCACGTGATCTGGCTGCACCACCAAGAGGCAATCTCCCTGAACGTTGGCTAAGAGGCGGCACCCTCCAGAGCGAACTCGCTTCTTCAGCACTGCCGCCGCCGCCGCCTTGATGGCTGCGTGCATCGCATTGCGTTTGAAGGAGGAGGAGCAGGAGGAGGAGTGGTCACTGGCAAGCAGCAGAGTCGGAGCCTCGCGAAGAGAGACGACCTCGCTTCTACAGCGTGCGGGGTAAACGCTCCTCCACCTCGCGCGCACACACACACACCACCTCTAATACACACACACACACATCTCATACACACACACACATCTCATACACACACACATCTCATACACACACACATCTCTCATACACACACACCACTCACACACACACCACCTCTAATACACACACACACATCTCATACACACACACATCTCATACACACACACACCTCTCACACACACACCTCATACACACACACACCTCTCACACACATACACACACCACTCATACACACACACACCTCTAATACACACACACCTCTCATACACACACACACCTCTAATACACACACACACACCACCTCTCACACACACACACCACTCCTCATACACACACACACCACCTCTCATACACACACATCATACACACCACTCCTCATACACACACACACCACTCATACACACACACACCACTCCTCATACACACACACCTCTCACACACACACACACACCTCTCACACACACACACCACCACTCATACACACACACACCACTCCTCATACACACACACACACACACCTCACACACACACCACTCATACACACACACACACCACTCCTCATACACACACACACACCTCTCACACACACAAACACCACTCATACACACACACACCACTCCTCATACACACACACACCACTCACACACACACACCACCCCTCATACACACACAGACCACTCCTCATACACACACACCACCCCTCATACACACACACACCACTCATACACACACCTCTCACACACATACACACACACCACCCCTCACACACCACCCCTCACACACCACCCCTCATACACTCACAACAACAACAACAATCGCCACTAAGTGGTGGTGAAGTCACCACGACGCTTGTGCCAGGCCATGTGCACATTGAGGCCACGTGAAGTGTCGAACGCCCGCTGGCAGGAGGTCACGGGGCAGACCCAGGTGCCACGGGTCGACTGACTGAGATGACTGGCTGATGCACCACCTGTGCCCCCTACTGTGCCAACCCGCTGTGCTTTAGCCACCCGGCGCTCCGCTCGTTGTTGTGAGCATCGCTCCTCCACCCTCCGATGTTGGTGGTGGTAGTGGTACGCCACTCAAGACATTGATGCATGCACAAGTCGCTCTCCGCTCCTCCACTATTGAGAGACAGTGTTCTTCCTCTTCCCACGAAGAGGTGGCAAAAACCCCACCTGCCACCAGCACACCAACCACAATCACCGTTACCGCCATTGCCATCTTCACCCTCGAGCAACGGGGATGGAGCGAAGCGCGTGACAACGAGCGTGCGACTGGGAATCATGTCGCAGCTGGAGGGGGTGGTGTGACCTGGCCTTGACCAGGTCACTAAAGCAGAGATGTAGGTCTTGCTGGAATTCCCTACACATCTGCTGTAGCAGACGGACAGAAAATATCGCATCTGTGCAGGACCGCCCTTTCCTGAAACCGCATTTGGGCTCCGCAAGCCTCTCCTCAGCGTGCCTGGCAAGGCGATGTTGAATAATCCTTGCCAGGACCTTTCCCGGCACACTGAGGAGTGAGATGCCCCTGTAGTTGTTACAGTCTGTGCGGTCCCCCTTCTTAAAGAGGGGGACCACCAGGGCATCCTTCCAATCCTGTGGAACCTGTCCAGTGGTCCAGACTGTTGTTATGATGTTATATAGGGCAGTCTGTGCACAAACGCCACCCTCCCTCAGCATTTCGCTTGGGAGATCATCTCTGCCCGGTGCCTTTCCTGGTCTCAGACTCCGGATCGCCTTCAGTGCTTCCTCAACAGATGGCACCTCAGCCAGCCACTCACAGGGGGTGACTTCTTCCAATATTTGAGGCACCGCAGCCTCAGCAGGGTCATCCCCACTTTGTGCCATGATGTTTTCCTGGCTGAGGGATTTCCCCTCCTCCAGGACCTCACAGAAATGCTCAGCAAATCTGCAAACCGGTTCCTGGGGGTCGGAGATTGGATCACCGTTTTTTCCCCTAATGTTGGTAATAGGTGTGGCGCTGCAGGTTGCTTTTTTGATGGAGTTAAATAGAGATTTGTGATCACGGGCCACTGAGGCAGACTCCATCTCCTCAGCAACCCACGACCACCACCCATCCTTGCAGCGCCTCACAGCTCTCCGAACCTCCGAGCGAAGGCTGCGGTAAGCCTCATTCTCTGACGTGGGATTCTGTAGCCGATGACAGTGGGCCTGTCGCTTTTTCTAAACTATCCTGATCACCTCCTCTGTCAGCCAGGGTCTCTGGGGAGGTCTGGACTGCGTAACCAAAGCAGCCAATGCAGCTGCATGAGTCACAGTCCTAAACCTCGCCCAGTTACCCTCGACATCAGGAGGAGTGGGGGACGATGCCAACCCCAGCCGCAAGCGATGATGAAATTCTCGCTTGCAACTTTCATCAGATAACTGAGACTAGGCCACTTTAGGTTGGAATGGGGTCCTGGGTGTACACCCACCACTGGAGTGGAAGAATGGCAGGCGCATCTCACAGATGACTAGTCGATGGTCAGAGGGCAGATCAGCTCCACGGTAGGTCCTGGTGTCAAGGACATGGGCTCGCATCCGCTGATTCGTCACTATGTAGTCCAGCAGATGTTCTTGCTTGGACCCGGCATGCATCCATGATGTTGTGTGGATGCGCCAATGCCGGAACAGCGTGTTGGTAATTACAAGCCCATGGGCTGAACAAAAATCTAGCAGCCTCCTACCGTTGTTATTGAGCTGATCTGGCCCATGCCCTCCAATCACTCCAGACCAGGTGCCAGCATCATGACCAACTCGGGCATTGAAGTCACCAAACAAGATGACTCTATCCCGAGGGGCCACTTTAGCCAGCACCTGTGACAGGTCATAGAAGGCATCTGACTCATCGGCTTTGCCTGCATCCCTCCACGGATGTTCGTCTTCGGTGGGGCATAAGTAACCACGACCACCACTCCTCGTCTCCGGTTGATGGGAAGGCGAGCCCAAAGTAGCCTGGGGCTTACAGCTTCCCACACCTCATCACCACGCTCCCACGCCCCCTTCATTCTTGTGTTCAAAAGAAGAGCCACACCCTGTTGTTTGGCAGTCTGCTGCCTCGAGTAGAGGACTGTCCACCCCTCATTGTGGCAGGAGCCAGAACCGGTCCACCGGACCTCCTGAATGCCACAGAGATCCAGGCGGTACCGGTCCAGCTCCCGACAGAGGAGTGGCAGCCTCTCCTCCGCAGTGAGCGTTCGAACATTCCACGTGGCCACACGAAGTGGCTTTTCGTTGTTTCTGGAGGAGACCCGAGGGTAGAGATTCAATCTCCTGGCTCTGCCAATTGGGGTTTGGCCAGGAGACGTCATAGACGCCTGTCCCCCCGGGGCCTCCGGCACAAGCTTATTAGTTAAATTTTTTATTCGTAGTTTCGTGGTAAAAATGTTGAAGGTGGAGGGGTTACCGGCCCCTCGTACCCGTCCAGAGCCCCCGTTTAGCCACTGTGGTGGTCACAGACGCCATGAGAGGAGGGGCCAATCGGAATTGGCCCTCCCCCCACAGCACTGTCCACGACAGAGTTTCCCGTCCGGCACCACGAGGAGGTAGGGGGTTGTTTTGCCGGACACTCACACAAACACCACCCCACACACACCACCCCTCACACACCACCCCTCATACACTCACACACACACACACACCCTATGCACGGTTAATTTCGCCGTTGCCACCCACAGTGAAGATGCCGGGCTTCAGGCTGTACATTGACCCACACGACTACGACGAGCCCAGCGATGCTCTCCGCGAGTTCGCGACGGAAATCGACGCCTCGCGAATCAAACTTGGACGCGTCATCGGAGCAGGTGAACGGGGGGGGGGGGGGGGGGGGACGGGGGCGGGCACCGCCTGGAGAAGGTTCCAGGCGCACGGTGACAACGACGGCGAATGAGTGGGTCAAACTCTTTGACTTTTGGAAGCTATTAACGTTACATTTGTTATCATGTTTAACACGTAGGCTTTCGCGAACCCAGATCATCCATACGTGACAAGCCTTACTAGTTGGCTGTGTCGGGTGGTGGCGAGTTTAACCATACATTTATACATTTACGTGCACTAACCAGAGAAAAAAAATCTCCATTATGGATTTGTTATCATGTTACAGCGTAGTATTATTATTATTATCCGTTCTCTTTCCATGAAAAACCAATAGTCCAATATAAGTGTTAACATTTTCTTTGGTTCTTTCGGTAAAGTCACGTAGAATGAGAATAAAATAATAAATTGATAAAATAAAATAACACAATAATATTCTCACGACGTTTCGGCCACAACACAAGCGGCCTTCGTCAGGTGAAGGGGACGAGACTGTCTTGCTCCAGCGCTGTCCTCCAGACAGTCTCGTCCCCTTCACCTGATGAAGGCCGCTTGTGTTGTGGCCGAAACGTCGTGAGAATTTGATTGCGTTATTTTATTTTTTCAATTTATTATTTTATTCTCATTCTACGTGGTGGTGACTTTACCAAAAGAACCAAAGAAGATGAATCCTCGCAGTCACGAAAGCTTCAAATCGAAAAGTGTTAACGTTGTTTTGAAGCACCCCGTCGATTGCCGTGGGTTCACACTCCCCAACGCATGCACCACGCAGCGACCGGCCAGTGCACAACCAGCAACCAATCGGCACGTTTTATTCACGTGACGAACCTTACTTAGCAGCTGGACGGGGGGGGGGGGGTCCTCACACCTGCTCTACGTGCTGCTCACTGTCATCGACCCCTCGACCCGCAGGAGAGTTTGGGAAGGTGCACGTCGGATACCTGAAGCGCCAGGGCAGCAGCGGAGGGGCGGCGACAGTGCGCGTGGCCATCAAGACGCTGAAGGGTGAATCCAGCAAGCAGCAGCAGCAGCAGCAGGACTTCTTGTGCGAGGCGAGCGTCATGGGCCAGTTCGAGCATGACAACATCGTCCGCCTGGAGGGCGTCGTCACCAAGAGTGAGCTTCGAGAACGTCCAATCGATGCCACACGCATTTTAAACAAACTAAAACTGGCAATTAATCTTTGTTCGTTTTTTTTCCGGTAAAGTCACGTATAAATAAGAACTAATAAAATAACATAATTGCGTACGACGTTTCGGTTGCAACGCAAGCAGCCATCATCAGGTACAGAAGAGCAAAATTTAGGAGAGAGGGGAAATACATAACCCCAGATGTATACAACCGAAACGTCGTACGCTATTATGTTATTTTATTATTTCTTATTTATACGTGACTTTACCGAAAAAATACAAAGATTAATTCCTGCAGTCACGAAAGCTTCGAACCAAGTTTAAAACTGGCAAGTCTGTTATGTAGCTGGCTGTCCAGCTGATTATGCCCGTTGTTGTAATCACTGGTGATTGTACTCAGATTGGAAATGTTGTGGATTTGCTCTCCAACACACCGGTGTGGTGTACTTGTATACTACACTATACACACTGCACATTACACTATACACTACACTATACACGACTATACACTACACTCCTCTATACTACATTATACACTACTATACACTACATGCCACTGGTTCTTTACGTTCTACAGATGTAGATGCCACTGGTTCCTCACGTGCTGCAGATGTAGATGCCACTGGTTCTTCACGTTCTGCAGATGTAGATACCACTGGTTCTTCACGTTCTGTAGATGTAGATGCCACTGGTTCTTCATATTCTGCAGCTGTAGATGCCACTGGTTCTTCACATTCTGCAGATGTAGATGCCACTGTTTCTTCACGTTCTGCAGATGTAGATGCCACTGGTTCTTCACGTTCTGCAGATGTATATGCAATTGGTTCTTCACGTTCTGCAGATGTAGATGCAACTGGTTCTTCACGTTCTGCAGATATAGATGCCACTGGTTCTTCACATTCTGCAGATGTAGATGCCACTGGTTCTTCACGTTCTGCAGATGTAGATGCCACTGGTTCTTCACGTTCTGCAGATGTAGATGCCACTGGTTCTTCACTTTCTGCAGATGTAGATGCCACTGGTTCTTCACGTTCTGCAGATGTAGATGCCACTGGTTCTTCACGTTCTGCAGATGTAGATGCCACTGGTTCTTCACGTTCTGCAGATGTAGATGCCACTGGTTCTTCACGTTCTGCAGATGTAGATGCCACTGGTTCTTCACGTTCTGCAGATGTAGATGCCACTGGTTCTTCACGTTCTGCAGATGTAGATGCCACTGGTTCTTCACATTCTGCAGATGTAGAAGCCACTGGTTCTTCACGTTCTGCAGATGTAGATGCCACTGGTTCTTCACGTTCTGCAGATGTAGATGCCACTGGTTCTTTGTGTTCTGCAGATGTAGATGCCACTGGTTCTTCACGTTCTGCAGATGTAGATGCCACTGGTTCTTCACGTTCTGCAGATGTAGATGTCACTGGTTCTTCACGTTATGCAGATGTAGATGCCACCACCATCTATTGCGCAGAGGTTGAACCTCTGACTCTCGGTTCAGAACGGGCAACCGGACGTACGAACAGGTTTGTTCGTACCTCTGAGAGTTCGTAAGAGGAACATTCGTAAGTAGAGGAGTCTCTGTGTATGAACCCACAGCGACGCATTTTGGCAGAGATACAAGGTGTGTATGTAACCATGTGATGATGTTACGGTATAAGTCGTGAATGCTGTGCGTGGATTGCTAACGTTTGGTTTTCTTGTCCTCTCGACGAAGGTAAACCTGTCATGATCATCACCGAATTCATGGAAAACCATTCCTTGGATTTATTCCTCAGGGTAAGAAGTGGCAATGCCAAATGATGCGATCATCGGTGTGTTGCAGTCTCACACTCCTCAGCGGTTGTGTGTGTAACTGTCCACAAATGGAGAGCACACGGTGGCGTTGTTGTGTGTGTGTGTGCCGTAGTTCCTACTAACCGGGGCTCCGCTTGTGGTGACAACTGCACGCGTCTGCGTCAAACTTCCTTTGTACCTTACGTAGCCAACTGGCGCGGGGGGGGGGGCAAACTAAACACAACAAGCGAGAGTTCTAAACAAATTAGTTTAGACAACGATGACTTAAACGCACATAGCAGCTCCCGGAAGAGCATTCCAGACGGCCGCACAACAAGCAGCACAACGTCACCCAGGCGGCTCCTCATCGCCTCCTCTTCTCCCTCCCTTCCTCTTCCTTCTCCCCCCTCTCCTCCCCCCTCTCCCCCCTCTCCTCCCCTCCTCCCGCCCTCTCTCCCCCCTCTGGCCGGGCACGGTGTAGATGAAGAAGGGGCACCTCGTGGTGACCCAGCTGCTCGGGATGCTGCGTGACGTCGCATCGGGCATGGAGTACCTGTCCCGCAGGGGCTATGTGCACCGCGACCTGGCCGCCCGCAACGTGCTCGTGAGTGGCGAGCTGACGTGCAAGGTGTCCGACTTTGGCCTCTCGCGGACGCTTCTACTGGACGCCGACCCCGAGGGAGCGTACACCTCCCGGGTAAGGCGGGGCAGGAAAAAAGAAGCGCCGGCGTCGTCGACGGCCGACGTTCGGCCGACGTTCGGCCGACGTTCGGCCGGAGTCGAGGAGAAGGCAAAGCCGCGCTGGCCCGGCGTGTGTCAGCGCGGCGTTACCGCTCCCTAAGGGGCTTCCGTTTTTCGCTGAAAGTACTTGCCGCCGCCGTGCGTCGAGCGAAATGCATTAACCTCACACACACACACACGCACACACGCACACACACACACATACGCACACACACACACGCACACACACACACACGCACACACGCACACACACACGCACACACACACACACACGCACACGCACACACACACACACGCACACACACGCACACACACACGCACACACGCACACACACATACACACGCGCACACACACACACGCACACACGCACACACGCGCGGTGAAAGTGCGGACGTGCAGCGTACGGTGCCGTTGTCTTTGGGATTCACGGGTCCACACCGGAGACGGGTTTCTTGACGGTCTCGTCTCGCCGACGTCACACCGGGGAACGACGCCGAGGGGCGAACGGCACGAGGACAACGCCACCGTCGGGGCGTCCGTCGCTTGTGAGGTGGCGGTCCGGCGCGCCGCCTCGACGCGCCGCTCGGCGCGTCGAGGCGGCGCGAACTCGCGACGCCGGCTTTGACCCGGCAAACCCTTCGCCGCGTGCCGATGACGTCGGGCCGCGAGAGCCCCGCGTGCCGGACCCGAGGGCGAGGTCCCGTTGTGAATGTTCCCCACCAGGGGGGGAAGATCCCGATCCGCTGGACCGCCCCGGAGGCCATCGCACAGCTCAGGTTCACGTCGGCGAGCGACGTGTGGAGCTACGGCATCGTCGTGTGGGAGGTGACGTCGTACGGCGAACGGCCGTACTGGGACATGAGCAACCGGGACGTGAGTTCAGCACTGGCACCCCTGTGTGTGTGTCTGTGGTCTCTGTGTGTGTGTCTGTGGTCTCTGTGTGCGGCTGTGGGTCTCTGTGTGAGTAGTCTATGGGTCTCTGTGTGTAGTCTATGGGTCTCTGTGTGAGTAGTCTATGGGTCTCTGTGTGTAGTCTATGGGTCTCTGTGTGAGTAGTCTGTGGTCTCTGTGTGCGGCTGTGGGTCTCTGTGTGAGTAGTCTATGGGTCTCTGTGTGAGTAGTCTATGGGTCTCTGTGTGTGTGTCTGCGGTCTCTGTGTGAGTAGTCTGTGGTCTCTGTGTGCGGCTGTGGGTCTCTGTGTGATTAGTCTATGGGTTTCTGTGTGAGTAGTCTATGGGTCTCTGTGTGGTGAGTCTATGGGTCTCTGTGCGAGTAGTCCATGGGTCTCTATGCGAGTAGTCTGTGGGTCTCTGTGTGAGTAGTTTATGGGTCTCTGTGTGAGTAGTCTATGGGTCTCTGTGTGAGTAGTCTATGGGTCTCTGTGTGAGTAGTCTATGGGTCTCTGTGTGAGTAGTCTATGGGTCTCTGTGTGAGTAGTTTATGGGTCTCTGTGTGAGTAGTCTATGGGTCTTTGTGTGAGTACTCTATGGGTCTCTGTGTGAGTAGTCTATGGGTCTCTGTGTGAGCAGTCTATGGGTCTCTGTGTGAGTAGTCTATGGGTCTCTGTGCGAGTAGTTTATGGGTCTCTGTGAGTAGTCTATGGGTCTCTGTGAGTACTCTATGGGTCTCTGTGTGAGTAGTCTATGGGTCTCTGTGTGAGTAGTCTATGGGTCTCTGCGTGAGTACTCTATGGGTCTCTGTGTGTAGTCTCTGGGTCTCTGCGTGAGTACTCTATGGGTCTCTGTGTGTAGTCTATGGGTCTCTGTGTGAGCAGTCTATGGGTCTCTCTGTGAGTAGTCTATGGGTCTCTGTGTGAGTCGTCTATGGGTCTCTGTGTGAGTAGTCTATGGGTCTCTGTGTGAGTAGTCTATGGGTCTCTGTGTGAGTAGTACTCTATGGGTCTCTGTGTGAGTAGTACTCTATGGGTCTCTGTGTGAGTAGTACTCTATGGGTCTCTCTGTGAGTAGTCTATGGGTCTCTGTGTGAGTAGTACTCTATGGGTCTCTGTGTGAGTAGTACTCTATGGGTCTCTGTGTGAGTAGTACTCTATGGGTCTCTCTGTGAGTAGTCTATGGGTCTCTGTGTGAGTAGTACTCTATGGGTCTCTGTGTGAGTACTCTATGGGTCTCTGTGTGTAGTCTATGGGTCTCTGTACGTGTAGTCTATGGGTCTCTGTGTGAGTAGTCTATGGGTCTCTGTGTGAGTAGTCTATGGGTCTCTGTGTGAGTAGTAGTCTATAGGTCTTTGTGTGAGTAGTCTATGGGTCTCTGTGTGAGTAGTACTCTATGGGTCTCTGTGCGAGTAGTCTATGGGTCTCTGTGAGTAGTTTATGGGTCTCTGTGTGAGTAGTACTCTATGGGTCTCTGTGTGAGTAGTACTCTATGGGTCTCTGTGTGAGTAGTACTCTATGGGTCTCTGTGTGAGTAGTCTATGGGTCTCTGTGTGAGTAGTACTCTATGGGTCTCTGTCAGTAGTCTATGGGTCTCTGTGTGGGTAGTCTATGGGTCTCTGTGTGAGTACTCTATGGGTCTCTGTGTGAGTAGTCTATGGGTCTCTGTGTGAGTACTCTATGGGTCTCTGTGTGAGTAGTACTCTATGGGTCTCTGTGTGAGTAGTACTCTATGGGTCTCTGTGTGAGTACTCTATGGGTCTCTGTGTGAGTACTCTATGGGTCTCTGTGTGAGTAGTACTCTATTGGTCTCTGTGTGAGTAGTACTCTATGGGTCTCTGTGTGAGTAGTACTGTATGGGTCTCTGTGTGAGTAGTCTATGGGTCTCGTACCCCCCAGGTGATGGAGGCAGTAGAGGGCGGCTGGCGTCTGCCGTGCCCCATGGACTGCCCCATGCTTCTCCGCCGCCTCATGCTGAGCTGCTGGCAGCAGGAGAGCTCCTGGCGGCCCTCGTTCAGCCGCCTCGTTACCGCCGTCACTGACGCGCTGCACGACACGGCCAGGTGCGTTTGTGTGTGTGCGTCTGTGTGTGTGTGAGTTTGTCTGTGTGTACGTGTGTCTGTGTGTGTGTGTGGGGAGCAAGAAAACAACCCCCTACCTCTTCGTGGTGCCGGACTGCAACGCTGTCGTGGGCGGTGCCGTGGGAGGAGGGACAATTTAAATTGGCCTTTCCCTTCATGGTGTTTGTGACCACCACAGCGACCAAATGGGGGATCTGGACGGGTGCGAGGGGTTGGTAACCCCTCCACCTTCAATTAATTACGACTAAATCATGAATGAAATTTTTAATTAATAAGCTTGTGCCGGAGGACAGGCATCTATGACATCTCCTGGCCAAAACCCCATTTGGCGGAGCCGGGAGACTGAATCCTCACCATCGGAGCTCCTCCAGAAACAACAACAAAAAACCACTACGCGTGGCCACGTGGAATGTTCGAACGCTCACTGCGGAGGAGAGGCTGCCACTCCTCTGTCGGGAGCTGGACCGGAACCGCCTGGATCTCTGCGATATTCAGCAGGTCCGGTAGACCGGCTCTGGCTCCTGCCACTATGAGGGGTGGATAGTCCTCTACTCGGGGCAGGAGACTGCTAAACAACAGAGAGCGAGTGGCTCTTCTATCTAAACAAAAGAATGAAAGGGGCGTGGAAGCGTGGCGGTGAGGTGGGGGAAGCTGTAAGCCCCAGGCTACTTTGGGCTCGCCTTCCCATCAACCGGAGGCAAGGAGTGGTGGTCGTGGTTAGTTATGCCCCCACCGAAGACGAACATCCGTGGAGGGATGCAGGCAAGGCCGATGAGTCAGGTGAGCACCTGTGTGTATGTGTGTGTATGTGTGTGTGTATGTGTGTATGTATGTTTGTATATGTGTGTATGTGTGTGTATGTTTGTATGTATGTTTGTATGTGTGTGTATGTGTGTGTGTATGTGTGTGTATGTATGTGTGTGTATGTGTGTATGTATGTATGTATGTGTGTATGTATGTATGTGTGTACGTATGTGTGTACATGTGTATGTATGTGTGTGTGTGCATGTGTGTATGTGTGAGCGATAGTGTAGCGATAGTGTATGTGTGTGTGTATATGTGTGTGTATGTGTGTGTGTATGTGTGTATGTGTGTGTGTGCGTGTGGGGAGCGGTGGTATAGTGGTCAGCACGCCGCCCTACGAACCCGGCGACACCGGATTTGATTCCCGCTCACGGCCAACACCAATGACGATTATCTGAACCGGTCCTGGGCCTCCACTAGGTCGACTCGGCCTCAAACGAGTACCCGGTGCGTTGTGTAGTAAGCATCGCTAGCACTGGGGCGACGTGATGATGATGCGCACCGCTTCCCGGTAAAACAAAAACAGGAAACGAGAGCAGGCGGCACAAACGTCGCGACCACTTTGGCCTTCTCACGGTCCCAATGAGGGTCTGCCCGGTGGTCGGTGTTCCACCCTCGTCACCTTCCACTCCCTTCTCTCCCCCTGCCCAGCTTGTCGTCTCCGGCGGCGGTGGCCTCCATTCACGGCGACGCCTTCTCACCGCCAACGCCAACGCCGATTCCACCGCCGTCTCCTCCCACTCGGTTGTAGTCGTGTTCGCTGGCGCGTCCTCCACTCGGGGTCTCAGCGTTTGCCTCTCGTGTCCCGTTGGGTTTTTCTCACGGCGCTCCCCCGTCGGTTTTAACACTTTCTATTGTTTTTCCCCCGCTCGCGACGACCTGCGTCTTCCCCGTGCTCGTTTGTTGTTCGCGTGCCTCCTCTTTGATCCCTTAACTTGTGTAATGACAGGGTGACACCTGCCGGCCTGTAGGGTTAATTGACGGTCGTGGCTGCATCACATCGTCTCTTCTGCTGGATGACGCCGTTACTGCTGCTGCTGCTGCTGCGTGCGGCCGTGATTCGACTGCTGCTGCTGCCACGTCTCCAGGCGTTTGAGTTGTGCGCTGAGTTGAGGCTCTTTATGTAATCACTACCTGGGGGCTGCTGCGTTGGTTCATCCACTAAGGGGGAGTTGGGACATCGCCCCACAAAGCAGCTCGAGATGACAAATTACTTTTCTAATAAAAAAATTAACTTTTCCCGCAAATTGTTTTGTCGTGTTTCAAAAAAAAAGTCGTATTGTCTATAAGCGCCCGCCGCCGGTAGATGAGACAGTTTTATCACTTTCATGGGAAGCCCCGCCTAGTGGCAATGTCACGGAGCGACGTCGCAATGGCAACCTGTGGCGGAACGAACGAGCGAGGAGCCAAAGTGGAATGGCAGAAGCTCACGCGGCAGGAGGTCGCAAGACAATTCGGATTGTGGTGGGGAGGTCAACTGACTGGGTGGGTGGGGGGGCGACTGGCAGAGCTGCCCACCATGCCAACTCCACCAGCAGGGAGAGCCGCCACCTCACGCCCGTGGTGCCTTTCAAATTGCGGTTGAAACTTGAACTTTTGAACTTGCGGTTGAAACTTGAACTTTTGAACTTGCGGTTGAAACTTGAACTTTTGAACTTGCGGTTGAAACTTGAACTTTTGAACTTGCGGTTGAAACTTGAACTTTTGAACTTGCGGTTGAAACTTGAACTTTTGAACTTGCGGTTGAAACTTGAACTTTTGAACTTGCGGTTGAAACTTGAACTTTTGAACTTGCGGTTGAAACTTGAACTTTTGAACTTGCGGTTGAAACTTGAACTTTTGAACTTGCGGTTGAAACTTGAACTTTTGAACTTGCGGTTGAAACTTGAACTTTTGGACTTGCGGTTGAAACTTGAACTTTTGAACTTGCGGTTGAAACTTGAACTTTTGGACTTGCGGTTGAAACTTGAAATTTGAACTTGCGGTTGAAACTTGAACTTTTGGACTTGCGGTTGAAACTTGAAATTTTGGACTTGCGGTTGAAACTTGAACTTTTGAACTTGCGGTTGAAAATACTCTTTGTTTTTTTCGGTAAAGTCACGTAGAAATAATAAATAATAATGAAATAAAATTACATGATAGCATACGACGTTTCGATTGCAAAGCAAGCAATCATCATCAGGTATAGAAGAGCTAAATTTAAGGGAGAGAGGAAACACAGAGAGATGGAGAAGCACATCAAATTGAAACAAGATTTAGTAAAATTTTGGAAACAATATAATGCAGCACAGAGGGTCGGTCAAAACACAATTAACGCATGGTCTGGCTGATTAAGTTATTTCAAAGATTGCTAAATTATAGGTTAAGAGTGATAGAGTACAGATCACAGACACATATACTGACATCCAAGCAGAGAGAGCCAGCACAGAGACACAGAGAGAGACACACACATGGGACAGAGTGAAACAATGCTTCTATTTAGCTATCAACACATACACTACATTATACACTACACTATAAACTACACAGAACATCTATATACATATCTATCAACACATACACTACATTATACACTACACTATAAACTACACACAACATCTATATACATAGCTATCAACACATACACTACACTATAAACTATACACACCATATATATACATAGCTATCAACACATACACTACACTATACACTACATAATAAACTACACTCATCTATATACATAGCTATCAACACATACACTACACTATACACTACACACACAACATCTATATACATAGCTATCAACACATACACTACACTATACACTACACACACAACATCTATACACCCACATCAACCGTCACCACCAACCCCCACATCAACCATCATCATCACCACCCACATGAACCATCACCACCACCACCCACATCAACCATCACCACCACCACCAACATCACCACCACCCACATCAACCATCACCACCACCCACATCACCACCACCCACATCAACCATCACCACCACCACCCACATCAACCATCATCACCACCACCACCCACATCAACCACACCATCACCACCACCCACATCACAATCACCCACATCAACCATCATCACCACGACCCACATCAACCATCATCATCACCACCCACATGAACCATCACCACCACCACCCACATCAACCATCACCACCACCACCAACATCACCACCACCCACATCAACCATCATCATCACCATCCACATCAACCATCACCACCACCACCCACATCACCACCACCCACATCAACCATCACCACCACCACCCACATCAACCATCATCACCACCACCACCACCACCCACATCAACCACACCATCACCACCACCCACATCACAACCACCCACATCAACCATCAACACCACGACCCACATCAACCATCATCACCACCACCCACATCACAACCACCCACATCAACCATCATCACCACCACCCACATCACCACAACCCACATCACAACCACCCACATCAACCATCATCACCACGACCCACATCAACCATCATCACCACCACCCACATCACAACCACCCACATCAACCATCATCACCACCACCCACATCACCACAACCCACATCACAACCACCCACATCAACCATCATCACCACAACCCACATCACAACCACCCACATCAACCACACCATCACCACGACCCACATCAACCATCATCACCACCACCCACATCAACCATCATCACCACCACCCACATCAACCATCATCACCACCACCCACATCAACCACCATCACCACGACCCACATCAACCATCATCACCACCACCACCCACATCACAACCACCCACATCAATCACACCATCACCACCACCCACATCAACCATCATCACCACCACCCACATCAACCATCATCACCACCACCCACATCAACCATCATCACCACCACCCACATCAACCATCATCACCACCACCCACATTAACCATCATCACCACCACCCACATCAACCATCATCACCACCACCCACATCAACCATCATCACCACCACCCACATTAACCATCATCACCACCACCCACATCAACCATCATCACCACCACCCACATCAACGACCCTCACGTGTTGCACACTGCGCATCGACTTGCCCCTCGGTCAACTGTACGCACGGCGTATTTCACTACACTACAGTGTGTGTGTGTGCGCACGTTGGAACTATACGTGTAGCGTGTACTATAGTGTAGACTCTAGTGTATACTATAGTGTATAGTGTAGGGTGTACTATAGTGTAGTGTGTACTATAGTGTCGTGTGTACTATAGTGTACTGTAGTGTGGTGTGTACTGTAGTGTAGTGTGTACTGTATACTGCAGTGTAGTGCGTACTATATACTATAGTGTAGTGTGTACTATAGTGTCGTGTGTACTATAGTGTACTGTAGTGTAGTGTGTACTGTAGTGTGTACTGTAGTGTGGTGTGTACTACAGTGTAGTGTGTACTATAGTGTAGTGTGTACTACAGTGTAGTGTGTACTATAGTGTACTGTATACTGTAGTGTAGTGTGTACTATAGTGTAGTGTGCAGTGTAGTGTACTGTATACTACAGTGTAGTGTGTACTATAGTGTAGTGTGTACTGTAGTGTGGTGTGTACTATAGTGTAGTGTGTACTATAGTATAGTCTGCTGTATACTACAGTGTAGTGTGTACTATAGTGTAGTGTGTACTATAGTGTGGTGTGTACTATAGTGTAGTGTGTACTATAGTGTAGTGTGTACTATAGTGTAGTGTACTGTATACTACAGTGTAGTGTGTACTATAGTGTAGTGTGTACTGTAGTGTGTACTATAGTGTAGTGTGTACTATAGTGTAGTGTGTACTCTAGTGTAGTGTGTACTATAGTGTAGTGTAGCTATCAACACATACACTACACTATACACTACACACACAACATCTATACACCCACATCGACCATCACCACCACCACCCACATCAACCATCACCACCACCCACATGAACCATCACCACCACCACCGCCCACATCACCACCACCACATCAACCATCATCACCACCACCCACATCAACCATCATCACCACCACCACCCACATCACCACCACCCACATCATCACCACCCACATCAACCATCATCACCACCACCCACATCAACCATCATCACCACCACCCACATCAACCATCATCACCACCACTCACATCAACCATCATCACCACCACCCACATCAACCATCATCACAACCACCCACATCAACCACCATCACCACCACCCACATCAACCATCATCACCACCACCCACATCAACCATCATCACCACCACCCACATCAACCATCATCACCACCACTCACATCAACCATCATCACCACCACCCACATCAACCATCATCACAACCACCCACATCAACCACCATCACCACCACCCACATCAACCATCATCACCACCACCCACATCAACCATCATCACCACCACCCACATCAACCATCATCACCACCACCCACATCAACCATCATCACCACCACCCACATCAACCATCATCACCACCACCCACATCAACCATCATTACCACCACCACCCACATGAACCATCATCACCACCACCCACATCAACCATCATCACCACCACCCACATCAACCATCATCACCACCACCCACATCAACCATCATCACCACCACCCACATCAACCATCATCACCACCACCACCCACATCAACCATCATCACCACAACCCACATCAACCATCATCACCACCACCCACATCAACCATCATCACCACCACCCACATCAACCATCATCACCACCACCCACATGAACCATCATCACCACCACCCACATCAACGACCCTCACGTGTTGCACACTGCGCATCGACTTGCCCCTCGGCCAACTGTGCGCACGGCATATTTCACTACACTGCAGTGTGTGTGTGTGCACGTTGGAACTATACGTGTAGCGTGTACTATAGTGTAGACTCTAGTGTATACTATAGCGTATAGTGTAGGGTGTACTATAGTGTAGTGTGTATTATAGTGTCGTGTGTACTATAGTGTACTGTAGTGTGGTGTGTACTATAGTGTAGTGTGTACTGTATACTACAGTGTAGTGTGTACTATATACTATAGTGTAGTGTGTACTATAGTGTAGTGTGTACTGTATACTATAGTGTAGTGTGTACTGTATACTATAGTGTGTACTATAGTGTAGTGTGTACTGTAGTGTGGTGTGTACTGTATACTATAGTGTAGTGTGTACTGTATACTATAGTGTGTACTGTAGTGTAGTATGTACTATAGTATGTACTGCAGTGTATAGTGTAGTGTAATAACGCGGGTTTGTGACGGTGTAAGGGGCACTGACGGCAGGGGGCAGTGCACACGTTGGCGTGAGGAGATCAGGTGGGGAGCCCAGGACAGGGGTCCATCTGGAAGCTGAGAACCCGCAAGTCGCTTTTAGAAGGGGGGGGGGGCGTGGCTATGTAGGGCGTGGCTAGGTAGGGCGTGGCTAGGTAGGGCGTGGCTAGGTAGGGCGTGGTTAGGTTGGGCGTGGCTAGGTTGGGCGTGGCTAGGTAGGGCGTGACTAGGTAGGGCGTGGCTACGTAGGGCGTGGCTAGGTAGGGCGTGGCTAGGTAGGGCGTGGCTAGGTAGGGCGCGACTAGGTAGGGCGTGGCTAGGTATGGCGTGGCTGTGTAGGGCGTGGCTAGGTATGGCGTGACTAGGTAGGGCGCGGCTATGTAGGGCGCGGCTATGTAGGGCACGGCTAGTGCATGACTAGGTAGGGCGTGGCTATGTAGGGCGTGGCTAGGGCGTGACCTCGCCCCGCCCTTGCCAGGATATGAGAGGGGCCCGGGGCCGTTGCTGGCAGTGTCGCCCTTCGTCTCGACCAGTGACGTGCGGTGAGGTCAATGGCTAGGCAGGCACTGGCCAGTGTCAGAGCCAGAGTCACACACTGAGGGGGGCGTGGCCTCACTGAGAGGGGGCGTGGCCTCACTGAGGAGGCGTGTTAGACACGTCCCCCTCAGTGAGGCAGATGTGATAGCTGCCTCCCCCGATGCTTTTTCATTGCAGTTTCACGATGAGACCAGCGAGTCTAAATATCTTTATACACATACGTGAAGTAAGTTACCTGGACTATGGAAGGTGAGGACATGAAATGAAGGGGTCTACAAACATTACATTAGTGACATATTGAGACAGTAACAGGCACGCGCTTATTGCCCGCGCTCCATCCAGTTATTGAGGGGTTGCGCAATCAGAGGGGAGGCTGAGCTCGTCGCTGCCTCACCTCTCACCCCTCCCTGTATTTGCAGCGGAGCTCCGCAAATTTGGCGATTTTAACTGTAAAAAATGATCGTGGAGTCATACAGAAATGGCATAACACAGATCAGTGGGAAAAACGTAATCTTTATTTGATCAGATTTTTTTTTACTTTTAGTAACAGCTTATTTTCATTGTGGCATGACAGGTAAAGGCTCTGCCTCCCCTGCCTCCCGTGACCGCACGTCCCAGGTCTCGACCACCTTTAGGCGACGTCGCTAGCTGGCTGGCCAGGCAGCCTGCCGACTGCGCTAGCGAGGCAGTACCTCCACGCGATGGACGTGCGGCTGACTTGCAGTCAGCGCGCAGGGCGTCTGGGGTTCCCTTACGTGTAGAAATGAAGGCGGTGTCTTAAGAACCCCGTCTCGGAGTGAGTCGCTACAGTAGTGTAGTGTTTACTGTAGTGTAGTGTATAGTGTAGTGTATACTATAGTGTAGTGTATACTGTATACTATAGTATAGTGTGTACTGTAGTGTAGTGTGTACTATAGTGTAGTGTATAGTGTAGTGTATACTATAGTGTAGTGTATACTATAGTGTAGTGTGTACTGTAGTGTAGTGTGTACTATAGTGTAGTGTATAGTGTAGTGTGTACTATAGTGTAGTGTATACTATAGTGTGTACTATAGTGTAGTGTATACTATAGTGTAGTGTGTACTATATACTATAGTGTAGTGTGTACTATAGTGTAGTGTATACTATAGTGTAGTGTATAGTGTAGTGTGTACTATAGTGTAGTGTATAATATAGTGTGTACTATAGTGTAGTGTATACTATAGTGTACTGTATACTTCAGTGAAGTGTGCACTATATGCTATAGTGTAGTGTGTACTATAGTGTAGTGTGTACTATATACTATAGTGTAGTGTGTACTATAGTGTAGTGTGTACTGTATACTATAGTGTATACTATAGTGTAGTGTACTGTATACTACAGTGTAGTGTGTACTATATACTATAGTGTAGTGTGTACTATAGTGTAGTGTGTACTGTATACTATAGTGTAGTGTGTACTATAGTGTCGTGTGTACTATAGTGTACTGTAGTGTGGTGTGTACTGTAATGTAGTGTGTACTGTAGTGTGGTGTGCACTATAGTGTAGTGTGTACTACAGTGTAGTGTGTACTACAGTGTAGTGTGTACTATAGTGTAGTGTGTACTGTAGTGTAGTGTACTATATACTACAGTATATTGTGTACTATAGTGTAGTGTGTACTGTAGTGTGGTGTGTACTATAGTGTAGTGTGTACTATAGTGTAGTGTGTACTGTAGTGTAGTGTACTATATACTACAGTATAGTGTGTACTATAGTGTAGTGTACTATATACTACAGTGTAGTGTGTACTATAGTGTAGTGTGTACTGTAGTGTGGTTTGTACTATAGTGTAGCGTGTACTATAGTGTAGTGTGTACTATAGTGTAGTCTACTGTATACTACAGTGTAGTGTGTACTATATACTATAGTGTAGTGTGTACTGTAGTGTAGTGTGTACTGTATACTACAGTGTAGTGTGTACTATATGCTATAGTGTAGTGTGTACTATAGTGTAGTGTGTACTGCATACTATAGTGTAGTGTGTACTATGTACTATAGTGTGTACTATAGTGTAGTGTGTACTGTATACCATAGTGTATACTATAGTGTAGTGTGTTCTATAGTGTCGTGTGTACTATAGTGTACTGTAGTGTAGTGTGTACTATAGTGTAGTGTATACTATAGTGTTGTGTATAGTGTAGTGTGTACTATAGTGTAGTGTATACTATAGTGTACTGTATACTTCAGTGTAGTGTGCACTATATACTATAGTGTAGTGTGTACTATAGTGTAGTGTGTACTATATACTATAGTGTAGTGTGTACTATAGTGTAGTGTGTACTGTATACTATAGTGTATACTATAGTGTAGTGTACTGTATACTACAGTGTAGTGTGTACTATATACTATACTGTAGTGTGTACTATAGTGTAGTGTGTACTGTATACTATAGTGTGTACTATAGTGTCGTGTGTACTATAGTGTACTGTAGTGTGGTGTGTACTGTAATGTAGTGTGTACTGTAGTGTGGTGTGCACTATAGTGTAGTGTGTACTACAGTGTAGTGTGTACTATAGTGTAGTGTGTACTATAGTGTAGTGTGTACTACAGTGTAGTGTGTACTATAGTGTAGTGTGTACTATAGTGTAGTGTGTACTATAGTGTAGTGTGTAGTGTAGTGTACTATATACTACAGCAGGGGTCGGGAACCTTTTTGACTAAGAGAGCCATGAAAGCAAAAAAATTGGAAATTTATTTCAGTGAGAGCCATATAATATATTTTAAAAGTGAATTCAACTAAATGTCAGTATAATAAGCCTCTGAATTTATTCTTTTAAATAATGTTGTTATAACACTCACCATTAATGCGACTTCTGGTGCTGCATGGATTTGCTGATGTCTTTGTAGTCGGGTTGGTACTTGGTGAGGTTAAGCTTCATGCAAGCATTGAGGCTTTCATCCGTTAAACGTGATCGTAGGTTGGACTTGATGTTTTTAAGATGTGAGAATGACTGCTCACATGCATACGTAGATCCAAACATGGTCAATACAGCAATACTCACACGCTGCAGTGTGTGGTATGTGACAGGAAGCGCGTTCCAAGTTTTGAGAATCAGCTGGTCTTCGGGTTGGAGTTTTTTCATTTCTGTCCACATGTGCTTGCTCGCCAACTCCGCTTTCTGTCGTGTGATTCTTTCCAAATCTTCATTCAGTGACTTGAACTTATTCACCCACATGTCTGAGGCCTTCAGGTCAGCCACTTCTGCTTCAAAATCTCTGACGGAGACACCAGGGATGTAATTCAGGTCGGCTGTGTTCAGTGAACACTCGTTTGGATGGGTGATGAACTTAAAAAGACGAGTGTGCTCACGAAATTCTCCAAAGCGTGCTTTGAAGGACTGTAGGAGACTGGATGTGCAGCCAGCTAGCTGGTGGAGATCAAGGTTTTGAATGGGCTCACTTGCTGTGCATGCATCTTTAAATTGGCTCAGTTTTTCAAAATGTAGTAAACGACCTGTTTCAAGATCCGTGATGAAAAGCTCCAGCTTGTTTTCAAAAGCAAATACAGCTTGTTGAAGGGATAACACTGTATTTCCAATGCCTTGCATTTTCACGTTGAGCTGGTTCAGATGTTCAGTCAGATCTACGAGATAGTAAAACTTGAGGAGCCACTCGGTGTCGGCTAGCTCAGGATGCCCGACGCCTTTAATTTCAAGGAAAGTCCGGATTTCGTTCAGGCAAGCCGCAAAACGGCTAAGCACCTTCCCTCTTGACAACCAACGCACATTGCTGTGCAAAAGCAGACCAGGATAGTTATTTACAACTTCATCCAGCAGTGTTTTAAACTGGCGATCATTTAAGGCTCGGGCAACAATAAAGTTGATCACACGAATGACCAGCGACATCACTTCGCCAAACTGCCTGTCACACATCTGAGCACAAAGTGCCTCCTGGTGTATAATGCAATGGAAACTTAGGATGGGTCTATTTTCATGTTCACGGAGAAGCGCCACAAATCCTTTGTTTTTCCCCACCATACACGGAGCACCATCAGTACACACTGAGAGAAGTTTATCCATAGGTAGACTTTTTTCTTGAGCAAACTCCATGAAAGACTTGAATAAATCCTCACCTCTTGTGGACCCTTTTAATGGCAGAACAGCAAGACTTTCTTCGCGCAGTGTGTCACCAACAGCATATCTTGCAATCACGCTGAACTGCGACAAATGGCTCACGTCTGTTGACTCATCCAAAGCCAGAGAAAAGAACGGCGCTGCATTTATGTCCTTCACTTGCGTTTCCTCCACTTTGTTTGCCATCACGATGGTACGATCATGAACAGTTCTTGCCGACAGAGGCATGTCTTGTATCCGTTTGATTATCTTGTCTTTGTTCGGAAGATCATCAAAAAGTTCATTGGCTACATCCAGCATGAACGTTTTAGCATACTCGCCATCTGTGAATGGTTTTCCGTTCCTCACTATTGCTAAAGAACCAGCAAAGCTAGCCGAATTATAGTCACCTTGCCGGGTCCATACGCGGAGTTGCTGCTGGCTAGCTTGCACCCTGCTCAGAAGCTCTTGGCACGCTTTCTTTCTGCTGTCTCCCGCAGGGTATTTTGATGCAAAGGTAGCGTGGCGCGTGTCGAAGTGCCGCTTTACATTCGACCGTTTCAACGATGTAATTTTGTCATTGCAAATTAGACACACCGCAGAACCCGCTCTCTCCACAAAGGCGAATTCTTCGGTCCATTCATCCTGAAATGTACGATACTCGTCGTCTTTTTTTCTTTTCGCCATCTTCTTCGTCGAAGGGTTAGCTTTGAGCTAATGACCGAGCAGACGCAGTCTCAGACTGATTCAAAAGGGGGCGTTTACCTGTTTTACCCAGCAACGGCAAACGTAGGCCAGTATCATCCAATTAAAATAATGGACAATTGCTCCTGCAGCCCTGAACAGGACATGCGCAGTGAAAAATCGATGGATGGATTAAAACAAGTGAGAATATTTTGTTTTATCTGCGAGCCATATGCAATCATCAAAAGAGCCACATCTGGCTCGCGAGCCATAGGTTCCCGACCCCTGTACTACAGTGTAGTGTGTACTATAGTGTAGTGTGTACTGTAGTGTGGTGTGTACTATAGTGTAGTGTGTAATGTAGTGTGTACTATAGTGTAGTTTGTACTATAGTGTAGCGTGTACTGTAGTGTGGTGTGTACTATAGTGTAGTGTGTAAACATTAAAAAGTCTATTTAATTAAGTAGAACGTGTTGTCTATTTAAAGTTGCGCAATTTGATGTGACGTCACATTTCTCAAACCCCCCACCCCCCCCCCCTTGTCACATATCGTCACAAATGTCTGACCCCCCCCCCCTAGGTGCGTGACGTCATTTACGGACGGCCCCTAACTGTCAACAGCCTCCACACGGAACAGGCAGTGACGTCACGCGTAACAGACCCAACATAGTGACGTCACGCGTAACAGACCTAACATAGCAGTGACGTCATGTGTGTACAGACACAACACAGCAGTGACGTCACGCGTGTACTGGACCCGACACGGCAGTGACGTCACGCGCGCACCGGACCCGACACGGCAGTGACGTCATACATCGCTATGCATATATAAGGTGTAATACAGTTTAGTGACGACGCCTAGCTCGCTGCTTTCTCGGCACTTGACGTTGATGGCACACCCGCCTTAGCGCAGTGTCAGTGGATTCACTCGAGGAGGAGGGTGCAGCCCCTCGTGCTACTGCTGGTCCGTCGTGCTCCCCACCCGCCCCTGGTCCATCATGGCCCATGCACCTCCTACATACATCGTGCTCAATTCTACGCTAATTCCTTTGTCAAAGCGTTTTGCTTCCTCCCACACAGCTTAAAGGACGCGTCCTGGGCTTGGCTGTTTTCACTCCAACGCTGTCCTCGTGACAGCACGGTCCCCTTCACCTGATGAAGGCCACTTGTGTTGTGGCCGAAACGTCGTGATTTTTTGTTATTTTATTTTTTGTTGTCTTTTACGTGATTTTACCGAATAGAACCAAAGAGTATGGAGGGTGGAGCTCTGTAGACCCCCTCTAAAGGGGATTCCCAAACTGCCGCTTCCACGTTGGTCAGATGTCTTGGAAGCGGTGGCAGTACCACGCGGTTTACTCCACCACACGCGATCTCTTGATTCATTCACTGTGGTGATGGACCCGTGGATACTGCTCTAGACGAGACTGTCTGGAGGACAGCGCTGGAGTGAAAAAGCCACGCTCAGATCGCGACCTTTAAGCTGTGTGAGAAGAAACAAAGCGCCTTAGAGTCGCGGCATCTGAGCGTGGCTTTGTTCACTCCAGCGCTGTCCTCCAGACAGTCTCGTCCCTTCACCTGATGAAGGCCGTTTGTGTTGTGGCCGAAACGTCGTGAGAATTTTATTGTGTTATTTTATTTTATCAATTTATTATTTTATTCTCATTCTACGTGGTGGTGACTTTACCGAAAGAACCAAAGAAGATGAATCCTTGCAGTCACGAAAGCTTTAAATCGAAAAATAAAATGTTTCGCTCCGGATGAACGGCCGCAAAGTATTATCTGCGTTTTGATTTAGCGTGCCGATCTTAAAGGTGCATTGAGAAATGTGATACTCTGACCGATGCTCCTGTTGTTTGTGGAGTAACTCATGTAGCCAGCTATGGCTCTAGGATTTGGTGTTACATGTTGTTTATGTAGTTTATTGTTAAAAATTCGGGCACAGTCCCTATGGTCACTGTTACGTTGCATTTATGGTTTTATTTTGGTGATTTCGAAAAGTTTTTTGGTTTGACTATGTTTTTGTTTATTGTAGTACGGAGTTAGACTGATGGCCTCAATCTAAGTTGTCTTTTCTAGATTTAAAGCTTTCGTGACTGCTAGGATCCATACTCTTTGGTTTTATTGGGTAAAGTCACGTAGGTGAAAATAAAATAACAAAAAAAATAACAATTAATTGTCTTGTGGTTGTTGTTGTTGTTGTTTGACTTGCATCCCACTGGGATTATAGCACACAGCGTTGGTGTACGGTGCTTTTTCCAGGAATGTTTTTGCTGTTTTTTTTTCCTATGGATTTTCTGTTTTTACACAGTCAACACAAAGTCACTTTAAGATGTTTTTCTTGTTCGTGTTTTTGTTTTTTGTGTTTGTTGTGGTTGCACCCGATTCAAGAGCCGAATGGCTCACAGGGCTATACCAAAATAAACTGAACTGATTGCAATTCCAGAATTCCACCAAGGATCTCAATCTGCGACGGTGCAGAGTTAACAGTGACAAGGGGATTGGTAAAACAGACCTTGAACGCCATGTCAGACAGCACCTTGCTGAGGCCGTGAAGGCTAGCAGGCACGTGTCTGTGTCTTCTTAGGGCTGTAGCCCAGGCAATGGACGTACTGCAGTCTCCAGAATCAGATCAAAATGCAGTCTGCCGTGTGTTAACATTCACGACAGCTGCGTTTCATTAGGGATTTTGCTTTCATTTTTAATATTGCTGCTTCGGCCAATCAGCGCCCGGGGATTTCGACCCTCCCCCCACCCCCGGGAGGGGGAGTGGCTTAGAGTGGAGAGGGGAGTGGCTTAGAGTGGAGGGGGGAGTGGTGTAGAGCACGTGGGCAAGTGACCCCCCCGGGGGGGAGTGGCTTAGAGTGGAGGGGGGAGTGGCTTATAGTGGAGGGGGGAGTGGCTTAGAGTGGAGGGGGGAGTGGCTTAGAGTGGAGGGGGAGAGGCTTAGAGTGGAGGGGGGAGTGGCCGTAGAGCACGTGGCAAGTGGCTCTGAGCAAGATGGCCCAGCTGTTGACACCACCAGGAAGGGGACCCACAATGACAACTCCCGCCCGGCCGCCTTTGTCTCTCTCGGCGCCACACGCAGGTACCGGGCTGCTGCTGCTTGTTACTCGCCCCGCGAGGTGTAGCTCACGTTAAGGGCTGCTAGAGGCATTTCTGTAGAGTCCACGATGGGCCAGGCGGTGGTGTTGGTTAGGGGGGCGGGGGGGTAAAGTGTGGGGGTGGGAAGCTCTCGGCCGAACGTCCAACTGTAGGTGCCAGGCTAGGTGCACGTACTGTCCACCAGCACGTACTAGTAATCGATGCTCGATTCCTATTAAACATAAATCGATTCTTCCACCGTTCAACAAAGGGGGGCGGTGGAACCGATTATATGAAACTATCATCGATTCCACGAATCGATTATCCATTGTTTTGTTTGGGGAGCGGTGGGTGTAGTGGTGAGCGCTGCGTTGCGCTACGAACCTGGCGACTTGGCTTGGGCAAGGTGAGGTAATTTACCTTTGTCACTGGGTAAAAGTGTAAAGGTGAAGTATTATCACCCGGTAAATACGGTGCCTTGTTTACCGCCACAAAGCTCCGTGGCCCTGTCCGTGGCCTACATTTAATAAGTAATATTTAAAAAAATGTTTTATTAAAAACACGCTTTAATGAAATGTGCGAGTAGTAATGTCAGAACTACCTATGAGATCTTCACTCAAAACTGCTCTAGAGGAGTTGTACACCTCTAGCTGCCACTGCTATTCAGTGGCCTAACATATGGCTCTAGATTTTGGTGTCATAATTTATTTACGTAGTTTATTGTAAAAAAATTCGGTCACAGTCCCTATGATCACTGTTACATTGCATTTATGGCTTTATTTTGGTGATTTCGAAAAGTTTTTTTTTGTTTTGGCCATGTTTTTGTTTATTGTAGTACGGAGTTAGACTGATGGCCTTAATCTTAGTTGTCTTGTGGTTGTTGTTGTTGTTGTTTGACTTGCATCCCACTGGGATTTTTTGCACACAGCGTTGGTGTTCGGTGCAATTTCAGGAATATTTTTGATGCTTTTTTTTCCCTGGATTTTCTGTTTGCACAGTCACACAAAGTCACTTTAAGATGTTTTCTTGTTCATGTTTTTTTGTGTTTGTTGCGGTTGCACCCGATTCAAGAGCCGAATGGCTCACAGGGCTATACCAAACTAAATGAAACTATGAACTAACTATGAGAACTCCACCACGACTCCGGGCAGTGGGCCCGAGCTCGCCACGACGTAAGGGGCCGTGGGCAATTAGACGCAAGCCGAAACATAACATGTACAAAATAATGTTTAAGATATATTTTTATTTTATTTTTAATGATAGAATATGGTATTGTCATCAGTATGACATAAGTATACCGAGCTTGCAGTCGATACCACATTGGGAAGTGGGTTAAAATTGAGTTACAAGATTTGAAGATACAACGACAGACAGAGTGAGTTAAAAGAAAGCATGTACAATTGGAATCATTGAGAGTATTCTTTGGTTTTTCCGGTAAAGTCACGTAGAAATAATAAAATAAGATAATAGTGTATGACGTTTCGATTGCAACACAAGCAATCATCATCAGGTACAGAAGAGCTAAATTTACGAGAGCGAGGAGACACGTAACCGCAGATATATGTACAGACACAGATACAACAGGGGATACAGCGAGAGAGAAACGTGGGAGCACACTAAATATAATTCCTGCAGTCACGAAAGCTCCAAACTCAAGTATCATTGAGAGTATTCTATATGAATAAAGCACTCTACCTAGCATGTACCTGCATGTGTAGTAGTACCCCAGTAATTAGTACCCTGTAATGGGGTCATTTGTATGGGGTAAGCGTAAAAGGTCGGATAAAGGTAGGCTCGTTGTTTTTAACCTTTAACCTTACCTGCTGAAGGGTAAAAGGTAGGTAGAGTGATTGTATTGTGGTAAGGTAAAAGGTAGGGAAAAGGTAGGCTCGTTGTTTTTAACCTTTTTCCTTACCTGCTGAAGGGTAAAAGGTAGATAGAGTGATTGTATTGTGGTAAGGTAAAAGGTAGGAAAAAAGTAGGCTCGTTTTTTTACCTTTTACGTCACGACAACTTAAAATGTAGCAATGTGAGAGATCCTCGCCACGCGGTTGGCTAGGAGATGTTAACTCCCTCGCCTGGTCTACAGAGGTCCGTGGGTTCGATCCCGACCCTGGCGACACCTTCTGCTGCTGCTACTGAATGTTTGAAGTCTGTATCTCTCTGTCTCGCTCCCAGGTGCCCCTCGGACCACGAGGATGGAGGAGGAGATGAGGAGGGCCGGAGGTGGCGACCATCAGAGAGGAAGGGGAGGAGGAGGAGGTGGTGGAGGTGGTGGAGGTGGTGGAGGAGGTGGTGGAGGTGGTGAAGAAGCTTGGGCGAGGATGTGGGCTGGTTGGGGAGGGTGGCATGGACTTACCAGAGAGGGGGCCTGGTGGCACTATGATGGCAGTGGTGGTGGTGGCTATGGTGGTAGCTATGGTGGTGGAGGTGGTGGTGGAGGTGGCTATAGTGGAGGTGTCTATGGTGGTGGTGGAGGTGGTGGTGGTGCCACGATCTGTGACGTGCTACAGAGACCCCAGCAGGTGCAGAGGGGATACGTGGAAGGAGGTGAATGATCTGGAGGAGGTGAAGGAGGAGGTGAAGGATCTGGAGGAGGTGAAGAAGCTTGGGCGTGGATGTGGGCTGGTTGGGGAGGGTGGTGTGCACTTGCCAGAGAGGGGGCCTGGTGGCGCTATGATGGCAGTGGTGGTGGTTGCTATAGCGGAGGTGTCTATGGTGGTGGCTATGGTGGTAGCTATAGCGGAGGTGTCTATGGTGGTGTCTATGGTGGTGGCTATGGTGGTAGCTATAGCGGAGGTGTCTCTGGTGGTGGCTATAGCGGAGGTGGCTATGGTGGTGGCTATGGTGGTAGCTATAGCGGAGGTGTCTCTGGTGGTGTCTATGGTGGTAGCTATAGCGGAGGTGTCTCTGGTGGTGGCTATGGTGGTAGCTATAGCGGAGGTGTCTCTGGTGGTGGCTATTTGGTGTCTATGGTGGTGCCACGATCGGTGACGTGCTACAGAGACACCAGCAGGTGCAGGGGGGAGACGTGGGAGGAGGTGAAGGATCTGGAGGAGGTGAAGCAGCTGGAGGAGGAGGTGAAGGAGAAGGTGAAGGAGCTGGAGAAGATGAAGGAGGAGGTGAAGAAGGAGCTGGAAGAGGAGGAGGAGGAGGAGGTGAAGGAGCTGGAGGAGATGAAGGAGGAGGTGAAGGAGGAGATGAAGGAGGAGGTGAAGGAGGAGGTGGAGGAGGAGGGGGTGGAGGAGGTGGATGAGCTGGAGGAGGTGAAGCAGCTGGAGGAGGAGGAGGTGAAGGAGCTGGAGGAGATGAAGGAGGAGGTGAAGGAGGAGATGAAGGAGGAGGTGAAGGAGGAGGTGGAGGAGGAGGGGGTGGAAGAGGTGGAGGAGCTGGAGGAGGTAAAGCAGCTGGAGGAGGAGGAGGTGAAGGAGCTGGAGAAGATGAAGGAGGAGGTGAAGAAGCTGGAAGAGGAGGAGGAGGAGGTGAAGGAGCTGGAGGAGATGAAGGAGGAGGTGAAGGAGGAGATGAAGGAGGAGGTGAAAGAGGAGGTGGAGGAGCTGGAGGAGGTGGGGGGGTTGGGGGCCACCACCACCGTGTGAGGACAAGAAGGAGAGCGCCAACAGCAGAAGCAGGTGGTGAGTGTGGTGGTGGTGAGTGTGGTGGTGGTGAGTGTGGTGGTGGTGAGTGTGGTGGTGAGTGTGGTGGTGAGTGTGGTGGTGACTTACCTGATGTTCATCTTCTCTCTCTGCCCCCTCTGTCCCCACTCCCTTCCCAGCTGACTCACCGCCCGGTGAGGAGTCAACGCGGCCTGACTCAACCTGGGGTCAATCTCCCCCCCTGGGGGAGTCGCTCCCAGGCGGTGTATCGCCAGGCTCCTGTCAGTCACCCCCAGCTTGTGAGCCGCCCACAGCTGGCTCAGCAGCTGAGTCACCCCTGGATGATGAACCCCCAGATCCAGTACCACTGGGTGATCCACCCCCCACAGCTGACTCACCCCCCCCCAGCTGACTCACCCCCCACAGCTGACTCACCCCCCACAGCTGACTCACGCCCCCCAGCTGACTCAACCACGCCAGGTGATTTACCTACAGCTGACTCACCCCCCAGCTGACTCAACCCCCAGCTGACTCACCCCCCCCAGCTGACTCACCCCCACAGCTGACTCAACCACGCCAGGTGATTTACCTACAGGTGACTCACCTCCCCCCAGCTGACTCACCCCCCTCAGCTGACTCACCACCCTCAGCTGACTCACCCCCCCAGGTGACTCACCCCCCCCAGCTGACTCACCCCCACAGCTGACTCAACCACGCCAGGTGATTTACCTACAGGTGACTCACCTCCCCCCAGCTGACTCACCCCCCCAGCTGACTCACCCCCCTCAGCTGACTCACCCCCCCAGCTGACTCACCTCCCACAGCTGACTCACCCCCCACAGCTGACTCACCCCCCACAGCTGACTCACCCCCCTCCCAGGTGACTCACCCCCCCAGCTGACTCACCCCCCACAGCTGACTCACCCCCACAGCTGACTCAACCACGCCAGGTGATTTACCTACAGCTGACTCACCCCCCCAGCTGACTTACCCCCACAGCTGACTCACCCCCACAGCTGACTCACGCCCCCCAGCTGACTCACCCCCCACAGCTGACTCACCCCCCACAGCTGACTCAACCCCCACAGCTGACTCACCCCCCTCCCAGGTGACTCACCCCCCCAGCTGACTCACCCCCCTCCCAGGTGACTCACCCCCCCAGCTGACTCACCCCCCACAGCTGACTCACCCCCACAGCTGACTCAACCACGCCAGGTGATTTGCCTACAGCTGACTCACCCCCCCCCAGCTGACTCACCCCCACAGCTGACTCACCCCCCCCAGCTGACTCAACCCCCAGGTGACTCATCCCCCCAGCTGACTCACCCCCACAGCTGACTCACCCCCCCCCAGCTGACTCACCCCCCACAGCTGACTCACCCCCCCAGCTGACTCACCCCCCACAGCTGACTCACCCCCCCCAGCTGACTCACCCCCCACAGCTGACTCACCCCCCTCAGCTGACTCACCCCCACAGCTGACTCACCCCCCCCAGCTGACTCACCCCCCACAGCTGACTCACCCCCCACAGCTGACTCACCCCCCCAGCTGACTCACCCCCCACAGCTGACTCACTCCCCTCCCAGGTGACTCACCCCCCCAGGTGATTTACCCACAGCTGACTCACCCCCATTGGGTGGTGTGGGATTGTCAGGTGGTTCCTGCCATGGCCAGGACACGGCGCTCACCACACAACGTGAAGATGTAACGTGTACAGCCTGGGGTGTCAACAAGCCTGGAGTGTGGTACGTGTTGTGATGTTATTAAAGTTTTACTAAATATGGAAATGTAACATACAATCTGGATTGAGGTTGAATATTTTGTGATGTTATAAAAGTTGTACTAAATATGCAAATGTAAAATACAATCTGGATTGAGGTTGTATATTTTGTGATGTTATAAAAGTTTTACTAAATATGGAAATGTAACATACAATCTGGATTGAGGTTGTATATTTTGTGATGTTATAAAAGTTTTACTAAATATGGAAATGTAACATACAATCTGGATTGAGGTTGCATATTTTGTGATGTTATAAAAGTTTTACTAAATATGGAAATGTAACATACAATCTGGATTGAGGTTGTGTATTTTGTGATGTTATAAACGTTTTAATAAATATGGAAATGTAATGTACAATCTGGATTGGCGTTGTATATTTTGTGATCTTATAAAAGTTTTACTAAATATGGAAATGTAACGTACAATCTGGATTGGGGTTGTGTATTTTGTGATGTTATAAAAGTTTTACTAAAAATGGAAAGGTAACATACAATCTGGATTGGCGTTGTTTATTTTGTGATGTTATAAAAGTTTAACTAAATATGGAAATGTAACATACAATCTGGATTGGCGTTGTTTATTTTGTGATGTTATAAAAGTTTAACTAAATATGGAAATGTAACATACAATCTGGATTGAGGTTGGATATTTTGTGATGTTATAAAAGTTTTACTAAATGTGGAAATGTAACATACAATCTGGATTGGCGTTGTTTATTTTGTGATGTTATAAAAGTTTGACTAAATATGGAAATGAAACATACAATCTGGATTGGCGTTGTGTATTTTGTGATGTTATAAAAGTTTCAATAAATATGGAAATGTAACATACAATCTGGATTGGTGTTGTATATTTTGTGATTTTATAAAAGTTTTAATAAATATGGAAATGTAACATACAATCTGGATTGGGGTTGTGTATTTTGTGATGTTATAAAAGTTTTACTAAATATGGAAATGTAACATACAATCTGGATTGACGTTGTTTATTTTGTGATGTTATAAAAGTTTAACTAAATATGGAAATGTAACATACAATCTGGATTGAGGTTGTATATTTTGTGATGTTATAAAAGTTTTACTAAATGTGGAAATGTAACATACAATCTGGATTGGCGTTGTTTATTTTGTGATGTTATAAAAGTTTTAATAAATATGGAAATGTAACATACAATCTGGATTGGCGTTGTTTATTTTGTGATGTTATAAAAGTTTGACTAAATATGGAAATGAAACATACAATCTGGATTGGCGTTGTGTATTTTGTGATGTTATAAAAGTTTCAATAAATATGGAAATGTAACATACAATCTGGATTGGTGTTGTATATTTTGTGATTTTATAAAAGTTTTAATAAATATGGAAATGTAACATACAATCTGGATTGGGGTTGTGTATTTTGTGATGTTATAAAAGTTTTACTAAATATGGAAATGTAACATACAATCTGGATTGGCGTTGTGTATTTTGTGATGTTATAAAAGTTTTAATAAATATGGAAATGTAACATACAATCTGGATTGACGTTGTATATTTTGTGATCTTATAAAAGTTTTACTAAATGTGGAAATGTAACATACAATCTGGATTGGCGTTGTGTATTTTGTGATGTTATAAAAGTTTTAATAAATATGGAAATGTAACATACAATCTGGATTGGCGTTGTTTATTTTGTGATTTTATAAAAGTTTTAATAAATATGGAAATGTAACATACAATCTGGATTGGTGTTGTATATTTTGTGATTTTATAAAAGTTTTAATAAATATGGAAATGTAACATACAATCTGGATTGGCGTTGTTTATTTTGTGATGTTATAAAAGTTTAACTAAATATGGAAATGTAACATACAATCTGGATTGAGGTTGTATATTTTGTGATGTTATAAAAGTTTTACTAAATGTGGAAATGTAACATACAATCTGGATTGGCATTGTTTATTTTGTGATGTTATAAAAGTTTAACTAAATATGGAAATGTAACATACAATCTGGATTTGCGTTGTTTATTTTGTGATGTTATAAAAGTTTAACTAAATATGGAAATGAAACATACAATCTGGATTGAGGTTGTATATTTTGTGATGTTATAAAAGTTTTACTAAATATGGAAATGTAACATACAATCTGGATTGAGGTTGTGTATTTTGTGATATTATAAAAGTTTTACTTTTATTCCATCGTTTCGTACACACAGTAATTCTCTCCGTGCTCCACCAACTCGGACACTCCGATTTACTTCAGCATCGTCCGTCCATCCCCTTCCACACACAGTGTTTCTTCCTCTATCTCTTCACACACAGTGTATTCCCTTCCACACACAGTGGTTCGTCTTCTATCTCTTCCACACACAGTGGTTCGTCTTCTATCTCCTCACACACAGTATCGCCGCTATCTCTTCACACGCAGTGACTTCTATCTATTCACACACAGTGACTCTATCTATCTCCGCTAACGCTGACTCTCCCTATTGCTATTTACTGTCTTTGGGGTCCGGCTCTCTATCTATTCTTCCCTAACATTTCCAGCTGTCTTCTTCGTATCGCTTCACCTCTCGCCAACAACTGCCCAGCAACAACTCTCCAGCAACAACTCCCCAGCAGCCACTCTCCAACAGCAACTCCCCCTCCGTTCAAACCACCTCGCGTTTTATCCCCTCTCGCATTAGCCTTAATTAATTGCCACGTGGCTCACTGGCCATTTCCCGCCAGCCCGCACCTGTCCCCTTCATCAGACATTCAGACGCCACCACTTAACGCTAACAGCCTCTCGACCAATCACAGCCCTCGTGCCACGACTCCCTTAATTACTTGGGTTTGTTTACGCCACTCGTGACTTGACATCCTGTTCGACCTCGTGTGACCCGTTCTCCTTGTCTGTCTGTATTTACTGTATATGGCGAATTTACCCATGTGTATTTTCTATTCCACTAAATCACCCCCCCCCCCCCCCCCCCCCCGTGATGAAAGAACCTAGCCGTCCCCGGCTACGATATACTCGAATTGGAGTAGTGGAGTGAAGCGGACGGAACGATGACAACATATATACATAACGCATTTGCAATATACAACCATTTTGTACACTCACGCAACGACAAGCACACAAGACCTTTATACAGAATTCCCAACCCCCAAAGTCAATGTATTGCATTCCTCCTGGAACGGGTTCCCGCTGCCGGTCCATCTCCCCTGCACGGGAATCTCTTCGGTAAGGGAGGGCCTTGCTCGTCTTGCCAATGAACCCTGCGCCCATCCCTGTCCCCGCGACACTCAGCTGGTGGGGCTGTCCGTCGTTCATGGTCGGGACGGCCATTGGTCCGGATCTGTGGCCGTTCAATCGGCGTCCGGTCGGTAACCCTGCCCAAAAAGGGCGATCCTGCAGGCATACGGGGGGCAGATTTCTGGGACACGCGCACTTGTGACCTCCCCACAGGTTCGTCGGACACATCCAATACAGGCCGCTCTCGGATGGGGGATGACGCATCATATGGTAACACAAATTTATTCAGGCGCGACGGGTGAACAAACCATGTCCGACGACCGAATTTTATTCGCACACTCTGATCCCGTAAAACCTCCACAATATCAACGGGCCCCTGCCAGGGGCGGTGAAATTTCGGGGACGTTCCCACCGGCACCATGGGGCAGTGCAACCAGGCTTTATCTCCAACACTCCACGGCTCTCGTGGCCACTGCCTGCCGAACAATCTTTCGTTAGCGGCTTGTCATCGTGCCGTATTTTTCAATGCAGCCTCTCGGGCTTCCCTTAGACGGTCCAAAGCCACCTGCATCGGAGCAGGCACCGTCGTAGATTTCTCCCGTTTTCGAATTCCCAATTTCACAATAGCCGGCGATTCCGGTTCCCGTCCATACATCAGAAAAAATGGCGAGTACCCCGTTGAGGCATGCGGGGCCAATCTATACGCGGCCAGCGTCACTGCAACATGCAGATCCCAATCATCTTGAGTGGTGTTTACTTGGTGACAAAGCATGGACGTCAGCGTCCTATGCCGCCGCTCGACCATCCCGTCAGTCTGCGGGTGGTACGGGGACGTCCGAATCTTTTTGCTCCCCAGCGAGTCACACACGTCCTTAATCAATTTCGATGAAAAATTTCTGCCTTGGTCAGGAAGCAAATGTTCTGGGGCCCCCTTATCTAATATGTATCCATTCAAGAAAGCCTCAGCGATCGACGTCGCTGACTGGTCTACAAGCGGCCATGCCATCGGCCAACAAGTTAAGTATTCCACCCCGACGAGCAAATATCTGTGCCCTCGAGGGGTGACGGGAAACGGACCAAAAATATCCAGTGCCACAATTTCGTTCACTTTCGAAACTTGAATCGATTGCAAAGGGACACGATATGGCCGTGCCGGCGCTTTCCTCCGTGCACATTCCTGGCACGCTTTTACATGCTGTTTCACATCGTTAAACATTCCCGGCCAGTAAAATTCACTCCCCACCATCAACGCGGTCTTCTTCTCCCCCAGATGCATCAATTTCTCATGTATCTCGTTAATCAGTTTCCCCCGCAACACCTTCGGGACAACAATACAAAATTTTTGTGCTTCCACATCCCAGCAAACAAGCAACCCCTCTGTTAACATCAAAAATGGGCGATCCTCCGATTCCCTTGAACGAGAGGCACGCAGCCTCATCCTGGTCAGCGAGGAATCTTCCACCTGCAGTTGCTTCCACTGCTTCAATGACAACCCCAACAGTCCAATTTCTGCTCCAGGGATTATCCCTGGCACCCCCGAACCCGCTGCAGCGACCGTTTGCGGAACCTCCTGCAGCGGCGGGCCGCAACGCAGCGAGCCCTCTTTGCACCGACACGTCTCAGCCGGTCGCGGCAACCTCGACAAAGCATCCGCATTTACATGGTGCGTCCCTTTCCTATGCTGGATCGTGAAAGAGTACTCCTGGAGGGTCTCAATCCAGCGAGCCATTTGCCCCGATGGCTGACCTATGCGCAGCGAGTACTGTAGCGCCGCGTGATCAGTGCAGATCAAAAATTCCCTGCCGTATAGATACGGTCGGTACTGGCGCACAAAATGGACAATCGCCAATAATTCCCTACGCGTCACACAGTATTTTTGCTCCGCCGGCGATAACACCCGGCTGCCATATGGCACCACTCTCTCGACGCCATCAACCATTTGTGACAAAACCGCGCCTATGCCCGTATCACAGGCATCCGTGTCAAGTATAAATTGCTTCGTAAAATCCGGGTATCCCAACGGCGGTGCGTCCGCCAATGCGGCCCGCAACGCTTCAAACGATTTTTGTTCAGCAATCCCCCATTGAAACTTTACACCTTTCCCGGTCAGCGTATGCAATGGTCGAGCAATCGTGGCAAAATCCTTAACGAACCGCCGATAATACGATGCAAAGCCCACAAAGCTACGCACTTCCCCTGCTGTTTTCGGCACTGGCCATGTACGCACACAACTCGTCTTTTCCGGATCAGTGGCCACTCCTGACGCACTAACAACGTGCCCCAAATACTTCACCGATGTTCTCAACAATTGGCACTTCTGTGGTTTAAATTTCAATCCAGCGCGCCGCACTCTGCCAAAAACGGCGCGCAGCCGTTGCAAATGTTCATCGAAATTCCTACTGAAAACAATCACATCATCTAAATATATCAAGCACGACTCCCACTGCAGACCCGACAACACGAGTTCCATTAATCGCTGGAAGGTCGCCGGCGCTGAGTGGAGTCCCATCGGGAGCACGTTAAATTGATACAATCCTTGTGGTGTCCGAAATGCCGTTTTAGGTTTTGACTCTTTATCCAGGGGCAATTGCCAAAAGCCCTACAACAAATCGAGGGTTGAAAAGATTCTGGCGCCGGACAGGGCGTCCAGCGAATCATCAATTCGTGGAAGCGGGTACGCTTCCGCCACCGAAACTTTATTCAATTTCCGATAGTCAAAACAAAATCGCATGGTTCAGTCACGTTTTTTAACGAGGACAATAGGGGCTGGACGATGGGGCGATAATATCGTGCTCTAGCATTTCATCAACAGATCGCCGAATACATTATTTTTCAAGAGGACCTACACGATGCGAATTTAACCTGATCGGGGGTGCCTTCCCCGTGTCAATACGATGCTGCAACAACGTCGTTCGACCCACGTCGTATTTCCCTGAACTGAACACATCTTTAAATTCCACTAGCAACGCATGCAAACCCGACTGCTGCACAGGCAATAACTCTGGGTTTTGTTTGTAAAGATCCCTTAACCATTCCGGATCGTCTTCCTCCCTTGACAACATTTCATCCTGTCCCCTAGGCAAGCATGTTTTCGTTTCTGGACCCGGCGCACCCATCGCGTGCGCCAACGTAGTGCCCTCTTGAATAACAACCTCTTCGTGCCCCGTGTTTACAATTTGAATGAAAGGATCGCAATACGTTGGTATTATGGTCAAAGCCCCTACCACGGTGGGCATTCTCGATACAGCATTTGAGGGTGTTAACAGCAATCCCTCCTGCAGCTCATCCCAAGGCAATTCCTTCTTTAACCGTAGAGGTATCAATATTTGCGATGCAGGTTGGACACGCACGGTGCGGCTCACCACGGCCTGCACCACAGCGTTCGCCACCGCAAATTTCGAAGGTGTCCCCAAAAATTTCATACATCTCCCCGACGGTAATTCCAAACAACCTCTTTCCACTGAAATCTTAATTGGCATCTTTTGCAAGAAATCTGTGCCCAACAAACACGGTACCGCCAAGGCCGTTGAAACCAAAACACTTCCCGTCACAATCACCTCCCCAATTTGAATTGTCGCAACCACGCAGCCCATAATGCCCAAACTACCCCCGATTGCCGCTACGCATGGCCCTTCCACTGGCGCTAACGAGCCAGGCGACGTCGGCAGCGACCGAAAAGTTTGCAACGAAATGAGAGTCGCCGACGCCCCATCACATCCAACGATCCTGGCGCGGCCCCCAACACACGATGTACCAACGCGCCCCACGTATCCCGGCCATGCGTACTATCCGAACCCGATGAATACGGGTGAGATGACGCGGATGAGTGATGTGGATAGGGCGGCCCTGTATTGAATGCATCTCGACTCACCCGGGATCCTTGGTCTTGGGGGAACCGCCCGCTGTAGTAGTTCGGCGCCCATGGAGGACAACCTCTTCATCTCCAGCAGTCGCGGGCGAGATGACCCCTCCGCCCGCACTCGTAGCATGTCCGATGCACGCCATCTCCATATGCCCGGGACGACGCCGTCGGTCTCCGGTCGACACCCCGGCCGCCGCTGCCATCGGCGGCGCCTCGTCCACCACCACCGCCACCGTGCTCGCAGCCCCGGCAGGGGCCGTCCAATCTCCCACCTTGGCCTCAAATCGTTGTACATGTAGCCGTCGTGGCGGTCCCTCCGACGGGTCGTCTTCGTCGTCAGATTCTTCCAACCGCTCCGGCTGAGCGGCAACCTCCGGCGGAGGACCCGGTATGGGTAGTTGAATGCGGTTCTCCGTCAAGAAGTTCTGGAATTCCTCCAACAACTTCTCCATTCTGGCCTCCCACTGGGTCATGAGGACTCACCCAATCTTCCGGCGATCCCGGGCCTTCAGCACCACCCGAACCGCTGTCACCGTCCGGAGTACTGCCGGCCATCTGGCCGGGCTGCAAATCGTTGTTGTCGCTGTCGCCGCTCGAGTCCACTGGCACATTTCTCTTCTTTGCCGCTTTCCTGACATTGTGGCGTGTTCCGTACTTTTTCTGACACCAAATGTAGTGCCGTGAATTCACCCGGACGACAACCGTCTCTTTTTCCGCCGTCACTTTTATTCCATCGTTCCGTACACACAGTAATTCTCTCCGTGCTCCACCAACTCGGACGCTCCGATTTACTTCAGCATCGTCCGTGCATCTCCTTCCACACACAGTGTTTCTTCGCCTATCTCTTCACACACAGTGTATTCCCTTCCACACACAGTGGTTCGTCTTCTATCTCTTCCACACACAGTGGTTCACCTTTTATCTCCTCACACACAGTATCGCTGCTATCTCTTCACACGCAGTGACTTCCATCTATCCACACACAGTGACTCTATCTATCTCCGCTAACGCTGACTCTCCCTATCGCTATTTACTGTCTTTGGGATCCGGCTCTCTATCTATTCTTCCAGAACATGTCCAGCTGTCTTCTCCGTATCTCTTCACCTCTCGCCAACAACTGCCCAGCAACAACTTCCCAGCAGCAACTCTCCAACCGTAACTCCCCAACAGCAACCCCCCTCTGTTCAAACCACCTCGCGTTTTATCCCCTCTCGCATTAGCCTTAATTAATTGCCACGTGGCTCGCTGGCCGTTTCCCGCCAGCCCGCACCTGTCCCCCTCATCAGACATTCCGATGCCACCACTTAACGCTAACAGCCTCTCGACCAATCACAGCCCTCGTGTCACAACTCTCTTAATTACTTGGGTTTGGTTACGGCACTTGCGACTCGACCACCTGTTCGCCCTCGTGTGACCCGTTCTCCTTGTCTGTCTGTATGTACTGTACATGGCCAATTCCCATGCGCATTATCTACTCCACTACATCAATAATACAAATAAAACATAAGTAATACAAATAAAACATAATAAAATATTATTTTATTTTATTATTTTATTATTTCCCTTCTACGTGGTGACTTTACCGAAATAATCCAAGAAGATGAATCCCTGCAGTCACGAAAGCTTTAAATCGATAAATTGTGAGACTTGTGTAGACCTTGGCAGTCGAGCTTGGGTGAAGTCCAGTAAAGTGAACGATGGGAGTTGACAGGGTAGGCTGAGTAAAAGTTGTCAATAGGTAACTTGAGACTGCACGTGTGGCATAGACTCTGACCCTAGGATTCAACACACAACACGCTCGTATTTTTGTTCAGAAAAACAAAATATGCATTAAATTTTGATTTAAAGCTTTCGTGACTGCAGGGATTCATATTCTTGGTTCTTTCGGTAAAGTCACCACGTAGAAGGGAAACAATAAAATGATAAAAATATAAAACAATACAATTCTCACGACGTTTCGACTGCAACACAAGAAGCAATTATCATCAGGTGTGAAAACCACAGCAAGAACAATTTGAAATTTTCTTGCTGTGGTTTTCACACCTGATGATGATTGCTTGTGTTGCAGTCTAAACGTCGTGATACATTTTATTGTTTTATATTTTTATTATTTTATTGTTTCCCTTCTACTTGGTGACTTTATCGAAAGAACCAAGAATAAAAATACGCATTGTAAATAATTTCTGTCAATTTTGAGTCAAAGTCTAGGCCCCAGCCAAAGTGTAATGACAAGCTGCCACAGGGCATAACGTCACGAGGTATGATGATGCAGTGCGGTTGGTTCACGACGTTTCCCCCATCGCTGCTGTTTGCTCATTGTGGGAGGTCGTTATGGTACCGATGACATCCGACAGTGCCACAATTTCTGCACTCACAGACAAGGACATCAAAAGACACAGAACCAGAGCCACGCGTACAAACATAGAACACAACAACAACAACCGCCATTCGCCACTAAGTGGCGGTGACGTCACCACGGCGCTTGTGCCAGGCTATGTGCACGTTGAGGCCACGTGACGTGAAACCACAAAGGACATCCATAGACGCACACGGTCACACATTTGCACACTGCACGTTTGATGTCACGCCAAAAAAGAATGTTATTTCTAACATTGTTTGTACTGAAAAACTGTATAATACATACACATTGAATGTATTGTCAAAAAGTGTCACTCATTGGAGAGTTAACCTGTATTATGGACATTTCTTTGCTGATGAAAAACTTCTCCTTTGAAAAGGCGTTCATTACAAATTGACAGTTTTTTTGCAGCTGTTAAGACATTGTGCATATGTGGGATAAATAAATCTACGTACTTTGTGTGCCAAACCATCCCCCCCCCCCTTGGCTAGAAATAATTTTCACGCCTTAAGATGTCGAGACATGCACGGACAGGGTAGAGGGCGACGCGGTGCGTGTCTCAGCATCTGTCAGCGTCTCTCAGGATCGATGCACGGTCAGGGTAGAGGGCGACGCGGTGCGTGTCTCAGCATCTGTCAGCGTCTCTCAGGATCGATGCACAGACAGGGTAGAGGGCGACGCGGTGCGTGTCTCAGCATCTGCCAGCGTCTCTCAGGATTGATGCACGGACAGGGTAGAGGGCGACGCGGTACGTGTCTCAGCATCTGTCAGCATCTCTCAGGATCGCTCCGCACCGCCCTGGAGTCGGGAAACACCAAACTTGGGAACGGGTGGCACTGCCCATTGTTTAACAAAAAATCTTTAATTTTACGACTGAAGTGAAAAGGATTGTACGTAAACAATCGCCAGGGGCAGCCGGGGCTGCCGTTCGGGGCCCTGGATTTTGAGTGGTCCACAAAACATCTCCTGCTTTATACCGGTTAACAATTATGTTGCGCGAGCAGGTCAGCGGTGGCCAATGCGTGGATCGTGATTCATGGGTGGATCGCAAAATATTTTTTGTTTGTGGATCTCGGGATAAGTCGGCACGTTACGCTGTCATAAGCAGATGGAAATTGTCGTGATGGCTGATGGCCCATAAAAAAGTCCCCAAGAATCCACGCTTTAAAACAGCATAACGTCTATCAATATATGGTGCAAGTACTTGGTATGCCCATGCATGTTCAGTATATTACCGTACAGGGTTAAATCCATCGGGGTAATTGTCGGCCATGGCTGTCCCGCTTGATGCCCACCTCCAAGCCGATGGATCGTGCCATTGCTCGCTAGACTTGACCCCAATCATCGACCCGTAACTGCCTCTCGAACGAGCCAGAATCCAGAACCGGCCGTGGCCGCTGCTGACAGACCGTCGCTTTCAGCGCCCTCCTAGCGGCTAGCTTCTAGCGTCGACAGAAAACCGGCACGGCGACGACCGGCCTCTCCGCTGCTGCCTTTCACGCTCCTTGGCATCGCGGCCTGCTGCTGAAGTCCGTTCCACTGTGAAGCTGACCGACGCGATGTTTTCTACGTGCGGAGGGAAAAACCGGAGGAGCCGGAGGAAAAATCCACGCAACCACGTGGGGAGAGAGGCTTGCAAAACTCCAAATACACAGGCCTCGGGATCGCACCGCGAGCTGCATAACGGGCGAGGTGTGGTTAACACCCCAGCCACTGCGGCGTGCACGCGGCCTGACGCACGTGCCGCTGGACAGTTCCCGCGCGCGCGGAGCCTCCGCGGCGAGCGCGGCCACGAGCGAGCGCGGGGCTGTGGGGGGACCAGGCAGCGTCCAGCGCAGCCTGACCGCCGCACCGCAGGGTGGGCACGGGGGGACGTCGGGTCCACCCTCCCACAGCCGCATGCTCCCGTTGGAGGAGCAGCTCGGGAAGACTCCCGGCTCGAAGGGAGACCGCAGCACGCGGTAGCCTGGGCCCTGTGCCGCACGGACGACGCGCGGCGATTTAGCCGACCGCACCTCCGGTTAGCACGGTTGGCTACGTACGGTGCGAAAGAAGTTCAACGTGCGTGCGTACAAGTTTGTCTCCGTCAACGCACGTTTTTAAGCCGCGTCTAACGTGACAAATGGTTATTTTAGGTTGACAGGTTTACTTTATTACACACCCGGGGGGAAACCCCTGTTGAGACCACAGCTGGTGATAATGCAGGCAAGTTCAGACACGAACGCACAGTCGCAAATCACAAATTCCCACGAAAGTCCGCGAGCTCTGCCCGAGTAATTTTCGGCATCATCATTTCACCCGGGCCGCATGGCCCACTTCGCCAACGGCGGCGGGCTCCAGCCACTCTGAGCAGGGCCCGACCCTCGGAAAGCCTCGTGGCTTCACGGCGAAGATGCGCGTTTGCTAACGGCGTCTGTCGCTTATGTCGACTCACGGATCCGCGTTTTTCAACGTTCAAAAAAGTGAATGCGGAAAAATCTCGAAAGCGACGTAAAAAAACGAAATTTTGATTTAAAGCTTTCGTGACTGCAGTAATTCATATTCTTAGCTCTTTCGGTAAAGTCACGTTGAAGGGAAACAATAAAATAATAAAATATATATAAAACTATAAAAATTCTCACGACGTTTCGACCATAACACAAACGACACACCTGATGTGTTATGGTCGAAACGTCGTGAGAATTTTTATTGTTTTATATATAATATATATTTTATTGTTTCCCTTCAACGTGACTTTACAGAAAGAGCTAAAAAAACGAAAGCTTTGGGGGGGGCGGGGGGGCGGGGGTAACACCGGCTAACCCCAAACATGCATTGAACCTTCAATTCTGATCACTTCTCCGCCGTGATGGCGAGGAGGGGGGCGGAAGGGAGGGGTCGAGCCAGTGGCCCGGGGGAGAAACCTGAGCTGGGCTTGGCCTTCTCAGGAACGGATCTGCACGGCGTGGGTCTGATTGCTTCAGGCCCGGTAGAAATGCAGCTCGTCATTTTATTATTACTACTATTGCTGCACTTGTGTTCACCGAGTGCCGTGTGACTTGCACAGGAAAATCCTGCCAAGTTGTAATAATAAGAGGGTTTTTCCCCTTTTTTCTGGCAACAAAACTGAAACCTTTTTACAAGCATTCATGTCACTGCATTAACCACAATACCTGCAGTCAAAATGCAAAAAAAAACACACTATGATAATATATGATGCATTGTCCTTGAAACTGATTGGTCCACACCAAGGGACGGCTTTCTTTTTTAGCCTCGACCCAATTGGTGCTCGACCAGATGACGCCAGAAGACGTCACACAGCTCAAAGACAATGCCGCTATCAAAGTAATGAGGGCTCGGGGTGAGCATCTACATCATTAGACCTCCTTTGCCAAGTTCTTGCCGTAGGGGGCGATGATCGCTGCGTCTATTCCGACCGAGCGATTTGCGGGGCCATGACGCCAATGGGACACAATGGCCTCCTCTCGCGAACGATGTCGCGGGATTTGACTGTCACAAGGTGTAGCCGATGGCGCGTAGTAATTTTTTTTTACGGCTAATACGTCCACGGTAATATAACCAGGGTGGCCCCCGCTGGATTTGAACCGCGAACCTCTGCACCGAGCGGCGAGCGTGTTACTGCTGGGCCATGGCGCCACCCAGAATGACGACATCGGTGTTTCGCTTGCAATGCGACACACAGCAGTCGTGACGCACACCCTCTGCCTCGACTGGTTCTGATGTGGTGGCAAAGGGCGCAGTCGCGGCGTAGAGAATAGCACAAGATGACCACGGAGGACGATGACCATTGTGACGTCGCACCGTAAAATACGATGTCAGATAGCAAAAAATGCGCACCGTGATGTCACTGACGATTACTTTTCCGCGAAACTAAAATTAATAGATAAACAGATCAAATATCTTGAAGCGCTTTACATCTCTTCTAGATTTGAAGCTTTCGTGACTGCAAGGCTCCATCATACTCTTTGGTTCTATTCGGTAAAGTCACGTAGGTGACTTACATCGTACGCCAATGGATAACGAAAAAAAAGTTGAAATGCGCAACGAGGGAAAGAGCGTTGGAACGTAAGAGATGGCAGCGGACGCAGCAAATGATAGAAGTGTGCATCCCGGCGCGTGGCGTTGTGGGGGCATACACCTCACCTGGTGAGCGGGGCAGCTGGGCAGGTGCCGCTCGCTGCAGGAGCACGTGCACCTGTGGACGGAGCCCTCCTCCGTGCCCGGGCCAGGTGCACGTCGCCGTCCTTGCACGTGCGCTCATGAGCGCAAGCGCACGCAGAGATGAACGCGCGCAGATGAGCGCGTCTGTGTGTACACGCATACACGCAGGTGAGCGCGTCCGTGCGTACACACAGACGCGCAGGTGAGCGCGTCCATGTGTGCGTACACACAGATGCGCAGGTGAGCGTTTCCGTGCGTGTACACGCGTACACGCAGACGCTTCAATGTGCGGGCCGCTCGCTTGCCTCGCTTGGCTTCGTCGATGGTAGGGCTCGTCAACGAAATGTCCGGTCGCATAACCGGCATGAGGAGGAGAGTGATGCTGAGGCACGGTGGCCTCAGTGGTGATGATGACCACTGGATGTTAACTGCCTCGCCTCGTACACAAGCGGTTGCGGGTTGGACCCCAACCCTGACGACGCCTGCTGCTGCTGTATGCTTGGAGTTTGCGGTGTCTCTCTCCCCGTGGTCGCGTGGATTTTTCTCCGGGTCCTCTGGATTTTCCCTCCACATTTAGGATCAACGTCACCGCGCGTTTTAGAGTATTTGGCTGCTATAAATTTCCACACTCAGTGGGCCTTACGTGGTAATTTTTTTTTAAATAGTTTAAGAGTTTAGTTATTGAACTGGATTCAATTAGGCATGCGTACCCTGAGGATGGAAGTCGACGCAGGTTCCACGAGCCAGCCTCCAAATGAGCGCCTCATCCTCATCCTTACGTTCCCCGCTTCAGCCTCGTCAGATCTGACGCGTGCGTGTGTGTGCGTGTTAGACATTAGGTTTAACTGCGCGTTACAACACAACTGAAAAGACCGTTGCTCAACTGACGGCGATAATTCCACACGCGCACACGCCGCACGATACCACCATGTGCGTGTGCGCGTGTCTCACCCTGGCAGTCGAGGCCTCTGCGCACGGCCTAGCGGGTGACACGACCGTCAGCTGAGATGGATGCGAGGGTCTCCCCACGGTCCTCATCCCCACCTCCTCCTCGCTCGAGCCTCACCCCCTGCACCTGCACCACTGCACACATGTGTTTGCCCGACTCGCTGAGAGAAGGCATCCAAATGCACACGTGAGTTCAGCCTCATGGAATCAAGCAACGTTTCTTTAAAGAGATTTGAAGCGTTCGTGACTGCAGGGATCCATACTCTTTGGTTCTATTCGGTAAAGTCACGTGGGTAAAAAAGAAAACAATAAAAAATCACGACGTTTCGGCCACAACACAAGTGGCCTTCATCAGGTGAAGGGACCGGACTGTCCAGAGGACCTGAAGAGGGCAGCTTGTGTTGTGGCCGAAACGTCGTGATTTTTTTATTGGTTTATTTTTTTACCTACGTGACTTTACCGAATGGAACCAAAGAACGTTTCTATTTGTTCACAGTTTGGGTCTTGCTCCCTCAGTATTGCCACGGTGGAGAGATGTTAACCCCCCCGCCTGGTATGTCAAAGGTCGTGGGTTCGATCCCAATCCTGATGCACTACACTTGGATGTTTGGAATTTGCATGTTTTCCCCGTGGTCACGTGAAATTCTCACCAGGACCTCCGGTTTTCCCCTCCGCCTTTAGAAACACGTGTTTAGAGTATTTGGCCGCGATAAATTCCCACCTGAGAAGCCACTTTGTCGAGCTGTTATGTGTGGCCAGGTCGCTTCTGTAAAAGAGCTACGTAGCTCAGTGGAACTCACCTGGTAAAATAAACAATAGTTTAGTTTAGCGTTCTTCCCGTGTGCTATTGGCGGCAATGCCTTGAGACACGTGATCATGTAAGAGAATGTTAGAGCAGTGCACCCCCCCATGTGTCATAGAATAGTTGCAGAATTGTTATTTTTACAGGACTTTTACCAAAGAAACCTTCGTATGCCCTTTTTACCTTACACAGTAGGGGGCGTACTTTCTATGCATTGCAATGGGATTGTTGCATGGCAGTCAAACCGAAGATTTACATTCGTAAGAGCTGCAATCTTGATAAATCGAGTGCAAAACCGAAATAAACTGCGGGGCTTTTTTGTCAGCGAGGTCTCCTGCTACTCGATCGGAAGCACGTATTTAGATCGGGGAAGATTTTACTCACCACAATCGTGCCATCATCAGGGCATTCACCTTGAACATGAACATTCGCCCTATTTGCGATTGGAGGTTGCGATTGCATTCAACACATTTTTTAAAGCCTCTGAATGTCGCGCCTCTAGTGGCAGCAGGGGTCACGTGACCAACTGACATACAACGAATGTGATTTAAAAAAAAATAGATTTTCACACACACACGTTAATGGATGAATCGTTTACACCCCCAGTAATATGTTGATGCATTCAGGAAAACCTCCTTGAGTCTCAAGAATATGTTCAAGAGCCAGACCGTGCATTGGGATGTGATGCAATTCACACGTTCAGCAATTCGCATGAGAAGTAATCCTTGAAGTCTCAGTTGTCTCCAGTGGTGTATGTGGAGTTTACAGTAGCTGCATCATTTACAAGAACTAACAACATGCAGCATGTAACCATGATAATAATTTTCAGCCGTTTGTAAATTCCCTGATGGATGAAAGCCTCCCCATGGCGTGTTCGATTAGCGCGGTTGGCTACGTACGGTGCGAAAGAAGTTCATCACACGTACGTACAGTTCTGGGGGTGTGTTTGACCATACTTCACCACAATGGTCAGTAAGGGCTGGTAAAGGCGGAGGAACAGTTAGCCGTGGCAGCGAATCCGAGTCGGGTCTCCGGGTAAAAAATTCAGTGCGTCAACCAGTGCCCCACCGCTCCACCACGGCGTGTGTATGAGTGAAAAAGCAATTGCTTGTTACGTGCAGAATTCAAAACAATAATGACATCCACAGTCCTATTCCACTGTTACAGTTTGTTAGGAAAGAAAAACTGAAATCGTGCTGAGGCATTAAGCTGCCAACAACTACGCCCGCCATTCGCCACTGCGCGGCGGTGATGTCACCACGACGCTTGTGCCAAGCTACGTGCACTTTAAGGCCACGTTAAGCAACCGGGCATTGTGGGCGCATCCCTGTGGTTTTGAAGCACGGTTGGTGGATCGCAGATTTGTTAAATGCCCAAATCTGCCCGACTGCAAGGTGGCCAATAGAAAGCAGTGCAGCAAATTGGCTTCTTGAATCAATCTGCATGCCACTTAAGAGTGAAATCCCCTCGTCCGCTCGAGTTTTTTTTTCTCTGGGTCACTCCGTCTCCCTCCCGCACGCAGAGCAGTGCCTTTAACAACACGGAATTATATTCTTGGTTCTTTCGGTAAAGTCACGAGGACAGCCCTGTCCTGTCACGAGGACAACGCTCTCCTCATGACAGCACGGTCCCTTCACCTGATGAAGGCCACTTGTGTTGTGGCCGAAACGTCGTGATTTTTTGTTGTTGTTTTATTTTTTTACCTACGTGACTTTACCGAATAGAACCAAAGAGTTTGGCAGGGCTTTCCTGAAAAAGTATTCGCGCCCAAGTTACACGCTCCTGGGTAAACAAGCGTCAAGTTAAAGTAACTACGTAGGTATTGAGATCCGTAAGACACTCAAGCTGCCTTGCGCCCCACAATGCGCTGTGTGCTCTTTGTCACGACGAGTGCAGCAGACACATCGCAGGGAAGCCTTCATTCAGCTGCGGATTGAATGTGGCGGACAGATGGCAGTGCCACGTGACACGTTTTGCGATGACGGTTTTTTCGCAACGTCACTTTTACTCGTTGATTCGCTTTTATCTTGCGCCTTTTTAAAACTTGTTTCGGTCTCGGTGCGAATAGAGATTGCGCAATAGTTATTCAACCACAGTTCGCTCAGCCTGTGCCCGCCGTAATGCTGCAAACACGTGCTGACAGTTACACGGAAAGTAACAGAAGGGGCAAATTAACTACGGAAGTTGATTACATAATAGAATCGCCACGTCATATACCCATGAAAACGTGTTACACAGCATTAATTTCACGGATAATAGAACCATTGGGTTTGTTATTTCATAAACGTTTCGCCAGGAAATGCGATGTTTTAGAACAAAATATACGCGCAAAGATAATCACCGAATGACTACCGTCATGAAAACGGAACTTATATTGTCGCGATACATCGCAGCATCGCCAGGTCACGGCGACTCTAGGTTTGACCAAATGAGCAGCTCGTCATTTGCGTGACTTTCACGTTAATTGCCCTGTGGCCCGGAGCTCCAGTGTTTAGTTTGGCAATGGCCACCCTGCTCACTGCTCTGATTGCGTGTCTATTGGAGAATGTGTCCGTGCCTACGTACACACGGCTGTGGCTTATGGCCAACATCGGTGAGGAACGCCTGAAGTGGTCCTAGGCCTCCCCTGGGGTCTACTCGGCCTTGAGCGCGGTGCCTTGGTCATCCTTTGTGTCGGTATCGGCACTGGGAAGACAAAGGCGGCCGTGGTCTTGGCTAAACTCTTCCCTCGTGCACAGTGCTGGCCTCCGTAGGTGCTGGCTCACAGCACTTGGCCCCGACAGGCTGCTAAAGACCTTATAGGGGGGGGGTCTTTGTGCATCATTCTACAATTATCAGTCTGAAGATAATCTGATGTTGCAACTTATGACTTTACTTATATATTTATGTGCGTGCAATTTTTGTTCCATTTCTCATGTGGGAGTAAATTTCTCTCCGATTTTTTTAAATTTGTTTCCAAGCTGTAGTTTTTTTTATTTTAGCTTTTGTTAATTTTCTTGACGCAGACTGTGTCCTGCTCTCGTGAGTTCTCATTTGGTTCAACGAAGTAAACTCTGCGTGCATGTGTGTGTACGTACGTGTGTGCACGCACAAGCGTGTGTGTGTGCGCACTGCGCGTGTATGTGCGCACTGCGCGTGCCATGCATGTGTGCGTGTGCATGCACGCACAAGCGTGTGTGTATGTGCGCACTGCGCGTGCCATGCATGTGTGCGCACGTGTGCGGCGCTGGCCACAACACCACCCCCGTGCGCCGTGCCCACCTTCATTGCCGTTCTCCAGCAAGCGCTTGCCTTAACACTCCGTGTAGAATACATGGGGAATATTTGTCTTTGCGTGTTCCTCCAGGGTCTGTTCAGCAATGCTGATGTTCTGCTCAAGCCCAGCGGCCTCCTGGTTCTGCAAGGGGTACGTTCGCTACCGAGCGTGACCGAGCGCTAACGCATTTGCTGTTTTTGTTGCAGAGGTCCATCGTTTAAACCACCCCCGCCCCTCCCCTCCCCCACGCAGCCACCCTGGTTAATACTGCGGGTGTATAGACCATAGATGTGCACTGCCTGCTTCACAGTGGAAGGCAAAGATCCCGTGACGTCGTTCTAAACAAGAGTAGGGCCGCGTGCTCGCCGCACGCTGCAAATCAGAGAATTGCCGGCAAATTACTCAAATCGGAATGACGCGTTGTGGGCACCGCTCCAGTGGCAGACTTCTGCCGCAGGTCACCCGTGCAGACTCATCCTGATCGCTTGGTGTTCTCAGCAGGTTCATCAAAGAGACGCTCGCCAACAGCGGTTTTCACTCCTCACGCAGCAGCCTTAGTTCTCACCGGGTTAAACAAGAGCAGAGGCGCTCATGGCTGTTTGAACTCCTCCTCACGCAGCCTTAACGCAAGTGAACGGGATTGTCTTCCCGCAGAGCAACGCGGATCTTGACGCCGTCTTGCGTGAGAGGTGAACCGAGTCCCGCTCCGCCGCACTTTATTTCTGCCGATTCTGCTCGCGGTTCAGCAAAGCTTTCGTTCACCCAGCAGAGCCATCAACATCCTGACCAACGCCACGGCTGGTGGGTTCAGAGCTTCTGGGTACCGGGGGTTGTAGTTGAGGAGTGTCACACGGTGGTTGTTGTTGTTGTTGTTTGACCATACCTCACCATGCTGGTGGGTGATTGATAAGGGAGCACATTGTCTCGCCTCTGGCCGAGTACGCGACCGGTATGGGTGCCGCTATCCACTGTCTACCATCTTTGGTCTTCCAAGGCTCTTGGCCACGCCTAGGCTGTACTCCGTTGAATATTTTTTTAAATATTTTAATTTATGCATGCAGAATGGACCTTGTTGAAATAACGGGGTTAAAATTGTACTCCACGATTGGCGGGTGGACTGATGGCACGGCGGTCGACATACTGCGGTTTAGACCCGTCAACCCGAGTTCCATTCCAGGCCATGGCTAACATCGGTGGCAAGTGATATCAGAACCGGTCCTGGGCCTCACTCCGTCAATCCCGCACTGGCCAGTAGTGTGGCGAAGATGGGCAAACAACCATAATACACATACTGTGGCAATGGCTTCGTCTAGCAGTGGCGTTAAATTACTATAGTTATTGAATAAAATATCTGAATGTCAATCTAGTGGCAATCCTTATTTGGGCAAAGCTACGCCCAGTGACTGCGGTTCATTAACATAATGCATTCATAGAAGCCGTCGGGTTCAGCAGCCACGCCCCATCCCTCGACATATGGCCAGTTAACATTAACATAATTTATTCAGTTACAGAGCTGCTCTTTATGGGAGGGGCGTGTCTCTTACCCCGGAAGTGACGTCACGTTACCTGCTTACTCGCGTGACTTCGCGAGGTAACAGGAGGCTGCCGATCGGCGCTTGCACTGAAATCCGAGGTGAGAAATTCTCATGGTGGTGGTGGTGGTTGTTGTTGTTGTTTACCAAGGTAGAGCCTCTCTCTCTCTCTCAGGGATGTCAGTTGAGTAGCAGCGAGCATGGGAATCGATGTCCAGGTTGGAACTTTACAACGAGGGGGCCTTGCCTCCTGCCCTCGCCTGATTGCATTCACTTTAATTATCTCGCTTAAGTTTAATTTGTCTTCACCCGGCTCGCCACTTTGTAACTTTGTTTTATTGTAAATATTCACGCAGTTTTTATTTTATTTTGTTAGCAGGCCAAGCCCGCTTGAGCTGCTATACCGCTCTTGTTATCAGAAGCGACCTGCCCACAACAACACAAGGTGAGGCTTTGTCAACGTGTGTGAATGTTTTGACTTAAAACTTTGGTGACTGCAGGAATTAATATTCTTGGTTCTTTCGGTAAAGTCACGTAGATAGAAAATAAAATAACAGATAATAAATTAAATGAAAAATAAAAAAATGAAAATGAAGCAAAAAACCCACGACGTTTCGATCGCAACACAAGTGGTCTTTATCTTATTGAATTTAATCTGTTATTTGTATTTTCTATCTACGTGACTTTACTGAAAGAACCAACAATACGTGCGTCAATGTATCTATCGGTCAAAGACGCTAAGCGCGTGCCGCTGTTGACTCTGAATGTGTGGAGGGGAACACCTTCACCACGGGGAGAGAGAGACAGAGACACGGATAGCCTCGGCTGTGTTGATTGATCCTCGATTCATTACTTGGTGGAGTGAGGAAGAATTCATGCTGAGCAGATGAAGGTGGTCAGGCATGGTTCTGGTCACACCACCACCTGTTTTACTCATGGCAGTGTGTGACAGTGTCAAGTTTGTGTATGCAGTAAAGTCTATTAACTCTGTTGAACACGAGGATATATAAAAACAATAGTTTATTTTAGTTTTCCTCTGGAACTCTTTATACGAATGGAAACATGAAGTTAACACAGCACACACATTCAGCTGAAGTCGGAACTGTTCATCCCCAGCATTCAAGGACATAGCATGGATTCACACCTGAGTTGCGATTGAACGTTTATTAATGCATTTCTGCATAACAGAAATAGTATTGTTTTCAACACCCTTTGCTATGTCAGCCGTATTTAGCTTTCATAAATATTTCTTTTGTAGTCAGACAGCCGAAATTGTGTACTTAGAGTTTTGGGTTAACATTCATCTTGAAGATACGAGGGCTTCCAGGCATATTCATGACATTTCCCCTCTCACTGTGTGCCATAACAGCCCGTGGAGAGAAACCCTTCAGGTGCACTCTGTGCGGGAAGGCATTTGCACGTTCATGAAATCTGATTAATTTGGGAAACTTTTTCACTACATCATGAATATATTAATAAGTATAGACGTGTAAGTCACGTGTGCATTCCTCTGTGCCTGACGTGTAGATGGTGTGGATATTATTTTTTTCTGTTTGCAGCTGACGCTTCCTCTGCAGAATTGTTCTGATGGAGCAAAGGCACTCAGCGCAGCTCGGTACGACAAGTCAACAATGCGACCAGCGTGCATACAGCACGGACCGGACTGGAAATTTGACACGGCACCAGAGAACTCGCACAGGAGAGAAACCCTTCAAATGTACTGTGTGTAACAAGGCATTTGCATGGCCATCAGTTTTTCAGAACCACCAGAGAACACACACAGGAGAGAAACCCTTCAGGTGCACGATGTGCGGGATGGCGTTTACACAGTCATGTAATCTTGTAACACACCAGAGAACACACACGGGAGAGAAACCCTTCAAGTGCACTGTGTGTGGGAAGGCATTTTCACAGTCATCAGCTCTTAAAATTCACTAGAGAACACACACGGGAGAGAAACCTTTCAAATACACAGTGTGTGGGAAGACATTTTCAGATTCATCTACTCTTAAAACATACCAGAGAACACACACAGGAGAGAAACCCTTCAAGTGCATTGTGTGTGGAAAGGCATTTTCAGATTCATCTACTCTTAAAACACACCAGAGAACACACACAGGAGAGAAACCCTTCAAGTGCAGTGTGTATGGAAAGGCATTTTCAGATTCATCTCATCTTAAAAGACACCAGAGAACACACACAGGAGAGAAACCCTTCAAATGCACTGTGTGTGGGAAGACATTTTCAGATTCATTTGCTCTTAAAACACACCAGAGAACACACACGGGAGAGAAACCGTTCAAGTGTACTCTGTGCGGGAAGGCGTTTTCAGATTCATATAATCTTGTAACACACCAGAGAACACACACGGGAGAGAAACCCTTCAGGTGCACTCTGTGCGGGAAGGCGTTTGCACATTCATCAAATCTTAAAGTACACCAGAGAACACACACAGGAGAGAAACCCTTCAAGTGCAGTGTTTGTGGGAAGGCATTTTCAGGTTCATTTGCTCTTAAAACACACCAGAGAACACACACGGGAGAGAAACCCTTCAAGTGCAGTGTTTGTGGGAAGGCATTTTCATGGTCATCTGCTCTTAAAAAACACCAGAGAACACACACGGGAGAGAAACCCTTCAAGTACAGTGTCTGCATGAAGACATTTGCACAGTCATCTGCTCTTGTAAAACACCAGAGAACACACACGGGAGAGAAACCCTTCAAGTGCAGTGTGTGCGTGAAGGCATTTGCACAGTCATCTGATCTTGTGAAACACCAGAGAACGCACACAGGAGAGAAACCCTTCAAGTGTACTCTGTGCGGGAAGCCGTTTGCAGATTCATCAAATCTTCTAAGACACCAGAGAACACAAAAGCATCACAAGGAGTCGAGTCGGAGTCTGATATCAGCTTGTGAAAGTCAAAGTGCCGCAATGAGCCCATCCCTCATGAAACAAGAACCGGACGAAAATCTCAGCTTTGACACTTTTAAAGGTATCAAGGTGAAATATGAAGAGGTGAAGGTGAAATGTGAAGAAGTGATGAGCGAAGAAGTGAAGGTAAAATGTGAAGATGAAGATTCAACTCCAAAATGGGACCTTCACATCGTAAAGCAGGAGGAGAATTCTGACTGTGAGTCAGAGTGAGGCAACTCCCAGCAGTTTGTGGAAGTGGAGGTGTGGGTGGACTTGCTCCTAGACAATACAAAGTCAAGTGGAGACCCGGTAGATGTGTAAGCTTGATATAATGTCTATCCAATAGATGCACCTTTGTCACAGGCCTTTAATGACAAGAATGTGAAGTTGAACACTTTGTGGGCCCGTGGGTTGGGTAGATCTCTAACCAGGAGCAAGAGCCAATAAGCTCCCAAGCATTCACTATGTTATCATAATAATTGCTTTTACATGGTGCTTGCTTAATCTCCTCAGCAACTCGGAGTTTTGTGTCATACCTCGCCTGAAACACTCAATGAGCATCCCCAAGTAGCAGCTGCCCCTGTGTGGCACAAGGTGGTGACCCTGCACCGGCCTGCATGTGGACAAGAGCCTATCCATAGGGGGCGATGATTGATGTGTAATCTCAGTTGTGTAGTTTGTAGGTAATGTTTAGAATTTGCTACATTTTCACTCAGACGCCAGCATGCAATGGCCTACTCGTTTTGAATGACACAATAGTATGTTTTACATACACTGTGAAGCAGACTGCTTTTTTTAAAAAAGCTTGTTAATACGATGTAACGTGATGCAGGATATTTCACTGAAGTAATCCAATTTTGTTAATATGCCTGTCAATAATTTAGAATGAATACTTGTCTGATTTTGTGCATACTTGCAACATTTGATCTGCAAGGGTCAAACATTGAATAAGTGATGTTAGGACAAGGTGTGTGTTTGTGTTTGAAAGTAACCTGTACAGAGAACTCAGGTGAGACCCGTTGTTCTTGTGATACAGGTCAAATGGTGTTTTTGTGTTCCACGAAGCATCTGGAGCAACTCATTGTCTTTGAAATAGGTCACGCTCGGATCATTCATCAGTTACAAGGCATACCACTTAAAAGTTACACGTATAGGAGGAGGTACATTCTCTACAACACGAATTGTAGTTTTGTCTTACGTGTTGACGTAGATTTTGTCTAACTAGGACTAGAAATGTGCCTTGCTGATTGACGTCTGGATGTTCGTACCTATCGGTTGAAGCAAACCCCACTGCTGTTGTTGAGACGCTGTGCACCAATAATAGTCCAACATATTGACGGCCTTCAGGCCAGGAAAGTCACAACATTTGCACACGAAGGACGCATTCACGCAAGTACCCCATGCTCCGTTTTGAAGTTTTAAAATGAAGCATCTTTGAATTGTGTTGTGTTTTGAATTAGATTATTGTATTTCTTCATTAAAAGCTTGTCTCAATTTACATCTGGAAGACGTCATTGAAAACGATATTTCGTGTGAATTTTCTCTCGTCGATAAGTAGACGATGGCCTTGCCGGGGGTTCGGTTCGATGCGGACTTTCACCTGGTTGGGATTGCGGGATCGAGATAAGGCGACACGGAGCTGCTGGCCGTCTGCAGATCGATTCCAACGTAATCGAGCGTCTGCGCCTCCGTCGTTGGTACAGGCGGTGCGTGTCTCCGTTGTGGAGTTTCTGGATAATGTTTGGAATTTCCGCAATTTTGACCGTGACACCAACATGCAATGTGCGTTGTGAATGACGCAACGTTATGTTTTACATCTGCCGTTTAGCAGACTGCGCATATTGTGGTGAATGTTACTGGGGTAGCCAGGTGTGCCTGTCGGATTTTAACCTTGAACCTCTGCAAAGAACCAAGAATGTGCTACCACATTCTTGGTTCTTTCCGTAAAGTCACTTAGATAGAACATTTTAAAAACAAGAAAATTGGAAAATAATAAATTGATGAAAAGATGCCCATTGGTCGACTGAGATGACTGTGCCCCCCACAATTTACACACACACAGAGTGTACACACACACAGTGCACACAGTGCACACACCCTCAGTGTACACACACACAGTGTACACACACACAGTGTGTACGTGTACACACAGTGTACACACACACACAGTGTGTACACACACAGTGTACACACACAGTGTGTACACACACACAGTGTACACACACACAGTGTGTACGTGTACACACACAGTGTACACACACAGTGTACACACACACAGTGTACACACACAGTGCACACACACACAGTGTACACACACACAGTGCACACACAGTGTGTATGTGTACACACACAGTGTACACACAGTGTACACACACAGTGTACGTACACACAGTGTGTACACACACAGAGTGTACACAATAATTTCAGTTTATTTATTTTGGTATACCCCTGTGAGCCATTCGGCTCTTGAATCAAGTGCAACCACAACAAACACGAACAAGAAACACATCTTAAAGTGACTACTTTGTGTGACTCTGCAAACAGAAAATCCATGAATAAAAAACAGCAAAATATTCCTGAAAAAAGCACCGTACACCAACGCTGTGTGCTAAAAATCCCAGTGGGATGCAATGTCCACGTTGTTGTTGCTGAGTTCAAGGGAGGGAGCAATGGAAAATGAATCTAAATCAACTTAAACTCCAATCCCGCTCTGTGACGTCACTACTCAGCACACATCGGCGTGAAACGCCAGGGGGAGGTGTCCCTCGCTAGTGACGTCATGTCATCAAGGTATTCACCCCACCCCGTCTACCGCGCCCTTGAGCGTGACGCCACCTCTGCCTGTGTCACTTCCGTTATCTGTACAATCCTTATTTGGGCAAAGCTACGCCCGGTGACTGGCGGCTCATTAACATAATATATTCGTGTCGACTGTCGCGAGTTTATTGCGACGGGTTCAGCACCCACGCCCCATCCCTCCACGTATGGGCCGGCCTCATTAACATAATTTATTTAAATTAAGACCCGCTCGTTGCGGGAGAGGAGTGTTCTTGTACCACGCAAGTGACGTCATCTCCTGCTGCCGCGTGACGTCACGAGGTAACAGGAATCTTCCGCTCCGCGCGTGAACTGAAATCCGAGGTGAGAAATTCTCATCGCGGTTGTGGTGGTGGTGGTTGTGGTGGTGGTGGTTGTTGTTGTTGTTGTTTACCAAGGTAGAGCCTCGCTCTCTCTCCCGTAGGGATGTCAGTTGAGTAGCAGCGAGCATGGGAATCGATGTCCAGTTTGGAACTTTACAACGCGGGGCCTAGCCACGCGGGGCCTTGCCTCCTGCCCTCGCCTGATCGCGTTTGCTTCAATTATCTCTCTTAGTTGAGCAATCTTTGTAAGAAAGTAATCTACCAGGCTATGCGTTTATTGTGTGTTGACCGACTCTCTGTGTTGCATTGCATTACATTTCCAAGTTTTACTCAGTTTGTTTGATTAAGTGTGCTTTTGATTTAAAGCTTTCTTGACTGCAGGGATTCATATTCTTGGTTCTTTCGGTAAAGTCACCACCACGTAGAAGGGAAACAATAAAATAATAATATAAAACAATAAAATTCTCACGACGTTTCAACTGCAACACGAGCAATCATCATCAGGTGTGAAAACCACAACAAGAAAATGTTCTTTATTGTTTTATATTTGTATTATTTTATTGTTTCCCTTCTACGTGGTGACTTTACCGAAAGAACCAAGAATATAAGTGAGCTTTCTCTCTCTGCGTGTCCTCGTGTTATTATTATTTCCTGCAGTCACCAAAGTTCCAAATCTCTCATTGACACAAGGCCGTAATTATAATATATTATAATAATTATAATATATATTGGTGGGGGACATATCCCCCCCCTAATAATCAAATATGCTCAAAATGTCCCCTTCAAATATATTGCTATAAAAATATATTTTTTTAAATAATAATTGCTATGCTATGTTAATAAAAACAACTTGCTAAACCTTGGCCACAAAATGTGGACTTGTCTTCATATAACAATGCGTAGATTTTTGTTTATATGATTGCCTTGTACTTTATGAACCCCTAATCTCTGCCATTACATACTATGAAACAAGAAAAGTTAAAAAATAAACAACAGCAATGTAATACAATATTATACATTATTGTATCAAATAATAAAAAATTCCATCCCATGTATTAGTGAAATTTTGCAATATTTTAGGAAATGAGTTTTCAAATTTAGATTTTTTTTTTCCTGGAGGGGGACCCCAGAGCCCCTGGTAGATTTGGTCCCCCCCCAATGTTGACTCCATGGCTACGGCCTTGCATTGACTCACGGATTTCTCTACACCCCTCCCCTCTCTCTCTGCCCCCCTCTCTCTCTCTATTTAAGGCCTCGACACAGAGGCGTTGTTTCTCTGTGTGCCTACAGTGAGGGAAAAAAGTATTTGATCCCCTGCTGATTTTGTACGTTTGCCCACTGACAAGGAAATGATTAGTCTATAATTTTAATGGTAGGTTTATTTGAACAGTGAGAGACAGAATAACAACAATAAAATCCAGATAAACGCATGTCAAAAATGTTACAAATTGATTCGCATTTTAATGAGGGAAATAAGTATTTGACCCCCTCTCAATCGGAAAGATTTCTGGCTCCCAGGTGTCTTTTATACAGGTAACGAGCTGAGATTAGGAGCACACTCTTAAAGGGAGTGCCCCTTATCTCAGCTCGTTACCTGTATAAAAGACACCTGTCCACAGAAGCAATCAATCAGATCCCAAACTCTCCACCATGGCCAAGACCAAAGAGCTCTACAAGGATGTCAGGGACAAGATTGTAGACCTACACAAGGCTGGAATGGGCTACAAGACCATTGCCAAGCAGCTTGGTGAGAAGGTGACAACAGTTGGTGCGATTATTCGCAAATGGAAGAAACGCAAAATAACTGTCAATCTCCTTCGGCCTGGGGCTCCATGCAAGATCTCACCTCGTGGAGTTGCAATGATCATGAGAACGGTGAGGAATCAGTCCAGAACTACACGGGAGGATCTTGTCAATGATCTCAAGGCAGCTGGGACCATAGTCACCAAGAAAACAATTGACAACACACTTCACCGTGAAGGACTGAAATCCTGCAGCGCCTGCAAGGTTTCCCTGTTCAAGAAAGCACATATACATGCCCGTCTGAAGTTTGCCAATGAACATCTGAATGATTCAGAGGACAACTGGGTGAAAGTGTTTTGGTCGGATTAGACCAAAATGGAGCTCTTTGGCATCAACTCAACTCGCCGTGTTTGGAGGAGGAGGAATGCTGCCTATGACCCCAAGAACACCATCCCCACCGTCAAACATGGAGGTGGAAACATGCTTTGGGGTGTTTTTCTGCTAAGGGGACAGGACAACTTCACCGCATCAAAGAGACGATGGACGGGGCCATGTACCGTCAAATCTTGGGTGAGATCCTCCTTCTCTCAGCCAGGGCATGGAAAATGGATGGTGGATGGGTATTCCAGCATGACAATGACCCAAAACACACGGCCAAGGCAACAAAGGAGTGGCTCAAGAAGCAGCACATTAAGGTCCTGGGGTGGCCTAGCCAGTCTCCAGACCTTAATCCCATAGGAAATCTGAAGGGAGCTGAAGGTTCGAGTTGCCAAACGTCAGCCGCGAAACCTTAATGACTTGGAGAAGATCTGCAAAGAGGAGTGGGACAAAATCCCTCCTGAGATGTGTGCAAACCTGGTGGCCAACTACAACAAACGTCTGACCTCTGTGATTGCCAACAAGGGTTTTGCCACCAAGTACTAAGTCATGTTTTGCAGAGGGGTCAAATACTTTTTTCCCTCATTAAAATGCAAGTAAATTTATAACATTTTTGACATGCGTTTATCTGGATGTTTTTGTTGTTATTCTGTTTCTCACTGTTCAAATAAACCTTCCATTAAAATGATAGACTGATCATTTCTTTGTCAGTGGGCAAACGTACAAAATCAGCAGGGGATCAAATACTTTTTTCCCTCACTGTATGTGTGTATCTCTGTGTGTGTGTCTCTGTGTTATGTCTCTCTGTCTATGTGTCTCCATGTCTGTGTTTTGTCTCTCTTTCAAATTGAGCAATCTTTGGAAGAACGTTATCAACCAGTTGGGGTGTTGACTCTTATGTTGGCCGACTCTCTGTGTTGTATTGCATTACATTTCTATTCTATATTTTAAAGCTTTCGTGACTGCTAGGATCCATACTCTTTGGTTCTATTGGGTAAAGTCACGTAGGTAAAAAAATAAAATAACAAAAATCACGACGTTTCGGCCACAACACAAGCGGCCTTCATCAGGTGAAGGGACGAGACTGTCTGGAGGACAGCGCTGGAGTGGAAAAAGCCACGCGCAGATCACGGCCTTTAAGCTGTGTGAGAAGAAACAAAGCGCATTGACAAAGGAATTAGCATATAATTTAGCATTGAAATGGCTCATTGAAATAGCTAAGTTAAAGTATACACATCCGCAGAGGCACCCCTTGACAAAGGAATTAGCATAGAATTTAGCATTGAAATAGCTGAGTGATTAGCTTGTAACTGGTCACAGAAATAGCTATGTTAAAGTCAGAGCATATACATTCACCGAGGCACCTAGTACAAATCAAACAGGAGAATTTTGCGAAACACAACCACGCTCAGACCGCGGACCTTTAAACTGTGTGCGAGCAAACAAGGTGTCCTGACAAAGAAATTAGCATTAAAATTAGCATTTGATTGGCCGATTTTAGAAAAGAGGTGTTGTACGTGCCGGTGAACTTGCCGTTTGGCGCGGGGGGGGGGGGAGAGTTTACCTATTGATGGTGTGAAAAGGGAATTTATAAGAGCTGCGAAAGTTTGGGGTACCACTACTTGAAAAATATACTGTACCATTGAAATTAGTTTAGTTCGATTTAGAACATCTTTTCAATGGTTGCTAAATTTGAAACCATCTTCTCGGTTGAAATTGTGTCTGTGTTTGTAGATCGGAATTGCCTCGTGAACAAATCTCTGATAAAAACCCGTGGGTTTGCAAAGAACCTTGGTATCGGAGAAAATTATATCGTGATCACCCGCAGCGTTGTAACAGTGATCAGCCACGGCAGAATAATTCGTTTTGCCGTGTTTCAAATCTGATTTGTGCTCGCAAATTCGGTCAGAGACATGTCGCTTTGTCTCCCTGATATTGCAATCACCGCAGGTACAACTCAATTTGTAAACCCCGGGGTACTGTAAGTCAGGAATGACATCCTTCACGGATGGGATCAGATCACGAATTTTGTGTACTGTATTGAACCGGACCTGGATCTTGTGTTTGTTTAGAATTTTGGAAATCTTTTTAGTAACGCCTGCTATATATGGTAGTGTGGTGGTTTTGACCGGAGTATCAAGTGGTTGTTTCTGTATGGAGGGAGAAACAGCTTGGCGGATGGTACGGTCAGAGTAACCATTCCTTTTGAGGGCCAGGTGTACATGTTTTAATTCACTGGTCAGGTGGTGTTGGTCCGAAATGCAATGAGCCCTATGGTATAAAGTTTTGATGAGATAATTCTTTTTCGCTGGGTAGTGGTGGGAATCAGGTTTCAAGTAGGAATCTGTGTGGGTGGGTTTCCTGTAGACAGAATGCCCCAATGAGCCATCAGGTCTCCTCTCAAACAGAACATCTAAGAATGGTAGCTTGCCGTCTTTCTCCACTTCCATGGTGAATTTGATGGCGGGATGTTTGGAATTGATGTGGTGTAGGAAAAGGTTCAGAGCTGGGAGGCCATGTGGCCAAATGACGAAAGTGTCATCCACATATCTCTTCCACAGGGAAGGTCTGAGGGTGGAAGTCTGGATGGCGTCTGATTCAAATTTCTCCATGAAAATATTGGCTATCACTGGTGATAAGGGGGATCCCATGGGGGTACCCTCATTTTGTTTGTAGAAGGAGCCATTCCAAGTAAAGTAGGTATTGTTGAGGCAGTGCCTAACCAGTGCAGGTGTGTCGGGGTCTAGTCCATGTTGGACCAAATTTTCAATTATTTCAATGGTATCAGGTACTGGGACCTTGGTGAACAAAGAGACCACATCGAAGCTGACAAGGATATCGTCAGGGGACAGTACAACGTCTTTTACCTACATGACTTTACCCAATACAACCAAAGAGTATGGATCCTTGCAGTCACGAAAGCTTTAAATCTAGAAGTGTACACACACAGTGTACACACACACACAGTGTACACACACTGTACACACACACAGTGTACACACACAGTGTACACACACACACAGTGTACACACACACTGTACACACACACACTGTGTACACACACACAGTGTACACACACACAGTGTACACACACACAGTATACACAGACACACACAGTGTATACACACAGTGTACACACACACAGTGTATACACAATAATGTCCACGTTGTTGTAGCTGAGCCCACGCACCCAAGGGAGGGAGCAATGAAAATGAATCTAAATCAACTTAAACTCCAACCCCGCTCTCTGACGTCATCACTCAGCATTACTTCATCGGCGTGAAACGCCAGGGAGAGGTGTACCTCGCTAGTGACGTCATGTCACCAAGGTATTCCACCGCACTCTTGAGCGTGACGTCACCTCTGCTTGGGTCACTGCCAGTGCCAATCCTTTCTAGATTTAAAGCTTTCGTGACGGCTAGGATCCATACTCTTTGGTTCTATTGGGTAAAGTCACGTAGGTGAAAATAAAATAACAAAAAATAACAAAAGAAACGTCGTGATTTTTTGTTATTTTATTTTTACCTACGTGACTTTACCCAATAGAACCAAAGAGTATGGATCCTAGCAGTCACGAAAGCTTTAAATCTAGAATTGATTACCTCTACGGGGAGGGCTTTCACCTATCTGTTAGAGCTTTTAACAGACAACGGGACAAGAAGTCGCAACTCATCGAGACGCTGACCTTCCTCAAAAGATGCCGTGATCACAAGGCGCTTTGTTTCTTCTCACACAGCTTAAAGGTCGTGATCTAAGCGTGGCTTTTTTCACTCCAGCGCTGTCCTCCAGACAGTCTCGTCCCTTCACCTGAGGAAGGCCGCTTGTGTTCTGGCCAAAACTTCGTGATTTTTTGTTATTTTATTTTCACCTACGTGACTTTACCCAATAGAACCAAAGAGTATAGTGCCAATCCTTATTTGGGCAAAGCTACGCCCAGTGACTGGCGGTTCATTAACATAATGTGTTCGTTAAAGCCGTCGCGAGTTTATTGCGACGGGTTCATTGCCCACGACATATGGGACGAGTAACATTAACATAATTTATTTATTCTCTAATTTATTTAGCTACGGAGCCGCTCATTGTGGGAGGAGCGTGTCTCGTACTCCGGATGTGACGTCACGTCAGATGCTTCCGCATGACGTCACGAGGTAAACAGGTAGCTATCGCTTCCTGCACTGAAATCCGAGGTGAGAAATTCTCATCGTTGTGGTGGTCGTTGTGGTGGTGGTGGTGGTTGTTGTTGTTTACCAAGGTAGAGCCTCTCTCTCGTAGGGATGTCAGTTGAGTAGCAGCGAGCATTGGAATCGATGTCCAGGTTGGAACTTTACAACGCGGGGCCTAGCCACGCGGGGCCTTGCCTCCTGCCCTCACCTGATTGCGTTTACTTTAATTATCTCGCTTAAGTTTAATTTGTCTTCACCCGGCTCGCCACTTTGTAACTTTGTTTTATTGTCAATATTCACGCAGTTTTGATTTTTTTCACCAGGCCAAGCCCGCTTGAGCTGCTATACCGCTCTTGTTATCAGAAGCGACCTGCCCACAACAACACAAGGTGAGGCTTTGTCAACGTGTGTGAATGTTTTGACTTAAAACTTTGGTGACTGCAGGAATTAATATTCTTGGTTCTTTCGGTAAAGTCACGTAGATAGAAAAATAAATAAAAATAACAATAAAAATAATTAAAACATTGTAAATAAAGCAAAAAAACTCACGTCGTTTTGATCGCAACACAAGTAATCTTTATTTAATGTAATTGTATTATCTGTTATTGTTATTTTCTATCTTCGTAACTTTACCAAAAGAAACAAGAATACGTGTGTCAATGTCTATCGGTCAAAGACGCTAAACGGAGGGACCCGCAAACTCCAAATATACAGCAGGCGTCAGGGTCGGGATCGAACCCACGACTTCCTGTATACCAGGTGAGGTAGTTAACATCTCACCACGGAGAGAGACACGCAAACTCCAGTTAGCCTCAGCTATGTTCGTTGATCCTCAATTAATTACTTGGTGGAGTGAGAAAGCAATCATGCCGAGCAGATGAAGGTGGCCAGGCGTGATTCTAGACACGCCACCGCCTGTTTACCCAGTGACAGTGTACAGTTTGTGTTTGCAGTAACGTCTATTAACTCTGTTGAACACGGAGGTTATAGCATAACAATAGTTTACTTTTGTTTTCCTCTGGAACTCTTTATAATAATGGAAACAGGAAGTTAACACAGCACGCACATGCAGCTGAAATCGGAACTGTTCATCCCAGCATTCAAGGACATCTGAGCCTGGATTCATTAATTTAGTATTGTTTTCAACACCCTTTGCTATGTCAGCTGAATTTAGCTCTCATGAATATTCCTTTTGTAGCCAGACCGCCGAAATTGTGTGCTTGGAGTTTTGGGTGAACATTCATTTTGAAGATACGAGGGCTTCCAGGCATGTTTACGACCATTTGCCCTCTCATTGTGTGCCATAACAGCCCTGTGATGAATTTGGGAAACGTTTTTACATCCTGAATATATGAATAAGTATAGACGTGTAAGTCACATGTGACTATATATGCATTCCTCTGTGCCTCGATACTGACGTGTAGATGGTGTGGATATTATTTTTTTCTGTCTGCAGCTGACGCTTCCTCTGACGCTTCCTCCGCAGAATTGGTCTGATGGAGCAAATGCACTCAGCGCAGCTCGGTATGACAAGTCAACAATGCGACCAGCGTGCATACAGCACGGATCGTACTGGAGATTTCACACGGCACAAGAGAACTCACACAGGAGAGAAACCCTTCAAGTGCAGTGTGTGTGGGAAGGCATTTGCATGGCCATCTGCTCTTGTAGAACACCAGAGAACACACACGGGAGAGAAACCCTTCAAGTGCAGTGTGTGTGGGAAGGCGTTTGCACATTCATCTACTCTTGTAATACACCAGAGAACACACACGGGAGAGAAACCCTTCAAGTGCACTGTGTGCGTGAAGGCGTTTGCACGTTCATCTCTTCTTGTAGAACACAAGAGAACTCACACAGGAGAGAAACCCTTCAAGTGCAGTGTGTGTGGGAAGGGGTTTGCACAGTCATCTACTCTTGTAGCACACCAGAGAACACACACGGGAGAGAAACCCTTCAAGTGCAGTGTGTGTGGAAAGGTGTTTGCATATTCATCTGCTCTTGTAATACACCAGAGAACACACACGGGAGAGAAACCCTTCAAGTGCAGTGTGTGCGTGAAGGCGTTTGCACGTTCATCTCTTCTTGTAGAACACCAGAGAACTCACACAGGAGAGAAATCCTTCAAGTGCAGTGTGTGTGGGAAGGCGTTTGCAGATTCATCACATCTTCAAGTACACCAGAGAACACACACGGGAGAGAAACCCTTCAGGTGCACTCTGTGCGGGATAGCGTTTGCACAGCAACAACATCTTCAAGTACACCAGAAAACACAAAAGCATCAGAAGATCCACAAGGAGTGGAGTCTGAAATCAGCTTGTGAAAGTCAAAGTGCCACAATAAGCCCATCCCTCATGAAACACGAACCGAAAGAAAATAACAGCTTGGACACTTTTAAAGGTATCGAGGTGAAATATGAAGAGGTGATGGTGAAGAGGGAAGAAGTGATGGTGAAGAGCGAAGAAGTGAAGGTGAAATATGAAGAAGTGATGGTGAAGAGGGAAGAAGTGAAGGTGAAATGTGAAGATGAAGATTCAACTCCAAAATGGGACCTTCACATCGATGGAGGCAACGTGAAGCAGGAGGAGAATTCTGACTGTGAGGCAGAGCGAGGCAACTCCCAGCAGTTTGTGGAAGTGGAGGTGTGGGTGGACTTCCTCCGAGACAATCCAAAGTCAAGTGGAGACCCGGTAGATGTGTAAGCCAGAGACGATGTCGCTCCAATAGATGCACCTTTGTCACAGGCCTTTAATGACAAGAATGTGAATTTGAACACTCAGCTCCTAGGTTCAACCTGCAGAGTAAGAGTGGCCAGTCTTTGTGGACCTGTGGGTTGGGTCAATCTCTCACCAGGAGCGAGAGCCAATAAGCTCCCAAGCATTCATGATGTTCTAATGATAATTGCTTTTACATGGTGCTTGCTTAATCGCCTCAGCAACTCGGGAGTTTTGTATCTCGTCTGAAACGCTCGAAGAGCATCCCCAAGTAGCAGCTGCCCCTGTGTGGCACAGGGTGGTGGCCCTGCACCGACCTGCATGTGGACTAGAGCCTGTCAGTAGGGGGGTATGATTGATGCGTCATCTCAGTTGTGTCGTTTGTAGGTAATCTTGATTCGAAGCTTTTGTGACTGCAGGAATCCACACTCTCTAGTTATTTCGGTAAAGTCACCACGTGGGTAGAAACATAACAGATCACGGCGTTTAGATCACAACACAAGCAATCGTCATCAGGTGGGACAACCACAGCAAGAAGAAGACGCTGAAGTAGTAGGCGCCTACTCCAGCAGTTTTATCTTCTTGCTGCTGTGGTTGTCCCACCTGATGACGATTGTTTGTGTTGCGATCGAAACTCCGTGATTTATTATTTGTAGGTAATGTTTAGAATTTGCTACATTTTGACCCAGATGCCAGCATGCAATGGTCTACTCGTTTTGAATGACACTACAATAGTACGTTGTACATACACTGTTAAGCAGGCGGTGCGTATTTTAAAAATAGCTTCTTGTTAATACGATGTAACCTGATGCAGTATATTTCACTGCAGTAATTACATTTTGTTAATATGCCTGTCAATAATTACGAATGAATACTTGTCTGTGCGTATTTTAAATGTTATTCTTTTATAAGGTGATGTTGATATCGAAAACTGACACATAACCGGCATGCCATAAATAGGAAATTAACTCTGCTTATTCGAATCAATGTATTCATATATGTTGATAAACTGTTTTCAAGCAGATTTTGTCTCTAACGGCGACTACAGGGACCACGTGATTGTTTAAAAATGTCTTTGATTATAACTATAATTGCCTACAATTCGTCATGTGTAGCTTATTTAGACTATAATTTATTCACTACCCAAAATGTATTTACTTGAAAACATAGAGCTGATATTTGTAAGCAATGTCTTTTTTATTTATACGTTTGAAAAAAAATATTTACACAAATTGAACTTGTTCAGATACAAGGTGAATTCACAAGGCTTTGTAAAAAATCCAATATTTCAGAATTTTGCCTTATGGGAGAATATTTTTTTTAATGTTGGTAAAAATAAAGATTCAGAAGTATATATTGTGCCGTGTCTACAATTTTACTGTAAAGTGGAATTGGTAAAAAAAAAATAATGGTTCAATGAGCCACTCCGTCTACGGGAAAGCTACCCATATGGATGCTTACCTGAAACCGGATTCCCACCACCATCCATCCCAGAAGAATTCCCTCATCAAGACTCTGCACCATAGAGCCCAATGCATATCCGACCAGGAACACATAGCCAGTGAACTCAAGCACGTACACCAAGCTCAAGGCTATTGGTTACTCCGACTACAATCCGCAAAGCTATCACTCCAACCATGAAGAAGGACCCTCTTGAGCCTTTCAAAACCATCACTTTGCCCTACATTGCGGGGATCACAAAAAAAGATCTCCAAAATCTTGAATAAACACAAGATCCAGGTCCGATTCAACACATTACATAAAATCCGTGATCTGGTTACGTCTGTAAAAGATGTGATTCCGGACATACAATACCCTGGTGTCTACAAACTAAGTTGCCTCTGTGGTAGTAGTTACATTGGAGAAACCAAACGCCATGTCTCGGACCGCATTCGTGAACACAAAGCAGACCTGAAACACGGTAGGACCAACACCTCGGCCGTGGCAGATCACTGTTATAATTCAGTAGGCTCACATGACATTGACTTCTCCCAGACAGAGGTTATTTGTAAGCCATCTGGCTACCATGAGAGATTCGTTCATGAGGCTATCCACATATACAAACACAGAGACAATTTCAACCGGGAAGATGGATTCTGGCTTAGCAATCATTGGAAAGATTTTATAAACCATTTCGTGTCTTAATTGATTGTTCACGCTTACGGTGGCTTTCAGACCGCATTCATTATTTTCGTCTCCCGCCTCCTCTTTTCCGAACATAGATGGACTCGTCCTTCTAAACAAACTGTCAAATCACTCTCCGTGGTGCTAACGTTAAAAAAACCCGCCACTTTTTTCAAAATTTCTTGCTGTGGTTTTCACACCTGACGACGATTGCTCGTGTTGCAGTCGAAACGTCGTGATAATTTTATTGTTTTATATTTTTATTATTTTATTGTTTCCCTTCTACGTGGTGACTTTACCGAAAGAACCAAGAACATTAATTCCTCGCAGTCACGAAAGCTTTAAATGAACATTATTACTTCGTTAACACCTTTAACTTTCGCACGCCGCTAATTTTTTGCGACAAGAGGTTTCATTACCACAGGTTACACGCGCAGTGGGTCCAAGACGAGGCGAGACGGTTCGCTGGAGGCAACACGTTTATTCAACAAGGGAACCACAACACAGAGGGGTGACGACCCCACACAGCCGATAACCTCAGGAGGCAGTCCCTCCACACTACGGTGCCCTTACTCTGGTTCTAGCGCTAACCCTACACTGGTTATGTCTGAACCCGACCCTAGCCAGGGTCACTGGGCTCTTCGCTTCAGGGTCTTCAGAGTAGCGCTCAGAGTCTTCTTCAGAGCTTCAGGTGGACGAGGACCGCCAAACCCGTTCAGGGGTCCGGCTTTTATCCCCGTTCCAGGGTCTCTCCGCCCCTGGCCAAGCCTTCTGGGACTCTCTAGGGGGCCCTGGAACATCCCCCAGCCCCCCCCCCCCTCTTGGGGTCTGGGGGCCCTGTTCGTCCCACCTGGTCTGTACACCACCCCCTGCTGACGCATGTCCGCTATTACAGGTCAGCTCCCGTGGTAATACGCATACAGCCAACAATGGCGCTACATCATCCCCCCCCCCCCTTGTAACATCTAGGCGTCTGCTACGTTCACAGGAAGCCCTAGACGCATGCACGAATATGCTCAAGGTGCCATGTCATACATGCGAGCGTATGGATGTCCCCGACTTATTTATTACCTTTACATGTAATCCAACTTGGCCTGAGATAAAACAAAAACTTTCATTCGGCCAGACACCCAGCTGTCGATACGACTTCACAGCCAGGGTGTTCAGACAAAAGCAAGTTAAATTCATCGAGAGCATTCACTGAGAGTCGTGTTTTTTGGAGAATCAAGATGCTGGATGTACTCAACTGAGTGGCAGAAACGAGGACTTCCACATCATAGGGGTTTCCCCTTTTTGTCTGGCAACAAAACTGAAACCTTTTGGCGTCCTCTGCTCGAGGACCAATTGAGTCGAGGCTCTAAAGAAAGCCGTCCCTTGGTGTGGACCAATCGGTGTCAAGGACAATGCATCAATCGGTGATGGGGGCAGGGGGTCAATCGGTGATGGGGCAGTTGTGGAGAGAGTGGAGAGTTTCCCATACCTGGGCAGTGTGCTTATGACTGGCTCCAGTTTAACAGCAGAGGTCTCACTCCGAATCAGTCGAGCGGCAATATCTTTTCATCGGTTGCGTAACGCTGTGTGGAAGCTACCTGGTCTGTCGCTCCGCACTAAGCTTCAGGTCTTCTCGGCCACGGTCATTCCCTCCCTTCTCTACGCTTGCGAAACGTGGACCCCCCTAATGGAACATCTTCGCCGGTTAGAAACATTTAGGCTGGCCTGCCTACGATCCATCCTGGGTTTAACCAGACTGGATTGTGTGAGGAGCTCACAAATCCTTGAAAGATCTGGGCAGGGTCCCATCGGTGAGCTCCTCCGGCAGGCAAGGCTGCGATGGCTGGGTCATGTAGCCCGCATGCCCAGCCACCGCATGCCGAAACAGCTTTTGTTTGGCCGGATTGAGGGGGCTAAGCGGGCGCGGCACGGGCTAGAGAAGAGATGGAGTGATGTGGTACAGGAGGACGTGGAGCTGAGTGGACTTGCCGATGACTGGTACCAGCGGTGTCAAGATCGGCCTCTGTGGAGGAGGCTCGTGAAGGATGCTACTGGGCAGTTGGAGGCAGTCGCCCTCCAACAACAACGGAGGGCGGAGGAGCGACGCTCACAACAGCGAGCGGAGCGCCGGGTGGCTAAAGCACAGCAGGTTGGCACAGTAGGGGGCACAGGTGGTGCATCAGCCAGTCATCTCAGTCAGTCGACCCGTGGCACCTGGGTCTGCCCCGTGACCTCCTGCCAGCGGGCGTTCGACACTTCACGTGGCCTCAGGGTGCACATAGCCTGGCACAAGCGTCGTGGTGACGTCACCGCCACTTAGTGGCGAATGGCGGTTGTTGTTGTTGTTGTGTCAGTGTGTGTGTCAGTGTGTGTCTGAGTGACTGAGTGTCTAAGTGAGTGACTGACTGTCTGAGTGAGTGACTGAGTGTCTGAGTACGTGTCTGAGTGACTGAGTGTCTGAGTGACTGAATGTCTGAGTGAGTGACTGAGTGACTGAGTGAGTGTCTGAGTAAGTGTCTGAGTGAGTGACTGAGTGAGTGGCTGAGTGTCTGAGTACGTGTCTGAGTGACTGAGTGTCTGAGTGACTGAATGTCTGAGTGAGTGTCTGAGTGAGTGACTGAGTGTCCGAGCGAGTGAGCGAGTGAGCCACTCCCAACGCCCTCACCCGCTGCCCTGGAGTCTCCTCACCCTCCTCACCACCCTACACCTCACCACCCAGCCCCTCCTCACCACCCTACACCTCACCACCCAGCCCCTCCTCACCACCCTACACCTCATCTGCTCCTCCTCACCCTGCATCTCCCCTCCAGCTGGGGTATCTCAGCCATGATGTCGTCTATCTGCTTGAGAATCCGGCACTCCTCCACCCTCTTGAGACTCGCCACCCTCTCCTCCTCCTCCTCCTCCACCTTGTCGCCCGACTTGCAGTCGCCATCATCGGCTGCACTGCGTGATCTCCGTAGTCTCCTCCTCCTCGTCCTCTTCTTCTTCTTCCTCCTCCTCCTCGTCTTCCTCTCCTCCTCCTCCTCGTTCTCCTCCCCCTCGTTGTCCGCCACCTCCCCATCGTCTCGTGCTCTGTCGACGCTCGGCTGCAGGCGGCTGGTGCAAAACTTCAGCAGCAGCCTGCGGACGCCCCCTGTAGACTCCACCACCTCCTCCTCCTTGTCGTCCCTCCGCTCCTTCACCTCGTCACCCTCCACCACCACCTCCCCCTCCTCCTCCTCGTCGTCCGTCCGCTTCTTCACCTCGTCACCCTCCACCACCACCTCCCCCTCCTCCTCCTCGTCCCTCCGCTCCTTCGCCTCGTCACCCTCCACCACCACCTCCTCCTCGTCCCTCCGCTCCTTCACCTCGTTACCCTCCACCACCACCTCCTCCTCGTCGTCCCTCCGCTCCTTCACCTCGTCATCCACCACCACCTCCTCCTCCTCGTCCCTCCGCTCCTTCGCCTCGTCCCCCTCCACCACCTCCTCCGGCGATGACGACGACGATGATGAAGACGACGACAACGACGATGCGTCCGAGAACGACCAACAGTTGGACGACGATGACGACGCTCTCTGCTGCCGGTATTGTTGCTGAATTTGTCTCCGTCGCTGCCGCTGCTTCTCCAGAGCGCGACCCCGGCGCCTCCCGGTGGGCGGTGGTGGCGGCTCAGCCAGCGGCCACGGCATCAGCGAGAAGAAGTGGAACGTCGCCCCAGGCGGGGCCGAGCGCGGAGGAGGCGGAGGAGGCGGAGGAGCGCGGCAGGTAGAGGAGCCCGGGCAGGGATCGGGATTCGGTCCCGCCGGGCAATCCGCCGCCGCAGCCTCCCGCCGCTTGCTTAGCGGCGACCGCCCGGTCAAAACCTCCTCCTCCTCCTCTTCCTCCTCTGCCTTCAACGCCGCCTCGGCCTCCTCTTCCCCTCGTCCTCCTCTCGCTCCGCCTCCTCCTCCGCCCCTCCTGCTGCTCCCCCTCCTGCCCACGCCCTGCCACCAAAAGTCGAAGTGTCTCTTCCGCGCCGCACGCGGTCCAACCGCGGCCTCCCTGCGTCTCTCCGCCTCCTCCTCCTCCTCCCCCTCCTCCTCGCCCGCCGCCTCGTCAGCGCCGAGCGCCGGCCCCGACTCTCCGCCGCCGTCTCCGCGCTCCGGGGCGACCCTCGGGCCGATTCCCATCGGCGTCGGCGTCGTCCGGGCGCCGCCACCGCCGCCGCCGCCGCCGTGGGAGCTCACCCGGGGGGGCGCCGCCACCGCCGGAGTCTCCCGGCGGCGGCGCCCCCCCCCTCACGGGGCGACGAAGACGACGGCCGCGGCGGGGAGGCCCCGGCGCGGGCCCCGGCCCCCCGGCGTCGTCGCCGAGCGGGCGAGCGACCTGGGAGGGCGCCGCGTGGGACTCGGCTCCTCCTCCTCCGGCGTCGTCCGTGGAGCGCTTGGGCACCCGGACGGGCCGGGAGGAGCGAGCCCTCGCGGAGGGGGCGGCCGTGGCCGTGGCCGGGGTCGGGGTCGGGGCCCGGGCCGGGGGAGGCAGTCTGGGAGGCCGCTGGTGAGGGGGGAGGGCCGGAGGAGAGGGAGGAGACGCGGGATCAGATTCCAGCATTCAGTATGCAAAAGTCCTAGTAGTGGTGGTGGTATTGGTGGTAGCGGTGGTGGTCAGTGATTGTAGTGATGTTGGTAATGGTGGTGGTGATGGTAGTGATGGTAGTGTACGGTAGTAGTGGTGGTGGTAATGGTGGTGGTAGTGATGGTATGGTATGGTAGTAGTGGTGGTGGTGGTGGTAATGGTGGAAGTGGTGGTAGAAGTGGTGGTGGTGATGGTGCTAGTGGTGGTGGTAGTAGTGGTGGTGTAATGGTGGTGGTAGCGTTGCTGGTAGTAGTGGTGGTAATGGTGGTGGTGGTAGTGATGGTAGTGTATGGTAGTAGTGGTGGTAATGGTGGAAGTGGTGGAAGTGGTGGTGGTAATGGTGCTAGTGGTGGTGGTAGTAGTGGTGGTGTAATGGTGGTGGTAGTGTTGGTGGTAGTAGTGGTAGTAATGGTGGTGGTGTCCGGCAAAACAACCCCCTACCTCCTTGTGGTGCCGGACGGGCAACGCTGCCGTGGGCAGTGCCGGGGGGAAGGGCCAATTCGAATGGCCTTTCCCTCATGGCGTTTGTAACCACCACAGCGGCTAAGTGGGGGCTCTGGACAGGTGTGAGGGGCTGGTAACCCCTCAACCTCCAATTAATTACCACTAAACCACGACCACAACATTTTATAAATAAGCTTGTGCCGGAGGCCCCGGGGGGACAGGCGTCTATGACGTCTCCTGACCAAACCCCATTTGGCGGAGCCAGGAGACTGAATCCTTCCCCTCGGGGCTCCTCCAAAAACAACAAAAAACCACTACGTGTGGCCACGTGGAATGTTCGAACGCTCACTGCGGAGGAGAGGCTGCCACTCCTCTGTCAAGAGCTGGACCGGTACCGCCTGGATCTCTGTGGTAATAAGGAGGTCCTGTGGACCGGCTCTGGCTCCTGCCACCATGAGGGGTGGACAGTCCTCTACACGGGGCAGGAGACTGCCAAACAACAGGGTGTGGCTCTTTTTCTGAATAAAAGAATGAAGGGGTGTGGGAGCGTGGTGATGAGGTGTGGGAAGCTGTAAGCCCCAGGCTACTTTGGGCTCACCTTCCCATCAACCACAGGTGAGGAGTGGTGGTCATGGTAACTTATGCCCCCACCAAAGACGAACATCCGTGGAGGGATGCAAGCAAGGCCAATGAGTCAAATGCCTTCTATGACCTCCTGTCACAGGTGCTGGCTAAAGTGACCCCTCGGGATAGAGTCATTTTGTTGGGTGACTTCAATGCCCGAGTTGGTCATGATGCTGGCACCTGGTCTGGAGTAATTGGAAGGCATCGGGCAGACCAGCTCAATAACAACGACAGGAGGCTGCTAAATTTTTGTGCAGCCCATGGGCTTGTAATTACCAACACGCTGTTCCGGCATCGGCGCATCCACACCACATCATGGATGCATGCCGGGTCCAAGCAAGATCATCTGCTGGACTACATAGTGACGGAACAGCGAATGCGGGCCCATGTCCTTGACACCAGGACCTACCATGGAGCTGATCTGCCCACTGACCATCGACTTGTCATCTGTAAGATGCACCTGCAATTCTTCCACTCCGGTGGTGGGTGTACACCCAGGACCCCATTCAAACCCTTAGTGGCATGGTCTCAGCTAGCTGATGAAAGTTACAAACGAGAATTTCATCATCGCTTGCGGCTGGGATTGGCATCGTCCCCCACTCCTCTTGATGTCGAGGGGAAATGGGCGAGGTTTAGGACTGTAGCTCATGTAGCTGCAATGGCTGCTTTGGGTACACGGTCCAGACCTCCCCAGAGACCCTGGCTGACAAGAGGTGTTCAAGCCGGCTGAGAAACATCGACAGGCCCACTCTCATCGGCTACAGCATCCCACGTCGGAGAATGAGGAGGCTTACCGCAGCCTTCGCTCGGAGGTTCGGAGAGCCGTGAGGCACTGCAAGAATGGGTGGTGGTCGCGGGTTGCTGAGGAGATGGAGTCTGCCTCAGTGGCCCACGATCACAAATCGCTCTTTAATTCCATCAAAAAAGTAACCTGCAGCGCCACACCTATTACCATCATTAGGGGAAAGAACGGTGATCCAATATCCGACCCCCAGGAACAGGTTTGCAGATTTTCTGAGCATTCCTGAGGTCCTGGGGAAATCCCTCAGCCAGGAAAACAACGTGGGACAAAGTGGGGATGACCCTACTGAGGCTGCGGTGCCTCAAATATTGGAGGAAGTCACCCCCTGTGAGTGGCTGGCTGAGGTGCCATCCGTTGAGGACAGCAAGTTGGCACAGTAGGGGGCACAGTTGGTGCATCAGCCAGTCGTCTCAGTCAGTCGACCTGTCGCATCTGGGTCTGCCCCGTGACCTCCTGCCAGCGGGCGTTCGACACTTCGCGTGGCCTCAAGGTGCACATGGCCTGGCACAAGCGTCGTGGTGACGTCACCGCCACTTAGTGGCGAATGGCGGTTGTTGTTGTTGTTGTCTATCTCGGCGTGTGTCTGTGTGTGTCTGTATCAGTGTGTGTCTGTGTCTCTGCATGTGTGTCTGTCTCTGCGTGTGTGTATGTCTCTGCGTGTGTGTGTCTATGTGTCTCTGTGTGTCTGTGTGTCTCTGCGTGTGTCTGTGTGTCTCTGCGTGTGTCTGTGTCTCTGCGTGTGTCTGTCTCTGCGTGTGTCTATGTGTCTCTGCGCATGTGTGTCACTGTGTCTGTGTGACTGCCAAGTTGTCCTTATTTTCGTTGCCTTCTGATACGCCCAGCAGAGACACTTGCCGCACACACTCACCGTGCCGCGCACAGACAAAGATCCCCCGTGTAGCCTTGACAGACTATAGGGGCAAGTGCTGTTAGCGAGCTCCTATAAGGCCAGCACGGTACACGAGGGGGTGGGTGGCCAACACCACGTCGGGTCGCCTTTGTCTCCCCAGTGGCGATGTTTATATTGCAACAGTTACTCGTTTGAGGCTGAGTCGACCTAGGGGAGGCCCAGAAGCGGTTCAAATAATCGTCGCCGGTGGTGGCCGTGAGTGGGAATCGAACTCGGGTCGCCGGGTTCGTAGCGCGGCGTAGCGCTAACCGCTACACTACAATGTGTTACGCTTACACACACAGACACACACACAGACACACACACACACAGACACACAGACACACACAGACAGACACAGACAACGCTAACCGCTACACTACAATGTGTGACGCTTCCACATGCGAGGATCACGTGACAGATTTGACGTCACAGCTCACTTGCCGTGCAAAAAAATAAACTAAAAGTGTATTTGTATAATATTTGCACGGTGTATAGTCTGTAAAGTACCCACATGGCAAATTTCCAGTTTGTTGCATGTCGGGAAGTACGCTAAACATTTTGAACAGACAACACACACAATCACAACTTTGCCTTTTATATATATTTGGAGATGCAGTGAAAAACTTTCCCAAATTCATCACGCGGTTTCAGTTTTTTTATTTTCAGTTTGATTTGTTTTAGTTATAGTCCCGTGAGCCATTCGGCTCTTGAATCGGGTGCAACCACAACAACAAAACAAAAACACGACCAAGAGAAACATCTTACAGTGACTATGTGTGACTGTGCAAACAGCACTGTCATGGCACGCAATGAGAGGGCAAATGTCATAAACATTCCTGTAAGCCCTCGCATCTTCAACATTAATGTTTCCATAGAAACGTCGTGGGGTGTTTTGCTTTATTTAAAAAAAGATAAATTATTATCTGTTATTTTCATTTTATTTTCTATCTACGTGACTTTACCGAAAGAACCAAGAATATTAATTCCTGCAGTCACCAAAGTTTTAAGTCAAAACATTCACACACGTTGACAAAGCCTCACCTTGTGTTGGTGTGGGCAGGTCGCTTCTGATAACAAGAGTGGTATAGCAGCTCAAGCGGGCTTCGCCTGCTAACAAAAGAAAATAAAAACTGCATGAATATTCACAATAAATCAAAGTTACAAAGTGGCGAGCCGGGTGAAGACAAATTAAACTTAAGCGAGATAATTAAAGTAAACGCAATCAGGCGAGGGCAGGAGGCAAGGCCCCGCGTGGCTAGACCCCGCGTTGTAAAGTTCCAACCTGGACATCGATTCCCATACTCGCTGCTACTCAACTGACATCCCTACGAGAGAGAGAGCGAGGCTCTACCTTGGTAAACAACAACAACCACCACCACAACCACCACCACCACCACAACGATGAGAATTTCTCACCTCGGATTTCAGTGCAAGCGCGCACACGGCAGCTTCCTGTTACCTCGCGACAGCAGGAAGTAGTATGACGTCACTTCCCACCCACGAGCGGCTCTGTAACTGAATAAATTATATTTTGATTTAAAGCTTTCGTGACTGCAGTAATTCATATTCTTAGTTCTTTCGGTAAAGTCACCTTGAAGGGAAACAACAAAATAATAAAATATATATAAAACAATAAAAATTCTCACGACGTTTCGACCATAACACAAACGGTCGTCTTCAGGTGTGTTGGTTTGCATAAATTTATTTTTAAACGGTGCATTTATTTATTTATAAAAAACGTTAGCGCCACGCGCAGCGATTTGGCTGTTTATTTAGGACTAGTCCATCTATATTCTGAAAAGAGGAGGGGGGAGACGACATTTTTTTAAATTAATGTATGCTGTCTGAAAGCCACTCTAATTGATTGTTCATGCTTACAGTGGCTTTCAGACAGCATACATTAATAAAAAAAAATTTCGTCTCCCCCCTCCTCTTTTCAGAATATAGATGGACTAGTCCTAAATAAACAGTCAAATCGCTGCGCATGGCGCTAACGTTTTTTATAAATAAATAAATGCACCGTTTAAAAATAAATTTATGCAAACTAACACACCTGAAGACGACCGTTTGTGTTATGGTCGAAACGTCGTGAGAATTTTTATTGTTTTATATATATTTTATTATTTTGTTGTTTCCTTTCAACGTGACTTTACCGAAAGAACTAAGTATATGAATAAATTATGTTAATGAGTCTGGAATCTACGTCGAGGGATGGGGGCGTGGGCGCTGAACCCGTCGCAATATAATCGCGACGGCTTAAGGATACATTATGTTAATGAGCCACCAGTCACTGGGCGTAGCTGTGCCCAAATAAGGATTGCCACTGGAACGATATCGGCAGTGACTCTGCAGAAATTAAAATAACGCTCAAGAGCACGGTTGATTTAGATTCATTTTCCATTGCCCCCTCCTTTGGGTGCGTGAACTCAGCAACAACGTGGACATTATTGTGTGTACAGTGTGTGTGTGTACACACACTGTGTGTGTGTACACGTACACACTGTGTGTACGTACACTGTGTATGTACATACACACAGTGTACACACAGTGTACGTACATACACTACACACACACAGTGTGTACGTACACACTGTGTGTGTGTAGTGGAGGGCAAAGTCGACCCATGGCATCTTATCATCAATTAATTTTTTAAAATGTATTATTTTTATTTGTTATTTGTATTAAATTTTTCAATCTTTTATTGTTTTTGCTTTGTTTTCTATCTACGTGACTTTACCGAAAGAACCAGGAATATGGTAGCGTATTCTCTACTTGTTGCAGAGGTTCAAAGTTCAAATCCGACAGGCACACCTGGCTGCCCCAGTAACATTCACCACAATATGCGCTGTTCTGCTTCACGGCGGATGTAAAACAGAGTATTGTGTCACTCACAACGCACAGGTCATTCCATGTTGGTGGCACGGTCAAAATTGTGGTTACTTCCAAACATTATCCAGAAACTCCACAGGGAGATGACGCGTCAATGATCGCCCCCTACCGACAGACTCATGTCCACGTGCAGGCCGGTGCAGGGCCACTTTGTGCCACACAGGGGCAGCTGCCACTAGGGGGCGACCTTCCATTGATTGAGATGAGGTTCGATACGAAACACCCGAGTTGCTGAGGCAATTAGGCAAGCGACTTATGAGTGCAAATATGTTGTTTATAACGTAGTGAATGGTTGGGAGCTTAATTGTCTCTCGCTCCTGCTCACAAATTTACCCAGCCCACAGCTCCACAGATACCAGCCGCTCTTCCTGGGCAGGTTCGGTTACGTACGGTGCGAAATAAGTTCCAGATACACACACACAGAGACTCACACAGATACACAGAGACCCATAGATTATCACGGTTGGCTACATACGGAGCGTAATAAATTACAGATAAACACTCCTTTGAGCAAGTTTGAGTCGCGAGCCGTGGAAGTTGACCGGGCGCGTGTTGCTACTGACAGTCGTTGAATACGGTTGTATAGACGCTGATAAAGAGACACACACACAGACAAAACAGGCGGACAGACACAGACAAGAGGAACACAGAGACGACAGAGAGACACAGGCAGAGATAAACACAGAGGCAAACAGATGACACAGACGGACAGAGACAGAGAGATGTTGAATCGAACACACTGAACTCGCTCCATTGAAAGAGATTCCTCGATCTTCGCAATGCCCGGAAGTCGTTCTTATTCTTATTGATTTAATTGCGTGTGGTGTGTACGTGCAAGCAATGTGGGATATCGATGTACACAGATATGAACAAGATCAGCAGACAAGACGTCTTTAATTTGATCGGTCTCTCCACGAAACAAAGGAATGTTGAACACGAAATATAAATCGCACGGCCTTCGTGCGAGTCCATAATTACTGCAGCATTGCTTCAGTGCAAGCCAACTGTGGACCGGTTTTGGTGGACACTGTGTGTGTGTACACTGTGTGTACACTGTGTGTACACTATGTGTGTGTGTGTACACTGTGTGTGTACACTGTGTGTGCAAGCCAACTGTGGACCGGTTTTGGTGGACACAATGTCTCAACAGCAATGGGGCGTGCTTCAAGCCATGGTTGTGAACATCCAGACGTTAATCAGCAAGGAGCATTTCTAGTCCAAGTTCGACAAAATCCAAGTCAACACGTAAGACAGAATTATAATTCGTGTTGCAGAGAATGTATCTCCTCTACGTGTAACTTTAAGGTGGTATGTCTTGTAACTGATGAATGATCCGAGTGTGCTTTCTATGTCAAAGACAATGAGTTGCTCCAGATGCTTCCCGAAACACAAAAATACCCTTTGACCTGTATCACAAGAACAACGGGTCTCCCCTGAGTTATTTGTACAGGTTATTTCCAAAAACAACACACACACTTTGTCCTAACATCACTTATTCAATGTTTGACCCTTATAAATGAAATGATGCATGTACACACAAAATCAGACAAGTGTTCATTCTGAATTATTGACAGGCATTTTAACATTTAATTACTGCAGTGAAATATACTGCATCAGATAACATCTGATTAAGCTTTTTAAAAAAAATGCACCGTCTGCTTAACAGTGGATGTAACACATACTATTGTGTCATTCAAAACGAGTAGGCCATTGCATGCTGGCGTCTGAGTGAAAATGTAGCAAATTCTAAACATTACCTACAAACTACACAACTGAGATGACACGTCAATCACGCCCCGTAAGGACAGGCTCTTGTCCACATGCAGGCCGGTGCAGGGCCACCACCTTGTGCCACACAGGGGCAGCTACTACTTGGGGATGCTCTTCGAGTGTTTCAGGTGAGGTACGACACCAAACTCCGAGTCGCTGAGGCGATAAAGCAAGCACCATGTAAAAGCAATTATTATGATAACATATTGAATGCTTGGGAGCTTATTGGCTCTTGCTCCTGGTTAGAGATCTACCCAACCCACAGGTCCACAAAGACTGGCCGCTCGCTCTTACTCTGCAGGTTGAACCTAGGAATTGAGTGTTCAACTTTGCATTCTTGTCATTAAAGGCCTGTGACAAAGGTGCATCTATTGGAGCGACATTGTCTCTGGCTTACACATCTACCGGGTCTCCACTTGACTTTGTTTTGTCTCGGAGGAAGTCCACCCACACCTCCACTTCCACAAACTGCTGGGAGTTGCCTCTCTCTGCCTCAGTCAGAATTCTCCTCCTGCATCACGTTGCCTTCATCAATGTAAAGGTCCCATTCTGGAGATGAATCTTCATCTTCACATTTCACCTTCACTTCTTCGCTCTTCACTTCTTCACATTTCACTATCACCTCTTCATATTTCACCTCGATACCTTTAAAAGTGTCCAAGCTTGGATTTTCTTCTGGTTCGTGTTTCATGAGGGATGGGCTCATTGCAGCACTTTGACTTTCACAAGCTGATTTCAGACTCCACTCCTTGTGGATCTTCTGATGCTTCTGTGTTCCCTGGTGTACTTGAAGATTTGATGAATTTGCAAACATCTGCCTGCACAGAGTGCACTTGAAGGGTTTCTCTCCCATGTGAGTTCTCTGGTGTGTTACAAGAGCAGATGACTGTGAAAATGCCTTCACACACACAGTGCACTTGAAGGGTTTCTCTCCTGTGTGTGTTCTCTGGTGTATTTTAAGAACTGATGGCCATGCCTTGTTACACACACTGCACTTGAAGTGTTTCTCTCCCGTGCGAGTTCTCTGGTGCTGTGTCAAATTTCCAGTCCGATCCGTGCTGTATGCACGCTGGTCGCATTGTTGACTTGTCATACCGAGCTGTGCTGACTGACTTTGCTCCATCAGACCAGCGTCAGCTGCAGACTGAAAAAAATAATATCCACACCATCTACACGTCAGTATCGATGCACAGAGGAATGCATATATAGTCACATGTGACTTACACGTCTATACTTATTCAAATATTCATGATGTAGTGAAAAAGTGTCCCAAATGCATCACACGCCTGATATGGCAGTCATCCCGGGACGGGGACTGGCACCTCGGGGGGCTATGTGGTGCCACAACAGCGAAGCCGCTCCGTCGAAACCGGGCCCGTCGCTGTGCTGCTGCGACCGAGAAGCCACCCGGCTCCCATCACAGCACTTCCCCCACCACCCCCCCCCCCCCACCTAAACACACACACACTCAAGTAGGGCCTCATGGGGAGGGGAGGGGGGCACCTGCCCTGAGTTTTTACCCGAGAGGCCCCCTCGTGGGGGTGCTCCACGGTTTCTCAGGGTCAGGGAATTGGCAGGCACCCCCCCCCCCCCCAGGCCAAATGGCACTGCGGCGCCGTGGCTTAACTTAGAATTAAATGACCACGGAGAACTCACGGAGAACCGCAGTGAGGAGATGCCCAAGACACACACGGACCAGCAGACAGGTGGGGAGCGGGGCAGCGCGGGTTAAGCGTCTCTACCCATGGTGCACCGCGGGCTAGCGTCTCTACCCATGATGCACCGCGGATTAACGGCCCTACCCATGATGCACCGCGGATTAACGGCCATACCCATGATGCACCGCGGATTAACGGCCTGACCCGTGATGCACCGCGGATGGGCGGTGTGAGGGCTTTGAAAGGAGGATTAAAAGGGACGCTTTGGGGAAGCACGGGGCCATTTTTATTATTTGACTGGAGATCAACAGGAGGGAGGGATCGGGGAGCCGTCACCTGACTGTTACTCGCACGTCCGTGAGACGGGGCAGAGAACAGCCAGATTCTGTTTACAGCATCATCTATCCGCGACCTCCATCGCTGCGAGGTCAGACCGTAAGTACGAGGGAGAGAGGTAAGACAAAGGGACGAAATTCGGAGAGAAAATAGAGGGCAGACAGGTCCATTAAGTATCAGGCAGTAGCGAGATCGGTTAGACCTGTCCTGCTGGTCCGTACTGACACACACAGTCTAGTTCGATACTCGCGGGGAATAAAACCACTAATAGGATAAAGCTGTGTCGTGGTCACTGTGAGTGCGAGGAGGGAGACGGAGTGTTTGGTGTTCGCATATCGGTACGAGTGTGTACAGAGTGTTTTGTGTTTGCGCGCATACGCGGCTGTTTGCAGCGAATAAGGGAGTAGAACGTGCTTAGTGTCCGTACCTGTACGATCGTTTACAGTATTGTTCAGCGCGCGCGTACCTACACGAATATCTTCGGTGGTGCCCAGCGCTCGCGTACCTGCGCAATAGCCTACAGTAGCGCTTTGCGCTCGCGCGCCTGTGTGACGGGGTGGCGGGGTGGCGGGCGCGCACTCGCGCGATTGTCTAATAGCGAATTAAGCGCCTGGCGTGTGCGAATACGCAGCTGTGTAAACAGCCCGTTAAATCGGAGCAAAGTAATCGCGGCGTGTTTGTTTTTGCTTAAGCGCGTGGAGCGTGGTGGGTGGGAGGGAATCCCACGGGGGCACGCTGCGCCTGTTTATTCCCGTGCAGGACGGGGTTTTACTTTGCGAGCGCACTCACCGCGACACGCCGCCGTTGAACAGGGTAGCGCATCGCGAGCGCAAAGCGTACGAGCCGCTAATTAAGCTACGCAAACACGGTCGACATCCCAGGCAGAGGTACAGGGGTGCGAGACATTAGGGGTCGGTAGTCTGGACCTGACAGAACAGCCGGGGGGTAGCGGTATGAGTGGAACGGGGGAGTCGGTGGGCAACGGCCCTGACAATTCAGTGATGGCGGGGGATGGTAGCCCCCACAGTTTGGCGTCAGAAGCGGTACGAACCCCCGCGTTACCCCACGCAAAAATAAGGCATATATTCACCGGCCGGGGTACCCCTTCGTGGAAAGCGTTTGCCCGCAATGTCCTAGGGGCTAAGGAAATTAGTGGGTGGACGGACGCGCAGGCGTTACGTCAACTTAATATGAATCTGGATGGGCGGGCAGCCGATTTTGTGGAAGCCCTACCCGCAAGCGCGCAGACACAGCTAGAGGAGCTGATGCGCCGACTTGATCTGCGTTTCGGTACGCGCGATGAGGAGGAGGCAAAAGCAGCCTTAGAGGCACGCCGTCGCCAACCCGGTGAGGACCTGCCTGATTATGCCGAGAATGTGCGCGAGCTAACAAAGATCTTACACCCGGGGTACACAACAGAGGTTTTTTATTGGTTAGATGGCGTAGATATATGAATGTCTTCAAACCCGCCACCACCCGACAGCCCATTTAGTCAGGTTCGTCACGTAAACAGAATGTGCCAATTCGTTACCTGCACGGCACACCAGTTGTGTGTTGGAGAGCTAAAGCCACGACATTGATGATCTATGTTCGTGTTTGAGTACGGATGAAGCTGTCACGTTTTTAATTCATTAATGTTTTATCGTTGAAGCGATTTGTGGATCGAGAACGCCAGCCCCACATTTAGGTCGCCCCTTGACGCTGGTTGGCTTGCCACTTCATCAACGCACATTTATCGTAAATTCTGTCGCGTTTTTGATCCACAAATCGTCGCATTGAACGCGGCAGTCGCGTGACAGGAAATTACTTGGACAATTTAAGAAAAAAATTGCTCACAAATGCACTTCACCTACCTCTCATCTCACTCCACTCTCCTCTCATCTCACTCCTCTCCACTCACTCTCCTGCCTCTCCCTCTCAATCCACTCCCCTCCACGCACTCTCCTGCCTCTCCCTCTCACTCCACTACCCTCCACTCACTCTCCTGCCTCTCCCTCTCATCCCACTCCACTCCACTCACTCTCCTGCCTCTCCCTCTCATCTCACTCCACTCACTTTCCTGCCTCTCCCTCTCATCTCACTCCACTCCACTCACTCTCCTGACCCTCCCCTCTCATCTCACTCCACTCCCCTCACTCTCCTGCCTCTCCCTCTCATCTCACTCCCCTCCACTCACTCTCCTATCTCTCCCTCTCACTCCCCTCCACTCACTCTCCTGCCTCTCCCTCTCATCTCACTCCACTCACTCTCCTGCCTCTCCCTCTCACTCCACTCCACTCCACTCACTCTCCTACCTCTCCCCTCTCATCTCACTCCACTCCCCCCACTCTCAGACCCCTTCCCCTCTCGTCTCTCCGTGGCCGCGTGTATTTTCACTCGCGACACGTTATTAACATTCACGTCTTCAGCTCCCAGTCCCCCGAGCTTGGAGAACTTCGCTCCCCATTCCGGCGTCGGTGGGAGCCGTCGCTCTCCCAGCTTTGGCATCTCCCGTGCCTCCAGGCGCACCTCGTCGGGGCCTTTGGGAGGAAGTTTGGGGGAGTGACCGCCCTCCGTGTTACCGCCACCACCGCCGCCATCGCCGCCGCCGCCCAAGTCGTTAGCTATCCAGGAAACTTCCCTGGGCCGGCGCCTGAGACACCGCGGCCGGCAGCGGCGGCCTACGGCCAGGCCGCTCAGCAGGCAGACGGCCAGCGAAAGGGGGAGCAGCACAGGCAGCAGGGAGCCTGGGGGAGGGGAGGGGGAGGGAGGGGGATGGAGGGAGGGGGGGGAGGAAGGGGATTGAGACCACAAACTCCAAATACTCCCCTACTTAGGTACCATGCAATTGCAGGCGGACAACTCTACTAACGAACAAGTAACGTTCCAGAGCTCCGTGTGTTCCTAAGTCTCAACGTCACCACCATCACGGTCAACTACTCAGTCCCCTGTCACCACCCCCCCCCCCCCCAGTCAACTACTTAGTCCCCTGTCACCCCCCCCCCCGGTCAACTACTCAGTCCCCTGTCACCCCCCCCCCCCCTCACCATCCACGCCGGCGGAAGCCGGGGGGACGAATCTGCCACCGTCGATGGTCGTGACGCCCTCGCTGGACTCACACGAGGAGCCAACACCGTCAACGCTGCTGCACTCCTCCACCTCCTCCACCTCCTCATTGTCGTCGTCATCGTCGTTGTCATCGTCCACCTTCTCTCCTGATGGCGCACAAAAAACACAGGAAGGCCGTAGGTACGTCTATGGGTCTCTGTGTGGTGAGTCTATGGGTCTCTGTGTGATGAGTCTATGGGTCTCTGTGTGATGAGTCTATGGGTCTCTGTGTGGTGAGTCTATGGGTCTCTGTGTGATGAGTCTATGAGTCTCTGTGTGGTGAGTCTATGGGTCTCTGTGTGGTGAGTCTATGGGTCTCTGTGTGATGAGTCTATGGGTCTCTGTGTGATGAGTTTATGAGTCTCTGTGTGGTGAGTCTATGGGTCTCTGTGTGGTGAGTCTATGGGTCTCTGTGTGATGTCTATGGGTCTCTGTGTGGTGAGTCTACGGGTCTCTGTGTGATGAGTCTATGGGTCTCTGTGGTGAGTCTATGGGTCTCTGTGTGATGAGTCTATGGGTCTCTGTGTGGTGAGTCTATGGGTCTCTGTGTGATGAGTCTATGGGTCTCTGTGTGGTGAGTCTATGGGTCTCTGTGTGACGAGTCTATGGGTCTCTGTGTGATGAGTCTATGGGTCTCTGTATGGTGAGTCTATGGGTCTCTGTGTGATGAGTCTATGGGTCTCTGTGTGGTGAGTCTATGGGTCTCTGTGTGATGAGTCTATGGGTCTCTGTGTGGTGAGTCTATGGGTGTCTGCGTGGTGAGTCTATGGGTCTCTGTGTGGTGAGTCTATGGGTCTCTGTGTGGTCAGTCTATGGGTCTCTGTGTGATGAGTCTATGGGTCTCTGCGTGGTGAGTCTATGGGTCTCTGTGTGATGAGTCTATGGTTCTCTGTGTGGTGAGTCTATGGGTCTCTGTGTGGTGAGTCTATGGGTCTCTGTGTGATGAGTCTATGGGTCTCTGCGTGGTGAGTCTATGGGTCTCTGTGTGATGAGTCTATGGGTCTCTGCGTGGTGAGTCTATGGGTCTCTGTGTGTGATGAGTCTATGGGTCTCTGTGTGGTGAGTCTATGGGTCTCTGTGTGATGAGTCTATGGGGGGGATCGGCAACAACACAACACACACTCACCACACTCACCACACTCACCACACACACTCACTACACTCACTACACTCACCACACTCAACATACACACACCACACTCACCACACACTCACCACACACTCACGACACACACACACTCACCACACTCACCACACTCAACACACACTCACCACACTCACCACACACTCACCACACACTCACGACACACTCACCACACTCACCACACACACACCACACACACACACCACACACTCACCACACACTCACCTATCTCGCAGCTCATGCCGGAATACCCTTGGGGGCAGTTGCAGCTGAACTCATCCGGCTTGGCGTTGATGCAGCTGCCTCCATTCAAGCACGGCTGGTGGCTGGCGCAGTAATTCAGATCTAGCGAGAAGCGAGGGAGGGGAACGGCAACAACAACATCCACCACCGTGTGACAATTGGGTTTCCCCCTTTTATCTGGCAGCAAAACAGCGACGTTAAGATGTTAAAACACCAAATTGTGAAACCCTTTTACAAGGAATCACGTCACTGCATTAACCAAAATGCTTGTGGTCAGAATGCAAACAAAACACATCATCTGATAGTAGATGATGATGATGCGCTGTCCTTGAAGCTGATTGGTCCACACCAGAGACGGCTTTCTTTAGAGCCTCGTCTCAAACGGTGTGAGACCAGAGGTGACCTCTAGACCAGAGGTGACCTCTAGACCAGCTGTGACCTCTAGACCAGAGGTGATCTCTAGACCAGAGGTGACCTCCAGACCAGAGGTGACCTCCAGACCAGAGGTGACCTCTAGACCAGAGGTGACCTCCAGACCAGAGTTGACCTCTAGCCCAGAGGTGACCTCCAGACCAGAGGTGACCTCTAGACCAGAGGTGACCTCTAGACCAGAGGTTCATTCTGAACCGCAAGGCATTGTGGTTCGTGCAGTGAGATCATGCCTTGTAAAAGGTTTCACAGTTTGGTGTTTTAACATCTTAACGCCGCTGTTTTGTTGCCAGATAAAAAGGGGGAAAACTTAATGTCATATTTTGGTACTGGCAGAGGAGGTCCCATGATGTAACATCCACAACCACCACAACCACAACAACCACCACCACATCCACCAACACCACCACCACAACCACCACAATCACCACCACCACAACCAGAACCACCACCACCAACACCACCACCATCAGCACCACCACCACCAACACCACCACCACCACCAACACCATCACGACTATCACCATCACCACCACAACCACCACAACCACCACAACCACCATCACCACCACTATGACCACCACTATCACCACCACTATCACCACCACCATCACCACCACCATCACCATCACCACCAGCACCACCATCACCACCACCATCACCACCACTATCACCACCACTATCACCACCACCACCATCACCACCACCACCACTATCACCACCACCACCACCATCACCACCACCATCACTACCACTATCACCACCACTATCACCACCATCAGCACCACCACCACCACTATCACCACCACTATCACCACCCCCACCACCACCACCACCACTGCCACCACCACCACCACACACTCACCACACTCACCACACACACCACACACACCACACACTCACCACACTCACACCACACACCACACGCTCACCACACTCACCACACACACACCACACTCACACCACACACACACCACACACTCACCACACACACACCACACACTCACCACACTCACCACACACACACCACACACTCACCACACTCACCACACACTCACCACACTCACACCACACACTCACCACACTCAACACACACACAACACTCACCACACTCACCACACACTCACTACACTCAACAGACTCACCACACACACACCACACTCACCACACTCACTACACTCACCACACTCACCACACACACACCACACACTCACCACACACTCACCACACACTCACTACACTCAACACACACACCACACTCACCACACTCACACTACACTCACCACACTCACCACACACACACCACACACTCACCACACACTCACCACACTCAACACACACACACCACACACTCACCACACTCACCACACACACACCACACTCACCACACAATCACTACACTCACCACACTCACCACACACACTCACCACACACTCACCACACTCACCACACTCACCACACACACACCACACTCACCACACACTCACTACACTCACCACACTCACCACACACACTCACCACACACTCACTACACTCAACGCACACACACCACACTCACCACACTCACCACACTCACACTACACTCACCACATTCACACACACACACACCACACACTCACCACATACTCACCACACTCAACACACACACACCACACTCACCACACACTCACCACACACTCACTACACTCACCACACTCACCACACATACTCACCACACACTCACTACACTCAACACACACACCACACTCACCACACTCACCACACTCACACTACTCTCACCACACTCACACACACACACCACACTCACCACACACTCACCACACACTCACGACACACTCACCACACTCACCACACTCACCACACACACAACACACACTCACCACACACACCACACACACTACACTCACCACACACACTCACTACACTCACCACACTCACCACACACTCACCACACGCTCAACACACACTCACCACACACTCACCACACTCACCACATTCACCACACACTCACAACACACACTACACTCACTACACACTCACCACACACTCATAACACACACCACACTCACCACACAATCACTACACTCACCACACTCACCACACACACTCACCACACACTCACCACACTCACCACACTCACCACACACACACCACACTCTCACTACACTCACCACACTCACCACACACACTCACCACACACTCACTACACTCAACGCACACACACCACACTCACCACACTCACCACACTCACACTACACTCACCACATTCACACACACACACACACCACACACTCACCACATACTCAACACACACACACCACACTCACCACACACTCACCACACACTCACTACACTCACCACACTCACCACACATACTCACCACACACTCACTACACTCAACACACACACCACACTCACCACACTCACCACACTCACACTACTCTCACCACACTCACACACACACACCACACTCACCACACACTCACCACACACTCACGACACACTCACCACACTCACCACACTCACCACACACACAACACACACTCACCACACACACCACACACACTACACTCACCACACACACTCACTACACTCACCACACTCACCACACACTCACCACACGCTCAACACACACTCACCACACACTCACCACACTCACCACATTCACCACACACTCACAACACACACTACACTCACTACACACTCACCACACACTCACAACACTCACCACACTCACCACACCACACTCACCACATACTCACTACACTCACCACACTCACCACACACTCACTACACTCAACACACACACACCACACTCACCACACTCACCAGACTCACACTACACTCACCACACTCACACACACACCACACTCACCACACACTCACCACACACTCACGACACACTCACCACACTCACCACACTCACCACACACACCACACACACTACACTCACCACACACACTCACTACACTCACCACACTCACCACACACTCACCACACGCTCAACACACACTCACCACACACACACCACACTCACCACACTCTCACCACACACTCACCTATCTCGCAGCTCGTGCCGGAATACCCTTGGGGGCAGTTGCAGGTGAACTCATCCGGCTTGGCGTTGATGCAGCTGCCTCCATTCAAGCACGGCTGGTGGCTGGCGCAGTAATTCAGATCTAGCGAGAAGCGAGGGAGGGGAACGGCAACAACAACATCCACCACCGTGTGACAATTGGGTTTCCCCCTTTTATCTGGCAGCAAAACAGCGACGTTAAGATGTTAAAACACCAAATTGTGAAACCCTTTTACAAGGAATCACGTCACTGCATTAACCAAAATGCTTGTGGTCAGAATGCAAACAAAACACATCATCTGATAGTAGATGATGATGATGCGCTGTCCTTGAAGCTGATTGGTCCACACCAGAGACGGCTTTCTTTAGAGCCTCGTCTCAAACGGTGTGAGACCAGAGGTGACCTCTAGACCAGAGGTGACCTCTAGACCAGATGTGACCTCTAGACCAGAGGTGACCTCTAGACCAGATGTGACCTCTAGACCAGAGGTGACCTCCAGACCAGAGGTGACCTCCAGACCAGAGGTGACCTCTAGACCAGAGGTGACCTCTAGACCAGAGGTGACCTCTAGACCAGAGGTTCATTCTGAACCGCAAGGCATTGTGGTTCGTGCAGTGACGTCATGCCTTGTAAAAGGTTTCACAGTGTGGTGTTTTAACATCTTAACGCCGCTGTTTTGTTGCCAGAAAAAAAGGGGGAAAACTTATTGTCATATTTTGGTACTGGCAGAGGAGGTCCCATGATGTAACATCCACAACCACCACAGCAACCACATCCACCAACACCACCACCACAACCACCATAACCACCAACACCACCAGCAGCACCACCATCACCACCAACACCACCACCAACACCATCACGACTATCACCATCACCACCACCACAACCACCACAACCACAACCACCACAACCACCACCAACACCACCACCACCACCACCAGCACCACCATCACCACCACTATCACCACCACCACCAACACCACCACCACCACCATCACGACTATCACCACCACAACCACCACAACCACCACAACCACCACCAGCACCACCATCACCACCACTATCACCACCACCATCACCACCACCACTATCACCACCACCATCACCACCACCACCACTATCACCACCACCACCAACACCACCACCACCATCACCACCACTATCACCACCACCACCATCACCACCACCACCACTATCACCACCACCATCACCACCACCACTATCACCACCACTACCAACACCACCACCACTATCATCACCACTATCACCACCACCACCAACACCACCAACATCACCACCCCCACCATCACCACCACCACCACCCCCACCATCATCACCACCACCAACATCACCACCACCACCACCCCACCATCACCACCACCACTATCACCACCACCATCACCACCACCACCATCACCACCCCCACCATCACCACCATCATCACCAACATCACCACCACCACGGATGATGGTGATGATGATGATGACGAGAGGTAAATATTGATGGACACATCCGAGCGTTGGATGGGGAGCGAGTGGCGGGAAATTCACCGGGAGACTGGGGGGGAGGAGGGGGGAGGAGGGGGGGAGGAGGAGTGGGGGGAGGAGGAGGGGGGGAGGAGGAGGGGGGTAGGTGGAGGAGGGGGGGGAGGAGGGGGTAGGTGGAGGAGGGGGTGGGAGTAGGAGGAGTGGGGGTGCGGTAGTGGCACCTTTGTCACAGAGGAGGCCTCCCCAGCCACTGTCACAGCTGCAGCGCCAGGGCTGCTGTCTGCAGCTGCCGTGGCCACAGCCTGGGTAGGGGACGCAGCGCTGGCACAGCTCGCCCTGCCACCCGGAGCGGCACCTGCGGACACGCGGGCAGTGCTGAGTCTATGGTGCAGTGTTGAGTCTATGGGCAGTGTTGAGTCTATGGTGCAGTGTTGAGTCTATGGTGCAGTGTTGAGTCTATGGTGCAATGTTGAGTCTATGGGCGGTGTTGAGTCTATGGGGCAGTGTTGAGTCTATGGTGCAGTGTTGAGTCTATGGTGCAGTGTTGAGTCTATGGGCAGTGCTGAGTCTATGGTGCAGTGTTGAGTCTATGGTGCAGTGTTGAGTCTATGGGTAGTGTTGAGTCTATGGTACAGTGTTGAGTCTATGGTGCAGTGTTGAGTCTATGGTGCAGTGTTCGAGTCTATGGTGCAGTGTTGAGTCTATGGTGCAGTGTTGAGTCTATGGTGCAATGTTGAGTCTATGGGCGGTGTTGAGTCTATGGGGCAGTGTTGAGTCTATGGTGCAGTGTTGAGTCTATGGTGCAGTGTTGAGTCTATGGGCAGTGCTGAGTCTATGGTGCAGTGTTGAGTCTATGGTGCAGTGTTGAGTCTATGGGTAGTGTTGAGTCTATGGTACAGTGTTGAGTCTATGGTGCAGTGTTGAGTCTATGGTGCAGTGTTGAGTCTATGGTGCAGTGTTGAGTCTATGGGTAGTGTTGAGTCTATGGTGCAGTGCTGAGTCTTTGGTGCAGTGCTGAGTCTATGGGTAGTGCTGAGTCTATGGTGCAGTATTGAGTCTATGGTGCAGTGTTGAGTCTATGGGGAGTGCTGAGTCTATGGTGCAGTGTTGAGTCTATGGCTAGTGTTGAGTCTATGGTGCAGTGCTGAGTCTATGGTGCAGTGTTGAGTCTATGGTGCAGTGTTGAGTCTATGGTGCAGTGTTGAGTCTATGGGCAGTGTTGAGTCTATGGTGCAGTGTTGAGTCTATGGGCAGTGTTGAGTCTATGGTGCAGTGTTGAGTCTATGGGCAGTGCTGAGTCTATGGTGCAGTGTTGAGTCTATGGTGCAGTGTTGAGTCTATGGTGCAGTACTGAGTCTATGGGCAGTGTTGAGTCTATGGGCAATGTTGAGTCTATGGTGCAGTGCTGAGTCTATGGGCAGTGTTGAGTCTATGGGTACTGTTGAGTCTATGGTGCAGTGTTGAGTCTATGGGCAGTGTTGAGTCTATGGTGCAGTGTTGAGTCTATGGGCAGTGCAAAGTCTATGGGGCAGTGTTGAGTCTATGGTGCAGTGTTGAGTCTATGGCCGGTGCTGAGTCTATGGTGCAGTGTTGAGTCTATGGTGCGGTGTTGAGTCTATGGTGCGGTGTTGAGTCAATGGTGCAGTGTTGAGTCTATGGTGCGGTGTTGAGTCAATGGTGTAGTGTTGAGTCTATGGGCAGTGTTGAGTCTATGGGCAGTGTTGAGTCTATGGGCAGTGTTGAGTCTATGGGCAATGTTGTGTCTATGGTGCAGTGTTGAGTCTATGGTGCGGTGTTGAGTCAATGGTGTAGTGTTGAGTCTATGGTGCTGTGTTGAGTCTATGGTGCAGTGTTGAGTCTATGGTGCAGTGTTGAGTCTATGGGCAGTGTTGGGTCTATGGTGCAATGTTGAGTCTATGGGCAGTGCTGAGTCTATGGTTGAGTCTATGGTGCAGTGTTGAGTCTATGGGCAGTGCTGAGTCTATGGTGCAGTGTTGAGTCTATGGTGCAGTGTTGAGTCTATGGTGCAATGTTGAGTCTATGGTGCAGTGTTGAGTCTATGGGCAGTGTTGAGTCTATGGTGCTGTGTTGAGTTTATGGTGCAGTGTTGAGTCTATGGGCAGTGTTGAGTCCTTGGGGCAGTTTTGAGTCTATGGTGCAGTGTTGAGTCTATGGTGCAGTGTTGAGTCTATGGTGCAGTGTTGAGTCTATGGTGCAGTGTTGAGTCTATGGTGCAGTGTTGAGTCTATGGTGCAGTGTTGAGTCTATGGTGCAGTGCTGAGTCTATGGTGCAATGTTGAGTCTATGGGCAGTGTTGAGTCTATGGGGCAGTGTTGAGTCTATGGTGCAGTGTTGAGTCTATGGTGCAGTGTTGAGTCTATGGGCAGTGCTGAGTCTATGGTGCAGTGTTGAGTCTATGGTGCAGTGTTCAGTCTATGGGTAGTGTTGAGTCTATGGTACAGTGTTGAGTCTATGGTGCAGTGTTGAGTCTATGGTGCAGTGTTGAGTCTATGGTGCAGTGTTGAGTCTATGGGTAGTGTTGAGTCTATGGTGCAGTGCTGAGTCTATGGTGCAGTGCTGAGTCTATGGGTAGTGCTGAGTCTATGGTGCAGTGGTGAGTCTATCGTGCAGTGTTGAGTCTATGGGGAGTGCTGAGTCTATGGTGCAGTGTTGAGTCTATGGGCAGTGTTGAGTCTATGGTGCAGTGTTGAGTCTATGGGCAGTGTTGAGTCTATGGTGCAGTGTTGAGTCTATGGGCAGTGTTGAGTCTATGGTGCAGTGTTGAGTCTAGGGTTCAGTGCTGAGTCTATGGTGCAGTGCTGAGTCTATGGTGCAGTGTTGAGTGTATGGTGCAGTGTTGAATCTATGGCTAGTGTTGAGTCTATGGTGCAGTGCTGAGTCTATGGTGCAGTGTTGAGTGTATGGTGCAGTGTTGAGTCTATGGTGCAGTGTTGAGTCTATGGGCAGTGTTGAGTCTATGGTGCAGTGTTGAGTCTATGGGCAGTGTTGAGTCTATGGTGCAGTGTTGAGACTATGGTGCAGTGTTGAGTCTATGGTGCAGTGTTGAGTCTATGGTGCAGTGTTGAGTCTAGGGTTCAGTGCTGAGTCTATGGTGCAGTGCTGAGTCTATGGTGCAGTGTTGAGTGTATGGTGCAGTGTTGAATCTATGGCGAGTGTTGAGTCTATGGTGCAGTGCTGAGTCTATGGTGCAGTGTTGAGTCAATGGTGCAGTGTTGAGTCTATGGGCAGTGTTGAGTCTATGGGCAGTGTTGAGTCTATGGTGCAGTGTTGAGTCTATGGGTAGTGTTGAGTCTATGGTGCAGTGTTGAGTCTATGGGCAGTGCTGAGTCTATGGTGCAGTGTTGAGTCTATGGTGCAGTGTTGAGTCTATGGTGCAGTGCTGAGTCTATGGGCAGTGTTGAGTCTATGGGCAATGTTGAGTCTATGGTGCAGTGCTGAGTCTATGGGCAGTGTTGAGTCTATGGGTAGTGTTGAGTCTATGGTGCAGTGTTGAGTCTATGGGCAGTGTTGAGTCTATGGTGCAGTGTTGAGTCTATGGGCAGTGCTAAGTCTATGGTGCAGTGTTGAGTCTATGGTGCAGTGTTGAGTCTATGGGCAGTGCTCAGTCTATGGTGCAGTGTTGAGTCTATGGTGCGGTGTTGAGTCTATGGTGCGGTGTTGAGTCAATCGTGCAGTGTTGAGTCTATGGTGCGGTGTTGAGTCAATGGTGCAGTGTTGAGTCTATGGGCAGTGTTGAGTCTATGGGCAGTGTTGAGTCTATGGGCAGTGTTGAGTCTATGGGCAATGTTGAGTCTATGGTGCAGTGCTGAGTCTATGGTGCAGTGTTGAGTCTATGGTGCAGTGCTGAGTCTATGGTGCAGTGTTGAGTCTATGGTGCAGTGCTGAGTCTATGGTGCAGTGCTGAGTCTATAGGTAGTGTTGAGTCTATGGTGCAGTGCTGAGTCTATGGTGCAATGTTGAGTCTATGGTGCAGTGTTGAGTCTATGGTGCAGTGTTGAGTCTATGGTGCAGTGTTTAGTCTATGGGTAGTGTTGAGTCTATGGGCAGTCTTGAGTCTATGGGCAGTGTTGAGTCTATGGTGCAGTGTTGAGTCTATGGGTAGTGTTGAGTCTATGGGGAAGTGCTGAGTCTATGGTTAGTGTTGAGTCTATGGTGCAGTGTTGAGTCTATGGGCAGTGTTGAGTCTATGGTGCAGTGTTGAGTCTATGGTGCAGTGTTGAGTCTATGGTGCAGTGTTGAGTCTATGGTGCAGTGTTAAGTGTATGGGCAGTGTTGAGTCTATGGTGCAGTGTTGAGTCTATGTGCAGTGTTGAGTCTATGGGCAGTGTTGAGTCTATGGTGCAGTGTTGAGTCTATGGGCAGTGTTCAGTCTATGGGCAGTGTTCAGTCTATGGGCAGTGTTGAGTCTGTGGGCAGTGTTGAGTCTATGGTCCAGTGTTGAGTCTATGGTGCAGTGTTGAGTCTATGGTGCAGTGTTGAGTCTATGGTGCGGTGTTGAGTCACTGGTGCAGTGTTGAGTCTATGGGCAGTGTTGAGTCTATGGGTAGTGTTGAGTCTATGGGCAGTGTTGAGCCTATGGTGCAGTGTTGAGTCTATGGTGCAGTGTTGAGTCTATGAGCAGTGTTGAGTCTATGGTGCAGTGTTGAGTCTATGTTGCGGTGTTGAGTCAATGGTGCAGTGTTGAGTCTATGGGCAGTGTTGAGTCTATGGGCAGTGTTGAGTCTATGGGCAGTGTTAAGTCTATGGTGCAGTGTTGAGTCTATGGTGCAGTGCTGAGTCTATGGTGCAGTGTTGAGTCTATGTGCAGTGTTGAGTCTATGGGCAGTGTTGAGTCTATGGTGCAGTGTTGAGTCTATGGTGCAGTGTTGAGTCTATGAGCAGTGTTGAGTCTATGGTGCAGTGTTGAGTCTATGGTGCAGTGCTGAGTCTATGGTGCAGTGTTGAGTCTATGTGCAGTGTTGAGTCTATGGTGCAGTGTTTAGTCTATGGGCAGTGTTGAGTCTGTGGGCAGTGTTGTGTCTGTGGGCAGTGTTGAGTCTATGGTGCAGTGTTGAGTGTATGGGCAGTGTTGAGTCTATGGGTAGTGTTGAGTCTGTGGGCAGTGTTAGTACCTCCATCATCCCAACTCCCTCCCTCCCCCCATCCACGGTGCCTACTGTGGCCTGTTGGACACCACGGCCCTGACGAGACCCCACGTGGACATCGCCAGGTGTGGCTGCGAGACAATGCAGCTCTGACGTCGTCAGGGAACGGTTGCAAATGGTTTAAAAATGCAAATCCTGTTCATTCCTTCACTATACACTACACTATACACTATACTATACACTACACTACACACTACACTATACACTACACTACACACTACACTATACACTACACTATACACTACACTATACACTACACTACACAATACACTACACAATACACTATACACTACACTACTATACACTATACACTACACTACTATACACTACACTATACACTACACACTACACTACTATACACTACACTACTATACACTACACTACTATACACTACTATACACTACACTATACACTACACTACTATCCACTACACTGCACACTACACTATACACTACACACTACACTACACACTACACTATACACTACACTACACACTACACTATACACTACACTATACACTACACTATACACTACTATACACTACACTATACACTACTATACACTACACTATACACTACACTATACACTACTATACATTACACTATACACTACACTATACACTACACTACACACTACACTATACACTACTATACACTACACTATACACTACTATACACTACACTATACACTACACTATACACTACACTACTATAAACTACACTATACACTACACAACACACTACACTATACACTACACTATACACTACACTATACACTACACTATACTATACACTACACTACTATACACTACACTATACACTACACTACACACTACACTATACACTACACTACACACTACACTATACACTACTATACACTACACACTACACTATACACTACACTATACACTACACTATACTTTACACTACACTATACACTACACTATATACTACACTTTACACTACACACTACACTACTCGACACTCGACGTCGGTGCGCTCAGCGGCAGTTCGTCCAACGCCTCGCTGGGAGTGCATTTCGGCGTTGTTGGCGTCAAAGTTTCGCTCACCGGCATTGTCCGGGGACGTCGCAGCCTCCACGCAGCGAATCGCAGCCCGGCCTGCAAATTGCTGAGGCAGGAAGCCGAAGAGAAAATTCGTCGCCATTCTGGCAAATCGCCCGACCACGGCGACGATTCCGCTGGTTGATGTAACGGCGAAACGTCACGGTGCTCACACACATTGTCAATGTCGTGGATTTACTCTGCAAACACACCGGTGGGCTCATGTCGTATACTACACTATACACTACACTACTATACACTACAATATACACTACACTACAATATACTACACTACTATACACTTCACTACTATACACTACACTATACACTACACTACAATATACTACACTACTATACACTACACTATACACTACACTACAATATACTACACTACCATACACTGCACTATACACTACTATACACTATACTATACATTACACTATACACTACACTATACACTACACTATAATATACTACACTACAATACACTACTATACACTACACTGTACACTACACTATAATATACTACACTACTATACACTAAACTATACACTACACTATACACTACACTACTATACACTACTATATACACTTTAACACGTAGGCTTTCGCGACCAATATTATTCATAATAAAGGTTTTTGGTTTCTGGCGAATTGCCCGATGATGCTGGAAGTATTTACCAGCGAAACGTCGTACTCAAACTGTAAATGTGGATTAACTCTTCAACACACCGGTGGGCTGAAGTAGTGAATTATTTGTCTTTTGTCAACGTGACACTTTTCTTTGCTGATTGGCCGTGTCGGGTGGTGGAGGGTTACGACACATTTATAGATAAACGCGATCTAACCCAAAAACCTTTATTACTATATACACTGCTATACACTATACACTACACTACTATACACTACACTATAATATAAGACACTACTATACACTACACTATACACTACACTACTATACAATACACTATACACTACACTACTATACACTACACTACTATACACTACACTAATATACACTACACTATAATATACTACACTACTATACACTACACTATTATACACTACACTACTGTACACTACACTATACACTACACTGCTGTACACTACACACTACTATACACTACACTACTGTACACTACACTACTATACACTACACTACTGTACACTATACACCACACTACTATACACTACACTATACTTTACACTACAATATACTACACTACTATACACTACTGTACACTATACTATACACTACTATACACCACACTACTATACACTATAAACTACACTATACTTTACACAATACTTTACACGATACACTACACTAATATACACTACACGACTATACACTGCTATACATTACACTATATACTATACACTGCACTATATATTACATTAAACACGACTATACACTACACTATGCACCGCTAGACACTGCACTACTATACACTATACTGTACACTACACTACTATACTATACACAACTATACACTACACTATACACAACTATACACTACTCTATACTATACACAACTATACACTACACTACTACACTATACACTACACTATACACTACACCATACACTACTATACACTACACTATACACTACACTTTACACTACACTATACACTACTATACACTACACTATACACTACACTATACACCACACACTACTATACACTACTATACACCACTATACACCACAATATACACTACACTATACACTACACTATACACTACACAACTATACACTACACTATACACTACACTATACTATACACTACTATACACTACACTATACACTACACTACTATACACTAATATACACTACACTATACACTACACTAAACACTACTATACACTATACACTACTACACTATACACTACTATACCCTATACTACTATACACTATACACGACACTATACACTACACTATAAATTACTTTACATTATAATAGTAACAAATTGGCATTTTGTTGACGTTACAAATCCCTTACTGATTGGCTGTGTCGGGTGGTGGAGGGTTACGACACAACATCGATACTTACACAATCTGATACCAACAAACCTTTGTTACGACAAATATCGGTCGTGAAAGGCTCCCTACGCGTCAAGCTTGAGAAAGTATTCGCTTCTAAAGCAACGAGGTCGTCAATTCGGGGCGGCGGTTTCAGAGTGCACGGCCTCCCAGCGGCTCCCCAAGATATCGGCAGGAAAGAACGCTCCAGAAGGCCGCTGCTGCTGCGAGAATGAGCGTAGTTCGCGTGGTGGTGGTGGTTCCTGCTCCTTGACGAGCTCAGCAGCAGCGAGGGAGGTGTCGGGGGTTTATTTGTGTCAAGGATTGTGTTGTGTGTGTGTGCTTTATCAGGGCCTCACGTCACCACCGCTACCACCACCGCTACTACCACCGCTACCACCACCGCTACCACCACCAAAACTACCACCACCGCCACCACCACCACCACCGCCACCACCACCGCCACCACCATCACCACCACCGCCACCACCACCACCACCGCCACCACCACCACCGCCACCACCACCGCCACCACCACCGCTACCACCGCTACCACCACCGCTACCACCGCTACCACCACTGCTACCACCATCACCACCGCTTCCACCACCACCACCGCCACCACCGCCACCACCACCACTACCACCAACACCACCACCACCACCGCCACCAGCGCACCTCTGTCACAATATTCCCCCGCCCAGCCCGGCATGCACTCCTTGCGTCCGTGGGCGTCGCACTCGCTGTGGCCGAAGTGGTCGTCACGGCGACGGCACCACCGCTTGCAGTCGGCGCCGTAGTAGTCGGCGTGGCAACGCACGCGGACGCGGTACTCCAGGGCGGTGGCGTTGGCGGCGGCCGCGTGGTGCAGCGTCCGCCACGGCTCTCCGGGGCGGTCGCCGATGACGTGGACGGCTCGCGTCACCTGCCGGAGATCTCCTCCTGTGGGGGGGGGGGGGGGGGGGGGTGGAGGAAGAGGAGGAGGAGGATGTCGCGTGAAGATTCAAATAAATAGCGAAATAAAAATGTGCAAAATAAAAAGCGTGCGAATATTTATTGAAATATTTACATGAATATTTTTTGTTGTTTTTTTACGTGACTTTACCAAAAAGAACCAAAGAGTATAGAAATATTACATGAATATTTATAGAAATATTTACATGAATATTTACGTAACATTTTTTTGCTGTATTATGTAACTATGTAAATACATATCTAGATAAATATATGAACAATAAATACGTGTTATATGAAGATTTAAATAAATATGGTCGTAAATATTTAAACTATATTCATTAAAAAAAATTCAATATTGGCTGCGAATTTTAATAGCGCGGTGAGCTAACCACTGCACCACCGCTCATCATACGTGAGCAATATGCACGTACACACACGCGTACACACACAAAGACAAAGATCCCCCATATAGCCTTAACAGACTGTAGGGGCAAGTGCTGTTAGCGAGCACCTATGAAGGCCGGAACGGTACACGAGGGGGTGGGTGGCCAGCACCACGCCCGACCGCCTTTGTCTCCCTAGTGGCAATGTTTACACACCGCACCAGGTACTCATTTGAGGCTGAGTCGACCTAGGGGAGGCCCGGGACCGGTTCAGATAATCGTCACTGGTGTTGGCCGTGAGCGGGAATCGAACCCGGGTCGCCAGGTTCATAGCGCAGCGCGCTAATCGCTACACTATCGCTCCCCACACACACACGTACACACACACGCGTACACGCACACACGTACACACACACGTACACACGCACACACGTACACACGTACACACACATGTACACACGCACACGTACACACGCACATGTACACACGCACACGTACACACACACAAGTACACACACACACACGTACACACACGCACGTACCTGGCGCGGTGCCGTTGTGCTGTTCCCACACATCCACAGCCAGCGAGCACCACAGCTGCAAAGTTCAAGCTCACCGTCAATGAGTCACTCATTGATGGCGAGGTCACGGCGAGGTCACGGCACTCCCTCCCCTCTCTCACTTCCCTTCTTCCCTGCCTCCCTCCCCTCCCTCCCTCCCTGCCTCCCTCCCCTCCCCTCTTACTTGGAGAAAGCTGTGAATTGTTATACAAAGGAGGTTACCCTTCACCCGTGATAGCTCAAAACCGCAAATGGCAACCACAAGCCCCACCACCACCACCACCACCACCGCCACAACCCCCACAACCCCCACCACCTCAACCACCACCACAACTCCCATCCCCACCACTGCCACAACCACCACCACCACAACCCCCACCACCACAACCGCCACCACAACCACCACCACAATTCCCACTACCACAACCCCCGCCAGGTGAGCGTCTCACCCTCACCAGGTGAGTGTCTCACCCCCACCAGGTGAGCTTCTCACCGTCTCCAGGTGAGCGTCTCACCCCCACCAGGTGAGCGTCTCACCCCGACCGGGTGAGCGTCTCACCCTCACCAGGTGAGCGTCTCACCAGGTGAGCGTCTCACCCTCACCAGGTGAGCGTCTCACCCTCACCAGGTGAGCATCTCACCCTCACCAGGTGAGCGTCTCACCCCCACCAGGTGAGCGTCTCACCCTCACCAGGTGAGCGTCTCACCCCCACCAGGTGAGCATCTCACCAGGTGAGCGTCTCACCAGGTGAGCGTCTCACCCTCACCAGGCGAGCGTCTCACCCTCACCAGGTGAGCGTCTCACCAGGTGAGCGTCTCACCCTCACCAGGTGAGCGTCTCACCAGGTGAGCGTCTCACCCTCACCAGGCGAGCGTCTCACCCTCACCAGGTGAGCGTCTCACCAGGTGAGCGTCTCACCCTCACCAGGTGAGCGTCTCACCAGGTGAGCGTCTCACCAGGTGAGCGTCTCACCCTCACCAGGTGAGCGTCTCACCAGGTGAGCGTCTCACCCTCACCAGGTGAGCGTCTCACCCTCACCGGCCACGCGAAGTCGAAGGCCACTGACAGGAGGAGCCCCGCACCGCCTTCGCCGCGAGCGGTGGCCGAGCCCAAGGGGCACGGGCGGAGGCCCGTCGAGGGCCTCAGCCCGTGGGACGCCTCCCCGAGGCAGACGCGGACCACGAAGGAGGAGGGGAAGGAGCCACGCAGAGCGTCGCCCCTGCTGGGCAGGGCCTGGAGAGAAGTCACCTGCAGGGAGAAGTCGCCAGAGGCGTCGCACTGCTGGGGGGGAGGGGGGAGGGAGAGGAGAGGAGGAGGTGAGGGGGGAGGTGAGGGAGGTGAGGGGGGGACATTGTAAGGAGCAACAGCAGGGGCAGAAGCAGCAGCAGGGGCAGCAGCGGCAGCAGGGGCAGGGGCAGCAGCAGGAGCAACAGCAGAAGCAGCAGCAGGGGCAGCAGCAGCAGGGGCAGCAGAAGCAGCAGCAGGGGCAGCAGCAGCAGGGGCAGCAGCAGCAGGGGCAGCAGCAGCAGGGGCAGCAACAGGAGCAGCAGCAGGGGCAGCAGTGGCAGCAGCAGCAGGGGCAGCAGCAGCAGGGGCAGCAGGAGGCCGGTGCAGTACGAACCCCGCACAGCGGCAGCAGCAGCAGGGGCAGGAGGAGGTAGCGGACAAAGTTCCCTGCTGCGTGGGGCCGCTGCAGATGCAGTTCACCCATCCTCCTCCTCTCCCTCATCCTCTTCCTCCTCTTCCTCCTCCTCTCCCTCCTCCTCTTCCTGCTCTTCTTCCTCTCTCCTCTTCCTCTTCCTGCTCCTCTCCCTCCTCCTCTCCCTCCTCTTCCTTCTCTTCCTCTTCCTCCTTCTCACCTTTCTCCTCCTCACTTCACCTTCCTCCACACCTCCTCCGTCTTTCGAGTAAGCTCCTCTCTGCACCACCGCCACCGCCTCCCCTCTTCTGCCTCTCCACACGTGATGATGGTGGTGGTGATGGTGGTGATGGTGATGGCGGTGGTGGTGATGGTGGTGCAGGGATATGACATCAGCATTGGACGCGAGATGATTGTGGTGGTGGTGGTGTTAATTTGCATTATCCCAGCCACGCGTTGTGCTACAGGTGCCCAACCCCCCAACCCATCACCTTAATTCACTGAGTGGTTAATTGCTTCGGCCAGGTGCGGCCGTCAAACCGCGTGCCGCTTCAACAGCTGCGAACCAGGTGGGGGGAGGGGGGGTGGGGGGAGGGGGGCGGCGTTGTTGTCGACTCATTGTTTGAGATTCTGTGGCAACGCATTGACCGCTTGGATTGGTGCAAAGTGTCTGTCTCTCTCTCATCATCACCATCATCATCACTACGGTGGCTAGGAGGTTAACTCTCTCGCCTGGTACACGGGGGGTTGTGGGTTCAATACAGACCATGAGGATGTCTGCTGCTGTACATTTGGAGTTATTTCTCTCTCTCTCATCACTCATCATCACTACGGTGGCTAGGAGATTAACTCTGTCGCTTGGTATATGGAGGTCGTGGGTCAATACAGACCCTGAGGATGTCTGCTGCTGTACATTTGGAGTTATTTCTCTCTCTCTCTCATCACTCATCATCACTACGGTGGCTAGGAGGTTAACTCTCTCGCCTGGTACACGGGGGGTCGTGGGTCAATACAGACCATGAGGATGTCTGCTCCTGTACATTTGGAGTTATTTCTCTCTCTCTCATCATCATCATCACCACTACAGTGGCTAGGAGGTTAACTCTCTCGCCTGGTATAGGGGAGGTCGTGGGTCAATACAGACCCTGAGGATGTCTGCTGATGTACATTTGGAGTTATTTCTCTCTCTCATCATCATCATCACCACTACGGTGGCTAGGAGGTTAACTCTCTCGCCTGGTATACGGGAGGTCGTGGGTCAATACAGACCATGAGGATGTTTGCTGCTGTACGTTTGGAGTTATTTCTCTCTCTCTCTCATCACTCATCACCACCACCACGGTGGCTAGGAGATTAACTCTCTCGCTTGGTATACGGGAGGTCGTGGGTCAATACAGACCCTGAGGATGTCTGCTGCTGTACATTTTGAGTTATTTCTCTCTCTCATCATCATCATCACCACTACGGTGGCTAGGAGATTACCTCTCTCGCCTGGTACACGGGGGGTCGTGGGTTCAATACAGACCCTGAGGATGTCTGCTGCTGTACATTTGGAGTTATTTCTCTCTCATCACCATCATCACCACCACCACGGTGGCTAGGAGATTATCTCTCTCGCCTGGTATACGGGAGGTCGTGGGTCAATACAGACCATGAGAATGTCTGCTGCTGTACATTTGGAGTTATTTCTCTCTCTCATCATCATCATCACCACGGTGACTTGGAGATTAACTATCTTGTCTGGTATTACAGGAGGTCGTGGGTTCCATCTCGACCTTGACGATATCTGCTGCTGTACATATGGAGTTTTCGTGGTAGTGTATAGTGTATTTTTACGCGTGCATGGTGTGGTGTACACATAAAACAGCGTATCGTGTAGTGTATAGTGTACACTACGCGATACACTACACCAGTGGCGTCGCTAGGATTGGTGTCACCCAGTGCGGTGACCCATGTTGTCACCCCTCATGGACCTCTGCCCGCACCAGACCATACAGACTCCTGAGATTTTTGTACCGTTACTCGTACATCGTAATTCCCATATATCACTGAATGCAATGGCAATATTAGTGACGTAAACAACGAGCAACATTAAAATTACACCTTTAAATGACAATATCGCTTTTAATTACTACTTCATTCTCAAAAACGTTATCGATATAGGTTCACAAAAACTAAATGGCGCAATATTGTAGCTAAAACACCAGAAAATCTGACAAAATTCAGCGACTATAGAAACACCAGCAGTGACCGAAACCGGCAGCGCGTGCAGACGAAACCACGTGACTTCGAAGCGTCACTGTGATTGGGTAGTAACGACAGCTCTGACCGGGGCGCATTAGGTTAAAAAGTAAATTAGCATAGAGTTTTAGCCTTTGTAGGTGTATTGTACACGTGTAGAGGTGCTAACTACTCACTGTTCGGTAACCTGCATGGCCACTAGGTATCAAAGGGGCAGTGCAGCGTTACCTCGGTGTAGATAACGGTTAGGGTCAGACGAGGTGAAGTGGGTCGTAGCCACGGTTTGGTAAGAACCAATCAGACAGTTCCACGTGTGAATGTGGGATTGGTTACACCTGGCCACAAACGGGTATAAGGGTGAGTTCTCTCCCTACACGAAGACCGAAGCCCGGGCTGAAGATAGCCAGGACCCTGGACCCGGCTTCCCGGCCCTTCTGAGGGCTAAGGCTCGGCGTATCCAGTGGTCAAGACCCGCCAGGCCAGCGGTGGGTCAGATAGCCTCCCTAGGTCCAAGCCGGAGGACTGTAGGATAGCGGTAGACGTGTAAGTCCCGCCAAGACAGGATGCTGTACCTCCTTAGGTTAGCAAGAGACTTGTGTGTAGGTCCCGCTAAGTCCGGACGCTGTACCTTCTTAGGGTATCGGTTGAGGGGACCGTATACCCCTCTGTGTGTGTTAAGGACTGTGTAAGAGAAGACAATAAACAGAGTGTGCCTCGTAAGAAGTTTACTCGTCATTATACAACACAACACACGTGTGGCGATGTCAATGGGCTGTGTACACTTACCTGCAGGGGCAGGCAGGGTCCAGCAGGGGCAGTCGCTATATCCCCAGCCCCAAAGCAGGAGGGGGCTATGGGGTGTCCTGGGATCCCCCAGAGCCCCCTCTGGAACTCTCTGGAAGGTGGGCGGAGTCAGGGGCTGACGCACCGGTGCTGGGTATAAAAGCCGGACCACGGGAAGGGTCCGGGGCCAGTCCAAGACAGAAGCCAGAAGACCGGCTGGCTAGTGCCCTGGGACCCCCTAGCCCCGCTGCCCTTGTAAGGACCGGGACTCTGTGTGGCTCAGTTGTGAGACCCTGGGATACCCCCGGCCCGATGTCTTTGTGAGGGCCGGGTCCGAGTGGGCCAGTGGTCGGAACCCGCACCTTGGCTGGGTCGGGTCGGTGCAGCCTCCTCTAGGGCACCCGTAGCCGGAGGACCCAGAGTTGTAGCCCCGTGACAGGGCAACGCTTGCCCGGAGGCAGTAACTCCCCAGGCAGTGGTTGGAAGGGCCCATCGCCCTGTGTGAGACTGGGACTGTACTGCCGGGTGTTTATGTTGCATAAAAGTGTCGCCTCCAAGATTTGTCTCTGACTTCCATAAAACCCGCTGCGCGTGTAAGCTGGACTTAGCTATAGAACTGCAGGAATATATTTATTTATTAAAATAATAAATTTATACTGAAACACTGAACAGAAATTGTACAGTCATTTTGGTGTCACCTCCTCTGATGGTGTCACCCTGTGCGGTCCGCACCCCCCGCACCCCCCTAGTGACGCCACTGCACTACACTCCTATGCACTACCCTATACACTAACCCATACACAACCCCTGTTGTGGGTGTGTGATCTTGCTGATCCTAAACGGGCTACGATTTGCTAATGCGTCATAGTCATTGGGAGCGTAATGGGGCGGAAGCTTTACAAACGACAAACATTTGAGAGTGATGCCAGTCTTTATTAACACCGGAGGAATCTGAAGAGCTGTAAAGCTCTTGGTGTGTCACAGATGTCCAGTAGGGGGCACGGTGTCAGAACGTTACAACAAAAACAACACAAGACACAAACACGATAGGACTTTAACAGTATAGGAAAGGTTGATGGTCACTCATCCAGCTGTGGATTGACCAGTGAGGCCTAGTGGAGTCTGTTCAGTCAGGCCTAGTAAAGACCCAAACACCTCTATTATGGCTAGTAAAGCCTGTTTAGTAAGGCCTAGTGAAGCCTGTCCAGTCAGGCGTAGTAAAGCCTGTCCAGTCAGGCCTAGTGAAGCCTGTCCAGTCAGGCCAAGTGAAGCCTGTCCAGTCAGGCCTAGTGAAAAAGCCTGTCCAGTCAGGCCAAGTGAAGCCTGTCCAGTCAGACCTAGTGAAAAAGCCTGTCCAGTCAGGCCTAGTGAAGCCTGTCCAGTCAGGCCTAGTATAAAAGCCTGCCCAGTCAGGCCTAGTGAAGCCTGTCCAGTCAGGCCTAGTGAAAAGCCTGTCCAGTCAGGCCTAGTGAAGCCTGTCCAGTCAGGCCTAGTGAAAAGCCTGCCCAGTCAGGCCTAGTGAAGCCTGTCCAACCAGGCCTAGCAAAGCCTGTCCAGTCAGGCCTAGTGAAGCCTGTCCAGTCAGGCCTAGTGAAGCCTGTCCAGTCAGGCCAAGTGAAGCCTGTCCAGTCAGGCCTAGTGAAAAAGCCTGTCCAGTCAGGCCTAGTGAAGTCTGTCCAGTCAGGCCTAGTGAAGCCTGTCCAGTCAGGCCTAGTGAAAAGCCTGTCCAGTCAGGCCTAGCAAAGCCTGTCCAGTCAGGCCTAGTGAAAACAGCCTGTCCAGTCAGGCGTAGTAAAGCCTGTCCAGTCAGGCCTAGTGAAGCCTGTCCAGTCAGGCCTAGTGAAAAGCCTGTCCAGTCAGGCCTAGTGAAGCCTGTCCAGCCAGGCCTAGCAAAGCTGATGGTCATTCGTCCAACTCATGGGGTACCCCCCCCACCCCTACCCACCGCGCCCGCCCCGGCCTAGAGGCTCGACTCCTCGATGGGGGCGACAAGGAGGAGGAGTGAAGGGGGTGTCGGGGTGGAGAGACGGACAACGACGCCGGGGTCGGAGCAGAAGGGCCTGGCGGTGCCGGTGGTGGGTGGAGGGGCGGTGACGGTGGCGGTGGTGGTGGTGGGTGGAGGGGCGGTGACGGTGGCGGTGGTGGTGGGTGGAGGGGTGGTGACGATAGTGGTGGTGGTGGCGGTGGGTGGAGGGGCGGTGACGGTGGCGGTGGTGGGTGGAGGGGCAGTGGTGGTGGTGGTGGGTGGAGGGGCGGTGACAATAGTGGTGGTGGTGGCGGTGGGTGGAGGGGCGGTGACGGTGGTGACGGTGGCGGTGGGTGGAGGGGCAGTGACGATAGTGGTGGTGGGTGGAGGGGCGGTGACGGTGGTGGTGGTGGTGGTGGGTGGAGGGGCAGTGACGATAGTGGTGGTGGTGGTGGGTGGAGGGGCGGTGATGATAGTGGTGGTGGTGGTGGGTGGAGCGGCGGCTGTGGTGCCACCGCTGCCACCAGGCAGCCCCGGGTCAGTCCGCAGCTGCGCCAGACGCTCCTCCACGCAGTGCGCCGAGAGGCGAGCCTCCGCGTCCTTGTCCCAGCACTCCTCCATGGTGACACACAGCTGGGACAGTCCCTGGGGGTCACGCACCAACATCGTCACCACCACCGCTACCACCACCACCACCAAGCCACCACCACCACCAAGCCACCACCACCACCAAGCCACCACCACCACCAAGCCACCACCACCAAGCCACCACCACTGCCACCACCACCACCACTGCCACCACCACCACCAAGCCACCACCACCAAGCCACCACCACTGCCACCACCACCGCTACCACCACCACGCCACCACCGCCGATAGCGAAAGATCAAAATCAATCACCGATTGACAGACCGGGAGAGACGATGGTAAATGTGACATCAGTCGTGGTCAATCCACTGCTGGATGAGTGACCATCATCAGAGGTTAAAACGCAACTCCAAATACAGCAGCAGACATCGTCAGGGTCTGGATCGAACCCACGGCCTCCTGTAGACCAGGTGAGGTAGTCAACATCTCATAGCCACCGCTGCACCCTAGGAACATTGACCAGGAGGTGCGACAGAGGAGGCTAAGAGAGAAGGGAGACGACATAGAGGGAGGAAGGAGGGGAGGGAAAGAGTGAGTGAGCGAGTGACTCAGTGAGTGAGTGGGTGAGCGAGCGAGTGACTGAGTGAGTGAGGAAGTGAGTGAGCGAGTGAGTGACTGAGTGACTGAGTGAGTGAGCGAGTGAGTAAGCAAGTGAGTGACTGAGTGAGCGAGTGAGTGACTAGTGAGTGAGTGACTGAGTGAGTGAACGAGTGAGTAGGAGGGTGAGTGAGTGAGTGACTGAGTGAGTGAGTGGGTGAGTGAGTGACTGAGTGAGTGAGTGAGTAAGCAAGTGAGTGACTCAGTGAGTGAGTGGGTGAGCGAGCGAGTGACTGAGTGAGTGAGGAAGTGAGTGAGCGAGTGAGTGACTGAGTGACTGAGTGAGTGAGCGAGTGAGTAAGCAAGTGAGTGACTGAGTGAGCGAGTGAGTGACTAGTGAGTGAGTGACTGAGTGAGTGAACGAGTGAGTAGGAGGGTGAGTGAGTGAGTGAGTGACTGAGTGAGTGAGTGGGTGAGTGAGTGACTGAGTGAGTGAGTGAGTAAGCAAGTGAGTGACTGAGTGAGTGAGTGGGTGAGTGAGGGAGTGAGTGGGTGAGGGAATGAATGAGTGAGCCAGTCAGTGAGTGAGTGACTGAGTAAGAGAGTGAGTGAGGGAGTGGATGACAGAGTAAGTGAGTATTGTGAGCGAGTTAGTGAGCGATTTAGTGAGTGAGTGAGTGAGCGAGTTAGTGAGTGAGTGAGCGAGTTAGGGAGTGAGTGAGCCAGTCAGTGAATGAGTGAGTGAGGGAGTGTGTGAGTGAGCCAGTGAGTGAGTAGGAGAGAGAGTGAGGGAGTGAATGAGAGAGTGAGTGAGTGACTGAGTGAGTGGGTGAGTGAGTGACTGAGTGAGCGAGTTAGTGAGTGAGTGAGGGAGTGTGTGAGTGAGCCAGTGAGTGAGTGACTGAGTGAGTGGGTGAGTGAGTGAGTGAGTGACTGAGTGAGTGAGCGAGTGAGTGAGCGAGTGAGTGAATGACTGAGTGGGTGAGTGAGTGAGGGAGTGACTGAGTAACTGAGTGAGTGAGTGAGCGAGTAGGTGAGTAAGCAGGTGAGTGAGTGAGCTAGTGAGTGAGTGAGAGACTGAGTGAGTGAGAGAGTGACTGAGTGAGTGACTGAGTGAGTGAGCTAGTGAGTGAGTGAGTGACTGAGTGATTGAGTGACTGAGTGACTGAGTGAGTGACTGACTGAGTGACTGAGTGAGTGACTGAGTGATTGAGTGACTGAGTGACTGAGTGAGTGAGTGACTGAGTGACTGAGTGAGTGACTGAGTGAGTGAGCTAGTGAGTGAGTGAGTGAGAGACTGAGTGAGTGACTGAGTGAGATGTCGACCGGGTGCTTGAGCCAGGGCTCCTGGATCGCTGGGCGGCCATTGCCGTGCACCACGATGTGCTGGAGCTCATCCAGCGTGGGGCACTCACCCACCTCGTCCTCAAAGGGAGCGCGGTGCTCACCCAGCACGCCTGGCACAACACACACAGACACACACACAGACACACACACAAACACAACACACACAGACACACAACACAGACACAACACACAGACACACACACACAGACACACACACACACAGACACACACAGACACACCACCTGTGCCCCCTACTGTGCCAACCTGCTGTGCTTTAGCCACCCGGCGCTCCGCTCGTTGTTGTGAGCGTCGCTCCTCCGCCCTCCGTTGTTGTTGGAGGGCGACTGCCTCCAACTGCCCAGTAGCGTCCTTCACGAGCCTCCTCCACAGAGGCCGATCTTGACACCGCTGGTACCAGTCATCGGCAAGTCCACTCAGCTCCACGTACTCCTGTACCACATCACTCCATCTCTTCTGTAGCCCATGCCGCGCCCGTTTAGCCCCCTTGATCCGGCCGAACAAAAACTGTTTCGGCATGTGGTGGCTGGGCATGCGGGCTACATGGCCCAGCCAACGCAGCCTTGCCTGCCGTAGGAGCTCACCGATGGGACTTTGTCCAGATCTTTCGAGGATTTGTGAGCTCCTCACACAATCCAGCCTGGTTAAACCCAGGATGGATCGTAGGCAGGCCACCCTAAAAGTTTACAACCGGGGGGTCCACGTTTCGCAAGCGTAGAGAAGGGAGGGAATGACCGTGGCCGAGAAGACCTGGAGATGCGGAGTGAGAGACCAGGTAGCTCCATACAGCGTTACGCAACCGATGAAAAGATATTGCCGCTCGACTGATTCGGAGTGAGACCTCTGCTGTTAAACCGGAGCCGGTCATGAGCACACTGCCCAGGTTTGAGAAACTCTCCACTCTCTCCACAACTGCCCCGTCACCAATTGGGAGTTGTGGGGGTGGATTGACCGATGGTACAAAATACCCAGGCAGGTGCTTAGTTTTGGTGGGGCTGATGGTAAGGTCCTACCTCTTAGTGGCAAGCTCCAGGTTCAGCAGCAGCGCCTCCAACTCCTCCTCTGAGTGAGCAACTATCACCAGATCGTCGGCATACGTAACATTGTTGAGCAATAGGGAGCCATCCCTTGACCGCACCCGGGCATCGATCAGCCTCCCATTATATCTGTACCCGATGGAAATTCCACCGGTACAGCTATTGAAGGGCTCATGAACTACGTGGTCAAAATAGATGTTAAATTATGTGGGAGCCAGAGGACATCCCTGTCGCACCCCAAGGTGTACAGCGAATGGCTCTGACTCCCAGCCACGTAGTTTTACCCGGGCCCGCTCATCATCATGAAGGTCCTTAATGATTGTGAGCAGAGGGTCAGGTACTCCAAAAGCACGAAGAACAACCCAGAGCCCAGGCCTACTGATGGTATCATAGGCCTTGACCAGGTCAATAAAGCAGAGATGTAGGTCTTGTTGGAATTCCCTACACCTCTGCTGTAGCAGACAGACGTAAAATATGGCATCAGTGCAGGACCGCCCTTTCCTGAAACCGCATTGGGGCTCCGCAAGCCTCTCCTCAGCGTGCCTGGCAAGGCGATGTCGAATAATCCTTGCCAGGACCTTTCCCGGCACACTGAGGAGTGAGATGCCCCTGTAGTTGTTCCAGTCTGTGTGGTCCGCCTTCTTAAAGAGGGGGACCACCAGAGCATCCTTCCAATCCTGCGGAACCCATCCAGTGGTCCAGACTGTTGTTATGTCATGTAGGGCAGTTTGTGCACAAACGCCACCCTCCCTCAGCATTTCGCTTGGGAGATCATCTCTGCCCGGTTCCTTTCCTGGTCTCAGACTCTGGATCGCCTTCAGTACTTCCGCAACAGATGGCACCTCAGCCAGCCACTCACAGGGGGTGACTTCTTCCTCCAATATTTGAGGCACCGCAGCCTCGCCAGGGTCATCCCCACTTTGTCCCATGTTCTTTTCCTGGGTGAGGGATTTCCCCTCCCCTAGGACCTCACAGAAATGCTCAACAAATCTGCAAACCTGTTCCTGGGGGTCAGAGATTGGATCACCGTTCTTTCCCTTAATGATGGTATTACACACACACACAGACACACAGAAACACACACACACAAAGACACACGCACAGACACACGCACAGACACACACACAGACACACGCACACACCACACACACACAGACACACGCACACACCACACACACACAGACACACGCACAGACACACACACACAGACACACACAGAAACACACACACACAGACCCACACACAGACACACGCATAGACACGCACAGACACATACACACACAGACACAGAAAAAGATACACACACACACCACACACACAGACACACGCACAGACCCACACACAGACACACGCACAGACACACGCACAGACACACGCACAGACACACGCACAGACCGACACACAGACACACGCACAGACCCACACACAGACACACGCACAGACACACCCACACATAGATCCCCCCCACACACATCACGTGGTGTCGGCACCGTGGTATCGGGGTGGGCGGGGTCGGCCAGCACCACGCCCCGGCGGCCTTTGTCTCCCCCGGGGCCACGCTGCCTCTGCCACCGCCACTCACCGCCACCGGCCGTGCAGCGTGTGGCGATCTCCCACAGAACCAGCCCCAGGGCGTAGACGTCGATACGAAGGAAGGCGTCGCGCCGCAAGCAGACGGCGCCCTCCAGCAGCTCGGGGGCCATGTAGCAGAGAGTGCCGACCTGCAGGGCGCGACGCTCGGGTTTCACGTTCGGCGCGACGCTCTCCGGTCTCTTGGCGGGTAACGAACGGCGGCGGCGTCCGACGCTCGGCGTCTCCGACGAGCAAGCGGCGACGGCGTTTACCCGCGGGATGTCGCCGAGCGGGCGGCCCGGCTGGAGTTTGAGCGCCAGGCCGAAGTCGGCGATGACGGCCGACAAATCGCTCCTCAGCAGCACGTTGTTGCTCTTCAAGTCGCTGTGGGTAGAGATGGACGGGGGGGGGGGGGTGGGGGTATTGGGGTGATATAATAACAAAAAGAATTTCAAGATTAGATTAGTTTTTAGTTTTCTCTCATCGCGTTCGAGCGGTCGAAGGGTCAGAGAGAGCAGCGTGAGCAGCAAGCGGAGTCTGAACCCAAGGTTGGCAGGGCCCCCCCCCCCCACCCACTCCGCCACCCACGGTGATCCGTGGGTGGCCTGCTACTGACATACCGATGGGCGATGGCCGGCTTGCCTCCATGAACGTGGTGGTGCAGATGGGCGAGGCCGCATGCCAACGTCTCGCCAATGTGGCACAGCTCGGCCCACGACAACGTGGAGCACTTGAGGTGATCGGACAGGGAGCCCTGGGGTGATGAGAGGGGAGCAGCAGCAGTGGTGGTGGTAGTGGTGGTGATAGTAGTGGTAATGGTGGTGGCAGTGGTGGTAGTGGTGATGGCAGTGGTAGTGGTGGTGGCAGTGGTGGTAGTGGTGATGGTGGTGATGGTGGTGATAGTGGTGGTGGTGGTGGTGATAGTAGTGGTAGTGGTGATAGTAGTGGTAGTGGTGGCGGCAGTAGTGGTAGTGGTGATAGTGGTGATGGCGGTGATAGTGGTGGTGGTGGTAGTGGTGGTGGTAGTAGTGGTGGTGGTGGTGGTAGTGGTGGTGATAGTAGTGGTTGTAGTGGTGATAGTAGTGGTAATGGTGGTAGTGGTGATGGTGGTGGTAGTAGTGGTAGTAGTGGTAGTAGTGGTGGTGATGGTGGTGGTAGTGGTAGTGGTGGTGGTAGTAGTAGTAGTGGTTATAGTAGTGGTGGTAGTAGTGGTAGTGGTTATAGTAGTGGTGGTTGCAGTGGTAGTAGTAGTGTAAGTGTTTGGATGAGTAGTCTATGGGTCTCTATGTGAGTAGTCTATGAGTCTCTGTGTGTTGCTCTTTTCCTCGCACTTTCTGTTTATAGGTGGCGTTGTATCGTCACTTTTGAAGGGTCTAGCCAGAGATCAATCGATCTAATTTTTGGTCCGCGTTTTGGGCAACTGAGAAAATGGGAGACGTCTTCTGGCGTTGCTTGGCACAAAGGGCAGCAGCAGTTTGGGACGTTTGGGTCGATTCGATGTTGGTATTCGGCTAGCACGGAGCAGCAGTCACCTGAACGGAGTCGAGCCGGTCTTGTGCGAGTTGCCCGGGTCTGGGGATTTTTCATCGTCTGCTATGGGTGGGGGCCAACCCCCTAGCATGACATTGGGGGCTTGTAGGCGTTCAGGCGGTGCACGGTGGCGGCGGTGCGCAAGTGGTTCTACATTGATTTGGTGGTGCTATTTGGTGGAAGAGCGTTTAAAGTTTATTGCACGTTGGTGGAGCTGAAGTAAAGGAAGGTGGATTTCATTTCCCTAGCAGGTGCAGGGGGGGGCTCTGAGTAGCTTTGTGCAAGGATGCGTTGTCGAGTGGCATGATGCCGGATATTGATCGGTGAGAAGCTTGCAGTGTTCTTGAATCGGAAGAACTTTGGTTTCTTGGTGGAGATGGTCAATGGGCGCCACGAGGTGGCATCCTGTAGCTAGGCGAAGTGCCTGGTTTTTTGAGGTTTGGAGCTTTTGGTAACCTGTAGAGGAGTGGTTTGGGCACCAAATGGGACTGGCGTAATTGATGATGGGACGTCCAATGGCTTTGTGGGTTAGGAGTAAAGTCTCCTTTTGTTGACCCCAAGATGTGCCGGCTAAAGCTCGTAAGATGTTATTTCGGTTAACCTTTGCATGGACGTTTCTGCCGTGTTGAGCGAAGCTAAACATGGTGTCAAAGGTTACACCTAGAATTTTGGGGGTTTTTGCTAGTGGGAGGCGTTGGTTGTAGCAACCCGCCGGGGTGGTGTGCTTGGTGGTGGTTGCGATGATGCTTATGAAAATATTTTCAGAGTTATGTGCGGATGTGTGGATATGGTTGATGTTGTCGGCGAATAATGCTTCTGATTCTGAAGTAAAAAGTGGCCAGTTGGTTTTTTTTTAAAGTTGTAATACAAGCGATGTTCAGGAGTTTGTGAAGGCTTGGCGGCATTGAGGGTCAACACAATTGGTAGGTGGAAGGATCCAAGGGCCCTAAAGACTTGCCAGCCGATTGACGACAGGAGGTTTCCTGATGCTATTGAGATATCTGGTGAGGATGAAGGGCCAGATAATGGAACTCTGGTTTGATTTTCACCGAGTACCCCATAGGGGGAGCCGTTCAAGATATTTTACCCTTTTATCTGGCAACAAACCTGACACATTTTTGACAAGGAGTCACGTTTGCTTTGACCACAATACCTGCGGTCGGAATGCAAACAAAAAACACACAACTCTGATAATGTATTGGCACTGTACTTGAAATTGATTGGTCCACACCCGAGACAGCTTTCCTTAGAGCCCTCGTCTAACATGGGTGTTGGACCGCAGGTATTGTGGTCAATGCAAACATGACTCCTTGTAAAAAAAAGGTGTCAGTTTGTTGCCAGATATAAGGGTAAAAACCAATTATCATATTTTGCTACTGGCAAAGGAGGTTCCAATGGTGTAAATTGAGTCGTTGTTTGGTAAAAGTCGATTTATCTTGAACTGATAGTTACGAGGGCAAGAACTGGTCGGTTGGGGTGTAGACGTTGATCACAGTGAGTGGGCCGAGATGGGATTTGATACGGACGCTTAAGACTTCTGTGGTGATATCGGAAGGAGGCATTGGGATTTTAATTTCTTCAAATTGAATGCTGTTATGGTCGGTCTCGACGGAGGAAAGTGAAATTTTGAAATTTGGGCGGTCTCTGGGAATCAATCCGCCATCTTCAAGCCTGGGTCCTCGGTCTCCGGTCTTCGCGCGCGTGGACCAGGCAGCGTGTTCGCTGTCCTGGTCCGACTTAGTAATTATCCCGTCCAGCGTGTAGATAGTCAGCCGTGGTGGTCACCACCCTAAGTATATATTCAGCCATGGTGGTCACCACCCTAAGTATATAGTCATCTGTGGTGATCACCATCCTAAGTATATAGTCAGCTGTGGTGGTCACCATCCTAAGTATATAGTCAGCTGTGGTGGTTACCATCCTAAGTATATAGTCATCTGTGGTGATCACCATCCTAAGTATATAGTCATCTGTGGTGATCACCATCCTAAGTATATAGTCATCTGTGGTAGTCACCATCCTAAGTATATAGTCATCTGTGGTGATCACCACCCTAAGTATATAGTCATCTGTGGTGGTCACCATCCTAAGTATATAGTCATCCGTGGTGGTCACCACCCTAAGTATATAGTCATATGTGGTGGTCACCATCCTAAGTATATAGTCATCTGTGGTGGTCACCATCCTAAGTATATAGTCAGCTGTGGTGGTCACCATCCTAAGTATATAGTCAGCTGTGGTGGTCACCATCCTAAATATATAGTCAGCCATGGTTGTCACCATCCTAAGCATATAGTCAGCTGTGGTGGTCACCATCCTAAGTATATAGTCAGCTGTGGTGGTCACCACCCTAAGTATATAGTCAGCTGTGGTGGTCACCATCCTAAGTATATAGTCAGCTGTGGTGGTCACCACCCTAAGTATATAGTCAGCTGTGGTGGTCACCATCCTAAGTATATAGTCATCTGTGGTGGTCACCATCCTAAGTATATAGTCATCTGTGGTGGTCACCATCCTAAGTCATTATCCTGTGAATGTTAACCTGTGGTAATAAACATGTTGCCTCCAAGATCAAGTGTGCACCTCAGTTAAACGCACTACATGTGTGTCTTTGTGCGTGTGTGTTTGTGTGAGTAGTCTATGAGTCTCTACGTGAGTAGTCTATGAGTCTCTGCATGGTGAGTGAGTCTATGAACCCGCTCGTGGAAGGCGGTGATGATCCACAGCTCGGCTTCGGCGTTCCCTTCCCGCCTCTCCGCGCCGATGAACTCCAGCAGGTTGCGGTGACTCAGGCCGGGCGTGCCGAAAATATCCACCTCGTTCTGCCACAGCCGTTGGTTCTGCTGAGCGTCTCGGACGAAGACAATGCCGATGACGACGGCGGGGAGAAGAGGAGGAGGGAGCAAACGCGTGAAGTTACCCAGTCCGAGGTCACGTCCAGAGGCGCAGAAGTCTCGCGGGGGGAAGCAGAAATGCACGCGGAGACGTGGGGTGACACACGTGGCGAGATCCGCAGACACACGCAGACACACGGGAGACACGCGGAGAAATGGAGACATATGGAGACGCATGGAAACACACGCAGACACACGCAGTGCGTTTCTGTGGGTCTCTGGGTTTCTGTGAATCTCTGAGTATGGGTCTCTGTGGGTCTCTATGGGTCACTGTGGGTCTCTAAGGGTCGTCTCTGTGGGTTGCTGTGAGTCTCTATGGGTCTCTATGGGTCACTGTGGGTTTCTGTGGGTTGCTGTGGGTCTCTGTGGGTTGCTGTGGGTCTCTATGGGTCTCGATGGGTCTCTGTTGGTTGCTGTTAAGTCTCTATGAGTATGGGTCTCTGTGGGTGTTTATGGGTCTCTCTGAGTATGGGTCTCTATGGGTCCACTGTGGGTCTCTGTGGGTCTCTGTGGGTTGCTGTGAGTCTCTATGGGTCTCTATGGGTCACTGTGGGTCTCTGTGGGTTGCTGTGGGTCTCTGTGGGTCGCTGTGGGTCTCTCTGAGTATGGGTCTCTTTGGGTCTCTATGGGTCACTGTAGGTCTCTGTGGGTTGCTGTGGGTCTCTGTGGGTTGCTGTGGGTCGCTGTGGGTCTCTCTGAGTATGGGTCTCTATGGGTCTCTATGGGTCATTGTAGGTCTCTATGGGTCACTGTGGGTCTCTGTGGGTTGCTGTGGGTCTCTGTGGGTCCCTGTGGGTCTCTCTGAGTATGGGTCTCTTTGGGTCTCTATGGGTCACTGTAGGTCTCTGTGGGCCTCCGCCAGTCTGTAGAAACACGTGTCGTGTAGGGTCTGTGTGTGTGTGTGTGGGGTCTCACCACGGGCTGGACAATCTTCACCGCGACGATTTCAGACAGGAGCTGAGCGCGCCAGACGCAGCCGAAGCGACCGCCGCCCCTAAACTCCAGCAGGCGCACCGGCCGCAGCAGCAGCAGCGCCGTCAGGCTCACCGCCTCCTGTTGGCGAAGTGGACCGTCAGCCACCCTTGCTGCCGTTAACGGCAGAGACCCCCCGTCGCGTAGCCTCGACAGACCGGCAGGGCAAGTGACTACACTATACACTACTATACACTACACTTTACACTACATTATACACTACACTATACACTACACTATACACTACACCATTCACTACACTACTATACACTACACTACTATACACTACACCATACACTACTATACACTACACTATGCACTACACTATACACTACACCATACACTACACCATACACTACACTATACACAAGATATACAACACTATACACTACCATACTATACACTGCACTATACACTCAAGTTTACACGATACACTGCACTATATTCCACACTACACTATACACTACACTATCCACCACTTCATTATACACCACTACACTATACACTACTATGCACTACACTGTCCACTACACAACTATACGCTACACTATACACTATTATACACTACACTATTATACACTACACTATACACTACTATACATGACACTCTGCACTACACTATATACTAGTAATGAATTGGCCACGTCTTGTTTACGTGACACTAACCTTACTGATTGGCCGTGTCGGGTGGTGGTTGTTTTAACGAAACAACGTTTTTATTTGACTCAAAACAATTATCTTTTCTGGAGGGGGAGTTGCCCAGCACCATGCCCGGCCGCCGTTGTCGCCCCGATGGCAATGCTCACACATCGCACCGGGTACTCATTTCAGGCTTAGTCGATCTAGGGGAGGCCCAGGACCGGTTCAGATAATCCACGCGGTGTTGGCCGTGAGCGGGAATCGAACTCGGGTCGCCAGGTTCATAGCGCAGCGCGCTAACCACTACACTGCCGCTCCCCACAGACACACACACACACAGACACAACAACCGCCATTCGCCACTAAGTGGCGGTGACATCACCACGATGCCTGTGCCAGGTTATGTGCACCTTGAGGCCACTAGAAGTGTCGAACGCCCGCTGGCAGGAGGTCACGGGGCAGACCCAGCAGGTGCCACGGGTCGACTGACTGAGATGACTGAGATGACTGGCTGATGCACCACCTGTGCCCCTTACTGTGCCAACCTGCTGTGCCTTAGCCACACAGCGCTCCGCTCATTGTTGTGAGCGTCACTCCTCCGCCCTCCGTTGTTGTTGGAGGGCGACTGCCTCCAACTGCCCAGCAGCGTCCTTCACGAGCCTCCTCCAGAGGCCGATCTTGACACCGCTGGTACCAGTCATCGGCAAATCCACTCAGCTCCACATCCTCTTGTACCACATCACTCCATCTCTTCTCTAGCCCGTGCCGCGCCCATTTAGCCCTCTCGATCCGGCTGAACAAAAGCTGTTTAGGCATGCAGTGGCTGGGCATTCGGGCTACATGGCACAGCCAACGCAGCCTTGCCTGCCGTAGGAGCTCACCGATGGGACTTTGTCCAAATCTTTCAAGGATTTGTGAGCTCCTCACACAATCCAGCCTGGTTAAACCCAGGATGGATCGTAGGAAGGCCAGCCAAAATGTTTCTAACTGGCGAAGATGTTCCATTTGGGGGGGTCACGTTTCTAAAGCGTAGAGAAGGGAGGGAATGACTGTGGATTGGGAGATCATCTCTGCCCGGTGCCTTTCCTGGTCTCAGACTCTGGATCACTTTTCGTACTTCCTCAACAGATGGCACCTCAGCCAACCACTCACAAGGGGTGACTTCTTAAAATATTTGGGGCACCGCAGCCTCTGCAGGCTCATCCCCATGTCGAGGGATTTCCCTTCCCCCAGGACTTCACAGAAATGCTCAGCAAATCTGCAAACCTGTTCGTGGGGGTTGGAGATTGGATCCCCGTTTTTTCCCCTAATGATGGTAATAGGTATGGCGCTGCAGGTTACTTTTTTGATGGAGTTAAATAGGGATTTGTGATCGCGGGCCATTGAGGCAGACTCCATCTCCACAGCAACCTGCGACCACCACCCATCCTTTTAGCGCCTCACGGCTCTCCGAACCTCTGAGCGAAGGCTACGGTAAGCCTCCTCATTCTCTGACGTGGGATGCTGTAGACAATTCGAGTGGGCCTGTCGCTTTATCTCAACTATCCTGAACACCTCCTCTGTCAGCCAGGGTTTCTGGGAGGTCTGGACCGCAGTCACAGTCCTAAACCTCACCCATGTACCCTAGACATCTGGAGGAGTGGGGGACGATGCTAACCCCAGCCGCAAGCGATGATTAAATTCTTGCTTGCAACTTTCATCAGCTAGCTGAGACCAGGCCACCTTAGGTTGGAATGGGGTCCTGGGTGTATACCCACCACCCGAGTGGAAGAATGGCAGGCGCATCTTACAGATGACAAGTCGATGGTCAGAGGGCAGATCAGCTCCACGGTAGGTCCTGGTGTCAAGGACATGGACCCACATCCGCTGATCCGTCACTATGTAGTCCAGCAGATGTTCTTGCTTGGACCCGGCATGCGTCCATGATGTTGTGTGGATGCGCCGATGCCTGAACAGCGTGTTGGTAATTTAAAGCCCATGGGCTGCACAAAAATCTAGCAGCCTCCTACCGTTGTTATTGAGCTGATCTGGCCCATGCTTTCCAATCACTCCAGACCAGGTGCCAGCATCATGACCAACTCGGGCATTAAAGTGACCCAACAAGATGACTCTATCCCGAGGGGCCACTTTAGCCAGCACCTATGACAGGAGGTCATAGAAGGCATCTGACTCATCGACCTTGCCAGCATCCCTCCACGGATGTTCGTTTTCGGTGGGGGCATAAGTAACCCTGACCACCACTCCTCGCCTCCGGTTGATGGGAAGGCGAGCCCAAAGTAGCCTGGGGCTTACAGCTTCCCACAAATCACCGCCACGCTCCCACGCCCCCTTCATTCTTTTGTCCAGAAGAAGAGCCACTCCCTGTTGTTTAGTAGTCTCCTCCCCGAGTAGAGGACTGTCCACTCCTCATAGTGGCAGGAGCCATAGCTGGTCCACCGGACCTCCTGATTGCCACAGAGATCCAGACGGTACCGGCCCAGCTCCCGACAGAGGAGTGGCAGCCTCTCCTCCGCAGTGAGCGTTCGAACATTCCACGTGGCCATCCGTAGTGGCTTTTTGTTGTTTATGGAGGAGCCCCGAGGGTAAAGAATCAATCTCCTGGCTCCGCCAAATGGGGTTTGGCCAGGAGACGTCAAAGACGCCTGTCCCCCCGGGGCCTCCGGCACAAGCTTATTAATTAGATATTTTAGACATGGTTTAGTGGTAATTTATTGAAGGTGGAGGGGTTACCAGCCCCTCGCACCCGTCCAGAGCCCCCATTTAGCTGCTGTGGTGGCCACAGACGCAATGAGGGGAAAGGCCAATCGGAATTGGCCCTCCCCCCACGGCACTGCCCATGACGTTGCCCGTCCGGCACCACGAGGAGGGAGGGGGTTGTTCTGCCAGACACAGACACACACACACAGACACACACACAGACACACAGACGCACACATAGTACCACCACCACCTGCGGAGGCGTTGTGGCGTGCGTCAGCTTGCGGCATCGCCGGTACATCCACACGGAGAGCAGCAGCAGTAGCAGGAGCAGCAGCAGCGTCGTGACGGCCAGCAGGGCCACCGGCGTAGGGCACCGGCCTGGCCACCGGCGTAGGCTGCTGAGTGCCCTCTGCAACAGGAGGCTCAGCTGTGAAGCCACTCACAGGGGCTGCTCCCATAGACTGCAATGTTAAAGGCTGCCATAGACTTCAATGTTAAATCCTCCCATATACTTAAATGTTAAAGGCTGCCATAGACTTCAATGTTAAAGTCTCCCATAGACTTCAATGTTAAAGTTTCCCATTAACTTCAATGTTAAAGGCTCCCATAGACTTCAATGTTAAAGGCTCCCATAGACTTCAATGTTAAAGGCTCCCATAGACTTCAATGTTAAAGGCTCCCATAGACTCCATTGTTAAAGGCTCCCATCGAATTTGAAGCTTTCGTGACTGCAGGAATCCATACTCTTTGGTTCTTTCGGCAAAGTCACGTAGGTAAAAAATAAAATAAATCACGACGTCGTCAGCTACCATTCCTGGATGTTTTGATCGAGAAGAGACCTTATGGCTTGTTGGGACATTCGGTCTACAGGAAAGCCACCCACACGGATGCCTATCTAAAGCCTGACTCCCACCACCATCCAGCCCAGAAGAATTCCCTCGTCAAAACACTACACCATAGGGTCCGTTGCATCTCCGACCAGCACCACCTAGCCAGTGAGTTGGAGCACGTACACCAAGCCCTCAGGATGAACGGATACTCGGACCGTACATCTGCAAAGCTGTCTCCCCAGCCATGCGGAGACAACCTTCTGAGGATCCAACCAAGACCATCACTTTACTGTACATAGCAGGGGTTACCAAATAGATTTCCAAAATCTTAAACAAGCACAAGATCCAGGTTCGTTTCAACACAGTACACAAAATCAGTGATTTAATCCCATCTGAAAGGGATGTGATTCCTGACATGCAATACCCTGGTGTCTACAAACTGAGTTATGGTTGAGGCAACAGTGACATTGGGGAAACGAAACGACATGTCTCGGACTGTGTTCGTGAACACAAGGTAGATCTGAAACACGGTAGGACTAATACCTCTGCCGTTGCCGATCATTGTTTTAACGCTGTGGGTTCACACGAAATTGATTTTTCCAAGACGGAGGTACTCTGCAAACCTACCGGCTACCTTCAGAGATTTGTTCATGAAGCCATCCAGATACATAAACACAGACACAACTCCAACCAAGAAGATGGGTACAAACTGAGCAATCATTGGAAGGACGTTATTAACCAGGTACAGTCTTAACTGACTGTGATGTTTCCATCCTACCTGCCTATGTCAGCTGTTATTTCCGACTCTCTGTGTGTATCTCTCTATGCATCTCTCTTAGATATCTCATGCTCACATGTCCTTTTGATTGCACTCTCATGCTCACATGTCCTTTAGATTGCACTCTCATGCTCACGTGTCCTTTGCATTGCACTATCATGCCTTTGGATTGCACTAACATACTCACATGCCCTTTGGATTGCACCCGTTGGGTTTGCACGCATGCCTTTGGATTGCACCACTCTTCGATTTTACAATAACATCACGCTAATCTCTCACATTAACATCGCCACTTCCATGCCCTCGTCGAGGAGGCCACTCTCCTATCTTAAATTTCGATTTAAAGCTTTTGTGACTGCAAGGATTCATCTTCTTTGGTTCTTTCGGTAAAGTCACGTAGAATGAGAATAAAATAATAAATTAATAAAATAACACAATAAAATTCTCACGACGTTTCGGCCACAACACAAGTGGCCTTCTTCAGGTGAAAGGAACAGACCTGTCGGGACGACAGAGCTTCAATGAACGTTGTTAAGATTCGTAGCGTCTTTTAAGCTGGTTTACAGAAGTGAGGCACCTTGACCCTTTCAAACCTTGACAAAGGTGCCTCACAATTTAAGGCCACACAAGCAATTGTTTACTTTGAGGCTAAAGCAACCTATTAGTTAATGATTCCTTAACACTGCGTTTTTTGTTTGCCTCCACGAGTGTGCAAGGACTCTAAGTTATATTTATTTAACGATGAGTGAATGTATTTAATAAACACATTTTTCTAAAAAGTAGATTTGTTTGCAAAATACATTAATTTATTTAACACGCAAATTTATAATTAGATATCACTATCAAATTATTTTTTTCATTTACTGCTTCATAATTTATTCAATAAAAATAGTTTATTGAATAAATATATCTCTTTCCTTTCTTTTTTCCTTTCATTATTTTCTTAAACGAGGATTCTTTATTCATCCTCAGTTTACATTCTCTCAAGGGGAGCTCTGTACAGAAGCACAGCACCACAGTCAGGTAGAAATTGAAGGCAGCAGGAATAAAATGGCCACCTACGCAAAGGTCGCAGCTGCCAATCTGCCTGGAGTCACGAGGCCCCCCACTAGGGCCTCTCCTCCAAAGCGAACCCCCCCAAGCGCGCAGCGACCACTGCCGCTGCGCGAGAACGGCATCCGCTGCTACACCTCGAGCTCCGTCACGATCGAGGCGTACGTCGAGGCCCTGGTCGCCATCGTCCCGCCAGCCACCATCACCCACGCCTCGAAGGTCAGCGGGAAAGCCGTCTTCTTCCTGACGACGAAAAAGGTGGCAGATGCGGCCGTCGAGAAGGGGATGACCGTGGGGGGACTCCACGTCCAGCTGGAACCCATCGCTTCGGTGGCGGCGCGAATAGTCGTTTGGAACGTGCCGCCCTACATCCCCGACAAGGCCGTGTTGGAACACGTGTCCAAGCTGGGCACCATCGTGGTGCCAGTACGTGCCCTGGCACTGGGGTGCAGAAATCCTGCTCTCAATCACATTTTATCTTTCAAGAGGCAGGTGCACGTCCTGCTGACTACCGGACAGCAGGAAGAGGGCTCGTTTGTCATTGTCAATGCAGGCATTGCCCATAGACTGTTTTATGCCAAAGATTGCATCAGATGCAATCTTTGCAAAGAAGAGGGGCACTTACGAAGGGATTGCCCTAAACCAACGACGGCGAGGGTCGGAGAAAAGAGCGGGGAGGAGGGAGGCAGAGCAAGGGGGGCAAAGCAGCAAGAGCCCCTATTGCAACAAGCCCCCCAACAGCCCACACCGGGCCTGCGAGCCACGAATCCTCCTACACCTGAAGTCGTGGCCCCAACTTCGCCGCCTCAAGGAACAAATCGCAAGAGGAAGAATACAGAAGGACCCGGATCTCAAGGGTCAAATTCAGAGGAGGAACCCCTCCCAGACCTCGAACAGGAAGAAGCGGTGAAACCCCCCACACCAGGGGAGGAAGCAGAACAGCTGCCAGACGCCGAAGACGCGGTTTTTGCCTTCCCGGATGCCACGCCGAGTGACGCGTGGGCGGCGAGGAAGAAACCCGCCAAGAGGAAGAAGCAGCGTGCGTCTGGGGAAGGGTTTCTACAGCAGGAGACCGTCGACGATGAAGGCGACATCACCACGGAAATCGACCCGCCTACTGTTGTCATAGAGACTCACTCCCCACCAGCTATACAGGAAGCCCTTGACCAAGAGGTAGAAGTTGGCAGAGAGACACTCACCAAGGGCAAGGACGAAATGGATGGGAATGAGGAGGAAGGTCCCCGTCCCACTGCTGATCCAAAACCAGCGGAAGAGACACCGGGCCATCCACCCGAAGAGCCTGAGCAGGAGCCATCCCAGGCCATCCCTGACACTGGGGGAGAGGACGCTGCTGGGCCATGCGCCAGCTCAGCCGCTGCAGCCCTTCTAGCGGAGCCGGACGCCGAGGAAATCGATTCAGATCGGGATGACTGCTTCAGCATGGGGAGCGAGAGCAGCCAGGGGTCTACACTCCTTGACCCTCAGACTCCCCTGATCTCCTCGGAAGATCTCTGGAAATTCCTCGACGAGACCAACATGAGGAAAGACAGAGCAGACATTGCCTTGGCTCGATGGAAGGACAGCAAAGCAATAAAGGCCTCTGTGACTCAAGCAGAGAGACTCCTTGCCAAGCAGAGACTCGAGTCCCGGGGCAAGGAGAGGGCAAAGCTGACATTTTTCCGCAAACAAATTATAAGGTGGGAGGCCACGGGGGAAAGGAATAAGCAATGCCTATGTACATCGGCTCCCTGAACGTGAACGGGTGCAGGGAGGCAGTGCGGAGGTTTTCCGCAATGTCTCTTGCGAGGAAACAGGCTGCCTCTGTCTTCTTCATTCAGGAGACGCATCTCACGGTCGAGGACGAGGATGACTGGAGGAAGGAGTGGGGAGGGGACTCCTTCTACAGCCACCTTGACAACACCTCCTGTGGAGTCGCGACCCTGTTCGCTAAAGGGTTTCATCCCGAGCTCATCATCCACACCCAAGTGGTGAAGGGAAGGCTGCTCGCGGTAACGGTCAGGGTGGGCGATGTCACCACCCACCTACTGAACATGTACGTGCCTGTGACCAACAAGGAGAAGATCCCGTTTCTGCACCTCCTGAGGAGGCACCTGGCCGGGATTCTGGACGACGAGTGCGTGATTGTGGGTGGCGACCACAACTGCACACTTGGCGCCCTGGATCATTCGGGGGGGCAGCCGGGGGGAGTAGGGCCTAAGAGGGAAATGCAGGGACTCCTGGAGGACGCCGCCTTGGTGGATGTGTGGCGCATACATCACCCGGGCCAACGCCAGTTCACGTACACGAGGACGAGGCGCGATGGCTCGGTGACGCAGTCAAGGCCAAGAGCTTTGTGATGTGCGCCATAACGACTGGCATCAGGGCGGCACCCTTCACGGACCACAACCTCATCGTGCTCCGTGTCAGGCTGGAGAGGGCCCGTGAGGGCGCGTCCCACTGGCATTTTAACAACTCACTGCTGGAGGATGGCACCTTCTTAGAAATGTTCGAGGACTTCTGGGAAGAGTGGCGAAAAAGCAAAACGCAGTCCGACTCTCTGGCCCAGTGGTGAGATATGGGCAAAGTGCACACCAGGCTGTTGTGCCAACAATACACCTGGGGGAGCACCAGACTGAAGAACGTGGACATCACCGACATGGAAGCCCGAGTCCTCAATTTGGAGGGTCGCCTCGCCGAAGACAGCGACCCTGCTCTTCTCCAAGAATACGAGGAGAATAGGGAGCGTCTCAAAGGGCTACATGAGGAGCAGACGAGGGGAGCGTTTGTGCGATCCCGGGTGAAGCTCATCACGGACCTCGACACGGGATCCCCGCTTTTCTACTCCCTCGGGAGGCAGAATGGGAGACACAAATCCATGGAGTGCCTCTTTGATGGTGACGGTGTCCTGGTGCACGAACTCCAGCAGAAGTCGACCATCATCAGAGACTTCTACGGCAACCTGTTCTCCCCTGAAGAAACATCGGAACCGGCCCAGGCGGAGGCATGGAGTGGTCTACCCACCCTGGGGGAAGACGGGAAAGAGCTGCTAGAGCAAAAGCTCACCAGGACTGACCTTGACGCAGCTGTAAGAGGACTGGCCCCGAATAAATCCCCAGGGTTAGACAGGCTAACAGGGGAGTTTTACGCCGCTTTTTGGCCATACCTGCAGGAGGACTACAGAGAGGTGCTGGAGGAAGCCTCAGTCGCCGGGGTGATGCCTCAGTCTTGGAGGAGGGCGGTGCTCACTCTGCTTCCCAAGAACGGAGACCTGAGGCACCTACAAAACTGGCGTCCGGTGTCCCTCCTGAACACAGACTACAAAATATTGACGAAGGCTCTCTCCCTGCGACTGAAAGGGGTGATTGCACAAGTCGTAAACGGGGACCAGTCCTACACCATCCCCGGACGAACCATCCACGACGGCATCTTCCTGGTCAGGGACCTCATTGCGGTGTCCCAGAGGTTGGGCATCCCAGTCGCGTTTCTGGCTCTTGACCAGGAAAAGGCTTTTGACAGAGTGGACCACAAGTACCTGCTGGGAACCCTCAAGACCTTGGGTTTTGGGGATGCCTTTGTCCGAACGATCTGCCTACTCTACACCAAGGCGGAGTGCATGATCAAGATCAACGGTGCCCTCACTGCCCCGGTCAAATTCGAGCGAGGAGTGAGACAGGGATGCCCATTGTCGGGCCAACTTTATGCCCTGGCATTAGAGCCTTTCCTGAGTCTCATAAGGCGGAGACTCAGCGGCCTGGTGCTGAGGGAACCAAGCGTCAAGTTGGTCCTGACGGCATACGCCGACGACGTCCTCCTCATCCTGCGCTCCCTGGCTGATGTCGCCCTGCTGCATGAGTGCCAGGAGGTCTTTTCGAAGGCCTCCTCATCAAAAATGAACTGGCAAAAGTGCAGCGGCCTGCTGGTTGGAGCGTGGGACATGACCGAGTGTCCCGAGAAGGCAAAAGCCATCAATTGGAGCACAACATCGCTGCACCACCTGGGAGTGTTCCTCGGACCAGAGGAGGAACCACCGCAGAGGAACTGGGTCGAGCTGGAGGAGAAGGTGAAGGAGCGGCTGGGCACCTGGGGTCGCCTGTGCAAGTTCCTCACCTTCAGGACAAAGACGTTGGTGGTGATCCAGCTGGTGACGTCCATGCTGTGGCACCGACTCTTCTCCCTGCACCCCCCCATGAACCTCGTTAACGCACTTCAGAAGCGAGTCCTCGACTTCTTCTGGTCGGGTGGAGGACACCGGGTCGCGGCTGGGGTCCTGGCCCTGACACTGGACGAGGGCGGTCACGGGCTGGTGTGCGTGCGGAGTCAGCTGGCCACCTTCCGACTGCAGGCGGCGCAAAAGTTCCTGCACGCCGCCCCTGCACCGGCCTGGAGCGTCACGGCCTCCTTCCTCCTGAAACAACTGGGGGGTCTGCAGTGCTCAAAACAACTATTCTACATGGACCTGCAGGGCCTCCCACTGGGACAGCTGCCACCCTTCTACAGAAGCGTCCTGCAGACATGGAGCTCCCTTGCCGTCAGGAGGCTGAACCAACCGCGATCCGCCGTGGATTTGGTCTTCGAACCGATCCTCAGGAACCCACAGACAAAGCTGCCATCCACCACCACCACCCCTGGCATGGAGAGGCACCTCGCCAATGCACGGCTCACCAGGATGGGGGATCTGGTGGAGCCTGAAACACGGGGCCGGTGGCTCGGACCAGCAGACATGGCCGCAAAGACAGGGCTGCAGCCGCTCCGGGTGGCTGCCCGGATCCTGGCCGAAGCCAAGGGGGCCTTCTCAGCGGCAGCGGGGAGAACGCCCCCCATCGGCGTTGGGGATGACGAGGCCCCTCTCGATCCCCCTCCACCGGAGCTCTCAGTCGTGCCACTGCATCGTCAATGCCGACAAACGAAGGCGGATCACAACCTGTGCCAGCTAGAAGACCTACCGGAGGTGGCCTTCGCAAATGTAAAGAGGAAGGTGCTCTACTCCTACATGGTCCGGTTCCACCAACAGGACACCCTGAGGAGCCACAAGGACCATGCCTGGAGGAAAGCCCTGCCCTGCGTCTCTCCGGAGAGGCCTCGCTAGAGGCAACTCTACTCCAGCCCGACGTACAACCGCATCGGCGACCTCAGCTGGAGCATCGCCCATGACACCGTCACCACCAATGTCTCCCTGGCGCGCTTCACCGACACGTCCCCGGAGTGCCGGTTCTGCGGTAAAGTGGAGACGGTGGTGCACCAATACATGGAGTGCAAGAGCCTGGACTCGCTGTTCAAGGTCCTGAGAAACATCCTCCTAAGGTTCAGCTTCCACTTCTCCCCGACGGTCCTCATCTTTGGATACCCGAAGGGCGACGGACCCCAACATCTTCAGGGGCTGGTCAACGTGCTCTTCGGCTACGCCAAGCTCGCCATATACAGGGCGAGGAAGGTGGCCCTGGAGGGGCAACGTCCAGCCAGCAGCCTGGGCATCTTCCGCACTCTGGTCGGAGCCAGGGTGTGGCTGGAGTTCCGCCACGCGTGGCTGACCCACGCCGCGCCGGCCTTCAAGGAGCAGTGGGCGCTGGAGGAGGCCGTGTGCTCGGTGGCAGATGACGGAGAGCTCTGCATGCAGATCTAAGCTACCCGTCGGAGGCCATTTGACTGTGGGAAGGGCTGCGTGCAGATGCAGCACTTGTCATAGTTATAAAGAAAAGAGAGAGAGCGCGAGAGAAAGCCAAATGGAGTAGGACGAGAGAGGGCAGAGAGAGAGGGGGGGCAGAGAGGGGGGTAGAGAGAGAGGGGGGCAGAGAGGGGGGTAGAGAGAGAGGGGGGGCAGAGAGGGGGGTAGAGAGAGAGGGAAGGGGAAAGGAGGGAAGAAAAAAATATATATTGTTGGGTCTTTCATTTAAAAGGGGGGGGGGGTTTACATAAAGCAAAGCATTAAAACAAAACAAAAAAAAACGAAATGATGAACGGAGCAAAGTGCCGACTACACCGAGCATCTTCTTGTTTCCTCTGATCGTAAAAAAAGAGAGAGAGAGCGAGAGAGAGCGAGAGAGAGAGAGCGAGAGAGAGAGCGAGAGAGAGAGCGAGAGAGAGAGCGAGAGAGAGAGAGAGAGCGAGAGAGAGAGCGAGAGAGAGAGAGCTTGAATGGCATCAACTCTCCCGGCCTCACGAACCATCTCCAGCGTCTCTCCTGGCTCGAAACTGACCGTGGGCCCTGGGCCGTAGGGCGAAGTCGATGTTACAGAGGTCCCTGTCACAGCAGCAGAAGTAGACGAACGGGTTGCTACTGGACTCCACGCACTTGCTCCTGGTCACAGTGGGAAACCGTGAGGGGGACGAGGGAGCAGGAGGTGGGGGGGGAGGAGGAGGTGGTGGGTGGGAGGAGGAGATGAAGGTGAGGAGATGGTGGGGAGGAGGAGGAGGAGGAGAAGGGGAGATGGTGGGGAGGAGGTGGGGGGGAGGAGGTGGTGGGGAGGAGGAGGAGGGGGCTGCTGTGTGCTGGTCTGACCGGTCTGCCTCCTCACCTTCCACGGCAGTCGTGGACCCAGCAGCCCTGACGCTCCAGCAGGATGTCGCCCGACACGTTGCGCCACGCCGCGTAGCAGAACCCGCGACGACTCTCCCCCTCCTCCTCCCCCTCCTCCCCCTCCTCCTCCCCCTCCTCCCCCTCCTCCTCCCCCTCCTCCTCCCCCTCCTCCCCCTCCTCCTCCTCGCCGCCACCGCTGCCGACACCGTCACAAACCACGGTGCCTCCGGCCGCCGACCGCCCCCCCACCGCCTCCTCCTCCTCCTCCGCGTCGCCGTAGCGGCTGAAGGAGAAGCAGAGACGGTGGCGGCGCTGCTGCTGCTGCGTCTCCACGGCCGCGGGCGGCCAGGCGAGCGCCAACGACGAGGGCGCGCCTAGAAGGGGTCGTCCAGACGGGGGTCGAGCCGTGATCCGTCAACCCCGCGGGTGTTGCCTTGTACCACCACCACCACTCCCCACACTACTACACACAGTGACCTAACCACTGCACCACCACTCCCCACACTAACCACTGCACCACCACTCACCACACAGTGAACTAACCACTCCACCACCCATCCCCACACAACTACACACAGTGACCTACCCACTGCACCACCACTCCCCACATCACTACACACAGTGACCTAACCACTGCACCATCACTCCCCACACAGTGACCTAACCACTGCACCACCACTCCCTACACCACTCCCCACAGTGACCTAACCACTGCACCACCACTCCCCACACTACTACACACAGTGTCCTAACCACTGCACCACCACTCCCCACACAGTGACCTAACCACTGCACCACCACTCCCCACACCACTCCCCACAGTGACCTAACCACTGCACCACCACTCCCCACACTACTACACACAGTGACCTAACCACTGCACCACCACTCCCCACACCACTACACACAGTGACCTAACCACTGCACCACCACTCCCCACACCACTACACACAGTGACCAAACCACTGCACCACCACTCCCCACACTACTACACAGTGACCTAACCACTGCACCACCACTCCCCACACTACTACACAGTGACCTAACCACTGCACAACCACCCCCACACTACTACACAGTGACCTAACCACTGCACCACCACTCCCCACACTACTACACAGTGACCTAACCACTGCACCACCACTCCCCACACTACAACACATAGTGACATAACCACTGCACCACCACTCCCCACACAGTGACCTAACCACTCCACCATCACTCCCCACACTACTACACACAGTGACCTAACCACTGCACTACCACTCCCCACACTACTACACACAGTGACCTAACCACTGCACCACCACTCCCCACACTACTACACACAGTGACCTAACCACTGCACCACCACTCCCCACACTACTACACACAGTGACCTAACCACTGCACCACCACTCCCCACACAGTGACCTAACCACTGCACCACCACTCCCCACACTACTACACAGTGACCTAACCACTCCACTACCACTCCCCACACTACTACACACAGTGACCTAACCACTACACCACCACTCCGCACACTACTACACAGTGACCTAACCACTGCACCACCACTCCCCACACCACTACACAGTGACCTAACCACTCCACCACCACTCTCCACACTACTACACACAGTGACCTAACCACTGCACCACCGCTCCCCACACTAACCACTGCACCACCACTCCCCACACAACTACACACAGTGACCTAACCACTGCACCACCACTCCCCATACCACTACACACAGTGACCTAACCACTGCACCACCACTCCCCACACTACTACACAGTGACCTAACCACTGCACCACCACTCCCCACACTACTACACACAGTGACCTAACCACTGCACCAGCACTCCCCACACTACTACACACAGTGCGCTAACCACTGCACCACCACTCCCCACACTACTACACACAGTGACCTAACCACTGCACCACCACTCCCCACACTACTACACACAGTGACCTAACCACTGCACCACCACTCCCCACACCAACCACTCCACCACCACTCCCCACACTACTACAGTGACCTAACCACTGCACCACCACTCCCCACACTAACCACTGCACCACCACTCACAACGTCCACCGCAACTTGGTACCCGATTTATCGACCGACTCTGCTCACCGTAGTTACACGTGACGAGGTGGAGGAGGAGAGGCAGGACCAAGTGGAAGAGTAGGCCAAATGTGCAGAGTTTGCGCATCGCCATGAACCCCACACGGAGACAAAATCGATTGGGACGTTGGGGGGGAAGGGGGCGGGGCGAATGGGGGCGAGGGGAAGGGGGGCGGGGGGAATGGGGGGGAAAGGGGGCGGGGGGAAGGAGGGCGGGGCGAATGGGGGCGGGGGGAAGGGGGCGGGGCGAAGGGGGCGGGGCGAAGGGGTCATCGCCTTCACCTGCTCGCCGCGTGTATCCCTCCGCGCGGTGCAGCGCCCCCCACACCCCCCCTGCGGGAGAGGTGAAGCGGCTCTCGTCCCCCCCACGTGACCTCCGCGCACTTCCGCGCAGCCAGAAGAAGTAGAAATCAGCATCTAGGAGAAGGAGACGAAGACGAAGTAATGAAAGAAGAAGTAGAAGAGAGCTAAACAGACGGACAACAACAACAGCAGCAGCAACAAGGCGCGAGTTCGGTGCAAGAGGAAGCTCGTGGATTTCCCTCTCTGGTGAAGAAAGGCGGCGAGGAGGATGGTGATGGGGGAGGATGGTGATGGGGGTGATGGGGGAGGTGGTGATGGGGGAGGATGGTGATGGGGGAGGTGGTGATGGGGGAGGTGGTGATGGAGGATGGTGATGGGGGAGGTGGTGATGGGGGAGGTGGTGATGGGGGAGGATGGTGATGGGGGATGTGGTGATGGGGGAGGATGGTGATGGGGGAGGTGGTGATGGGGGAGGTGGTGATGGGGGATGTGGTGATGGGGGAGGTGGTGATGGGGGAGGATGGTGATGGGGGAGGATGGTGATGGGGGAGGTGGTGATGGGGGAGGATGGTGATGGGGGAGGTGGTGATGGGGGAGGGTGGTGATGGGGGAGGTGGTGATGGGGGATGTGGTGATGGGGGAGGTGGTGATGGGGGAGGATGGTGATGGGGGAGGTGGTGATGGGGGAGGATGGTGATGGGGGAGGTGGTGATGGGGGAGGATGGTGATGGGGGAGGTGGTGATGGGGGAGGGTGGTGATGGGGGAGGTGGTGATGGGGGAGGTGGTGATGGGGGAGGATGGTGATGGGGGAGGTGGTGATGGAGGATGGTGATGGGGGAGGGTGGTGATGGGGGAGGTGGTGATGGGGGAGGTGGTGATGGGGGAGGATGGTGATGGGGGAGGTGGTGATGGAGGATGGTGATGGGGGAGGTGGTGATGGGGGAGGTGGTGATGGGGGAGGTGGTGATGGGGGAGGATGGTGATGGGGGAGGTGGTGATGGGGGAGGATGGTGATGGGGGAGGTGGTGATGGGGGAGGATGGTGATGGGGGAGGTGGTGATGGAGGATGGTGATGGGGGAGGTGGTGATGGGGGAGGTGGTGATGGGGGAGGTGGTGATGGGGGAGGATGGTGATGGGGGAGGTGGTGATGGGGAGGGTGGTGATGGGGGAGGTGGTGATGGGGGAGGTGGTGATGGGGGAGGATGGTGATGGGGGAGGTGGTGATGGGGGAGGATGGTGATGGGGATGTGGTGATGGGGAGGATGGTGATGGGGGAGGTGGTGATGGGGGAGGTGGTGATGGGGGATGTGGTGATGGGGGAGGTGGTGATGGGGGAGGTGGTGATGGGGGAGGTGGTGATGGGGGAGGATGGTGATGGGGAGGAGGTGATGGGGGAGGTGGTGATGGGGGAGGATGGTGATGGGGGAGGTGGTGATGGGGGAGGGTGGTGATGGGGGAGGTGGTGATGGGGGATGTGGTGATGGGGGAGGTGGTGATGGGGGAGGATGGTGATGGGGGAGGTGGTGATGGGGGAGGATGGTGATGGGGGAGGATGGTGATGGGGGAGGTGGAGGTGGGGGAGGCTGGTGATGGGGGAGGTGGTGATGGGGAGGATGGTGATGGGGGAGGTGGTGATGGGGGAGGATGGTGATGGGGGAGGTGGTGATGGGGGAGGATGGTGATGGGGGAGGTGGTGATGGGGAGGGTGGTGATGGGGAGGTGGTGATGGGGGAGGTGGTGATGGGGGAGGATGGTGGATTGGGAGGTGGTGATGGAGGATGGTGATGGGGGAGGGTGTGGGGAGGTGTGATGGGGGAGGATAGTGATGGGGGAGGTGGTGATGGGGGGGATGGTGATGGGGGAGGTGGTGATGGGGGAGGATGGTGATGGGGGAGGTGGTGATGGAGGATGGTGATGGGGGAGGTGGTGATGGGGGAGGTGGTGATGGGGGAGGTGGTGATGGGGGAGGATGGTGATGGGGGAGGTGGTGGTGGGGAGGGTGGTGATGGGGGAGGTGGTGATGGGGGAGGTGGTGGGGGAGGATGGTGATGGGGGAGGTGGTGATGGGGGAGGGTGGGATGGGGGAGGTGGTGATGGGGGAGGGTGGTGATGGGGGAGGTGGTGATGGAGGATGGTGATGGGGGAGGTGGTGATGGGGAGGTGGTGGATGGGGGAGATGGTGATGGGGATGTGTTTAGTGGTGATGGGGGAGGTGGTGATAGGGAGGTGGTGATAGATTTTGTGAGGGTGTGATGGGGGTGGGTGGTGATGGGGGGAGGTGATATGGGGGGATGGTGATGGGGGAGGTGGTGATGGGGGAGGATGGTGATGGGGGAGGTGGTGATGGAGGATGGTGATGGGGGAGGTGGTGATGGGGGAGGTGTGTGATGGGAGGTGGTGATGGGAGGATGTATGGGATGTGGTGGGAGGTGGTGATGGCGATGGGGGGGAAGGTGAGGGCGGTGTTTATTTTTATGGGGGAGGTGATGGTGGTGAAGGGAGTTGCTGATGGGGGTGTGATGTAGTTGTGATGGGGAGGTGTAGTTGGGGTGATGGTGATTTATGGAAAGTTGTGATGTATTCCGAGTGCACTAGCTGGCACAGTCCACTGTGGTGATGGTGTTCAGGTTGGGTTTTGGTGATTCAGGTTGGGTGGTGATGGGGATTCAGGTTGAGTGGTGATGGTGATTCAGGTTGGGTGGTGATGGTGATTCAGGTTTGGTGGTGATTCAGGTTGGGTGGTGATGGTGATTCAGGTTGGGTGGTGATGGTGATTAGGTTGGGTGGTGATGGTGATTCAGGTTGGGTGGTGATGGTGATTCAGGTTGGGTGGTGATGGTGATTCAGGTTGGGTTGTGATGGTGACTGTGGTAGAGTTGGCGGGAAGTGACGCGTGTTGTGATGGGAGCGGTGATGGAGGTGTCAATGGAAGTGATGTTTGGGGGGGGGGTGATGGGGGAGGATGGTGATGGGGGAGGTGGTGATGGGGGAGGTGGCGTGATGGGGGAGGTGGTGATGGTGGGAGTGGTGATGCTGTCGGTAGTGTGATGATGATGGGGGTAGTAACATATTTGGTTCTCTGGAGTCTGAAGAGTTGATGCATGGAGTGAAGTTACCTACGGAGTTACTTTTGAGTGAAATTACTATAGACAGTGTTGCTATGAGTCAAGTTACTACAGACAGTGTTGCTATGAGTGAAGTTACTACAGTCAGTGTTGCTATGAGTGAAGTTACTACAGTCAGTGTTGCTATGAGTGAAGTTACTACAGTCAGTGTTGCTATGAGTGAAGTTACTACAGTCAGTGTGGCTATGAGTGAAGTTACTACAGTCAGTGTTGCTATGAGTGAAGTTACTACAGTCAGTGTTGCTATGAGTGAAGTTACTACAGTCAGTGTTGCTATGAGTCAAGTTACTACAGTCAGTGTTGCTATGAGTGAAGTTACTACAGTCAGTGTTGCTATGAGTGAAGTTACTACAGTCAGTGTTGCTATGAGTGAAGTTACTACAGTCAGTGTTGCTATGAGTCAAGTTACTACAGTCAGTGTTGCTATGAGTGAAGTTACTACAGTTAGTGTTGCTATGAGTGAAGTTACTACAGTCAGTGTTGCTATGAGTGAAGTTACTACAGTCAGTGTTGCTATGAGTGAAGTTACTACAGTCAGTGTTGCTATGAGTGAAGTTACTACAGTCAGTGTTGCTATGAGTGAAGTTACTACAGTCAGTGTTGCTATGAGTCAAGTTACTACAGTCAGTGTTGCTATTAGTGAAGTTACTACAGTTAGTGTTTGCTTTGAGTGAAGTTACTACAGTCAGTGTTGCTATGAGTGAAGTTACTACAGTCAGTGTTGCTATGAGTGAAGTTACTACAGTCAGTGTTGCTATGAGTGAAGTTACTACAGTCAGTGTTGCTATGAGTGAAGTTACTACAGTCAGTGTTGCTATGAGTGAAGTTACTACATTCAGTGTTGCTATGAGTGAAGTTACTACAGTCAGTGTTGGTAGGAGTGGAATTACTCCAGTTAGTGGTGCTATCAGCAGAGTTATTATTGTAATTGTTGGAGTTATTTGAGTACGATGGTGGTGAGATGTAAACTACCTCGCCTGGTATGCAGGAGGTTGTGGGTTCGATCCCGACCCTGACTGACGCCTTGTGTATATTTTGTTGCTCTCCCCATGGTCGCGTGGATTTTTCTCCGGGTCCTCCAGTTTCCCCCCCCCCCTCCATATTTAATTGGCGGCTTTTGAATGTGCACGCGAAGACAAGCCACTCCATTGGGCGATCACTTGTGGTCACGTCGCTGCTGAAAGAGGCCTATATAGCTCGGTGGTGGGGCCTTACGCTGTCAAAATAAAAATCGCTTATAGTTTTAATAGTTTACTCTATGTCCGGGAGGGATGACGTATGATGGTCGAGACTCACGAGGGAGTGGAGGGAGCGGTGTTAGCCTTTTGAGCGAACACGCCCAAGAAGACAACCACAGCCGAGGTGGGAACCGTGGCACGTGTGTCACTTCTGTGTACAGTACGTGTGTTGAAATTCTTTCGCACCCTACTTAGCCAACCCGTGCTAATCAGAGGTGCAGTGCTGATTCGAGGGGTAGTGTCAGTCTGCGGGCAGCGTGTATGCATGTTCAACTTCTTTCGCACCCTACGTAGCCAACCCGTGCCAGTCGGAGTATGCGGACAAAGGCCAACGAACCGAACACAAAAAGCGGTTCTCAAAAAATTGAGTTTGCAATCTTGATGATTTGAAATTTGCACGGCTCCAGTGGCTTCTTAATATCGGAAGGAAGAGCGTGCCAGACGGCCGCAGAAGCCGCACCTGAAAGCGCGCGATGCGATGATCACCGCCGTCTTTGTTCGATGGCGCGCCAAAGGCGAGGATGAGCGGAGTTTGCGTGTGATGGTTTACGCTCCTCGACGAGTGAAGTTGCTCCGGTCGGTGTTGAGAGATCAGCAAGGTAGCGCGCGGTTCACTTGTGGCAAGCGCCTTGCATGTAAGTGAAATGAGTGCGTTCGTCGCCCACCGTGCTAATCGGAGGTGCCGGTACCAGATGAATGGTGACTTCGCAGGTCCTCGCGAGGTGGTGATGGTTTGGGGGGGGGGGGAGGGCCTTCATCCGGCAATGGATAGGTCGTGAATGATGACGGCAATGATGTTTTATGAAACTTTAAATCTTCCCGAATAACGTTTGATCGTTAACTTTTGAAACGAGTCTCCGTCACGTGAAAAGAATGGTTCTTGCTGACTCAAGAGTTGAAAATGACCACGCCATTATGAACCGAATAACTTATTTTTTAAAACGTGACAACTCTGCCGCACAACTTTATTCCTAATAGTTTTTACCTAGTTTGAGATGAGTAACAGATGTATTATAGCCGGTACAAAAATAATATACTGTAAGTAGAATTTTATCAGGGGCAAGTTATACTTCTCGAACATGTATTAAGGAAACAAGAGAGTTAATGTAGACATGGCACATAGGCTAAAGTGGCCCATAGACTTACATCACCCATAAACTAACGTTGCCCTTGGACTAATGTCACCCATGGACCAACGTCGCCCATGGACCAACGTCGCCCATGGACCAACGTCGCCCATGCACAAATGTCGCCCCATAGACTATCAAGTTCTTGAGTAATATCATGGACAGAGCTAAGTGGAAGGAAGGCCACGATCGCCGGCGTCTTTGAGTAAGGCCATGGCTCGAAGAGAGGCATTGTGGGAAAAAGAAGCTTGGCACAAAAACGTGGGCACAGCATAGCGCCGCTCGAAGTTCACGTTTGTTATGGTCCAGGTTAAACCTGAATTGTACTCGGTTGTAAATGTTGTGGGTTTTACTCTCCAACACAACCGGTTAGTGCTGAACTAGTAACGAATTGGCCACGTTTTGTTAACGTGACAACCCCCTTACTAATTGGCTGTGTCGGGTGGTGGCGGGTTTAACGACACATTTATATTTACGCGATCTCACCCAAAAAAAATATAAACCTCTTATTATGGAAATGACAATGTTGCGAAACTCCCTTCACGTGCGTGTGCCTATTTTTAACTTATTTTCGCACCGCACGTAGCTAACCCTGCTAAATCGGAGGTGCGACATCGAAATTTCATGCAGCAGAGGAGAGTGTGGACTAATGTCATCTGTCCCCCGTGCTCATGGACTCTTCCTTGTGGGGTTGCTGCTGCAGTCGGTGATACAATTTCGGTTGTGAGTAACTCTATGACTTCCTGTCTGACCGAGCAACTTCCTGATGGCCCTGAATGACTCGGCTCTGTGGATAGCTCACCACCTCCAAATAATCTGCTCTATTTAAGACCGGGAGCAAGTGAGGGCTTTAACATTCTGGCGAATTGCCCGATGATGATGGATGTAATTACCAGCGAAACGTCGTGCTCAAACTATAAATGTTGTGGGTTCACTCTTCAACACACCGGTGAGGGGTTAAAGTAGTGAACTATTTGTCTTTTGTCAACGTGACACTTTTTTGCTGATTGGCCATGTCGGGTGGTGGAGGGTTACGACACATTTATAAATAACGCGATCTAACCCAAAAACCTTTGTTATTAGGAGGGTATTTGTATGTTTATTTATTCAAAATGTATACAACACAACACCAAAAAGCAAGAATGTGCGAAGATAAGATGTTTTAAATAATGATGAATAGTGATCAGGCGTTTTTGAAAATCCGGTGACTCCTTCCCCCATGAAGCCACCGGACAGTCGATGATCGACTGTAGTCCACGACGTTTCTGGCAGTTCCCTTTCTTCAGAGCACGTCATCTTTTGTGTCAAGGCCAACCGTGTTATTGACGAGTGTGATGTTAAAATAACCTGATTTATTAACTGTGAAGAGTCGCTGTGTTTGTGCTGTGCATGTGTACGCTGTGTCTGTGTACGCTGTGTCTGTGTACGCTGTGTCTGTGTACGCTGTGTCTGTGCTGTGTCTGTGTACGCTGTGTCTGTGTACGCTGTGTCTGTGTACGCTGTGTCTGTGCTGTGCCTGTGTACGCTGTGTCTGTGTATGCTGTGTCTGTGTATGCTGTGTCTGTGCTGTGTCTGTGTACGCTGTGTCTGTGTACGCTGTGTCTGTGCTGTGTCTGTGTACGCTGTGTCTGTGTACGCTGTGTCTGTGCTGTGCCTGTGTCTGTGTACGCTGTGTCTGTGTACACTGTGTCTGTGTACGCTGTGTCTGTGTACGCTGTGTACGCTGTGTCTGTGTACGCTGTGTCTGTGTACGCTGTGTCTGTGCTGTGCATGTGTACGCTGTGTCTGTGCTGTGCCCGAGTGCGCTGTGTCTGCGCTGTGCATGTGTACGCTGTGTCTGTGTACGCTGTCTGTGTACGCTGTGTCTGTGTACGCTGTCTGTGTACGCTGTGTTTGTGTACGCTGTCTGTGTACGCTGTGTCTGTGTACGCTGTGTCTGTGCTGTGCCTGTGTACGCTGTGTCTGTGTACGCTGTGTCTGTGTACGCTGTGTCTGTGTACGCTGTGTCTATGTACGCTGTGTCTGTGTACGCTGTGTCTGTGTATGCTGTGTTTGTGTATGCTGTGTCTGTGTACGCTGTGTCTGTGCTGTGCCTGTGTCTGTGTACGCTGTGTCTGTGCTGTGCCCGAGTGCGCTGTGTCTGTGTACACTGTGTCTGTGCTGTGCATGTGTACGCTGTGTCTGTGTACACTGTGTCTGTGCTGTGCATGTGTACGCTGTGTCTGTGTACGCTGTGTCTGTGTACGCTGTGTCTGTGTACGCTGTGTACACTGTGTCTGTGTACGCTGTGTCTGTGCTGTGTCTGTGTACGCTGTGTCTGTGTACGCTGTGTCTGTGTACGCTGTGTCTGTGCTGTGCCTGTGTACGCTGTGTCTGTGTACGCTGTGTCTGTGTACGCTGTGTTTGTGTACGCTGTGTCTGTGTACGCTGTGTCTGTGTACGCTGTGTCTGTGCTGTGCATGTGTACGCTGTGTCTGTGTACGCTGTGTCTGTGTACGCTGTGTCTGTGTACGCTGTGTTTGTGCTGTGCATGTGTACACTGTGTCTGTGTACGCTGTGTCTGTGTACGCTGTGTCTGTGCTGTGCCCGAGTGCGCTGTGTCTGTGTACACTGTGTCTGTGTACACTGTGTCTGTGCTGTGCATGTGTACGCTGTGTCTGTGTACACTGTGTCTGTGCTGTGCATGTGTACGCTGTGTCTGTGTACGCTGTGCCTGTATACGCTGTGCCTGTGTACGCTGTGTCTGTGTACGCTGTGTCTGTGCTGTGTCTGTGTACGCTGTGTCTGTGTACGCTGTGTCTGTGTACGCTGTGTCTGAGGTACGCTGTGTCTGTGTACGCTGTGTCTGTGCTGTGCCCGAGTGCGCTGTGTCTGTGTACGCTGTGTCTGTGCTGTGTCTGTGTACGCTGTGTCTGTGTACGCTGTGTCTGTGCTGTGCCTGTGTACGCTGTGTCTGTGTACGCTGTGTCTGTGTACGCTGTGTCTGTGTACGCTGTGTCTGTGTATGCTGTGTCTGTGCTGTGCCTGTGTACGCTGTGTCTGTGTATGCTGTGTCTGTGTATGCTGTGTCTGTGCTGTGTCTGTGTACACTGTGTCTGTGCTGTGCCTGTGTACGCTGTGTCTGTGTACGCTGTGTCTGTGCTGTGTCTGTGTACGCTGTGTCTGTGTACGCTGTGTCTGTGTACGCTGTGTCTGTGTACGCTGTGTCTGTGTCTGCGCTGTGTCTGTGTCTGCGCTGTGTCTGTGTCTGCGCTGTGTCTGTGTACGCTGTGTCTGTGTATGCTGTGTCTGTGTACGCTGTGTCTGTGTACGCTGTGTCTGTGTACGCTGTGTCTGTGTATGCTGTGTCTGTGTCTGCGCTGTGTCTGTGTACGCTGTGTCTGTGTATGCTGTGTCTGTGTACGCTGTGTCTGTGTACGCTGTGTCTGTGTCTGCGCTGTGCATGTGTACACTGTGCCTGTGTACGCTGTCTGTGTACGCTGTGTCTGTGTACGCTGTGTCTGTGCTGTGCATGTGTACGCTGTGTCTGTGCTGTGCCCGAGTGCGCTGTGTCTGTGTACGCTGTGTCTGTGTACGCTGTGTCTGTGTATGCTGTGTCTGTGCTGTGCCTGTGTCTGTGTACGCTGTGTCTGTGTACGCTGTGTCTGTGCTGTGCCCGAGTGCGCTGTGTCTGTGTACGCTGTGTCTGTGTACGCTGTGTCTGTGTACGCTGTGTCTGTGTATGCTGTGTCTGTGCTGTGCCTGTGTCTGTGTACGCTGTGTCTGTGTACGCTGTGTCTGTGCTGTGCCCGAGTGCGCTGTGTCTGTGTACGCTGTGTCTGTGTACGCTGTGTCTGTGCTGTGCCTGTGTCTGTGTACGCTGTGTCTGTGTACGCTGTGTCTGTGCTGTGCCCGAGTGCGCTGTGTCTGTGTATGCTGTGTCTGTGTACGCTGTGTCTGTGTACGCTGTGTCTGTGTACGCTGTGTCTGTGCTGTGCCCGAGTGCGCTGTGTCTGTGTATGCTGTGTCTGTGTACGCTGTGTCTGTGTACGCTGTGTCTGTGTACGCTGTGTCTGTGTACGCTGTGTCTGTGTACGCTGTGTCTGTGTACGCTGTGTCTGTGTACGCTGTGTCTGTGTACGCTGTGTCTGTGCTGTGTCTGTGTACGCTGTGTCTGTGTACGCTGTGTCTGTGTACGCTGTGTCTGTATACGCTGTGTCTGTGTACGCTGTGTCTGTGCTGTGCATGTGTACGCTGTGTCTGTGTACGCTGTGTCTGTGTACACTGTGTCTGTGTACACTGTGTCTGTGTACGCTGTGTCTGTGCTGTGCATGTGTACGCTGTGTCTGTGTACGCTGTGTCTGTGTACGCTGTGTCTGTGTACGCTGTGTCTGTGTACGCTGTGTCTGTGTACGCTGTGTCTGTGCTGTGCCCGAGTGCGCTGTGTCTGTGCTGTGCGTGCGCCACACGGATGCCGACCTGCGTGACGAGGTAGGACGGTTTGCGGCAGGAGGAGGCAGAGGAAGGGACCCAAGGCAGGGCCCTTGGCTACGCTCGGTGGCCACTGCGTTCTCCTACGCAGCGCCCAGGGTGGTGAGGAGGGCGGTGAGGAGGGCGGTGAGGGTGGTGAGGAGGGTGGCGGGGGTGGTGAGGGGAGAGCAGCGGGGGGAGATGGGTACCGTGCCGGCGCTGGTGCTGGTGCTGGGAGCGCTGCGCGTGGCCGCCGAGGGGCCGCTGGTGCCCCGAGTCAGCTTCTCCTACGAAGGTGAGTACTGGCTGCTGCTGCGGTGGTGGTGGTGGTGGCGGCGATGGTCGGTGCGATGGGTTTTGTGCGATAACGGTGTGGGTCGTGGTGCGATGGGGTGGGTGTTGCGACGGTGGCGGGTGTGATGGAGGACGATTCGATAGCAGCCGCAGCGGCGGAGGATGCGGCGATGGTCTAGGCTGCGATGGCGGTGGGCGTGACGGTGGTGGTTTTAAGTCGCACCGGCTCGCCCTCCTCGCCACGCTGTTCCCTGTCCTGCGGCGCACTACACGGGCGGTTGGATTGCCGGGTAGAAGTGGCGGTGGAAGGGGGAGAGCTTCTTATGGAGCTGAATGAGATTGCCTGTTGCTTTTTTTGCCTGTTGCTTTTTTGCCCGCTGTGCAGGTCAGATCGTTTTGTAAAGTTTAAATGTCCGAGCGAATGTTTTTGGCGTTTTTCGCTCATCCTCGTACCAGCCTGAGGGTTTACTCAAATCCTCAGCGGAATAACAAAAAACCCGTTTTTAACAAAATCAAATTCTTTCCCTTGCGCTGCCTCCGCCCTGGAATTCCTCCCTCCTGTCATCTCCCGCCTCTTCCCAAGCTCGCGCGAGAATAAATAAGTCGCGCGATGCCACCGGCCTCTCCGCAGGCACGGCATTCCCGTCGTCGCTCGCTCTCTCGCTGCCTGTTCAACCCCCCCCTCCCCCGGTGGTGTGGGGGGGGATGCTGGGGAGGAGGAGACGGAGTGATGATAGTAACAATTGTGACGATAGTAACAATTGTGACGATAGTAACAATTGTGACGATAGTAACAATCGTGACGATAGTAACAATCGTGACGATAGTGACAATCGTGACGATAGTGACAATCGTGACGATAGTGACAATCGTGACGATAGTGACGATCGTGACGATAGTAACGATCGTGACGATAGTAACGATCGTGACGATAGTGACAATTGTGACGATAGTAACAATTGTGACGATAGTAACAATTGTGACGATAGTAACAATTGTGACGATAGTAACAATTGTGACGATAGTAACAATTGTGGTAACAATTGTGACGATGGTAACAATTGTGACGATGGTAACAATTGTGACGATAGTAACAATTGTGACGATAGTAACAATCGTGACGATAGTAACAATCGTGACGATAGTAACAATCGTGACGATAGTGACAATCGTGACGATAGTGACAATCGTGACGATAGTGACGATCGTGACGATAGTGACGATCGTGACGATAGTAACGATCGTGACGATAGTGACGATCGTGACGATAGTGACAATTGTGACGATAGTAACAATTGTGACGATAGTAACAATTGTGACGATAGTAACAATTGTGGTAACAATTGTGACGATGTAACAATTGTAACAATTGTGACGATGGTAACAATTGTGACGATAGTAACAATTGTGACGATAGTAACAATTGTGACGATAGTAACAGTAGTGACGATAGTAACAGTTGTGACGATAGTAACAGTTGTGACGATAGTAACAATTGTGACGATAGTAACAATTGTGACGATAGCAACAATTGTGATCACGGTGGGAGGTGTTGTTAACACGGCGCCGTGATGCCAGCGGAACGAACGGTGGAAATTTCGCCTCCGATGATTATCTCTCAGCAGCAGCAGTGGCGGCCCATCAGAGATTACCCCCCCCCCCCCGCGTGTAGCCTGAACACACCTTCGGGGCAAGCGCCGTTGGCGAGTAGCGGGACCCATGAAGGCCGTGGGCATGGTGGTACACGAGGGCGTGGGTGGCCAGCACCGTGCCCGGCCGCCTTTGTCTCCCCCACTGTACCCATTTGAGGCCGAGTCGACCTAGGGGAGGCCCAAGAACCGCTTTGGATAATTGCGTCACTGGTGTCGGGCGTGAGCGTGAATGGAACTTGGCTCGCCGGTTTAGCGGCGGAGCGAGCCGACTGCAACGACGACCGCTCTCCGCAGCACCAGCTTCGCCCCCCTCCCCCCGCTTGAGTTCACGCGGCCCACGGGCGGCGGTGTGCCGCGCCGTCCGCGAATTCGCGACCCGTTCGTTGTTGCCCGGCGGCCACGTGAGGCCGACTGCGACGCAGCGGCGTGCAGGCAATTTTTTTTTTTTTTCCCCACCGGCGATCCGCTGCTGCCGGCACTAATCGGGTACTAGAGGGGCGGGGGGGGGGGGCGGACATACGTTCGACCTGGGGAAACGGCGCCGCATGCAAATGATTTCGCACCATCGGTTACTTCTGTCATTGCAAGGGCCTCACCCCACCCCGCCCCGCTCCCTCCCCCCACCCCCACCCCTTCAGAGTTGGCGCGGGAGGCGGCGATGAGTTTCCGCGCCGTGCCCAACGTGTCGGCCGCTGCTGCTGGTGCCGCAGCGCTCGGCGCTCTACGTGGGCGCGCGCGACGCCATCCTCGCCCTGGACGCCCGCAACGTCTCCCGCGAGCTCCACCCCGCCGTGAGTGAGGGGGGGGACCCCGCCAGCGGCCGGGGGGACCCCCTAGCCGGGGCACCCGGGGCGTGGGGGCACCCGGGGGACGTGGATCTGGGGGGACGCCACTAGCCGGGGGACCGAAGGGCACCCGGGGGACAGGGACCCGGAGAGATCTGGGGGATGTGTGGATGGGGATCCGGGGGTAACAGGGGACCGCCGTAGCCAGGGGGACCTCCGTAGAGAACGGGGACCTCCGGAGAGACGGAACCCCGACGCTCGTGACCCAGGGACTCGGTGACTTACAGGTCCTGAGACTCGCGACCTCGGGCCGGCCCGTGAATCCTGACCCCGTGACCTCTGATGCCGCGACCTCGGGTTCACGCGGGTGACCTCCCCGCGTTTAACCTTCGTCTCTTTGAGGCGTCTGTTGAAGGCTCGGGCGGCGTGAACGGCCATGGGCTTCCCTCGACATCGTGACGCCTCGTGTTGAGTAGCGTTGTTGTTGTTGTTCCCAGAGTTCTGTGTTTGTGTCTGTGAACGCCTGTGCTTGTCAAGCCGTCTGCTTGACCATCGGTATGACTGCGTTGTGCGTCTGTTCGGCCGCCCGTCTGCGTGTCCGTCTCTCGAGCGCTCGTATCTGGCCGTGACCCTCTTGCCTCTGTGTCTGTTTGCCTCTATCTCTCTCATCAGCTCTCCTGGAAGGCTGACAGCCAAATGAAGATGTGTCAGTCGAAGAGGAACAGCCAGGTACCGTAAACTAATGCACGCTTTTCTTAAATATAGCTATTTTATTCAGATGCAGCCTGGCTATCACAAATGATAGCTCAACGATGTGGCTTATCACGTGGAAATAATTGATAGCAGCCAAATACTCTTGAACACGTTTATAAATGCGGAGGAAAAACCGGAGGACCCGGAGAAAAATCCACGCGACCACGAGGAGGGACACCGTAAACTCCGAATACAGAACGGGCGTCAGGGTCGGGATCGAACCCACGGCCTCCTGCGCACCGGGCGAGGTAGTTAACATCTCCCAGCCACCGTGGCGCCCCAATCCTTTTACATCCACGGGGGGGGGGGGGAGGGGGCGGTGGCATTGCGACCGTGTGGATTCCATAACGCTGCGGGGAAACCCCGGTGTGTCCCGTTAGGGTCTCGTGGGCGCGTGCGGTCCAATCGTCGTCAGCGTGAGAATGGGGGGCCGCGTTGTGAGCGTGAGGGGTGGCCCGGTGCGAGCGTGAGGGACGCCCTGTGCCGCAGAGGGAGTGCTTCAACTTCGTGCGGGTGCTGCACCGACTCGACGGCACGCGGCTGTACGCGTGCGGCACCGGCGCCTTCCAGCCCAAGTGCGCCTACATCGTGAGCGCTGCCGCCCCCCCGCCCTCCGCCACCGCCGCCGCCACGCGCCAGGGGGGGTGGGGACGCGTGCGTGGGTGTTCCGTGGGGTTCCGTGGGTGTTCCGTGGGTGTTCCCGAGCGTGCGCGGTTCGATTCCCTCTCACCGGTGACGGTCGTCCGAACCGGTCCCGGGCCTCCGCTCGGGTGGCTCGGCCTCAAACGAGCACCCGGCGTGGCGGCGTGCGGTAAAACATCGTCACTGGGGAGACAAAGGCGGCCGGGCGTGGTGCTGGCCACCCACCCCCCCCCCCCGCTCGTGTGCCGCGCCGGCCTTCCAAGGTGCTCGTGAACAACACTTGTCCCAAAGTCTGTTGAGGCTACACGGTGGGGGATCTTTGTATTTATTGGTGGAGCAGTCGTGCAGTGGTTAGCGCACCACACTATGAACACGCACCTTGGGGTGTTGTAGTGTTTCTGCATTGGCTTGTGTGGGTGAATATTACCGTGTCTGTTGAACTTCTTTTGCACCGCACGTAGCCAACCGTGCTAATCGGAGGTGTGGGGGAAGGACAACAAACTAAACACAAAAAACTGTTATAAAAAAAAGAGTTTTCAATCTAGATGATTTAAAAGTGCACGTTAGTGCTTTGTTGTGTGTTGATGGGAGCCGGTGTGCGTTCTGGCACGAGTTCACGCGTGCTGGCGTGACCTGTGGCTGTGACCCCGTGCGACCCCCCCCCCGTGCGACCCCGCGTGTAGAACGTAACCGACTTCTCGTTTGTGAAAAATCCTGGAGGGACCGTGATGGAGGAGAACGGCAGGGGCAAGTGCCCCTTTGACCCCGAGCAGAGGCACACCTCGCTGATGACCGGTGCGTGTCCATCGCAGCTCCCACATTGCCCTCCGCTCACCCACGCCACACCACACACCTCGCTTCACCACACGCACGCTCTGCATTTACCCGCACGCCACACTAAAGATCCCACGCACACACCGCTGTACGCATCGCGCATCCTACACCCACCCACCCACCGCATCCTACGCACCCTCTGCATCACCTCACCCCTGCTCGAGTCATCGCGGCCGTCCCGTCGACCTCCCGGCTGATTTGGCTGCAGGGAGACAGCGCGGCAGTGCGGGGGACCACAGCGGAGAGGGATCGCGGCGATCTCGCGGTTGGAGAGCTCCGTGCGTCGCCGCATTCGGGGGCCGCGTCTCGCGTCTCCGTTCTCGGCTGCGCCGGCCGGTGCCGCGCAGCGCCGGCAAATTCGTTCGTTTTTATCATCGGGCGCACGCCTGCCGAAACCCTCCATGGAAAACTCAACATTCCCCACGTGAAAAAAAGTCTCCCCCATCCCCCCGTCTCTAATCTTTAATCGAGCGTCGACGCCGGTGGAAGCGTTACGCTCGACGAGAGCGACGGCCGTGACGGTGACGGCGGCATCGCGTCCCCTCCCTCTGCAGGAGGAGAGCTCTACTCGGGCACGCGCAGCAACTACCTGGGCACCGAGTCGGTGGTGCAGCGGAGCCCTAGCAGCATGTCCAGCGAGCTAACGAGCAGCTGGCTGTACAGTGAGTTCGCCCCCCCCCCCCCTTCTCTCTCCCCCCACCACCCCCCGCCAATTTGTGTAGAAATTCAAATCCGCAGACTTTTGCGCGTGGGCCGCGCCGTGACTCTGCACGCCGTCAACGCCGCTCCCCGCGACGCCGGCCGCAGGGAACGGCGAACACGCGGCGGTTGCTGTCCCGACGGATGTCGATTATTTCTCCGCGTGATAAATTATTATTATTGATTATATTAATCGGCGGGGGGGGAGGGGCAGAGGGGCCGGGATTGACAAACATCGGACTGACTCTTTATTACAATTTTACGCCTGTGATTTTTGCCCCTTCGAGTCGGCCTACGCTCAGCCGCTGCGATAACTAAAACGCAGTAGAATCCATGATAATGACTGGCAGGACGGCCGCTGATAATTTAAAATAGCGGATAATAAAAAATTTAGAACCATTTTCCACGGATCTCTATGCTAAAAAAAGCACTAATACAGCAAAACCTTGAATTGTGAGTAACTTGGCCTTGCGAGTGTTTTGCAAGACTAGCAGAAATTTTAACAAAATATTAATTTGATAAACGAGCGAGGGTCTCGCAACACGAGCGGTGTACGTGTAGACGCTTTGTACTGCCGAGCGTCACGCGATCGCAACCGACGTACGAGTGCTTTGACGTACGAGTGCTTTGACGTACGAGTGCTTTGACGTACGAGTGCTTTGGATTACAAACACGTTTCCGGAACGAATTGTGCTCGCAATCCCAAGGTTTTACTCTTTTGGGGTATAAATTATGTTTAAGTTAAGAAAATTGAGGCGATCACATGGAGAACATATTTTTTGGTTTAAGCACCTAAAAACAAGTGTATCAATGTGCACTTGTTTTTAGGTGCGCGCGGTTAATCCGCAAATCGGATAAACCGCCCGCGGATGATCGAGAGTCGACTGCACGTGCACGCACGACGACGTTGTCGGCGTTGTTGTTGTATGTTGTCGGTGTTGTTGTCATTGTTGATGTTGTCGACGTTGTTGGTGTTGTTATTGACGTTGTTGGTGTTGTTGTCGGCGTTGTTGTTGACGTTATTGGTGTTGTTGTTGGCGTTGTCATTGGCGTTGTTGTTGACGTTATTGGTGTTGTTGTCGGCATTGTTGTTGTTGTTGTCGGTGTTGTTGTCATTGTTGATGTTGTCGACGTTGTTGGTGTTGTTATTGACGTTGTTGGCGTTGTTGACATCGGCGTTGTTGTTGTTGGCGTTGTTGTTGGCGTTGTTGTTGACGTTATTGGTGTTGTTGGCGTTGTTGTTGGCGTTGTTGTTGGCGTTGTTGTTGGCGTTGTTGACGTTATTGGTGTTGTTGTTGGCGTTGTTGTTGGCGTTGTTGTTGGCGTTGTTGTTGTTGTCGGCGTTGTTGTTGACGTTGTTGTTGGTGTCTTGGCCGCGCAGACCCGACGTTCGTGGCGTCGGAGTTTGTGAACGAGAGCGAGTCGCGGGAGCAGGACAACAAGGTCTACTTCTTCTTCTCGGAGACGGCCATGGAGTTCGACTTCTACTCCAGGGTGGTGGTGCCGAGGGTCGCGCGCGTCTGCACGGTGAGGAGGCGTCGGGGCGGGGCGGGGGGGTACGAAGAGAGGGAGAGACGCGGGTGTGCTGACCCCCGCGGCACGACGGGGGGCAGGAGGGTGGCAGCGCGGCGGTCGCCGCCGGCGCCTCGCGGCCGGAGGAGCGGGCCTGGGGGTCAATTCCAGAACTCGGGCGACTCTCCGGGTGGAGTTTTGCGCGTTCCCACGGCAACGTAGGTGACGCACGCATGAAGCCGTCCCGGGCCTCCCCGGTGCGGTCGCGTGTAAAGCGTCGGCGCCACGCGCGGTTACCGGTCGTCCACCCCGCCTCGTGCGCCATGGCCGTGCACCAAGGGGGGGGGGCCGCTCGCTTACGGCGCTTGCCCGCGGTACTTGCCCCGTGCGAAGGACGAGCTGGGGAACGTCGTCGTCCCGCGTTCCCCAGGGTGACACGGGCGGCCTGAAGAAGCTGGAGAGGAAGTGGACGACGTTCCTCAAGTCGCGGCTCGACTGCTCGCTGGGAGGGACGGCGTTCGCCGGACTCCGGCACGTCGCGTCGACCCGCGGCCTCCGTGGCCGGCCCGGCACCGTGTTCTACGCCCTCTACACGGACCGCTGGTGCGCGACTCGTCCTCCGCCCCACGCCCCGCGGGTACCGACGCGCGGTCGCCGCGGGCTCTGACGCGCGGTCGCCGCGGGCGTCCTTGCAGGGGCGGGGGCGCCGTCTCGGCCGTCTGCTCGTACCGCGTGGACGAGGTGCGGCGCGTCTTCTCCGGACGCTTCAAGCACCGGGGAGGGGTCGACCGGCGGTGGGCCCCCTACGCGGGGGCCCTGCCCGCACAACGGCCCGGAGACGTGAGTACCGGCAGTGCGCGCCACGGTAGACTCCACGGTAGACTCCACGGTACACGTGACTGTACACGTCACTGTACACGTCACGGTACACGTCACTGTACACGTCACGGCACACGTCACGGTACACGTCACTGTACACGTCACTGTACACGTCACGGCACACGTCATGGTACACGTGACTGTACTCGTGACTGTACACGTGACTGTACACGTAACTGTACACGTCACTGTACACGCGGCGCTCGCTGTGCACGCGGTGTGGACTCCAGCACTCTCTAGGACACACGGCCGTCCGCTCCCCCCCACCCCCCCTCGCAGTGTCCCCTGGGCTGGGACTCGCAGACGCTGCCCTCCGAGACGCTCAACTTCGTCTCCGACCACCCCCTGATGGACGAGGCGGTGAAGGCCGAGGGGGGCCGGCCCTGGCTGCTGGTGCCGGGAGTGGCCTACAACCGGCTGCTGGTGGTCGACATGGCGGCGCTGGACGGCAAGAGCTGGAGGACGCTGCTGCTGGGCACAGGTGGGGGGGCCCCAACACACAGAGACCCCCAACACACGCAGACCCCCAACGCACGGAGACCCCCAACGCACGCAGACCCCCAACGCACGGAGACCCCCAACACACAGAGACCCCCAACACACGGAGACCCCCAACACACGCAGACCCCCAACACACGGAGACCCCCAACACACGGAGACCGCCAACACACGCAGACCCCCAACGCACGCAGACCCCCAACACACAGAGACCCCCAACACACAGAGACCCCCAACACACGCAGACCCCCAACACACAGAGACCCCCAACACACGGAGACCCCCAACACACAGAGACTCCCAACACACGGAGACCCCCAACACACAGAGACCCCCACACACGCAGACCCCCAACACACAGAGACCCCCAACGCACGCAGACCCCCAACACACAGAGACCCCCAACACACGGAGACCCCCAACACACAGAGACTCCCAACACACGGAGACCCCCAACACACAGAGACCCCCACACACGCAGACCCCCAACACACAGAGACCCCCAACACACGCAGACCCCCAACACACGCAGACCCCCAACACACAGAGACCCCCAACACACGCAGACCCCCAACACACGCAGACCCCCAACAAACAGAGACCCCCAACACACAGAGACCCCCAACACACGCAGACCCCCAACACACGCAGACCCCCAACACACAGAGACCACCAATACACAGAGACCCCCACACACAGAGACCCCCAACACACAGAGACCCCCAACACACAGAGACCCCCAACACACGGAGACCCCCAACACACAGAGACCCCCAAACACAGAGACCCCCAACACACAGAGACCCCCAACACACGCAGACCCCCAACACACGGAGACCCCCAACACACAGAGACCCCCAACACACGCAGACCCCAACAAACGGAGACCTCCAACACACGCAGACCCCCAACACACGCAGACCCCCAACACACAGAGACCCCCAACACACGGAGACCCCCAACACACAGAGACCCCCAACACACGCAGACCCCCAACACACGCAGACCCCCAACACACGGAGACCCCCAACACACGGAGACCCCCAACACACAGAGACCCCAACACACGCAGACCCCCAACACACGGAGACCCCCAACACACGCAGACCCCCAACACACGCAGACCCCCAACACACAGAGACCCCCAACACACGCAGACCCCCAACACACACAGACCCCCAATACACGGAGACCCCCAACACATGGAGACCCCCAACACACGGAGACCCCCAACACACAGAGACCCCCACACACAGAGACCCCCAACACACAGAGACCCCCAATACACAGAGACCCCCAACACACGGAGACCCCCAACACACGGAGACCCCCCAACGCACGCAGACCCCGAACACACAGAGACCCCCAACGCACGCAGACCCCCAACACACAGAGACCCCCAACACACGGAGACCCCCAACACACGGAGACCCCCAACGCACGCAGACCCCCAACACACGGAGACCCCCAACACACAGAGACCCCTACACACTCAGACCCCCAACACACAGAGACCCCCAACACGCAGGGACCCCCAACACACGCAGACCCCCAACACACGCAGACCCCCAACAAACAGAGACCCCCAACACACAGAGACCCCCAACACACGCAGACCCCCGACACACAGAGACTCCCAACAAACAGAGACCCCCAACACACAGAGACCCCAACACACAGACACCCCCAACACACAGAGACCCCCAACACACGCAGACTCCCAACACACGGAGACCCCCAACAAACAGAGACCCCCAACACACGCAGACCCCCACACACAGAGACCCCCAACACACGCAGACCCCCAACACACGGAGACCCCCAATACACGGAGACCCCCAACACACGCAGACCCCCAACACACAGAGACCCCCCACACACAGAGACCCCCAACACACGGAGACCCCCAACGCACGCAGACCCCCAACACACAGAGACCCCCCACACACAGAGACCCCCAACACACAGAGACCCCCAACACACGGAGACCCCCAACACACAGAGACCCCCAACACACAGAGACCCCCAACACACGGAGACCCCAACACACAGAGACCCCCAACACACAGAGACCCCCAACACACGGAGACCCCCAACACACAGAGACCCCCAACACACGCAGACCCCCAACAAACAGAGACTCCCAACACACGGAGACCCCCAACACACGCAGACCCCCAACAAACAGAGACCCCCACACACAGAGACCCCCAATACACAGAGACCCCCAACACACAGAGACCCCCACACACAGAGACCTCCAACACACGCAGACCCCAACACACATAGACCCCTACACACAGAGACCCCCAACACACGCAGACCCCCAACACACGGAGACCCCCAACACACGGAGACTCCCAACACACAGAGACCCCCAAGACACGGAGACCCCCAACACACAGAGACCCCCAACACACAGATACCCCCAACACACAGAGACCCCCAACACACGCAGACCCCCAACACACGGAGACCCCCAACACACAGAGACCCCCAACACACGCAGACCCCAACAAACGGAGACCTCCAACACACGCAGACCCCCAACACACGCAGACCCCCAACACACAGAGACCCCCAACACACGGAGACCCCCAACACACAGAGACCCCCAACACACGCAGACCCCCAACACACGCAGACCCCCAACACACGGAGACCCCCAACACACGGAGACCCCCAACACACAGAGACCCCAACACACGCAGACCCCCAACACACGGAGACCCCCAACACACGCAGACCCCCAACACACGCAGACCCCCAACACACAGAGACCCCCAACACACGCAGACCCCCAACACACGCAGACCCCCAATACACGGAGACCCCCAACACATGGAGACCCCCAACACACAGAGACCCCAACACACGCAGACCCCCAACACACGGAGACCCCCAACACACGGAGACCCCCAACACACAGAGACCCCCAACACACAGAGACCCCCAACACACAGAGACCCCCAACACACGCATAGCCCCACACACAGAGACCCCCAACACACAGAGACCCCCAACACACGCAGAGCCCCACACACAGAGACCCCCAACACACAGAAACCCCCAACACACAGAGACCCCCAACACACAGAGACCCCCAACACACCCCTGAATTCCCAGTGTTGGGCCCCGGCCCCTGAATGGGTGCGTGTGTCTGTGCCGCGTCTCGGCCGCCCCCCCAGACGCGGGCGCGCTGCACCGCGCCGTGCTGCCGGAGTCGCGCGGAGATCCTCACCTGGTGGAGGAGCTGCAGGCGCTGGGGCAGCAGGAGCCGGTGCTGTCCATGGTGCTGACCCACGACCAGGTGACCCCTCCTAGTGCGGTGCACTCACAACTCACAACTAGTGCGGTGCACTCACAACTCACAACTAGTGCGGTGCACTCACAACTCACAACTAGTGCGGTGCACTCACAACTCACCCACTAGTGTGGTGCACTCACAACTCACAACTAGTGTGGTGCACTCACAACTCACCCACTAGTGTGGTGCACTCACAACTCACAACTAGTGCGGTGCACTCACAACTCACAACTAGTGTGGTGCACTCACAACTCACAACTAGTGCGGTGCACTCACAACTCACAACTAGTGCGGCGCACTCACAACTCACAACTCACCCACTAGTGCGGTGCACTCACAACTCACAACTAGTGCGGTGCACTCACAACTCACAACTCACCCACTGGAACGGTGCAACTCGCTACTAGTCTCAAGTACTCGCCACTACTGTGGCGCGCTCGCTATCTCTGCCCGCCGACTGGTGGCGTTTATTGGCGTGGCCGAGCCTGACCGCAAGCTCGCGTGCGGTGCGTGTGCGGTCCTGTGCGGCGTGCGGCGTGTACGTGCGGTGTGTACGTGCGGTGTGTACGTGCGGTGTGTACGTGCGGTGTGTACGTGCGGTGTGTACGTGCGGCGTGTACGTGAGACGTGTACGTGCGGCGTGTACGTGCGGCGTGTACGTGCGGTGTGTACGTGTGGCGTGTACGTGCGGCGTGTACGTGAGACGTGTACGTGAGACGTGTACGTGCGGCGTGTACGTGCGGTGTGTACGTGTGGCGTGTACGTGCGGTGTGTACGTGAGACGTGTACGTGAGACGTGTACGTGAGACGTGTACGTGAGACGTGTACGTGCGGCGTGTACGTGCGGCGTGTACGTGAGACGTGTACGTGCGGCGTGTACGTGCGGCGTGTACGTGAGACGTGTACGTGCGGCGTGTACGTGCGGTGTGTACGTGCGGTGTGTACGTGCGGCGTGTACGTGCGGCGCAGACCTCGGTGGTCGTGGCCGGCCCCTCGGGGGTGGTGCAGCTGCCCGTGTGCCGCTGTGGCCGCTACCGCGCGTGCTGGGACTGCGTACTGGCGCGGGATCCCTGCTGCGCCTGGGACCCCCAGCGGAGGCTGTGCAGGCGTCACGGCGGGGAGACCGGCGCCGGGTGAGCGGGGCGGCAATCGCACAAAGACAAAGACACCCCCCCCCCCCCCCCCCCGTAGCCTTCGCAGACTGTTAGCGAGAACTTCGCACGAGGAGGTGGGCCGCCAGCACTACACCGACGGTGATGATGTTTACACATCACACCGGGTACTCATTTGAGGCCGAGTCGACCTAGGGGAGGCCCAGTACCGGTTATAATAATCGTCACTGGGTGTTGGCCGTGAGCGGGAATCGAACCCGGGTCGCCGGGCTCGTAGCGCAGCGTAGCGCTGACCGCTGCACCGCCGCTCCCCCATCCCCCTCCCCTGTGTGCCCCCCCCCACCCTCCCCACAGGTCGTGGCTGCAGGACGTGAGCGGTGGTGACGCGACGACGCTCTGCTCCGCTCACCCGCCAGGTCGGTGCTCACCGCGCTGCACTCCGCTGTCTCTCCCTCCCCGTGTCTCCACTGTTTCTTCCTCCCCGTGTCTCCACTGTCTCTCCTTCCGCATGTCTCTCCCTCCCCGTGTCTCTCCCTCCCCGTGTCTCTCCCTCCCCGTGTCTCTCCCTCCCCGTGTCTCTCTCTCCCCGTGTCTCTCCCTCCCCGTGTCTCTCCCTCCCCGTGTCTCTCCCTCCCCGTGTCTCTCCCTCCCCGTGTCTCTCCCTCCCCGTGTCTCTCCCTCCCCGTGTCTCTCTCTCCCCCTGTCTCTCCCTCCCCGTGTCTCTCCCTCCCCGTGTCTCTCCCTCCCCGTGTCTCTCCCTCCCCGTGTCTCTCTCTCCCCGTGTCTCTCCCTCCCCGTGTCTCTCCCTCCCCGTGTCTCCACTGTTTCTTCCTCCCCGTGTCTCCACTGTCTCTCCTTCCGCATGTCTCTCCCTCCCCGTGTCTCCGCTGTCTCTCCCTCCCTGTGTCTCTCCCTCCCCGTGTCTCTCCCTCCCCGTGTCTCTCCCTCCCCATGTCTCTCCCTCCCCGTGTCTCTCCCTCCCCATGTCTCTCCCTCCCCGTGTCTCCACTGTTTCTTCCTCCCCGTGTCTCCGCTGTCTCTCCCTCCCCATGTCTCTCCCTCCCCGTGTCTCCGCTGTCTCTCCCTCCCCATGTCTCTCCCTCCCCATATCTCTCCCTCCATGTGTCTCCGCTGTCTCTCCCTCCCCGTGTCTCCGCTGTCCCGTCCTCACCGTCGTCTCCGCCGCCCCCGCGTCGCGTGCAGACGTGGTGGCCGTCCGCGTGGCGCTGGCGCCGCTGCTGCTGCTGCCCTGCTCCCCCCCCTCCCGCCTGGCTCGCCTCTCCTGGGAGCGAGACTCCGGCCCGGCCCCGGGGCAGCCGCTGCCCCGGGCGGGCCTGCTGCTCCGCCAGGGCGCCCCCCCGGCCCCCCGGGATCTCACGGGCACATACCTGTGCTGGGCCGAGGAGGGCGGCCACCGGCGCCTCGTCGCCGGCTATACCGTGCAGCTTCCGGGCTCTTCCTCCTCCTCCTCGTCGTCGACCGCCTCCTCCTCCGAAACCGAGCGGAAGTCAAACGGGCGGCAGGCGAGGCCGGACCCAACGACGGGCACCGCGGCCACGTCAGAGTCGGCGCACGGCGTGCCCGGTAAAGACGCCTCCGCGTCCGATTCCCCGCCGGGGTTCGGCCCGGGGTTTTTGGTCGGCCTGCTGGCGACGCTCGTGCTGGCGGCGGCGGTCGCCGCGAAGAGGCGCTTCTTCCCAAACGCCGCCTTCCCGTGCTCGCCCGGCGCGGACGACGTTGCCGACGCGCCGCCAGCGACGCCTTGAGGGCTCCCTCGTCACGAGGGGCGGTGGGGACCCTTCGGAGGTCTCTCGCCGAGGGGAGACGCGGACGCCGAAGCGCAAGGTGTCGGGGGGGGGGCGGGGGGGGGGGGGCGGATGGGGACTGCGATGCCCTCGCGAGCCGGAGAAGTAGGAGTGAGACGTAGAAATTCCATGGTGGTTTGAAGGTGCCTGGTTAAACTCAACCGGCTTGAAAGGATCGACAGAGACCGTACGGCAACTGTGTGATGGCTGGGTTGTGAAGGCGAGTGGGGGGGGGGGGGGTGGGGCGAGTGGGGGTGTGGGTTGGAGGATGTGATGGCGAGGATCAGCAAGTCCTGCGGGGGGCAGTTGGGGGGCTGGTGGGCCTCACCTTGCGTGGCATTGGCCGCCACCTCCGTGTGCTTCTGCAGGCCGTGCTGCAGGCCGAGCTGCGGCGAGTTGTTCGGCTCATCCAAGTACTCGAGGCACCGTTTGGTGTCCTGCACGCGCACGCAGAGCGCCTCCGTATGGCTCGCGCAGTCTGTTGGGGCAAGCGCTGTGAAGCGTAGGGGGCGATGTTTACACACCGCACCGTTTGACGCCGAGTCGACCTAGGGGAGGCCCAGAACCGGTTCAGATAATGGTCACTGGTGTTGGCTGCGAGCGGGAAACGAACTCGGCTCTCCAGGTGCATAACGCAGCGCACGAACCGTTAGCATTAGCCCTCCACCTGAACGGGTGAGAGGCTGAACCAGGTGAGAGCCTGAACCCCGTTGAGAGCCTGAAATGATGATAGCTTGACCAGGTGAGAGGCTGAACCAGCTAAGAGTCTAAATGAGAGCCTTAATGGGTGAGAGGCTGAACCAGGTGAGAGGCTGAACCAGGTGAGAGTCTGAATGAGAGCCTTAATGGGTGAGAGCCTGAACCAGGTAACGGCCTGAACCAGGTGAGAGCCTGAATGAGAGCCTTAATGGGTGAGAGGCTGAACCAGGTGAGAGGCTGAACCAGGTGAGAGGCTGAATGAGAGCCTGAAATGATGATAGCTTGACCAGGTAACGGCCTGAACCAGGTGAGAGTCTGAATGAGAGCCTTAATGGGTGAGAGGCTGAACCAGGTGAGAGGCTGAATGAGAGCCTTAATGGGTGAGAGCCTGAACCAGGTAACGGCCTGAACCAGGTGAGAGCCTGAATGAGAGCCTTAATGGGTGAGAGGCTGAACCAGGTGAGAGGCTGAACCAGGTGAGAGGCTGAATGAGAGCCTGAAATGATGATAGCTTGACCAGGTAACGGCCTGAACCAGGTGAGAGTCTGAATGAGAGCCTTAATGGGTGAGAGGCTGAACCAGGTGAGAGGCTGAATGAGAGCCTTAATGGGTGAGAGCCTGAACCAGGTAACAGCCTGAACCAGGTGAGAGCCTGAATGAGAGCCTTAATGGGAGAGAGGCTGAACCAGGTGAGAGGCTGAACCAGGTGAGAGGCTGAACCAGGTGAGAGCCTGAACTGATGAGAGGCTGAACCAGGTGAGAGGCTGCACCAGGTGAGAGGCTGAACCAGGTGAGAGGCTGAACCAGGTGAGAGGCTGAACCAGGTGAGAGCCTGAACCAGGTGAGAGGCTGAACCAGGTGAGAGGCTGAACCAGGTGAGAGAGCCTTGAGCTGCTTCTTGGAGGTGCACGGCGGTGTCTGTGATGCCGCTGTCGGTGCAGCCACGGAGGCGCTCCGGTCCAGCCAGGCCGGTCGTGGTCACGGCCGCGCGCTGGCCCCGTGATGACGGCCCCACGCCGCGGGAACGGCGCGACTCGCTAGCCACGGGGATTATTATGAATGGGGCCACCCCCCCCCACCCACCCGCTACCCCCGGGTGTCCTCACCAGGCTGTTGAGCTTGAGAGCGAGCTTGATGTCATTGACGAGCTTCTGTACCTTGGCATCGGCTCGCGGCTCTGGGGACGCGCAACGGCGGCGGGTCGTGAACGCGCGACGCGCACAACGCGTCTGACAGCCGCTCCAACCACAACCCTTCACTAAAACCGCAACATCCACAACCACCGCCAACAGCTACAACTTACACCACATCCGCAACCGCCACCTCATCCGCAAACGCCACCGCATCCACAAACACAACGTCCAGTACATCAACAGCAGCTCCATCGAGTACAACCATAAGCACCACAACATCCACCACAACCACCACTACATCCACAACAACTGCAACATCCACAACCACCACCAAGATCCACAACTACAACATCCACAACCACCACCAACATCCACAACTATCACATCCACAACCACCACCAAGATCCACAACTACAACATCCACAACAACCACCGCCAAGATCCACAACTATCACATCCACAACCACCACCAAGATCCACAACATCCACAACCACCACCACCAACATCCACAACTATCACATCCACAACAACCACCACCAAGATCCACAACTATCACATCCACAACCACCACCAAGATCCACAACATCCACAACCACCACCACCAACATCCACAACTATCACATCCACAACCACCAAGATCCACAACTCTCACATCCACAACCACCACCAAGATCCACAACTATCACATCTACAACCACCACCAAGATCCACAACTACAACATCCACAACCACCACCAACAACCACCACCAACATCCACAACTATAACATCCACAATCACCACCAACATCCACAACTATAACATCCACAACATCCACAACCACCACCAACATCCACAACCACCACCAACATCCACAACTATAACATCCACAACATCCACAACCACCACTAACATCCACAACTATAACATCCACAACATCCACAACCACCACCAACATCCACATCTATAACATCCACAACATCCACAACCACAACCAACATCCACAACCACCACCAACATCCACAACCACCACCAACATCCACAACTATAACATCCACAACATCCACAACTATAACATCCACAACATCCACAACCACCACCAACAACCACCACAACCACCAGCAACATCCACAACAACTACAACATCGACTGCTCGGACCTGGGCTTCGAATGCGTGGGTTCCGTCCAGGCACTCCGGTTTCCTTTCACGTGGATAATTACTCATTGATTGGCCGATAACACCCTTCATATATAGAGGACTGCAGAGCTCAGGGTGACATTTAGGCGCCGGCTGCTGCGTTCCCCGCTCGTCAGTGATTCCTCCTCGAGCCTCCGAGTGGGCCGCTCTCTCTGCCCGAGAGCGAGCGGCGGATGGTGGCGCCGCGCTGTGAGTCGACATGGCTATTTTTGTTGTCACCGGAAGCGGATGGACTTGGCGAGAAAGGGGGAATTGCCGGAGCTTCACGGCGAGCAGGGCGGTGCCGGTGCACAACGCCGAACGGCGAGCGTTGCCGGCGCGCGAGATATTCGTCGACTCGACGGTCGCTGTGGTGGAACGGCAGACGGAGCGGGCAAGGCGGCGGCAGCAACGCGCCGTGGTGAGCCAGCGGCAAATGTTTTCACCTCTGCATTCGTAGAATCAACGTCACGCGTTTAAGAGATTCAGTGAAACCTTAGATCGCGGGCACAATTCGTTCCGGAAACGTGTTTGTAATCCAAAGCACTCGTACGTCAAAGCACTCGTACGTCGGTTGCAATCGCGTGGCGCTCAGCAGTACAAAGCGTCTACACGTACACCGCTCGTGTTGCGAGACCCTCGCTCGTTTATCAAGTTAATATTTAGTTAAAATTTCTGCTCGTCTTGCAAAGCACTCGCAGGCCAAGTTACTCGCAATCCAAGGTTTTGCTGTACTTTGGCTGCTTTAATTTTGCGTGCGATCACGAGCCACTTTCTCATGAAGCTGCCGGTCGCGACAGCCAGGCCACTTACTGAAAAAGAGCCGCGTCGCTCCAGTAGGCCCTTTCCTGGTGAAAAAATAAAAAGTTATTTTTTTTCCTTCCGTCGTCGCCTGTCACTCACCCGCCTCCTCGTCGTCCTGGGACGTCTGCTCCTCTGCGGATCCCTTCGCGTCGCTGTCGGTCAGCCTGCCGTCGCCCACCGCACATCAAAGGCAAACGCCTGTAGCGGACTGCCGAGGCAAGTGCTTTCAAGTCGGCACCTATTCAGGCTGACGTGGCACACGAAGGGGTAAGGTGGCCAGCACCAAGCCCCGACCGGTATTGTTTCCCCACCGTTGATGTTTTGCACACCGCACCAGGTACTAAATTTTTTAAGGTTCGGCCAACCTAGGGGAGGGCTCGGGACCAGTTCAGATATCAGTCACCGTGTTGGCCGTGAGTGGGAATTTGAACTCGGGTCGTGGGGTTCACAGGGCAGTGTGCTAACAGCTGCACTACTGCTCGCACCAGCGCACAAAAAGACAAAGATGAAGATCCCCTGAATAGCCTTAACAGACTGTAGGGGCAAGTGCTGTTAGCGAGCACCTACGAAGGTCGGAACAGCACACGAGGGGGTGGGTGGCCAGCACCGCGCCCGACCACCTTTGTCTCCCCGGTGGCGATGTTTACACACCGCACCAGGTACTCATTTGAGGCCGAGTCGACCTAGGGGAGGCCCGGGACCGGTTCAGATAATCGTCACTGGGTGTTGGCCGTGAGCGGGAATTGAACCCGGGTCACCGGGTTTATGGCGTAGTGCGCTAACCGCGACACTAACGCTCCGCACAAGTGCACGCACACTTACACACGTACACGTACATCTCTGCACCTGACCACACATGGGGAACACATCAAAAGGAAGTGTCTACAAAACAGCCAAAACCAAAACAACGGTCTTCACACACAGCAAATCAACACATGCAGGAGTAACTACTAACTACGCAAACAATGACAATGATTGCTGTGATGATGATGCCGGCGATGATGGCGATGATGATGGTGACCCGTTTCCCTGGCCTCTTTGGCTCGCTCCTCAACCCTGCGGCCTTTCTTTGGCGGCCCCCGGGTCAGGATCCAGCTCCACGTGTTTGCGGCCGCCCTTCTCTGCGTGCTTCAGCTTCTCCGGTTTCTACGGCGGCATCGACCGCTCCAGTTAAGGTTTTCTAGAGCAGGTCAACCACCACCATCAGGACCAACACTACCAGGACCACTGACACCATCACCACCACCACGATCGCTCTCCGCAGCGCCCACGCCCCCTCCCCCCGCTTGAGAGAGCCCCTCTAGTGGATATTGATTGGAGTAAATCGACAAATGGCTGATTGGGGTGGAGTTCTTATTCAGTGGTTGGCAACACTGCACCATGAACCCAGCGATCTCGGTTCAATTCCTGGGCGCAGCTAAAATTAGTGGCGAGGAAAACTTCCCCCTTCAACCCACACAAGAAATATGCATTTAAGGGTTGTGTTTAAGAGTTGGCGTTTAAGGGCCAACTCTTTAACGCAAACCCTTAAATTCAAGTAGATGCGTTTTACGGTTTGCGTTTAAGGGCCAACCCTTAAACGTAAATGGTGAAACACAATGGTTTGCATTTAAGGGGTGGAGTTTAAGGGTTAGTGTTTAAGAGTTGGCGTTTAAGGGTTGTATTTAAAGGTTTGCGTTTAAGGGTCAACTCTTTAACGTAAACCCTTAAACTTAAGTATATGCGTTTTAAACGTAAATGGTGAAACACAATGGTTTGCGTTTAAGGGTTGGAGTTTAAGCGTTGGCATTTAAGAATTGGCGTTTAAGTGTTGTGTTTAAAGGTTTGCGTTTAAGTGCCAGTTCTTTAACGCAAACTGTTAAACACGGTTTTAAGTGTTGGTTTTTAAGGGTTGTGTTTAAGGGTCGGTTTTATGGGTTGGCGTTAAATTGGTGGTGTTTGATGGTTGGCGTTTAAGGGTTGGTGTTTAAGAGTTGGCGTTTGAAGGTTGTTTAAAGGTTTGCGTTTAAGGGCCAACTCTTTAAAGCAAACCCTTAACACAAGAAATATGCGTTTAAGGGTTGGCGTGTAACGGTTGCTGTGTAAGGTTTGGCGTTTAAAGGTTGGTGTTTAAGGTTTGTTGCATTTACGGATGTTTAAGAAATTGTAGATTGTTTCCATAGGGTGTTAATAGATTTAAACATGGTAAACAACATGCGTCCACATTGGTTTATAATAACATTCCATTCCATCTCATTAATAACAGTATATTAATCTGAATGGTATAGGTAGTGGAAGTATTAACATTACAAAGTGTACCTTTTCTGAGAAACCATCTGACATTTTACCCCTTTTTAACTGTATCATCTGTGACCAACTGCATACATATGTAGTGCCTTGGATTCACTCGGACGACAATCGCCTTTCTTCCACCGTCACTTTTATTTCCATCGTTCCGCACACACACACACTATATAATTTCTCCTCTCCGCGCTCCGCCAACTCGAACACTCGAATTCCCCTCAGCACCGTCCGCTCATACTCCTTGTCTCCCCACACAGTCTCTTCTTCTCTCCCCGCACACACAGTGGTTCTATCTCTATCTTCTCACACACAGTGACTCGTCTATCTCTTCACACGCAGTGACTCTGTCTATCTCTTCACACACAGTGACCAGTCTATCTCCTCACACACAGTGACTTGTCTATCTCTTCACACACAGTGACTCGTCTATCTCTTCACACACAGTGACTTGTCTATCTCTTCACATACAGTGACTTATCTATCGCTAACTCTCCCTGTACCTACCTATACCGTAATCTCCACTCTGCTAACACTAACTCTCGCTATCGCTATTTATTGTCCTCTGGCTTCGGCTCTCAATCTATTTCCCACTAACACTTGCCGGCTTCCCTCTTCGCATCTCTCTCTACCCGCTGCTGTCTCCACTTCTCGCCAACAACTCCCCCGCCGTCCAAATCAACTAGCGTTTTTATCCCCTTTCCAATCAGCCTTAATTAATTGCCACGTGTCTCGCTGGCATTTTCCCGCCTGCTCAGCACCTGTCCAACGGCCCAGACTCCGTGACGCCACTTAACGCTAGCAGCCTCTCGACCAATCACAGCCCTTGTCCCTTGACTCCCTTAATTACTTTGGCTTGCTTACACCACCCGTGACTTCATCACCTGCCCGACCTTACATGACCCACACTGTATGTACTGTACATGGCCAATTTACCCATGTGTATTTTCTACTCCACTACATCACCCCCCCCCCCCCCCCCCCGTAATGAAAGAACCTAGCCGTCCCCGGCTACGCTATACTCGAATTGGAGTAGTGGCGTGAAGCGGACAGAACGATGATAACATATATACAGAACGCACTCGCAGCACATAACCATTTTGTACAACCACCCAACGCACCACACAATGACACTCACACAACACCTTTATACAGAATCCCCAAACCCCCCAAAGTCAACGTAGTGTACTTCTCCTGGAACGGGTTCCCACTGCCGGCCCATCTCCCCTGCACGGGAAACCCTGCGGTAAGGGAGGGCCTCGCTCGTCTCGCCAACGAGGGGCGCTCCTGGGCTCCACCCTGCGCCCATCCCTGTCCCAGCGACACTCTGCTGGCGGGGCTGTCCGTCGTTCCCGGTCGGGACGGACATTGGTCCGGATCTGTGGCCGTTCAGTCGGCGTCCGGTTAGCAACCCTGCCCGAAAGGGGCGATCCTGCAGGCACACGGGGGGCAGATCTCTGGGACACGCGCACTTGTGACCTCCCCACAGGTTCGTCGGACACATCCAATACAGGACGCTCTCGGATGGGGGATGACGCGTCATATGGTAACACAAATTTCTTCAGGCGCGACGGGTGAACAAACCATGTCCGACGACCGAATTTTATTCGCACACTCTGATCCCGTAAAACCTCCACAATATCAACGGGCCCCTGCCAGGGGTAGTGAAACTTTGGGGATGTTCCCACCGGCACCATGGGGCAGTGCAACCAGGCTTTATCTCCAACACTCCACGGCTCTCGTGGCTGCTGCCTGCCGTACAATCTTTCGTTAGCGGCTTGTTGTCATGCCGTATTTTTAAATGCAGCCTCCCGGGTTTCCCTCAGACAATCTAAAGCTACCTGCATTGGAGCAGGCACCGTCGTAGATTTCTCTCGCTTCCGAATTCCCAATTTAACAATAGCCGGCGCTTCTGGTTCCCGTCCATACATTAGAAAAAATGGCGAGTACCCCGTTGAGGCATGCGGGGCCAATCTATACGTGGCCAGCGTCGCTGCAACATGCAGGTCCCAATCATCATGAGCGATGTTTACTTGGTGACAAAGCATGGACGTCAGCGTCCTATGCAGCCGCTCGACCATCCCATCAGTCTGCGGGTGGTACGGGGACGTCCGGATCTTTTTGGTCCCCAGCGAGTCACACACGTCTTTAATCAATTTCGATGAAAAATTTCTGCCTTGGTCAGTAAGCAATTGTTCCGGGGCCCCCTTATCTAAGACGTACCCTTTCAAGAAAGCCTCAGCGATCGACATCGCTGACTGGTCTACTAGCGGCCATGCCATCGGCCAACGAGTTAAGTATTCCATCCCGACGAGCAAATATTTGTACCCTCGGGGGGTGACGGGGAACGGACCCAAAATATCTAGTGCCACAATTTCGTTCACTCTCGAAACTTGAATCAATTGAAATGGGACACGATATGGCCGTGCCGGCGCTTTCCTCTGCGCACATTCCTGGCACGCTTTTACATGCTGTTTCACATCATTAAACATTCCCGGCCAGTAAAATTAATTTCCCACTGTCAACGCGGTCTTCTTCTCCCCCAAATGCATCAATTTCTCATGTATCTCGTTAATGAGTTTCCCCCGCAACACCCTCGGGACAACAATACATTATTTTTGTGCTTCCACATCCCAGCGAACAAGCAACCCCTCCGTCAACATCAAAAATGGGCAATCCTCCTATCCCCTTGAATGAGAGGCACGCAGCCTCATCCTGGTCAGCGAGGAATCCTCTACCTGCAGTTGCTTCCACTGTTTCAATGACAACCCCAACAATCCAATTTCTGCTCCAGGGATTATCCCTGGCACTCCCGAACCCGCTGCAGCGACCATTTGCGGAACCTCCTGCAGCGGCGGCCCGCAACGCAGCGAGCCCTCTGCGCACCGACACGTCTCAGCCGGTCGCGGCAACCTCGACAAAGCATCCATGTTTACATGGCGCGTTCCTTTCCTATGTTGGATCGTGAAAGAGTACTCCTGGAGGGTCTCAAGCCAGCGAACCATCTGCCCCGATGGCTGATCCATGCGCAGCGAGTACTGTAGTGCCGCGTGATCAGTGCGCATCAAAAATTCCCTGCCGTACAGATACGGTCGGTACTGCCGAACAAAATGGACAATCGCCAACAATTCTCTATGCGTCACACAGTATTTTTGCTCTGCCGGTGATAACACCCGGCTGCCATATGCCACCACTCTCTCGACACCATCAACCATTTGTGACAAAACCGGGCCTATGCCCGTATCACAGGCATCCGTGTCAAGTATAAACTGCTTCGTAAAATCCGGGTATCCCAACGGCGGTGCGTCCGCCAGTGCGGCCCGCAACGCTTCAAACGATTTCTGTTCAGCAATCCCCCATTGAAACTTTACACCTTTCCCGGTCAGCGTATGCAATGGTCGAGCAATCGTGGCAAAATCCTTAACGAACCGCCGATAATACGATGCAAAGCCCACAAAGCTACGCACTTCCCCTGCTGTTTTCGGCACTGGCCATGTACGCACACAACTCATCTTTTCCGGATCAGTGGCCACTCCTGACGCACTAACGACGTGCCCCAAATACTTCACCGATGTTCTCAACAATTGGCACTTCTGTGGTTTAAATTTCAATCCAGCGCGCCGCACTCTGCCAAAAACAGCGCGCAGCCGTTGCAAATGTTCATCGAAATTCCTACTGAAAACAATCACATCATCTAAATATATCAAACATGACTCCCACTGCAGGCCCGACAACACGAGTTCCATTAATCGCTGGAAGGTCGCCGGCGCTGAGTGGAGTCCCATCGGGAGCACGTTAAATTGATACAATCCTTGTGGTGTCCGAAATGCCGTTTTAGGTCTTGACTCTTTATCCAGGGGCAATTGCCAAAAGCCCGACAACAAATCGAGGGTTGAAAAGATTCTGGCACCGGACAGGGCGTCCAGCGAATCATCAATTCGTGGAAGCGGGTATGCTTCCGCCACCGAAACTTTATTTAATTTCCGATAGTCAACACAAAATCGCATGGTTCCGTCACGTTTTTTAACAAGGACAATAGGAGCTCCCCACGGGCTGGACGATGGGGCGATAATATCCTGCTCTAGCATTTCGTCAACAGATCGCCGAATACATTCTTTCTCAAGAGGACCTACACGATGTGAATTTAACCTGATCGGGGGTGCGTTCCCTGTGTCAATACGATGCTGCAACAACGTCGTTCGACCCACGTATTTCCCTGAACTGAACACATCCTTAAATTCCACTAGCAACGCATGCAACCTCGACCGTTGCACAGGCGATAACTCTGGGTTTTGTACGTAAAGATCCCTTAACCATTCCGGATTGTCCTCCTCCCTTGACAACATTTCATCCTGCCCCGTAGCAAAACATGTTTTTGTTTCTGGACCCGGCGCACCCGTTGCGTGCACCAACGTAGTGCCCCCTTGAATAACAACCTCTTCGTGCCCCGCGTTTACAATTTGAATGAAGGGATCACAATATTTGAGGGTGTCAACAGCACAATATTTGAGGGTGTCAACAGCACTCCCTCCTGTAGCTCATCCCAAGGCAATTCCTTCTTTAACCGTAGCGGTACCAATATTTGCGATGCAGGCGGGACGCGCACGGTGCAGCTCACCACGGCCTGCACCACAGCGTTCGCCACCGCAAATTTCGAAGGCGTCCCCAAAAATTTCATACATTTCCCCGACGGTAATTCCAAACAACCTTTTTCCACTGAAATCTTAATTGGCATCTTTTGCAAAAAATCCGTGCCCAACAAACATGGTACTGCCAAGGCCGTTGAAACCAAAACACTTCCTGTCACAATAACCTCCCCAATTTGAATTGTAGCAACCACACAGCCCATAATGCCCAAACTACCCCCGTTTGCCGCTACACATGGCCCTTCCACTGGAGCTAACGATCCAGGCGACGTCGGCAGCGACCGAAAAGTTTGCAACAAAATGAGAGTTGCCGATGCCCCGGTATCCACAATAACCCGTACGATAACACCTTGAATACATGCCATCACATCCGACGATCCCGGCGCGGCCCCCAACACACGATGTACCAACGCGCCCCACATATCCCGGCTATGCGTACTATCCGAACCCGATGAATACGGTTGAGATGACGCGGATGAGTGATGTGGATAGGGCGGCCGTGTATTGAATGCATCTCGACTCACCCGGGATCCTTGGTCTTGGGGGAACCGCCCGCCGTAGTTGTTCGGCGTCCACGGAGGACCACCTCTTCGTCTCCAGCAGTCGCGGGCGAGATGACTCCTCCGCCCGCACTCGTAGCATGTCCGATGCACGCCGTCTCCATATGCCCCGGGACGACGCCGTCGGTCTCCGGTCGACACTCCGGCCGCCGCTGCCATCGGCGACGCCTCGTCCACCACCACCGCCACCGTGCTCGCAGCCCCGGCAGGGTTCGTCAGCGACGGCTGCGCTACCGCCTCCGCTGATTCGTCTCGTATATCAAGGTTGACTTGTATGTTCCTGGCGATCAGCAACGATGACACGTCGTCGTCATCATGCTTGTCCGGGAGCGACGACGACTTTCAGTTCCTTTGCCAGCTGTAACATCTTCTCTTGCAGCAGGGAGTCCCAGCCCTCCTCGTCCATCGCCAGGTACGCAACCTGGGCGAGGGCCAGCAAGGCGCTGCGAAATGCCAGGGGGGACTCCGTGGCCTCCCGTTTCCTCTGTTGAAATCGACGTTTGGCGACCGACCGCGGCTCGTAGACCTTCCTCATTGCCGCAATAGCACCGTCCAATGTTTTTCTGAAAGCGGTAGGGAGTCCGTTAAACGTCGCCAAGGAGTCGTCATCCAATGCCGTCGGCAGTGCTCGTAACGCGGCACTCTCCGTCCACTTCAGGGACTCGTAAGCCGCATGGAATCTTCGTATGAATGCCGTCCAATCTCCCACCTTGGCCTCTAATCGTTGTACGTGTAGCCGTCGTGGCGGACCCTCCGACTGGTCGTCTTCATCGTCATCTTCTTCCAACCGCTCTGGCTGAGCGGCAACCTCCGGTGGTGGACCCGGTACGGGTAGTTGAATGCGGTTCTCCGTCAAGAAGTTCTGGAATTCCTCCGACAACTTCTCCATTCTGGCCTCCCACTGGGTCATGAGGACTCGCCAATCCTCCGGCAATCCCGGGCCTTCAGCACCACCCGAACCGCTGTCACCGTCCGGAGTACTGCCGGCCATCTGGCCGGGCTGCAAATCGTCGTTGTCGCTGTCGCCGCCCGAGTCCACTGGCACATTTCTCTTCTTTTCCGCTTTCCTTGACATCGTGGCGTGTTCCGTACTTTTTCTGACACCAAATATAGTGCCGTGAATTCACTCGGACGACAACCGTCTCTTTTTCCGCCGTCACTTTTATTCCATCGTTCCGTACACACAGTAATTCTCTCCGTGCTCCGCTAACTCGGACACTCCGATTTACTTCAGCATCGTCCGTGCATCCCCTTCCACACACAGTGTTTCTTCGCCTATCTCTTCACACACAGTGTCTTCCCTTCCACACACAGTAGTTCGTCTTCTATCTCCTCACACACAGTATCGCCGCTATCTCTTCACACGCAGTGACTTCCATCTATTCACACACAGGGACTCTATCTCTGCTAACGCTGACTCTCCCTATCGCTATTTACTGTCTTTGGGGTCCGGCTCTCTATCTATTCTTCCCTAACATTTCCAGCTGTCTTCTTCGTATCTCTTCACCCCTATCGCTATTTACTGTCTTTGGGGTCCGGCTCTCTATCTATTCTTCCCTAACATTTCCAGCTGTCTTCTTTGTATCTCTTCACCTCTCGCCAACAACTGCCCAGCAACAACCCTCCAGCAACAACTCCCCAGCAGCAACTCCTCTCCGTTCAAACCACCTCGCATTTTATCCCCTCTCGCATTAGCCTTAATTGCCACGTGGCTCGCTGGCCGTCTCCCGCCAGCCCGCACCTGTCCCCTTCATCAGACATCCAGACGCCACCACTTAACTCTAACAGCCTCTCAACCAATCACAGCCCTCGTGCCATGACTCCCTTAATTACTTCGGGTTGTTTACGCCACCTACGACTCGACCACCTGTTCGACCTCATGTGACCCGTTCTCCTTGTCTGTATGTACTGTATATGGCCAATTCCTATGCGTATTATTTACTCCACTACACTAGTACAGTACTAGTGTGTAGTGTATAGTGTAGTGTATAGTAGTTTAGTGTATAGTAGTGTATAGTGTAGTGTATAGTAGTGCATATTGTAGTGTATGTGTATAGTAGTGTAGTGTATAGTTGTGCATAGTGTAGTGTATAGTAGTGTATAGTTTAGTGTATAGTGTAGTGTATAGTGTAGTATACTAGTACAGCACTAGTGTGTAGTGTAGTGTATAGTAGTGTATATTGTAGTGTATAGTGTAGTGTATAGTGTAGTGTATAGTGTAGTGTATAGTAGTGTATAGTGTAGTATATAGTGTAGTGTATAGCACTATAGTGTAGTGTATAGTGTAGTGTATAGTGTAGTGTATAGTGTAGTTTATAGTGTAGTGTATAGTGTAGTGTATAGTAGTGTAGTGTATAGTAGTGTATAGTGTAGTATATAGTGTGGTGTATAGTGTAGTGCATAGTAGTGTATAGTAGTGTATATTGTAGTGTATATTGTATGGTATAGTGTAGTGTATAGTGTAGTGTATAGTAGTGCATATTGTAGTGTATATTGTAGTGTATAAGTGCATAGTGTAGTGTATAATAGTGTAGTGTATAATAGTGTATTGTATAGTGTATAGTAGTGTATAGTAGTGTAGTGTATAGTGTATAGTAGTGCATATTGTGGTGTATAGTAGTGTATAGTAGTGTAGTGTATAGTAGTGTATAGTAGAAAACATTGCCTCGTTACGCGGTAAATGATGCGGCACAACAGGAGGGAACTGCAGGGATGAGGCTCTCCAGTCTTTGTGCTGAGAATTAAAACAGCGCCAGGGTGGAGTGTCCCGTCCCTAAAGGCTCGTAGCTGTGACGGAGAGTGATCAGCGGACAGCCACCATGGTTGCCAGGTAAGGGGAGACTTCACCCGGAACTCTCCCCCACACGTGTTCCCCTTGAACATTGTCGCAATAAACGTACGATCAGGAATCTTTAAAATATCCGACCTTTGTTGTTCCGCAAGAATATTAACGCTCAAACTCGTATCGAACTCTTCATGAATTCACTTGGTCAAACAGTTCAGGTACTCGGCAAAGCATTTCACCACCCGGTATGCAACAGTTAAACAATCTACTGCAAATCAACACCGAAATGTCAAATCATCATCCACAGTTGACTTCCACATCGATGGAAGCCATTTGCTATGACGTCCAAGCCATTAAACACCGGAACAACGAACGTGCCATTCAAGTACATCTTGAAACCCATTATCTGAAGCAGTTTGTATTAAACAATAACTAAATAATAGAAACACGTTTACAATATTGAGCGAAGTTATAGTCACGGTCATTTTCCAACTTTAGCTCAACAGGACCACAAAAGCTCAGATATGTGGTGCATAATAAATGAATCAATCTGATTGAAATCATCAACTGGCTAACCACTTTTCGATTTCAACATCACCTTATAAAAGAATAACATTTAAAATATAAGCGCACAACTTTATCTATGTGATGAGCGCTGCACTTTCCGTTGTTTTCATGCAGGGGGCGCTGCAAACCTACGCACCCCCTGCATGGACGACGGAGGCGCAGGGACAGACGTTCGATTACGTTGGAATCGATCTGCAGACGGCGGTCTTCTCGCACGGCCAGCTCCGTGTCGCCTTATCTCGATCCCGCGGTCCCAAACAGTTGAAAGTCCGCATCGAACCGAACCCCCGGCAAGGCCATCTACTTAACGACGAGAGAAAATTAACACGAAATGCCCTTTTCAATGAAGTCTTCCAGATGTAAATTGATACAAGCATTTAATGAAGAAGTAAAATCATCCAATTCAAAACATAACACAATTCAAAGATGTTTCATTTTAAAACTTCAAAACGGAGCATGGGGTACTTGTGTGAATGCGTCCTTCGTGTGCCGTAAATGTTGTGACTTTCCTGGCCTGAAGGCCGTCAATGTGTTGGACCCTTATTGGTGCACAGCGTCTCAACAACAGCAGTGGGGTTTGCTTCAACCGATAGGTAACGAACATCCAGACGTCAATCAGCAAGGTGCATTTCTAGTCCCAGTTAGACAAAATCTACGTCAACACGTAAGACAAAACTACATATTCGTGTTGTAGAGAATGTACCTCCTCCTATACGTGTAACTTTCAAGTGGTATGCCTTGTAACTGATGAATGATCCGAGCGTGCGACCTATTTCAAAGACAATGAGTTGCTCCAGATGCTTCGTGGAACACAAAAACACCGTTTGACCTGTATCACAAGAACAACGGGTCTCACCTGAGTTCTCTGTACAGGTTACTTTCAAACACACACTTTGTCCTAACATCACTTATTCAATGTTTGACCCTTACAGATCAAATGTTACAAGTATGCACAAAACCAGACAAGTATACATTCTAAATTATTGTCAGGCATATTAACAAAATTGGATTACTGCAGTGAAATATACTGCATCACGTTACATCGTATTAACAAGAAACTTTTTAAAAAATGCACAGTCTGCTTCACAGTGTATGTAAAACATACTATTGTGTCATTCAAAACGAGTAGGCCATTGCATGCTGGCGTCTGAGTGAAAATGTAGCAAATTCTAAACATTACCTACAAACTACACAACTGAGATTACGCATCAATCATCGCCCCCTACTGACAGGCTCTTGTCCACATGCAGGCCGGTGCAGGGCCACCACCTTGTGCCACACAGGGGCAGCTGCTACTTGGGGATGCTCTTTGAGTGTTTCAGGCGAGTTACGACACAAACCTCCGAGTTGCTGAGGCGGTTAAGCAAGTACCGTGTAAATGCAATTATTATAACATAGTGAATGCTTGGGAGCTTATTGGCTCTTGCTCCTGGTTACAGATCTACCCAACCCATGGGCCCACAAAGTGTTCAACTTCACATTATTGTCATTAAAGGCCTGTGACAAAGGTGCATCTATTGCAGCGACATCGTCTCTGGCTTACACATCTACCGGGTCTCCACTTGACTTTGTATTGTCTAGGAGCAAGTCCACCCACACCTCCACTTCCACAAACTGCTGGGAGTTGCCTCACTCTGCCTCACAGTCAGAATCCTCCTCCTGCTTCACGATGTGAAGGTTCCACTTTGGAGTTGAATCTTCACATTTTACCTTCACTTCATCGCTCATCACTTCTTCACATTTCACCATCATCTCTTCATATTTCACCTTGATACCTTTAAAAGTGCCCAAGCTGGGATTTTCGTCCGGTTCTTGTTTCATGAGGGATGGGCTCATTGCGGCACTTTGACTTTCACAAGCTGATTTCAGACTCCACTCCTTGTGGATCTTCTGATGCTTTTGTGTTTTCTGGTGTACTTGAAGATGTAGTTTCTGTGCAAACGCTATCCCGCACAGAGTGCACCTGAAGGGTTTCTCTCCCGTGTGTGTTCTCTGGTGTACTTGAAGATTTGATGAATCTGCAAACGGCTTCCCGCACAGAGCACACTTGAAGGGTTTCTCTCCCATGTGTGTTCTCTGGTGTACTTCAAGATTTGATGAATCTGCAAACGCCTTCCCGCACAGAGTGCACCTGAAAGGTTTCTCTCCTGTGTGTGTTCTCTGGTGTTTTTTAAGAGCAGATGACCGTGAAAACGCCTTCCCACAAACACTGCACTTGAAGGGTTTCTCTCCCGTGTGTGTTCTCTGGTGTGTTACAAGAGCAGATGACTGTGCAAATGCCTTCATGCACACACTGCACTTGAAGGGTTTCTCTCCCGTGTGTGTTCTCTGGTGTACTTGAAGATGTGGTGACTGTGCAAACGCGATCCCGCACACAGTGCACCTGAAGGGTTTCTCTCCCGTGTGTGTTCTCTGGTGTGTTTTAAGAGCAGATGAATCTGAAAATGTCTTCCCACACACTGCACTTGAAGGGTTTCTCTCCCGTGTGTGTTCTCTGGTGTGTTTTAAGACCAGATGAATCAGAAAATGCCTTCCCACACACACTGCACTTGAAGGGTTTCTCTCCCGTGTGTGTTCTCTGGTGTGTTTTAAGAGCAAATGAACCTGAAAATGTCTTCCCACAAACACTGCACTTGAAGGGTTTCTCTCCCGTGTGTGTTCTCTGGTGTATTACAAGATTACATGACTGTGCAAACGCCATCCCGCACATCGTGCACCTGAAGGGTTTCTCTCCCGTGTGTGTTCTCTGGTGGTTCTGAAAAACTGATGGCCATGCAAATGCCTTGTTACACACAGTACATTTGAAGGGTTTCTCTCCCGTGTGACTTCTCTGGTGCCGTGTCAGATTTACAGTCCGGTCCGTGCTGTATGCACGCTGGTCGCATTGTTGACTTGTCGTACCGAGCTGCGCTGAGTGCCTTTGCTCCATCAGAACAATTCTGCAGAGGAAGCGTCAGCTGCAGACAGGAAAAAAGAATATCCACACCATCTACACGTCAGGCACAGAGGAATGCACACGTGACTTACACGTCTATACTTATTAATATATTCATGATGTAGTGAAAAAGTTTCCCAAATTCATCATATTTGATGAGCGTGCAAACGCCTTCACGTACAGAGTGCACCTGAAGAGTTTCTCTCCACGGGCTGCTATGGCACACAGTGAGAGGGAAAATGTCATTAATATGCCTGGAAGCCTTCATATCTTCAAGATGAATGATAACCCAAAACTCTAAGCACACAATTTCGGCTGCAAAATGAATATTTATGAAAGCTAAATTCAGCTGACATAGCAAAGGGTGTTGAAAACAATACTATTTGTGTAATGCAGAAATGCATTAATTAACGTTCAATCGCAACTCAGGTGTGAGTCCAGGCTTAGATGTCCTTGAATGCTGGGGATGAACAGTTCCGACTTCAGCTACATGTGTGTGCTGTGTTCACATCCTGTTTCCATTCGTATAAAGAGTTCCAGAGGAAAACAAAAATAAACTATTGTTTTGATATAACCTCCGTGTTCAATAGAGTTAATAGACTTAACTGCAAACACAAACTTGACACTGTCACACACTGCCATGAGTAAACAGGTGGTGGTGTGACCAGAACCATGCCTGGCCACCTTCATCTGCTCAGCATTAATTCTTCCTCACTCCACCAAGTAATGAATCGAGGATCAATCAACATAGCCGAGGCTATCCGTGTCTCTGTCTCTCTCTCCCCGTGGTGAAGGTGTTCCCCTCCACACATTCAGAGTCAACAGCGGCACGCGCTTAGCATCTTTCACCGATAGATACATTGACACACGTATTGTTGGTTCTTTCAGTAAAGTCACGTAGATAGAAAATAAAAATAACAGATTAAATTTTAATTTTGATTTAAAGCTTTCGTGACTGCAGTAATTCATATTCTTAGTTTTTTCGGTAAAGTCACGTTGAAGAGAAACAACAAAATAATAATATATATATATAAAACAATAAAAAATTCTCACGACGTTTCGACCATAACTCAAACGGTCGTCTTCAGGTGTGTTGGTTCGCGTAAATTTATTTTTAAACGGCGCATTTATTTATTTATAAAAACGTTAGCGCCACGCGCAACGATTTGGCAGTTTACCCAGGACTAGTCCATCTATATTCTGAAAAGAGGAGGGGGGAGACGATTTTTTTTATAATGTAGTTATACAAAAATAAAAAGAGATCCCACCAACAGCCTCGTCACACAAACCAACAAAATAATTTCTGATTCAACCGCATTAATTGATCAATCTAAACAGTTTTCGTTGAAACCTTCTGCTGCCAGGCCACCAAGATTATACGGCTTACCAAAAATACATAAAGTAGATACACCCCTTCGTCCCATAGTCTCTACTATCGGCTCCCCCACCTACAAACTAGCTCGTTTTTTGTCTGAAATCCTGCGTCCTTTCACTGGAAAGACCACCTCTGCGGTACAAAATTCTACTCACCTGGTATCGACAATCAAGGGTATTTCCCTGTCCCCAGACGACCTGCTTGTCAGTTTTGATGTAGTTTCCTTATTCACCAAGGTTCCTGTACCTGACACCATTGCAATCATTGAAGACTTGGTTCATCAAGGACTAAACACTGAGGTACCCCCCCTGGTGAGACACTGTTTAACCAATACATACTTCACTTGGAATGGAACTTTGTACAAACAAACTGAGGGCACCCCAATGGGCTCCCCCCTTTCTCCAGTTATAGCTAACATTTTCATGGAGAAATTTGAGACTGACGCCATCCAGACTGCCACTCTGCGCCCAACCTTATGGAAGAGGTACGTGGATGACACTTTTGTCATCTGGCCACATGGCCAGCCTGCTCTAGACCAATTCTTCGACCACATCAATTCCATACACCCAGCCATCAGATTTACCATGGAAGTCGAAATAGATGGCAAGATACCTTTTTTGGATGTCCTAATTAAAAAGAGACCTGATGGTTCAATGAGCCACTCTGTCTACAGGAAAGCTACCCATACGGATGCTTATCTGAAACCGGATTCCCACCACCATCCATCACAGAAGAATTCTCTCATCAAGACTCTGTATCATAGAGCCCAATGCATATCCGACCAGGAACACATAAGCAGTGAACTCAAGCACGTACACCAAGCTCTTAGGGCTAATGGTTACTCCGACTATACAATCCGCAAAGCTATCACTCAAACCATGAAGAAGAACCCTCTTGAGGAGCCTTTCAAAACCATCACTTTACCCTACATTGCTGGGATCACAAAAAAGATCTCCAAAATCTTGAATAAACACAAGATCCAGGTCCGTTTCAACACATTACATAAAATCCGTGATCTGGTTCCATCTGTAAAAGATGTGATTCCGGACATACAATACCCTGGTTGGTGTCTACAAACTAAGTTGCCTCTGTGGTAGTAGTTACATTGGAGAAACCAAACGCCATGTCTCGGACCGCATTCGTGAACACAAAGCAGACCTTAAACATGGTAGGACCAACACCTCGGCCGTGGCAGATCATTGTTCTAATTCAGTAGGCTCACATGCCATTGACTTTTCCAAGACAGAGGTTCTTTGTAAGCCATCTGGCTTCCATGAGAGATTCGTTCATGAGGCTATCCACATATACAAGCACAGAGACAATTTCAACCGAGAAGATGGATTCTATCTTAGCAATCATTGGAAAGATTTGATAAACCATTTCAGGTCTTAATTGATTGTTCATGCTTACAGTGGCTTTCAGACAGCATATATTATAAAAAAAATGTTGTCTCCCCCCTCCTCTTTTCAGAATATAGATGGACTAGTCCTGGGCAAACTGCCAAATCGTTGCGCGTGGCACTAACGTTTTTTATAAATAAATAAATTCGCCGTTTAAAAATAAATGTATGCGAACCAACACACCTGAAGACGACCGTTTGAGTTATGGTCGAAACGTCGTGAGAATTTTTTTATTGTTTTATATATATTTTATTATTTTGTTGTTTCTCTTCAACGTGACTTTACCGAAAAAACTAAGAATATAAGATTACAAAACTATTTGTGTTATGCAGAAATGCATGAATTAATGTTCAATCACAACTTAGAGGTGTGAATCCAGGCTCAGATGTCCTTGACTGCTGGGATGAACAGATTCGACTTCAGATGAATGTGTGTGCTGTGTTCACCTCCTGTTTCCATTCTTGCAAAGAGTTCCAGAGGAAAACAAAAATAAACTATTGTTTTGATATAACGTCCGTGTTCAACAGAGTTAATAGATCTTCTTTGGTTCTTTCGGTAAAGTCACGTAGAATGAGAATAAAATAATAAAATAAAACAATTCAATTCTCACGACATTTTGGCCGCAACACAAGTGGCCTTCTTCAGGTGAAAGGAACAGACCTGTCGGGACGACAGAGCTACAATGAACACTGCTAAGATTCTCAGCGTCTTTTAAGCTGGTTGAGAGAAGTGAGGCACCTTGACAAAGGGGTTTACATATCAAACAGGATAATTTAGCATAGACTTTACTGCAAACACAAACTTGACACTGTCACACACTGGCACGGGTCAAGAGGCGGTGGCATGTCCAGAAACATGCCTGGCCACCTTCATCTGCTCAGCATTAATGTTTCCTCACTCCACCAAGTAATTAATGAGGATCAACGAACATAGCCGAGGCTAACTGGAGTTTGCGTGTCTCTCTCCGTGGTGAGATGTTAACTACCTCACCTGGTATACAGGAAGTCATGGATTCGATCCCGACCCAGACGCCTCCTGTATATTTGGAGTTTGCGAGTCTCTCCGTTTATCGTCTTTGACCGATAGACATTGATACACGTACTTGATGAGACCTCCTTTGCCAGTAACAAGATATAGTAATAGGTTTTACCCTTTTAACTGGCACAAAAACTGACACCTTTATTCAAGGCATCATGTTTGCAATAACCACAACACAAGCAGTCAAAATGCAAACAAAAGGGTAAAACCTATTTCAATATCTTGTTACTGGCAAAGGTTTCATAATGTAAATGCTCACCCCGAGCCCTCAATACTCTGAGAGTGCGCTGTTTTTGAGTTGTACGCCTTTTGGCGTCTTCTGGTCCAACACCAGTGGAGACTGGGCTCTAAGAAAAGCCGTCTCGGGTGTGGACCAATCAAATTCAAGGACAGTGCCAATATTATTATCAGAGTTGTCTCTTTTGTTTGCATTTTGCCTGCTTGTGTTGTGGTTATTGCAAACATGACGCCTTGAATAAAGGTGTCAGTTTTTGTGCCAGTTAAAAGGGTAAAACCTATTTCTATTGACACGTATTCTTGGTTCTTTCGGTAAAGTTACGTAGATAGGAAATAACAATAACAGATAATACAATCAAATTAAATAAAGACCACTTGTGTTGCAATCAAAACGTGGGTTTTTTTGCTTTATTTAATATTTTTCATTTTTATTATATTGTTATTTTATTTTCTATCTACGTGACTTTACCGAAAGAACCAAGAATATTAATTCCTGCAGTCACCAAAGTTTTAAGTCAAAACATTCACACACGTTGACAAAGCCTCACCTTGTGTTGTTGTGGGCAGGTCGCTTCTGATAACAAGAGCGGTATAGCAGCTCAAGCGGGCTTGGCCTGCTAACAAAAGAAAATAAAAACTGCGTGAATATTTACAATAAAACAAAGTTACAAAGTGGCGAGCCGGGTGAAGACAAATTAAACTTAAGCGAGATTATTAAAGTGAATGCAATCAGGCGAGAGCAGGAGGCAAGGCCCCGCGTGGCTAGGCCCCGCGTTGTAAAGTTCCAACCTGGCCATCGATTCCCATGCTCGCTGCTACTCAACTGACATCCCTGAGAGAGAGAGGCTCTACCTTGGTAAACAACAACAACCACCACAACCACCACCACAACAACCACAATCGCAATGAGAACTTCTCACCTCGGATTTCAGTGCAGGAAGCGATAGCTTCCTGTTACCTCGTGACGTCACGCGGCAGCAGGTGACATGACGCCCCTTCCGGGAAACGGGACACGCTCCTCCCACAATGAGCTTCTCCGTAAATAAATAAATACATTTGGTGTATGAAAACATTATGTTAATGTGCCTTTCGATATAAGTTCATTTTAGTTCATTAGTTTATTTATTTTGTATAGCCCTGTGAGCTATTCGGCTCTTGAATCGGGTGCAACCGCAACAAACAAAAAACATGAACAAGAACACATCTTAAAGTGATTATGTGACTGTGCAAACAGAAAATACAGGAAAAAAATATCAAAATATTCCTGAAATAGCACCGTACACCAACTCTGTGTGCAAAAATCCCAGTGGGATGCAAGTTAAATAACAACAACAACCACAATACAACTAAGATTAAGGCCGTCAGTCTAACTCCGTACTACAATAAACATTAACATGGCCAAAACCAAAAAAAACTTTTCGAAATCACGAAAATAAAAGCCATAAATGCAATGTAACAGTGATCATAGGGAGTGTGACCGATTTTTTTTACAATAAACTACATAAATAAATTATAACACCAAAATCTAGAGCCATATTTTAGGCCACTGAATTGCAGTGGCAGCTAGGGGTGTACAACTCCTCTAGAGCAGTTTTGAGTGAAGATCTCATAGGTAGTGATTCAAGTTGCAGTTTATTGGCAATAGCATTCCAGACCCTGGGGTCATGAATAGCAAAGGCCCTTCCAGTTTTTGTACGGCAATGGGAATGTGAAGCTGGTAAATGAGCGAATACCTGAGGTCAAATTTGTTCTTTGAAACAGAGAGGAGATCCAGTAGGTAGTCTGCGGAATTTTTTGTAAGTACATCGTGAATAAATAAGATCTGGTGCACAAGCTGTCGAACATTAAGAGATGTTAAGTTTGACCCAATGTAGAGATCACAGTGGTGAGTCTATGGGGCAGTGTTGAGTCTATGGGCAGTGTTGAGGCTATGGGCAGTGTTGAGTCTACGGGCAGTGCTGAGTCTATGGGCAGTGTTGAGTCTATGGGCAGTGCTGAGTCTATGGGCAGTGTTGAGTCTATGGGCAGTGCTGAGTCTATGGGCAGTGTTTATCAATTCTACAGAATCTGAGCCTCGCTCGCACTGCGTGTTCGCCTATCCGCACTACGATTTATAAAAGCACCCTGCTAAGGCCTCACGTGATAACAGCCCCGCCGAGTCGCCTGCCCATGATTCGAGGCACGGAACGTCGAATCTCCTCCTCCACCACGACCACACGAGGACATTGTTTTGTTTGTAACCTCACCACGAAGGAGGATATAGCTCAAGACCCCCTCCCCAGACACCTACGCAGCGTTGCGCTGGTGAGTGCCGCGTTGAGGCCTATTCCGGGAGTGTCACCGGTCTCGGCTAGATTGCCCAGCCGGCCGAGGCGGCACTTTGGCCGGCTACAGATGCCGCTGTCATGGGATGGTCTCCATAGAGACCTGGAAGATGGTCTCTAGGTTATGTTGTGGGTTAGCAAGCTTCCAAAGGATGCCTGAAGGCTGCCGCTAGGCTTCTGTAACGAATCTTTGCTGCGTGTTTTAAACTTGAATTATTTGCAATGCACGCGTGTCAATGTGCTCTAGAGGAGTTGTACAACCCTAGCTGCCACTGCTATTCAGTGGCCTAAATTATGGCTCTAGATTTTGGTGTTATAATTTATTTATGTAGTTTATTGTTAAAAATTCGGTCACAGTCCCTATGATCACTGTTACATTGGATTTATGGCTTTTATTTTGGTGATTTCGAAAAGTTTTTTTGTTTTGGCCATGTTTTTGTTTATTGTAGTACGGAGTTAGACTGATGGCTTTAATCTTAGTTGTCTTGTGGTTGTTGTTATTTGACTTGTATCCCACTGGGATTTTTGCACACAGCGTTGGTGTACGGTGCTATTTCAGGGATATTTTGATATTTTTTCCTGTATTTTCTGTTTGCACAGTCACATAATCACTTTAAGATGTTTTCTTGTTCATGTTTTTTGTTTGTTGCGGTTGCACCCGATTCAAGAGCCGAATGGCTCACAGGGCTATACCAAATAAATCAACTATGAACTATGCGTCGCTCAAAAGACTTCACTAGAGCGCGTCGCGTTCAAGCTCGCTTTGTCTACCTTAGGAGCTTACAAAGTGCCGCCCAATAATTTACCGTGCGTCTGCCTCTTAGGCCGAGTGAATTGCTTGAACAAGTGCACATTCAGAAGCGTAAACTCTGCGAGTATCTCGTTTTAAATTTTGATTTGAAGCTTTCGTCACTGCGGTAATTCATATTCTTAGCTCTTTCGGTAAAGTCAGAGTTGAAGGGAAACAATAAAACAATAAAATATATATAAAACAAAAAAAATTCTCACGACGTTTCGACCTGATGACGACCGGTGTGTTATGGTCGAAACGTCGTGAGAATTTTTATTGTTTTATATATTTTATTATTTTATTGTTTCCCTTCAACGTGACTTTACTGAAAGAGCTAAGAATATCTCGTTTTATTCATAGTCCGTGTTTCCAAGGACAAAAAAAATTGCACATTCTCATTACCAATACATCAACCTGGCTGGCGGTCACACTTGCCAGGAGCCCCTTTCCCTGTCGGTTTGACATTTTTTTCAACTCAATTGTTTTTATTACACAGCTCTTGGACAGATGTGCGGCAGTGTTGGTTTATACCCTGGGAGGTGCTCTCACTTCAGGGGCTGTTTCATTGATGGGAAAAACCTGAGCTGGGGCTGTAATCAATGTTGTTTTATTGATCTAGTTTAAAACATCAGCACGAACATCGGTGCCAAACTAACACGATGTGAGGCGCTAGATTTGAAGCTTTCGTGATGTGCAAGGATTCATACTCTTTGGATTTTTTTCGGTAAAGCCGCGGAGGTAAAAAAAAATCAAGTTAAACCCAAGTTAAACTTTAGCAGCCTTATAGTTTACAGCAGTATACTCTGCAAGGTAACCAGTTTGTCAGCTTAACTACTGCCTCCTGCCTCTGGTTCACGTGTGTAACGCTCTTCAACCTGCACACGGCCATCTCTCCGTCCCCAACCCCCTGCAGCATAACAGAAGGTGGCTTAACTTAGCCCCCCCCCCACGGCCCTTCTTATCCCCCCCCCTTAACCTGTATACAATCTCGGGTGTCTTAGAGTTCTCTTCACCTGATGCAGCAATTTTGCTGTGACGGTTTCCACCTCAAGACGGAAGCTTGTGCTGCTGCCTCCGAAACGTCGTGATTTTAATTGAGTTGTTTTTTTCATTTATTTATTTTATAGATTTTTTTTTACCTACGTGACTTCAGCAAAAAAAAACAAAGAGTCCGATGCGAGGAGGCGTTTCCCCCAACGTTCGTTTTCTGCGGTGGCAAAAAATGCAGCCTCTGCGAAACGATGAGAACCTAAACATTTTGCTCAACACAGGAGGAACGTGTCCATCAGTGAGGGAGCCTTAGGCATGCATCCAATTGTCCCGTTGTGAAGGAGGAGGTCTTTAACCCGGCATGGTTGTCACCTGGTGTACAGGAGGTCGTGGGGTTTGATACCGACCCTGACACTCCCTGCTCTATCTTTGGAGTTGACGTTTCTCGCGCCCCGCGGCCGCGTGGATTTCTCTCCCAGAGTCCTCCGGTTTTTTCCCCTCCACATTCAGAAACGCCACGCGTTTAGAGTATTTTGCCCTGAATGTCCACTTGATATCAGCCCACCGTTTATGGGCCAATGTCTCTTCTTAAAAAGAGCTATGTAGCACGGTGGTGTGCTTCGCGTGGCAAGATTAAACATTGGTTAGTTTTATTAGTATATATATTTTTTTAAAGTGATTTGTTTTACTCTTCCTGTAACTCTGCACTCACGCCGTGTTTTTGTTTTGTGTTTGTTGTCATGTTTCTGACCCAGCGCCACAGCTGGACATCTGTGAAAAAAGAGCTTCATAGCGCTTTGGATTCCTCCTCTTGCAGTCTAAATAAATATCATTCCCACTGCTCCTCCTACTCCCTCCCCTTCACCCCTCCTAGCCAAGTGAAGGAAGCCGCCAGGCCGACCATCTGCCACCCCCCCCCCCCCCATGGAGACTTTCCACACCACCACCCGTTTAGTGGCCTTGCTGGTCGTTGTGCTGGGCGACCGTCACAACCCCTTCACCCTGCCCCTTGACCGTGAGTAGCAAACAGCGCCGCTACCCCACTTGAGACGATGCCCCCTCTCAACGCTACTCCCACTAAAGGCCATCGACTAAACTCGACTCTTTTGACTTCACCAGGCAATGCCCACTGAGCTTCGTGGCTCTTTTTTTTTTCAGAAGCGCCCCGGCTCTTGCAAATGATAGCTTCAACGAAGCACTTCGACGTTCAAGCGGGGCCGAGTACTCGAAACACTTGTGGGTATTTGTTTGAGTAGTGTGTGGGTCTCTGTGTGAGTAGTGTGTGGGTATCTGTGTGAGTAGTGTGTGGGTCTCTGTGTGAGTAGTGTGTGGGTATCTGTGTGAGTAGTGTGTGGGTCTCTGTGTGAGTAGTGTGTGGGTCTCTCTGTGAGTAGTGTGTGGGTATCTGTGGGTCTCACACAGAGACCCACACACTACTCACACAGAGACCCATACACTACTCACTCAGAGACCCACAGACTACTCACAGAGAGACCCACACACTACTCACAGAGAGACCCACACACTACTCACAGAGATACCCACACACTACTCACACAGAGACACACACACTACTCATAGAGAGACCCAGACACTACTCACTCAGAGACCCACACACTACTCACACAGAGACCCACAGACTACTCACTCAGAGACCCACACACTACTCACACAGAGACCCACACACTACTCACAGAGAGACCCACACACTACTCACTCAGAGACTCACACACTACTCACACAGAGACACACAGACTACTCACACAAAGACCCACACACTACTCACACAGAGACACACAGACTACTCACACAGAGACTCACACACTACTCACTCAGAGACCCACACACTACTCACACACAGAGACCCACACACTATTCACACAGAGACCCACACACTACTCACACAGAGACCCACACACTACTCACACAGAGACCCAATACACTACTCACTCAGAGACCCACACACTACTCACACAGAGACCCTCACACTACTCACATAGAGACCCAGACACTACTCACTCAGAGACCCACACACTACTCACACAGAGACCCACAGACTACTCACTCAGAGACCCACACACTACTCACAGAGAGACCCACACACTACTCACAGAGATACCCACACACTACTCACACAGAGACACACACACTACTCACAGAGAGACCCAGACACTACTCACTCAGAGACCCACACACTACTCACACAGAGACCCACAGACTACTCACTCAGAGACCCACACACTACTCACACAGAGACCCACACACTACTCACAGAGAGACCCACACACTACTCAGAGAGAGACTCACACACTACTCACACAGAGACACACAGACTACTCACACAGAGACCCACACACTACTCATACAGAGACTCACACACTACTCACTCAGAGACCCATACACTACTCACACACAGAGACCCACACACTACTCACACAGAGACCCACACACTACTCACACAGAGAGACCCACACACTACTCACACAGAGAACCACAGACTACTCACACAGAGACCCACAGACTACTCACACAGAGACCCACACACTACTCACACAGAGACCCACACACTACTCACACAGAGAGACCCACACACTACTCACACAGAGAGACCCACACACTACTCACACAGAGACCCACACACTACTCACATAGAGACCCAGACACTACTCACATAGAGACCCACAGACTACTCACAGAGAGACCCACACACTACTCACAGAGAGACCCACAGACTACTCACACAGAGAGACACACACACTACTCACACAGAGACCCACACACTACTCACACAGAGACCCTACTAACACTCTGCTGTATTTTCGCCCGCAGCTGCGGTTATCATCTCTGGCCACGTACGGTACCAAAGAAGCTCACATCAGGTGTATGCAGCAAAGCAGCAACCTCCGGACACACGACGGAAAGGTGCACGGTTGCGACATCACACACACACACGTACAGGGCCCAGTTGAGTACGCAGTTTGTTAAGGTGCAGCACTGCAAGTACTTGCTCGGCCCGGAGCGACCCCCCCCACCACCCTCGGGAGCGACCTCTGCCCGCTCGCTGTCTCTGCCCCCCCCACCACCGCCTCACACAGCCAGCCCCCCGTCGATGCTGACGGAGCCAGACAGGATGTACAGGACGAGAGAGGGAGAGGCGGTGTACATGGAGTGCTCGGTGTGGCCGCCCGCCACCATCCTGTGGTGAGACCGAACGCCGCGCCTGAGCGTCCGCCCCGCTCCGCCTCTCCTCTCGCTCTCCGTTCGCTGGAGACTCTTTTTGTTTATTTCACCGCCTGATGCCCACCGAGCCGTGCAGCTGTTTTTCAGAAGCTACCCGGCCATGTCGCAAACGACAGCCCTGACGACGAAGAGGCTCCTCGTTCATTCGGCATGCCGTCATCGCGCCTCGACGCTCCCTGTCGCGAGGGCTGTACGTGCCCTGAACTTCTTTCGCACCCTACATGGCCAACCGTGCTAATAAGAGGTACGGGAGCTGAGTCTGTTTTGTGAATGCCGCCAGCGGGTTTGCATGGCTGGCCACGTACGGAGCGAAAGAAGTTCAACATAGAACACTCCCATAGACTTCAATGTTAAAGGCTCCCATATACTTCAATGTTAAAGGCTCCCATAGACATTAATGTTAAAGACTCCCATAGACTTCAATGTTAAAGACTCCCATAGACTTCAATGTTAAAGACTCCCATAGACTTCAATGTTAAAGGTTCCCATAGACATTAATGTTAAAGACTCCAATAGGCTTCAATGTTAAAGGCTCCCATAGGCTAACATTTATAATTTCGCGCGTGCGGGGGCGGGGTTGGGCGACTGTCGATGGCCGCCACGCGGATGTGGCTCAGAGCGAGAGAGCGAGAGAAGGGCACTCAACGCGGCGGAGGGCCGCGTGAACCTCGCCGCTCCAACGTCCCCCGGGACGTTCGCCTCCGCGTCTCCCGAAGCCGCCGACCCCGGATCTCAAAACCCCCGACGGCATCGCCGTCAAACCGCAACGGTTCACGCCCCCCACCTGCCCCCCGCCTGCCCCCCCCCACGCCTTCCCGCGCACCGCCAGGTTCAGGAACTACCGGAGCTTGAAAGTTAAGGGCGAGCGCTTCCAGATCTTCGAGAACGGCACCCTTCGCATCCTGGACTTGCGGCGCGAGGACACGGACACTTACACCTGCTTCGCCACCAACAACCTGAACAGCGACCAGCTGCGGGCGCACCTCTCCGTCGAAGGTGAGCAAAGTCGCCGCCGGCAACAAACCCGCCGGCCGGAATCCCTCTCCGATCCGGCGCCGAGCCATTAACCGCCGCCGTCGAAGACGAAGATCCCCCGCCGTGTAGCCTCAACAGGCCGCGGGGGCGAGCGCCGTTAGCGAGCGGCGCCTGTGAAGGCCGGCACGGCGCACGAGGGGGCGGGTGGCCGGCGCCACGCCCGACCGCCTTTGTCTCCCCGGTGCTGGCGATGTTCGCCACACACCGCGCCGGGTGCTCGTTTGAGGCCGAGTCGACTTAGGGGAGGCCCAAGACCGGTTCAGATAATCGTCACCGCGTGTTGGTGGCCGTGAGCGGGAATCGAACTCGGGTTCGCAGGGTTCGTAGCGCGGTGTAGCGCGGTGTAGACCGCTACACCCGCCACCGCCACCATTAACTACCACCACCATCACCCCCACAACCACCCCCACAGTGGCGCCGGGCGGTGAGGAGGAGGACGAGGAGGAGGACGAGGACGAGGAGGACGAGGAGGAGGACGAGGAGGGAGACGAGGAGGAGGACGAGGAGGAGGACGAGAAGGAGGAGGACGAGGAGGAGGGCCAGGACGATGGCAAGGAGGCCTCTACGTCCTCGCCATCGGCCCCCAACGCCGGTAGCGGCCGTGACGGCGGTGCTGATGAGGGCGAGGATGACGACGACGAGCTGTTAGCTACCTCGCCAGGTACGCGGGAGGGCGGCGGCTTGGATCGTCTGACCACCCTGACGATGCAAATGGCCGTGGTCAGCCCAATGAGATCGGCGGCGCGGAAAGTCCTGGGTTTTAAAAAAACTTGGTTTCTGGCCACCCCGTGAATCTCCATTGGCTGCTCGGGTTCCCAAGTGCTTGCTCCATTCATGCTTGGATTCAATGTTAAAGGCTCCCATAGACTTCAATGTTAAAGGCTCCCATAGACTTCAATGTTAAAGGCTCCCATAGACTTCAATGTTAAAGTCTCCCATAGACTTCAATGTTAAAGGCTCCCAAAGACTTCAATGTTAAAGGCTCCCATGGACTTCAATGTTAAAGGCTCCCATAGACTTCAATGTTACAGGCTCCCATAGACTTCAATGTTAAAGGCTCCCACAGACTTCAATGTTAAAGGCTCCCACAGACTTCAATGTTAAAGGCTCCCAAAGACTTCAATGTTAAAGGCTCCCATAGACTTCAATGTTAAAGGCTCCCATAGACTTCAATGTTACAGGCTCCCATAGACTTCAATGTTAAAGGCTCCCACAGACTTCAATGTTAAAGGCTCCCACAGACTTCAATGTTAAAGGCTCCCATAGACTTCAATGTTAAAGGCTCCCACAGACTTCAATGTTAAAGGCTCCCATAGACTTCAATGTAAAAGCCTCCCATAGACTTCAATGTTACAGGCTCCCATAGACTTCAATGTTAAAGGCTCCCATAGACTTCAATGTTAAAGGCTCCCACAGACTTTAATGTTAAAGGCTCCCATAGACTTCAATGTTAAAGGCTCCCACAGACTTCAATGTTAAAGGCTCCCACAGACTTCAATGTTAAAGGCTCCCATAGACTTCAATGTTAAAGGCTCCCACAGACTTCAATGTTAAAGGCTCCCATAGACTTCAATGTTAAAGGCTCCCATAGACTCACGGAGGTGCACACATCGAGGGCAGTCAACCAATTTGCGGTCAAACGGAGATAAAAGAACACTTTGACATTAAAAATATTCTCAGCATCGCAACTCTGGGCAGGGGTTTGCTGTTTTGGCAAAGAGCGTTGTTGACACGCGGGGGGTGGTGGTGGTGGTACACCGCTCACCGCAGAGGAGTTACAATCGGGCACCCGACGTCGATGATGTGACAGTCGGCGTTTTAATTTCCCAAATAGTTTTAAACGTAGTGTGATGGATCGTCTCTCTGAATGAGTGATTGGGTGGGTGGGTGAGTGGCTGAGTGAACAAGTGAGGAAGAGGTTTCAGTCTCAACTAACAACAACCTCCAACAAATCTTCCATCCCCTAGGAGGTGGTGGCGGTGGTGGTGTTGGTGGTGGTGTTGGTGGTGTTGGTGGTGTTGGTGGTGTTGGTGGTGTTAGTGGTGTTGGTGGTGTTGGTGGTGTTGGTGTTCGTGGTGTTGGTGGTGTTGGTGGTGTTGGGGGTGTTGGTGGTGTTGGTGGTGATGGTGGTGTTGGTGGTGTTGGTGGTGGTGGTGGTGTTGGTGGTGGTGGGGTTGGTGGTGTTGGTGGTGTTGGTGGTGGTGGTGTTGGTGGTGTTGGTGGTGGTGGTGTTGGTGGTGATGGTGGTGTTGGTGGTGGTGTTGGGGGTGTTTGTGGTGGTGTTGGTGGTGTTGGTGGTGGTGGTGTTGGTGGTGATGGTGGTGTTGGTGGTGTTGGTGGTGGTGTTGGTGGTGGTGGTGTTGGTGGTGTTGGTGGTGTTGGTGGTGGTGTTGGTGGTGGTGTTGGTGGTGTTGGTGGTGATGGTGGTGTTCGTGGTGGTGTTGGTGGTGTTGGTGGTGATGGTGTAGGTGGTGTTGGTGGTGTTGGTGGTGTTGGTGGTGGTGGTGTTGGTGGTGTTGGTGGTGGTGTTGGTGGTGTTGGTGGTGTTGGTGGTGGTGGTGTTGGTGGTGTTGATGTTGGTGGTGTTGGTGATGTTGGTGGTGGTGGAGATGGAGGAGGAGGCGGAGGGTTGTAAGAGGCCCCCCGGTACTCGTACATCGCTCTCATCGTAGCGATGGCGACTGACGTCTCGTTTCTCCGCTTGCCCCTTTGCAGCGGCGACGACGTCATCAGCAGCGGCGACGACGTCAGCGGCGACGACGTCAGCGGGGCGGGCGTCCGCCACCAGCAAGGCGTCTTGCTGCCCCGGTGCCGCTTGGCCCACGGCGCTTCTGCTCGCGCTGGTGCCGTCGTTGGCGCGCGGCGGCGACGTCTAGAAGGAAGCTTTTCTTTCTCGCTCTCGCAAAAATCTTTACGATTTGCGATGCCCCGTTGCGTTCCGACATCGTTTCTCGTTTCCACGCATTCACGTTGTCCCGAGTTTTATTCGGGGAAAAAAGTAACTCGCCGTGTGCCCGCGACGTCTCGCGGAGAGCCGTCTTGCGTGACGATTTTAAACGCGAGTTGCGACTGAGTCATGCCCTGAAGTTGTTCCGTGCTGCTGCTGCTGCCGTGCTGAAGACGTAATGATAAAGGCGCCAAGTTAGCTGTTGCTGCTGTTGTTGACACAAATGTTGCCGTTGTTGATGGTCCAGCTGAGGCAGGGAGAAGCTGCCTTAGTCTTGCGGGGCGAACGCTGTTGTGGATCTGGTGGGGGGGGGGGGGGGGGGCGCTGTGGTGCTCTGTGAGTGATGTACAGCAAAGGGAGACTAGAGTCTTGTGCGTCCGTCTCGTCTCACACGCTTAGGTGAGGACATCACTGATTAAGAATATTATTTTGTTACCAGGTTAAGAAGGGCCCACAACTGGGGCCTATCGTTGGCTTCCGATTTCACCGATTTTCCTCGAGTCGAAATAAAAACATCTGATTGTGAATATAACAGCACGAGCTTTAACTACCCGGCTTCGCCCGGGACTTGGATTCACCACGTCCGGCCGCCTTTGTCTCCCGATGTTCACACCACAACATTTACACGTTTGAGGCTGAGTCGACCTAGGGGAGGCCCAGGACCGGTTGAAATAATCGTCACCGGTGGTGGCCGTGAGCGGGAATCGAACTCGGGTCGCCGGGTTCGTAGCGCAGCGTAGCGCTAACCACTACACTACCGCTCCCCCCCCCACACACAGACACACACAGACACACACACAGCCACACACAGACACACAGACACACACAGACACACACAGACACACACACAGACACACACAGACACACACACAGACACACACAGACACACAGACACACACACAGACACACAGACAACGCTAACCGCTACACTACAATGCGTTACGCTTCCACGTGCGCGGGTCACGTGACAGATTTGATGTCACAGCTCACTTGCCGTGCAAAAAATAAATGCATTATTGAGCTCCCCCCCCCCCCTAAAATAGAAGCTAAAAGTGTATTTTTATAATGTTTGCACGGTGTACAGTCTGGAAAGTACCCACATGGCAAATTTAAAGTTTGTTGCATGTCGGGAAGTACGCTAAACATTTTGAACAGACACACATAATCACAACTTTGCCTTTTATATATCTGGAGATAAGGGAAACTACCGTTCGCAAACTATCACGGTTTGAAAGAGACGCTTAACGACGCCTCGGTGGTGTTTAAAGAAGTTGTTACCACGTAAAATCTCCACATTCTATGGGGAGCAAAATAAACATCATGCTCCAGTTTAAATGCCCCGACCACCCGTGAGATCACCACGGAGCTTAGGCCAAGTTCGCTGACAGGTCACGGGACAGACCCAGATGCCATGGGTTGACTCACTTGAGACAATTGGCAGATGCATCACAGTACACATCCACACCCACCCTCCCACTCACCCACCAACCGATTCACCCACCCTTTCACTCACTTACCCACTCACCTACCCAGCCACTCATCTACTCATCCAGTCATTCGCCCACTCACCTACCCACCCACCCACTCATCTACCCATCCAGTCATTCGCCCACTCACTCACCTATCCACCCACTCACCTACCCACCCACTCACCTACCCACCTACTCACCTACCAACCCACCCACTCATCTACCCATCCAGTCATTCGCCCACTCACTCACCTACCCACCCACTCATCTACCCACCCACTCACCTACCTACCCACTCACTCACCTACCCACTCGCTCACCTACCCACTCACTCACCTACCCACCCACCTACCCACCCACTCACCTACCCATCCACTCACCTACCTACCCAGTCATTCGCCCACTCACCTACCCATCCACTCACCTACCCACCCTGTCATTCGCCCACACACCTACCCATCCACTCACCTACCCACCCACTCACCCACCCACTCACCTACCCACTCACCTACCCACCCACTCACCTACCCATCCAGTCATTCGCCCACTCACCCCACACCACACCGCACCGTTTGAACCTCTTCCTCCTGCGCTGATACGAGCCGTCATCAAAGATGTTCGCAGCCGCCGGGTCCACGACCCAGTGATTGCTTCTGCCCGGCCGGCCCGGCCTTCTGGGCACTTTAACGAAGCAGTCTTCAAACGTGAGGCAGCGACGGACAGAGTTTCCCCGCTTCTTGTCATTGTTCTGATAGAAGGGGAAGTTCTCAGTAATGAAGCGACGGATGTCCCTCGCTGTCAGGCGCCCCTCGGCCGGGATGACAATTGCCATTGTGGTGCCACAACAGAGAAGCCGCTCCGTCGAAACCGGGGCAGTCGCTGTGCTGCTGCGACCGAGAAGCCACCTGGCTCCCATCACAGCACTTCCCCTGCCCCCCCCCCCACCTAAACACACACACTCAAGTAGGGCCTCATGGGGAGGGGGGGGGCACCTGCCCTGAGTTGTTACCCGAGAGGCCCCCTCGTGGGGGTGCTCCACGGTTTCTCAGGGTTAGGGAATTGGCAGGCACCCCCCCCCCCAGGCCAAATGGCACTGCGGCGCCGTGGCTTAACTTAGAATTAAATGACCATGGAGAACTCGCTGAGAACTGCAGTGAGGAGATGCCTAGGACACACGCGGACCAGCAGACAGGTGGGGAGCGGGGCAGCGCGGGTTAAGCGTCTCTACCCATGGTGCACCGCGGGTTAGCGTCTCTACCCATGATGCACCGTGGATTAACGGCCCTACCTATGAGGCACCGCGAATTAACGGCCCTACCCATGATGCACCGCGGATTAACGGCCCTACCCATGATGCACCGCGAATTAACGGCCTGACCCGTGATGCACCGCGGATGGGCGGTGTGAGGGCTTTGAAAGGAGGATAAAAAGGGACGCTTTGGGGAAGCACGGGGAGAGAAAATAGAGGGCAGACAGGTCGATTAAGTATCAGGCAGTAGCGAGATAGGTTAGACCTGTCCTGCTGGTCCGTACTGACACGCACAGTCTAGTTCGTTTATTCGTGGGGAATAAACCGTCCGTAGGGTATAAACCGTATCGTGTTGTCTCTGTGAGTACGGAGGGGCGGTGCGTGGTGTGGCGAGCCTGCCCGCGGTGATTCTTTTGTTTGCGCGTGAGTGAGTAATTTTACCCACGTGTTTACGCTCGCACGGGTGAGTCCACTCGGGGCTTGACACGCATGCCGGGGCAGCAGCAACGTGCTATCGCCCTGGGAATTAAAGTACGGGTCCTTCGATCATTAAATGCACTCGTGCGTGGTGTGGTGAGCCTCTGCATTGTGTGGTACTGGTTGCACTTCGCCCGCGCCAGTACGGGGACGTGCAGGAGCAGCGGCGCTCACGGCACACGCCGCGCGTTCCGGGAATTGCGCAGCGCGGCCTAATTAGTTGCTTCCGACCGGCTGCGAAGGTAAATGAAACAAGATTACACAATTCAAGTACGCGATGCTGCTGGCGGTGGTTACCGCGTGAGTAGAGCTGCGCCGTGAGGTACACGGGTACCCACGGGCATAATCATACAACGGGTGTTGTAGTTGTGGTAGTGGTATGAATTTAACGGGGGAGTCGGGGGCCAACGGCCCCGACAATTCGGTGATGGCGGGGGACGGTAGCCCCCACAAATGCATTTTTCTGTTTCCACCACCATAACCACAACCTTATTAATGTGTGAACAACAGATCAATGTTGGTGAACTGATATACATGGGTTATCTCCACTGTAATGAAGGTGAGTGGTGCTGTTCAACAAAGCTGTAAGTATATTTGTACAACCACTATACTGCAGTCTTTTTTCGGGGAGACTGGTTCCCATTAAGTGAAAAATGGATCTCCCCTTCTCACGCATCAAATTAGAGCAGAAATGTAAATATACACACACAGCAGATTGAGCAGTTGCTAACGTTCATCATCCATATTTCATTAGAATATTTACCCAGGAAAGCACCACCGAGACTGAAGACTACGTGCATAGATAAAAATGAATGCTCTTACAGACACCACAGTGCTGCCCTGCAAGTCGGGAGTGCAGAGTTTTACGATCTCTGCGTGATCCATAACTCAAAGAGTTGCTGTGTAAGAGGAGTGTGGGCACCGTACTCCGCTGATGAAAAAAGAGCTCCATCCTCTGCTTTCACAGATACCATTAAAACATTAACCTTGTTTATATAAAGTGTTTTAGAAATGCTTGACAAGTTTCTTCACTTCCTGGGAAAACTGTTAGAAAGTTCACAGACCTTCAATAATGCACACCATACATTTCATCAATGTGGTATACTTTCATAAAACATATATTTGAGCTTATTTCCATTCACATTAATGAATGGCATCTCGGCTTAAATAAAATTAACGTTATGCACACTTGAAGGTCAGAAGCTGTATTCCTGTATAAGCATGTTTGAATGCAAAATGCAACCTATATGTTAACCTTATCCAGAAACACAAATCAAAGTGTCACCATTGTCAAATATACATTTGACGGCTCTCATCTGAGCTTGAGGGTGGAAATTATACATTTATTGGCAGGCACCGGCCTCTGCATAGAATGACTCTTCTATTTAGGATGTATAGCAAGGTTTGCTACGTACTGTGCGAAAGAAGTTCAACATACACACATGAGGATTACAATAATAATAAGAATAACGCGAATGAATTTGTCCAGAATAGCCTCCTTGAGTCTCGAGATATTCGTGTCGAGAATACTGCCATTGGGATGCTGTGATGACGGTGATAGGCGCCTGCAAACGTGGGAGGAGGAGCACCCGGAGAAGATTCCTGACCTTCACGCTTCAGGGTCGCCCCTTCTTCATATTTCACCGTCACTCGTGGCCACGTAGCGAAGCGTTTTTTCTGGATTTTGTTGTTATTCTGTCTCTCACTGTTCAAATAAACCTACCATTAAAATTATAGACTGATCATTTCTTTGTCATGGGGCTAACGTACAAAATCAGCAGGGGATCAAATACTTTTTTCCCTCACTGTAGACTCAACACTACCATAGACACAACACTACCACCCATAGACTCAACACTACCATAGACACAACACTACCATAGACTCAACACTACCACCCATAGACTCAACACTACCACCCACAGACTCAACACTACCATAGACTCAACACTACCATAGACTCAACATTGCCCATAGACTCAACACTGCCCATAGATTCAGCACTACCCATGGACTCAACACTGCCATAGACTCAACACAGCCCATAGACTTATGGACCACAACGCCTCTGTCACCAGACTTATGGACCTCAACGCCTCTGTATCACCAGACTTATGGACCACAACGCCTCTGTGTCACCAGACTTATGGACCACAACGTCTCTGTCACCAGACTTATGGACCACAACGCCTCTGTGTCACCAGACTTATGGACCACAACGTCTCTGTGTCACCAGACTTATGGACCACAACGTCTCTGTGTCACCAGACTTATGTTTGTTGCGGTTGCACCCGACTTATGAGCCGCATGGCTCACAGGGCTATACCTAATAAATTAAACTTCTGTGTCACCAGACTTATGGACCACAACGCCTCTACGTGTACAAATATATATATTTTTCTACCAATTCCACTTTACAATAAAATTGTAGACACGGCACAATATATATTTCTGAATCTTTATTTTTACCAACATTTAAAAAAAAATATTCTCCATTAAGGCAAAATTCTGAAATATTGGATTTTTTACAAAGCCTTGTGAATTCACCTTGTATCTGAACAAGTTCAATTTGTGCAAATATTTTTTTGTCAAACGTATAAATAACAAAGACATTGCTTACAAATATCAGCTCCTATGTTTTCAAGTCAATACAGTTTGGGTAGTGAATGAGTTATAGTCTAAATAAGCTACACAATACGAATTGTAGGCAAATATAGTTATAATCAAAGACATTTTTTTTAACAATCACGTGGTCCCTGTAGTCGCTGTTAGAGACGAAATATGCTTGAAAGAAGCTTTTAATGAAGAAATAACAATCATCTAATTCAAAACACAACACGATTCAAAGATGTTTCATTTTAAAACTTGAAAACGGAGCATGGGCCGCTTGCGTGAATGCGTCCTTCGTGTGCCGTAAATGTTGTGACTTTCCTGGCCGAAGGCCCTAAAATGCTTGGACCCTCATTGGTGCACAGCGTCTCAGCAGCAGCAGCAGTGGGGCTTGCTTCAACCGATAGGTACGAACATCCAGACGTGAATCAGCAAAGGGCATTTCTAGTCCTAGTTAGACAAAATCTACATCAACACGTAACAAAACTACAATTCGTGTTGTAGAGAATGTACCTCCCCCTATACGTGTAACTTTTAAGTGGTATGCCTTGTAACTGATGAATGATCCGAGCGTGCTCCCTATTGCAAAGACGATGAGTTACTTCAGAGGCCGACGCTTCGTGAAACACAAAAGTACCCTTTGACCCGTATCACAAGAACAACAGGTCTCACCCGAGTTCTCTGTACAGGTTACTTCCAAACAGACACACTTTGTCCTAACATCACTTATTCAATGTTTAGCCCTCAGACAAAATGTTACATGCACACGCACAATCAGACAAGCATTCATTCTAAATTATTGACAGGCATTTTAACAAAATTTAATTACAGCAGTGAAATATACTGCATCAGGTTACATCGTATTAACAATAAGCTATTTTTAAAAAATATGCACCGTCTACTTAACAGTGTATGTACAACGTACTATTGCCATTTGCACGCTGGCGTCTCGGTCAAAATTAATAACATTCTAAACATTTTCTTTGGTTCTTTCGGTAAAGTCACGTAGAATGAGAATAAAATGATAAATTGATAAAATAAAATAACACAATAATATTCTCACGACGTTTCGGCCACAGCACAAGCGGCCTTCATCAGGTGAAGGGGGCGAGACTGTCTGGTAGGACAGCGCTGGAGTGAGAGAGCCACGTTCAGATCACGGCTTTTAAGCTGTGTGAGAGGAACAAAGAGCCTTGACAAAGGAATTAGCATAAAATTTAGCATTGAAATGGCTGAATGATTAGCTTGTGACTGGTCACAGAAATAGCTATGTTAAAAGTTAAAGCATACACATCCGCAGAGGCACCCATTGTTAAAAGGAATTAGCATAGAATTTAGCATTGAAATAGCTAAGTTAAGGCATACACATCCGCAGAGGCACCCCTTGACAATGGGATTAGCATAGAATTTAGCATTGAAATGGCTGAGTGATTCGCTTGTAACTGCTACAGAAATAGTTACGTTGAAGTCAGAGCATACACATTCACCGAGGCACTTAGTACAAATCAAACAGGAGAATTTAGCATTGAAATAACTAGGCGAATTTAGCATTGAAATAACTGGGTGATTTGCTAGTGACTGGTCACAGAAATGACTACACATCTGAGCTATTCACAGTACTATATAGTGAACCAATAAAAACTAAAATATAAATTACCTTCATGTTATCAATAAACTCTATATTCTCCAATCAGCTAAGCTACCAACCATAAGTCGTTATATATCACAATGCTATATGGCGAAAAAATGGGTGGATTCTTATATAACGACTTATGGTTGGTAGCTTAGCTGATTGGAGAATATAGAGTTTATTGATAACATGAAGGTAATTTATATTTTAGTTTTTATTGGTTCACTATATAGTACTGTGAATAGCTCAGATGTGTAGTCATTTCTGTGACCAGTCACTAGCAAATCACCCAGTTATTTCAATGCTAAATTCGCCTAGTTATTTCAATACTAAATTCTCCTGTTTGATTTGTACTAAGTGCCTCGGTGAATGTGTATGCTCTGACTTCAACGTAACTATTTCTGTAGCAGTTACAAGCGAATCACTCAGCCATTTCAATGCTAAATTCTATGCTAATCCCATTGTCAAGGGGTGCCTCTGCGGATGTGTATGCCTTAACTTAGCTATTTCAATGCTAAATTCTATGCTAATTCCTTTTAACAATGGGTGCCTCTGCGGATGTGTATGCTTTAACTTTTAACATAGCTATTTCTGTGACCAGTCACAAGCTAATCATTCAGCCATTTCAATGCTAAATTTTATGCTAATTCCTTTGTCAAGGCTCTTTGTTCCTCTCACACAGCTTAAAAGCCGTGATCTGAACGTGGCTCTCTCACTCCAGCGCTGTCCTACCAGACAGTCTCGCCCCCTTCACCTGATGAAGGCCGCTTGTGTTGTGGCCAAAACGTCGTGAGAATATTATTGTGTTATTTTATTTTATCAATTTATTATTTTATTCTCATTCTACGTGACTTTACCGAAAGAACCAAAGAAGATTAATCATTGCAGTCACGAAAGCTTTAAATCGAAATTCTAAACATTACCTACAAATTCTTAGTTTTTTCGGTAAAGTCACGTTGAAGAGAAACAACAAAATAACAAAATTTTGTTATTTTGTTGTTTCTCTTCAACGTGACTTTACCGAAAAAACTAAGAATATGAATTACTGCAGTCACGAAAGCTTTAAATCAAAAATTACCTACAAAGTCACGTAGAAGGGAAATAATAAGAGAATAATAATCAAATAAATTCTCACGACGTTCGCAAGTAGCCAAAACGTCGTGAGAATTTTATTTCATGTTTTATTTTTATTACCTTATTATTTCCCTTCTACGTGACGTTACCGAAAGAACCAAGAAGATGAATCCCTGCAGTCACGAAAGCTTTAAATCGAAAAATTACCTACAAACTCCACAACTAAGATGCCACATCAACCAATGCCCCCTACTGACAGGCTCTTGCCAACATGCAGGCCGGTGCAGGGTCACCACCTTGTGCCACACAGGGGCAGCTGCTACTTGGGGGTGCTCTTCGAGTGTTTGAAACGGGATACAAAACTTCGAATTGCTGAGACAATCTAGATTTGAAGTTTGTGACTGCAGGGATCCATACTCCTTGGTTCTTTCGGTAAAGTCACGTAGAGGCGATTAAGCAGGCACCATATAAATGCAATTGATAAAATAGTGAATGCTTGGGAGCTTATTGGCTCTCGCTCCTGGTTAGAGATCAACCCAACCCACAGGTCCACAAAGACTGGCCGTCCTTACTCTGCAGGTTGAACCTAGGAGCTGAGTGTTCAACTTCACATTCTTGTCATTAAAGGCCTGTGACAAAGGTGCATCTATTGTAGCGACATCGTCTCTGGCTCTCACATCTACCGGGTCTCCACTTGACGTTGTATTGTCTAGGAGTAAGTCCACCCACACTTCCACAAACTGCTGGGATCCATACTCGTTGGTTCTATTCGGTAAAGTCACGTAGGTAAAAAATAAAACAAAAAATCACAACGTTTCGGCCACAACACAAGTGGCCTTTTTTGTTGTTTTATTTTTTACCTACGTGACTTTACCGATTAGAACCAAATAGTATGGATCCTTTCAGTCACGAAAGCTTCAAATCTAAAACTGCTGGGAGTTGCCTCGCTCTGCCTCACAGTCAGAATTCTCCTCCTGCTTCACGTTGCCTCTATCAATATGAAGGTCCCATTTTGGAGTTGAATCTTCATCTTCACATTTCACCTTCACTTCTTTGCTCTTCACCATCACTTCTTCCCTCTTCACCTTCACCTCTTCATATTTCACCTCAGTTCCTTTTCAGTGTCAAAGCTGGGATTTTCCTCCGGTTCTTGTATCATGAGGGATGGGCTTATTGTGGCACTTTGACTTTCACAAGCTGATTTCAAACTCCACTCCTTGTGGATCTTCTGATGCTTCTGTGTTCTCTGGTGTACTTGAAGATTTTGTTGCTGTGAAAACGCCTTCCCGCACAGAGTGCACCAGAAGGGTTTCTCTCCCGTGTGTGTTCTCTGGTGTTTTACAAGATCAGATGAATGTGCAAACGCCTTCACGCACACACTGCACTTGAAGGGTTTCTCTCCTGTGTGTGTCCTCTGGTGTATTACAAGAGCAGATGACTGTGCAAACGCCTTTGCACACACACTGCACCTGAAGGGTTTCTCTCCCGTGTGTGTTCTCTGGTGTATTACAAGAGCAGATGAACGTGGAAACGCCTTCCCACACACACTGCACTTGAAGGGTTTCTCTCCCGTGTGTGTTCTCTGGTGTATTTTAAGAGCAGATGGCCATGCAAAAGCCTTCCCACACACACTGCACTTGAAGGGTTTCTCTCCTGTGCGAGTTCTCTGGTGCCGTGTCAAATTTCCAGTCCGGTCCGTGCTGTATGCACGCTGGTCGCATTGTTGACTTGTCGTACCGAGCTGTGCCGACTGCCTTTGCTCCATCAGACCAGCGTCAGCTGCAGACAGAAAAAAATAATATCCACACCATCGACACGTCAGTATCGATGCACAGAGGAATGCATATATAGTCACATGTGACTTACACGTCTATACTTATTCATATATTCAGGATGTAGTATAAAAGTGTCCCAAATTCATCACAGGGCTGTTATGGCACACAATGAGAGGGCAAATTATTATAAACATGCATGGAAGCCCTCGTATCTTCAAAATGAATGTTCACCCAAAACTCTGAGTACACAATTTCAGCTGTCTGGCTACAAAAGGAATATTTATGAGAGCTAAATTCAGCTGACATAGCAAAAAGTGTTGAAAAAATACTATTTGTGTTATGCAGAAATTCATAAATTAACGTTCAATCGCAACTTAGAGGTGTGAATCCAGGCTCAGATGTCCTTGAATGCTGGGATGAACAGTTCCGACTTCAGCTGAATGTGTGTGCTGTGTAAACTTCCTGTTTCCAATCTTATAAAGAGTTCCAGAGGAAAACAAAAGCAAACTATTGTTATGCTATAACCTCCGTGTTCAACAGAGTTAATAGACGTTACTGCAAACACAAACTGTACACTGTCACTGGTTAAACAGTTGGTGGCGTGTCTAGAATCATGCCTGGCCACCTTTCATCTGCTTGGCATGAATGCTTCCTCACTCCACCAAGTAAGTAATTGAGGCTCAACGAACACAGCCGAGGCTAACTGGAGTTTGCGTGTCTCTCTCTGTGGTGAGATGTTAACTACCTCACCTGGTGTACAGGAAGTCGTGGGTTCGATCCCGACCCTGACGCCTGCTGTATATTTGGAGTTTGCGCGTCTCTCCGTATAGCGTCTTTGACCGATAGACATTTACACACGTATTCTTGTTGATTTCGGTAAAGTTACGTAGACAGAAAATAACAATAACAGATAATACAATTGAATTAAATAAAGACCACTTGTGTTGCGATCAAAACGCGAGTTTTTTTGCTTTATTTACTATTTTTTATTTTTATTACGTTATTTAATTTTCTATCTACGTGACTTTACCGAAAGAACCAAGAATATTAATTCCTGCAGTCACCAAAGTTTTAAGTCAAAACATTCACACACGTTGACAAAGTCTCACCTTGTGTTGTTGTGGGCAGGTCGCTTCTGATAACAAGAGCGGTATAGCAGCTCAAGCGGGCTTGGCCTGCTAACAAAAGAAAATAAAAACTGCGTGAATATTTACAATAAAACAAAGTTACAAAGTAGCGAGCCGGGTGAAGACAAATTAAACTTAAGCGAGATAATTAAAGTGAATGCAATCAGGCGAGGGCAGGAGGCAAGGCCCCGCGTGGCTAGGCCCCGCGTTGTAAAGTTCCAACCTGGACATCGATTCCCATGCTCGCTGCTACTCAACTGACATCCCTACGAGAGAGAGAGCGAGGCTCTACCTTGGTAAACAACCACCACCACAACAACCACCACCACCACAACGATGAGAATTTCTCACCTCGGATTTCAGTGCAAGCGCGCAAACGGCAACTTCCTGTTACCTCGCGACAGCAGGAAGTAGTATGACGTCACTGCCCTTCCACGAGCGGCTAAGTGAATAAATTATGTTAATGAGGCCGGCCCATACGTCGCGGGATGGGGGCGTGGGCGCTGAACCCGTCGCAATAAACTCGCGACGGCTTTAACGGTCACATTATGTTAATGAGCCACCGGTCACTGGGCGTAGCTTTGCCCAAATACGGATTGCCACTGGAACGATATCGGCGGTAACCCGAGCGGAGGTGACGTCACGCTCAAGAGCGCGGTGGACGGGGGAGGGGTGAAAACCTTGGTGACATGACGTCACTAGCGAGGTACACCTTACCCTGGCGTTTCACGCCGATGAGGTAATTAAGAGTGGGGACGTAACAGAGTTGGAGTTTAAGTTGATTTAGATTCATTTTCCATTGCTCCCTCGGGTGTGTGAGCTCAGCAACAACGTGGACATTATTGTGTATACACTGTGTGTGTGTGTACACTGTGTGTGTGTGTACACTGTGTATGTATGTACACTATGTGTATACACTGTGTATACACTGTGTGTGTACACTGTGTGTGTACACTATGTGTGTACACTGTGTGTGTGCATTGTGTGTACACTGTGTATATACACTGTGTATGCTGTGTGTGTACACTGTGTTTACACAATGTGTGTGTATACTGTGTGTGTACACTGTGTGTGTACACTGTGCAGTGTGTACACTGTGTGTGTACATTGTGTGTGTACACTGTGTGTATACACTGTGTGTGTGCACTGTGTGTGTGTACACTGTGTGTGTGTACACTGTGTGTGTACATTGTGTGTGTACACTGTGTGTGTACACTGTGTGTGTGTACACTGTGTGTGTACATTGTGTGTGTGTACACTGTTTGTGTCCGCATTGAACCGAACCCCCGGCAAGGCCATCTACTTAATGACGAGAGAAAATTCACCCGAAATGTCCTTTTCAATGAAGTCTTCCAGATGTAAATTGATATAAGCTTTTAATGAAGAAATAAAATCATCTAACTCAAAACACAACACAATTCAAAGATGTTTCATTTTAAAACTTCAAAACGGAGCATGGGGTACTTGCGTGAATGCGTCCTTCGTGTGCAAATGTTGTGACTTTCCTGGCCTGAAGGCCGTCAATGTGTTGGACCATTATTGGTGCACAGCGTCTCAACAACAGCAGTGGGGTTTGCTTCAACCGATGGTTACGAACATCCAGACGTGAATCAGCAAGGAGCATTTCTAGTCCCAGTTAGACAAAATCTACGTCAACACGTAAGACAAAACTACAATTCGTGTTGTAGAGAATGTACCTCCTCCTATACGTGTAACTTTTAAGTGGTATGCCTTGTAACTGATGAATGATCCGAGCGTGCTCCCTATTTCAAAGACAATGAGTTGCTCCAGAGGCAGACGCTTCGTGAAACACAAAAGTACCCTTTGACCTGTATCACAAGAACAACGGGTCTCACCCGAGTTCTCTGTACAGGCTACTTCCAAAACACACACATTGTCCTAACATCACTTATTCAATGTTTGACCCTCAGACAAAATGTTACATTTACGCGCACAATCAGACACGGTATTCATTCTAAATCATTGACGGGCATATTAACAAAATTGAATTACTGCAGCGAAATTGACTGCATCACGTTACATCATATTAACAAGAAGTTATTTTACAAATACGCACCGTGTGCTTAACAGTATATGTACAACGTACTATTGTTGCGTCATTCAAAACGAGTAGGCCGTTGCATGCTGGCATCTGGGTCAAAATGTAGCAAATTCTAAACATTACGCTACAAATAATATATGAGGGCGCTTCGATGGCAACACAAGCAATCGTCATCAGGTGGGACAAGCACAGCAGCAATAAGAGGAAACTGCTGGAGTAGGCGCCTACTACTTCAGCAGTTTCTCTTGCTGTGGTTGTCCAACCTGATGACGATTGTTCGTGTTGTGATCTAAACGCCGTGATCTGTTGTGTTTCTACCCACGTGGTGACTTTACCGAAATAACTAGACAGTGTGGATTCCTGCAGTCACAAAAGCTTCGAATCAAGATTGCCTACAAACTACACAACTGAGATGACGCATCAATCATCGCCCCCTACTGACAGGCTCTTGGTCACATGCAGGCCGGTGCAGGGCCACCACCTTGTGCCACACAGGGGCAGCTGCTACTTGGGGATGCTCTTCGAGTGTTTCAGACGAGGTACGACACAAAACTCCGAGTTGCGAGGCGATGAAGCAAGCACCGTGTAAATGCAATTATAACAAGTGAATGCTGGGGGGCTTATTGTCTCTCGCTCCTGGTTAAAGATCTACCCAACAGACAGGTCCACAAACACTGGCCGCTCTTACTCTGCAGGTTGAACCTAGCAACTGAGTGTGACAAGAACTTCACGTTCTTGTCATTAAAGGCCTGTGACAAAGGTGCATCTATTGGAGCGACATCATCTCAAGCTTACACATCTACCGGGTCTCCACTTGACTTTGTATTGTCTCGGAGGAAGTCCACCCACACCTCCACTTCCACAAACTTCTGGGAGTTGCCTCGCTCTGCCTCACAGTCAGAATTCTCCTCCTGCTTTACGTTGCCTCCATCGATGTGAAGGTCCCATTTTGGAGTTGAATCTTCATCTTCACATTTCACCTTCACTTCTTCGCTCTTCACCATCACTTCTTCCCTCTTCACCATCACCTCTTCCCTCTTCACCATCACCTCTTCACATTTCACCATCACCTCTTCACATTTCACCATCACCTCTTCACATTTCACCATCACCTCTTCACATTTCACCTCGATACCTTTAAAAGTGTCCAAGCTGGGATGTTCTTCCGGTTCGTGTTTCATGAGGGGTGGGCTAATTGCGGCACTTTGACTTTCACAAGCTGATTTCAGACTGCACTCCTTGTGGATCTTCTGATGCTTCTGTGTTCTTTGGTGTACTTGAAGATTTGATGAATGTGCAAATGCCTTCCCGCACACACTGCACTTGAAGGGTTTCTATCCCATGTGTGTACTCTGGTGTGTTTTAAGAGCAGATGAATCTGAAAATGTCTTCCCACACACACTGCACTTGAAGGGTTTCTCTCCCGTGTGTGTTCTCTGGTGTGTTTTAAGAGCAAATGACTCTGAAAATGTCTTCGAACAAACACAGCACTTGAAGGGTTTCTCTCCCGTGCGTGTTCTCTGGTGTCTTTGAAGATGATATGAATCTGAAAATGCCTTTCCACACACACTGCACTTGAAGGGTTTCTCTCCTGTGTGTGTTCTCTGGTGTGTTTTAAGAGTAGATGAATCTGAAAATGTCTTCCCACAAACACTGCACTTGAAGGGTTTCTCTCCCGTGCGTGTTCTCTGGTGTCTTTGAAGATGATATGAATCTGAAAATGCCTTTCCACACACACTGCACTTGAAGGGTTTCTCTCCTGTGTGTGTTCTCTGGTGTGTTTTAAGAGTAGATGAATCTGAAAATGTCTTCCCACAAACACTGCACTTGAAGGGTTTTTCTCCCGTGTGTGTTCTCTGGTGTTTTTTAATATGATATGAATCTGGAAATGCCTTCCCACACACACTGCACTTGAAGGGTTTCTCTCCTGTGTGTGTTCTCTGGTGTTTTTTAAGAGTAGATGAATCTGAAAATGCCTTCCCACACACACAGCACTTGAAGGGTTTCTCTCCCGTGTGTGTTCTCTGGTGTGTTTTAAGAGCAAATGAATCTGAAAATGTCTTCCCACACACAGTGCATTTGAAGGGTTTCTCTCCTGTGTGTTCTCTGGTGTCTTTGAAGATGAGATGAATCTGAAAATGCCTTTCCACACACACTGCACCTGAAGGGTTTCTCTCCTGTGTGTGTTCTCTGGTGTGTTTTAAGAGTAGATGAATCTGAAAATGTCTTCCCACACACAGTGCATTTGAAGGGTTTCTCTCCTGTGTGTGTTCTCTGGTGGGTCTGAAGAATTGATGGCCATGCAAATGCCTTGTCACACACAGTGCACTTGAAGGGTTTCTCTCCTGTGCGAGTTCTCTGGTGCTGTGTCAAATTTCCAGTCCGATCCGTGCTGTATGCACGCTGGTCGCATTGTTGACTTGTCGTACCGAGCTGTGCTGAGTGCATTTGCTCCATCAGACCAGCGTCAGCTGCAGACAGAAAATAAGAATATCCACACCATCTACACATCAGTATCGAGCCATGGAGGAATGAATATAAACAGTCACACGTGACTTACACGTCTATATTCATTCATGTAGCTGTACTACCCGGCTTCGCCCGGGACTTGGATCCACCACGTCCGGCCGCCTTTGTCTCCCCAGTGGCGATGTTCACACCACCACAGCAGTTACTCGTTTGAGGCTGAGTCGACCTAGGGGAGGCCCAGAAGCAGTTCAAATAATCGTCACCGGTGGTGGCCGTGAGTGGGAATCGAACTCGGGTCGCCGGGTTCGTAGCGTGGTGTAGCGCTAACCGCTACACTACAATGAGTTACGCTTCCCCACACAGACACACACACAGATACACACACAGACACACACACAGACACACATACACAGACAACGCTAACCGCTACACTACAATGCGTGACGCTTCCACATGCGAGGGTCACGTGACAGATTTGACGTCACAGCTCACTTGCCGTCCAAAAAATCTATACATTATTGAGCTCCCCTCCCCCCCTAAAAACACAAAAGTGTATTTGTATAATGTTTGCACGGTGTACAGTCTGGAAAGTACCCACATGGCAAATTTCCAGTTTGTTGCATGTCGGGAAGTACGCTAAACATTTTGAACGGACACACACAATTACAACTTTGCCTTTTATATATATTTGGAGATGCAGTGAAAAACTTTCCCAAATTCATCACGCGGTTTCAGTTTTTTGATTTTCAGTTTGATTTATTTTGGTTATAGTCCTGTGAGCCATTCGGCTCTTGAATCGGGTGCAACCACAACAAGCAACAAAACAAAAACACGACCAAGAAAATCATCTTACAGTGACTACGTGTGACTGTGCAAACAGCACTGTCATGGCACGCAATGAGAGGGCAAATGTCATAAATATTCCTGTAAGTCCTCGCATCTTCAACATTAATGTTGCCATAGAAACGTTGTGGGGTTTTTTGCTTCATTTAAAAAAAGAAAAATTATTATCTGTTATTTTATTTTCTATCTACGTGACTTTACCGAAAGAACCAAGAATATTGATTCCTGCAGTCACCAAAGTTTTAAGTCAAAACATTCACACACGTTGACAAAGCCTCACCTTGTGTTGTTGTGGGCAGGTCGCTTCTGATAACAAGAGCGGTATAGCAGCTCAAGCGGGCTTGGCCTGCTAACAAAAGAAAATAAAAACTGCGTGAATATTTACAATAACACAAAGTTACAAAGTGGCGAGCCGGGTGAAGACAAATTAAACTTAAGCGAGATAATTAAAGTGAACGCAATCAGGCGAGGGCAGGAGGCAAGGCCCCGCGTGGCTAGGCCCCGCGTTGTAAAGTTCCAACCTGGACATCGATTCCCATGCTCGCTGCTACTCAACTGACATCCCTACGAGAGAGAGAGAGGCTCTACCTTGGTAAACAACAACAACAACCACCACCACAACCACCACAACGATGAGAATTTCTCACCTCGGATTTCAGTGCAAGCGCGCACACGGCAGCTTCCTGTTGCCTCGCGACAGCAGGAAGTAGCATGACGTCACTTCCCTCCCACGAGCGGCTCTCTAACTGAATAAATTATGTTAATGAGGCCGGCCCATATGTCGAGGGATGGGGGCGTGGGCGCTGAACCCGTCGCAATAAACTCGCGACGGCTTTAACGGACACATTATGTTAATGATCCACCAGTCACTGGGCGTAGCTTTGCCCAAATAAGGATTGCCACTGGAACGATATAGGCAGTGACCCGAGCGGAGGTGACGTCACGCTCAAGAGCGCGGTGGACGGGGGAGGGATGAATACTTTGCTGACATGACGTCACTAGCGAGGTACACGTCACCCTAGCGTTTCACGCCGAGGTAATGCAGAGCGGTGACGTCACAGAGTTGAAGTTTAAGTTGATTTAGATTCATTTTCCATTGCTCCCTCCCTTGGGTGTGTGAGCTCAGCAACAACGTGGACATTATTGTGTATACACTGTGTGTGTGTACAATGTGTGTGTACACTGTGTGTATACACTGTGTGTGTGTCACTGTGTGTGTGTACACTGTGTGTGTGTACACTGTGTGTGTACAGTGTGTGTGTACACTGTGTGTGTGTACACTATGTGTATACACTGTGTGTCACTGTGTGTGTATGTACACTGTGTGTGTGTACACTGTGTGTGTGTACACTATGTGTATAAACTGTGTGTGTACACTGTGTGTATGTACACTATGTGTATACACTGTGTGTGTCACTGTGTGTCACTGTGTGTGTGTCACTGTGCCTGGCACAAGCTTGGTGGTGGGTGTACACCCAGGACCCCATTCCAACGTAAAGTGGCCTGGTCTCAGTTATCTGATGAAAGTTGCAAGTGAGAATTTCATCATCGCTTGCGGCTGGGATTGGCATCGTCCCCGACTCCTCCTGATGTCGAGGGTAAATGGGCGAGGTTTAGGACTGTGACTCATGCAGCTGCAATGGCTGCTTTGGGTACGCGGTCCAGACCTCCCCAGAGACCCTGGCTGACAGAGGAGGTGTTCAGGATGGTTGAGAAAAAGCGACAGGCCCACTGTCATCGGCTACAGAATCCCACGTCAGAGAATGAGGAGGCTTACCGCAGCCTTCGCTCGGAGGTTCGGAGAGCCGTGAGGCGCTGCAAGGATGGGTGGTGGTCGCAGGTTGCTGAGGAGATGGAGTCTGCCTCAGTGGCCCGTGATCACAAATCTCTATTTAACTCCATCAAAAAAGTAACCTGCAGCGCCACACCTATTACCATCATTAGGGGAAAAAACGGTGATCCAATTTCCAACCCCCAGGAACAGGTTCGCAGATTTGCTGAGCATTTCTGTGAGGTCCTGGGGGAGGGAAAATCCCTCAGCCAGGAAAACATCGTGGCACAAAGTGAGGATGACCCTGCTGAGGCTGCGGTGCCTCAAATATTGGAAGAAGTCACCCCCTGTGAGTGGCTGGCTGAGGTGCCATCTGCTGAGGAAGTATTGAAGGCAATCCGGAGTCTTAGACCAGGAAAGGCAGCGGGCAGAGATGATCTCCCAAGCGAAATGCTGAGGGAGGGTGGCGTTTGTGCACAGACTGCCCTATATGACATCATAACAACAGTCTGGACCACTGGACGGGTTCCGCAGGATTGGAAGGATGCCCTGGTGGTCCCCCTTTTTAAGAAGGGGGACCGCACAGACTGTAACAACTACAGGGGCATCTCACTCCTCAGTGTGCCGAGAAAGGTCCTGGCAAGGATTATTCAGTATCGCCTTGCCAGGCACGCTGAGGAGAGGCTTGCGGAGCCCCAATGCAATTTCAGGAAAGGGCGGTCCTGCACAGATGCCATATTTTCTGTCCGTCTGCTACAGCAGAGGTGTAGGGAATTCCAACAAGACCTACATCTCTGCTTTATTGACCTGGTCAAGGCCTATGATACCATCAGTAGGCCTGGCCTCTGGGTCGTTCTTCGTGCTTTTGGAGTACCTGACCCTCTGCTCACGATCATTAAGGACCTTCATGATGGTGAGCGGGCCCGGGTAAAACTACGTGGCCGGAAGTCAGAGCCATTCCCTGTACACCTTGGGGTGCGACAGGGATGTCCTCTGGCTCCCACATTATTTAACATCTATTTTGACCACGTAGTTCGTGAAGCCTTCAATAGCTGTACCGGGGGAATCTCCATATGGTACAGATATAATGGGAGGCTAATCGATGCCCGGGTGCGGTCAAGGGATGGCTCCCTATTGCTCAACCACGTTATGTATGCTGATGAGTTGGTAATAGCTGCTCAGTCAGAGGAGGAGTTGGAGACGCTGCTGCTGAGACTGGAGCGTGCCACTAAGAGGTGGGGCCTTACCATCAGCCCCACCAAAACTAAGCACCTGCCTGGGTATTTTGTACCATCGGACACTCCACCCCCAAAACTCCCAATCGGTGGGGCAGTTGTGGAGAGAGTGGAGAGTTTCCCATACCTGGGCAGTGTGCTTATGACTGGCTCCAGTTTAACAGCAGAGGTCTCACTCCGAATCAGTCGAGCGGCAATATCTTTTCATCGGTTGCGTAACGCTGTGTGGAAGCTACCTGGTCTGTCGCTCCGCACTAAGCTTCAGGTCTTCTCGGCCACGGTCATTCCCTCCCTTCTCTACGCTTGCGAAACGTGGACCCCCCTAATGGAACATCTTCGCCGGTTAGAAATATTTAGGCTGGCCTGCTTACGATCCATCCTGGGTTTAACCAGACTGGATTGTGTGAGGAGCTCACAAATCCTTGAAAGATCTGGGCAGGGTCCCATCGGTGAGCTCCTCCGGCAGGCAAGGCTGCGATGGCTGGGTCATGTAGCCCGCATGCCCAGCCACCGCATGCCAAAACAGCTTTTGTTGGCCGGATTGAGGGGGCTAAGCGGGCGCGGCACGGGCTAGAGAAGAGATGGAGTGATGTGGTACAGGAGGACGTGGAGCTGAGTGGACTTGCCGATGACTGGTACCAGCGGTGTCAAGATCGGCCTCTGTGGAGGAGGCTCGTGAAGGATGCTACTGGGCAGTTGGAGGCAGTCGCCCTCCAACAACAATGGAGGGCGGAGGAGCGACGCTCACAACGAGCGGAGCGCCGGGTGGCTAAAGCACAGCAGGTTGGCACAGTAGGGGGCACAGGTGGTGCATCAGCCAGTCATCTCAGTCAGTCGACCCGTGGCACCTGGGTCTGCCCAGTGACCTCCTGCCAGCGGGCGTTCGACACTTCACGTGGCCTCACGGTGCACATAGCCTGGCACAAGCGTCGTGGTGACGTCACCGCCACTTAGTGGCGAATGGCGGTTGTTGTTGTTGGCACAAGCTTTGTGGTGACGTCACCACCACTTAGTGGCGAATGGCGATTGTTGTTGTGTCACTGTGCGTGTACACTGTGTGTGTACACTGTGTGTGTGTACACTGTGTGTGTACACTGTATCACTGTGTCACTGTGTGTCACTGTGTGTGTGTACACTGTGTGTGCACTGTATGTACACTGTGTGTACACTGTGTGTACACTGTGTGTGTACACTGTGTTTGTGTACAGTGTATACACTGTGTGTGTACACTGTGTGTGTGTACACTATGTGTACACTGTGTACACTGTGTACACTCTGTGTGTACACTGTGTGTATACACTGTGTGTGTACACTGTGTGTGTACAGTGTGTGTGTACATTGTGTGTGTACACTGTGTATACACTGTGTGTACACTGTGTGTGTGTACACTGTGTGTACACTGTGTGTGTACACTGTCTATGTGTACACTGTGTACACTGTTTGTGTACACACAGTGTATACTGTGTGTACACTGTGTGTACACTGTATAAACTGTGTGTACAGTGTGTATGTGTACACTGTGTGTGTGTACACACACACAGTGTACACTGTGTGTATAGACTCTGTGTGTACACTGTGTGTATAGACTCTGTGTGTACACTGTGTGTTTGTACACTGTGTGTGTGTGTACACTGTTTGTGTCCGCATTGAACCGAACCCCCGGCAAGGCCATTTACTTAATGACGAGAGAAAATTCACACAAAATGTCCTTTTCAATGAAGTCTTCCAGATGTAAATTGATACAAGCTTTTAATGAGGAAATAAAATCATCTAATTCAAAACACAACACAATTCCAAGATGTTTCATTTTAAAACTTCAAAACGGAGCATGGGGTACTTGCGTGAATGTGTCTTTCGTGTTCAAATGTTGTGACTTTCCTGGCCTGAAGGCCGTCAATGTGTTGGACCCTTATTGGTGCACAGCGTCTCAACAACAGTAGTGGGGTTTGCTTCAACCGATGGTCACGAACATCCAGACGTGAATCAGCAAGGTGCATTTCTAGTCCCAGTTAGACAAAATCTAGGTCAACACGTAAGACAAAACTACAATTCGTGTTGTAGAGAATGTACCTCCTCCTATACGTGTAACCTTTAAGTGGTATGCCTTGTAACTGATGAATGATCCGAGCGTGCTCCCTATTTCAAAGACGATGAGTTGCTCCAGAGGCAGACGCTTCGTGAAACACAAAAGTACCCTTTGACCTGTATCACAAGAACAACGGGTCTCACCTGAGTTCTCTGTACAGGTTACTTCCAAACACACACACACACTTTGTCCTAACATCACTTATTCAATGTTTGACCCTCAGACAAAATATTACATGTACGCGCACAATCAGACAAGTATTAATTCTAAATTATTGACGGGCATATTAACAAAATTGAATTACTGCAGCGAAATTGACTGCATCACGTTACATCGTATTAACAAGAAGTTATTTTACAAATACGCACCGTCGGCTTAACAGTGTATGTACAACGTACTATTGTTGCATCATTCAAAACGAGTAGGCCGTTCCATGCTGGCGTCTGGGTCAAAATGTAGCAAATTCTAAACATCACGCTACAAATAATAGATCACGGCACTTCGATGGCAACACAAGCAATCGTCATCAGGTGGGACAAGCACAGCAGCAAGAAGAAGAAACTGCTGGAGTAGGCGCCTACTACTTCAGCAGTTTCTCTTGCTGTGGTTGTCCCACCTGATGACGATTGCTTGTGTTGTGATCTAAACGCCGTGATCTGTTATGTTTCTACCCACGTGGTGACTTTACCGAAATAACTCAACAGTGTGGATTCCTGCAGTCACGAAAGCTTCGAATCAAGATTGCCTACAAACTACACAACTGAGATGACGCATCAATCATCGCCCCCTACTGACAGGCTCTTGTCCACATGCAGGCCGGTGCAGGGCCACCACCTTGTGCCACAAAGGGGCAGCTGCTACTTGGGGATGCTCTTCAAGTGTTACAGACGAGGTACGATATAAAACTCCGAGTTGCCGAGGCGATAAGGCAAGCAAGCGTGTAAATGCAATTATGATAACATAGTGAATGCTTGGGGGCTTATTGTCTCTCGCTCCTGGTAAAAGATCTACCCAACCCACAGGTCTACAAAGACGGGCCGCTCTTACTCTGCAGGTTGAACCTAGCCATTGAGTGTCCAACTTCACGTTCTTGTCATTAAAGGCCTTTGACAAAGGTGCATCTATTGGAGCGACATCATCTCAAGCTTACACATCTATCGGGTCTCCACTTGACTTTGTATTGTCTCGGAGGAAGTCCACCCACACCTCCACTTCCACAAACTGCTGGGAGTTGCCTCGCTCTGCCTCACAGTCAGAATTCTCCTCCTGCTTTACGTTGCCTCCATCGATGTGAAGGTCCCATTTTGGAGTTGAATCTTCATCTTCACATTTTACCTTCACTTCTTCCCTCTTCACCATCACTTCTTCACATTTCACCTCGATACCTTTAAAAGTGTCCAAGCTGGGATTTTTTTCCGGTTCGTGTTTCATGAGGGATGGGCTCATTGCGGCACTTTGACTTTCACAAGCTGATTTCAGACTGCACTCCTTGTGGATCTTCTGATGCTTCTGTGTACTCTGGTGTGTTTTAAGAGCAGATGACTGTGAAAATGCCTTCCCACACACACTGCACTTGAAGGGTTTCTCTCCCGTGTGTGTACTCTGGTGTGTATTAAGAGCAGATGACTGTGAAAATGTCTTCCCACACACACTGCACCTGAAGGGTTTCTCTCCCGTGTGTGTTCTCTGGTGTGTTTTAAGAGCAAATGACTGTACAAATGCCTTCCCACATACAGTGCACTTGAAGGGTTTCTCTCCCGTGTGTGTTCTCTGTTGTGTTTAAAGAGCAGATGAATCTGAAAATGTCTTCCCACACACAGTGCACTTGAAGGGTTTCTCTCCCGTGTGTGTTCTCTGGTGTTTTTAAAGAGCAGATGACTGTGCAAATGCCTTCCACACACAGTGCACTTGAAGGGTTTCTCTCCCATGTGTGTTCTCTGGTGTGTTTTAAGAGCAGATGAATCTGAAAATGTCTTTCCACACACACTGCACTTGAAGGGTTTCTCTCCTGTGTGTGTTCTCTGGTGTGTTTTAAGAGCAAATGAATCTGAAAATGTCTTCCCACACACACTGCACTTGAAGGGTTTCTCTCCCGTGCATGTTCTCTGGTGTCTTTGAAGATGAGATGAATCTGAAAATGCCTTTTCACACACACTGCACTTGAAGGGTTTCTCTCCTGTGTGTGTTCTTTGGTGTGTTTTAAGAGCAAATGAACCTGAAAATGTCTTCCGACACACACTGCACCTGAAGGGGTTCTCTCCCGTGTGTGTTCTCTGGTGCTTTTTAAGAGATGAATGTGAAAATGTCTTCCCACACACTGCACCTGAAGGGTTTCTCTCCCGTGTGTGTTCTCTGGTGCTTTTTAAGAGTAGATGAATGTGAAAATGTCTTCCCACACACTGCAACTGAAGGGTTTCTCTCCAGTGTGTGTTCTCTGGTGTGTTTTAAGAGTAGATGAATCTGAAAATGTCTTCCCACACACAGTGCAATTGAAGGGTTTCTCTCCTTTGTGTGTTCTCTGGTGTGTTACAAGAGTAGATGACTGTGCAAACGCCATCCCGCACATCGTGCACCTGAAGGGTTTCTCTCCTGTGTGTGTTCTCTGGTGTGTTACAAGATCAGATGACTGTGCAAATGCCTTCACGCACACACTGCACTTGAAGGGTTTCTCTCCTGTGTGTGTTCTCTGGTGTTTTTTTAAGAGTAGATAAATGTGAAAATGCCTTCCCACACACTGCACTTGAAGGGGTTCTCTCCCGTGTGTGTTCTCTGGTGTGTTTTAAGAGCAAATGAATCTACAAATGTCTTCCCACACACAGTGCACTTGAAGGGTTTCTCTCCCGTGTGTGTTCTCTGGTGTCTTTGAAGATGAGATGAATATGCAAATGTCTTCCCACACACAGTGCAATTGAAGGGTTTCTCTCCTGTGTGTGTTCTCTGGTGTGTTACAAGATTACATGACTGTGCAAACGCCATCCTGCACATCGTGCACCTGAAGGGTTTCTCTCCTGTGTGTGTTCTATTGTGTTTTACAAGATCAGATGACTGTGCAAATGCCTTCATGCACACACTGCACTTGAAGGGTTTCTCTCCTGTGTGTGTTCTCTGGTGTTTTTTAAGAGTAGATAAATCTGAAAATGTCTTCCAACACACACTGCACTTGAAGGGTTTCTCTCCTGTGTGTGTTCTCTGGTGATTTTTAAGAGTAGATAAATGTGAAAATGCCTTCCCACACACACTGCACTTGAAGGGTTTCTCTCCCGTGTGTGTTCTCTGGTGTGTTTTAAGAGCAAATGAATCTGCAAATGTCTTCCCACACACACTGCACTTGAAGGGTTTCTCTCCCGTGTGTGTTCTCTGGTGTCTTTGAAGATGAGATGAATATGAAAATGTCTTCCCACACACAGTACAATTGAAGGGTTTCTCTCCTGTGTGTGTTCTCTGGTGTGTTACAAGATTACATGACTGTGCAAACGCCATCCCGCACATCATGCACCTGAAGGGTTTCTCTCCCGTGTGTGTTCTCTGGTGTTTTACAAGATCAGATGACTGTGCAAATGCCTTCACGCACACACTGCACTTGAAGGGTTTCTCTCCTGTGTGTGTTCTCTGGTGTGTTTTAAGAGTAGATAAATCTGAAAATGTCTTCCCACACACACTGCACTTGAAGGGTTTCTCTCCTGTGTGTGTTCTCTGGTGTGTTACAAGATTACATGACTGTGCAAACGCCATCCCGCACATCGTGCACCTGAAGGGTTTCTCTCCTGTGTGTGTTCTCTGGTGTTTTTTAAGAGTAGATAAATCTGAAAATGCCTTCCCACACACACTGCACTTGAAGGGTTTCTCTCCCGTGTGTGTTCTCTGGTGATTTTTAAGAGCAGATGACCATGAAAATGCCTTCCCACACACAGTACATTTGAAGGGTTTCTCTCCTGTGTGACTTCTCTGGTGCCGTGTCAAATTTCCAGTTCGGTCCGTGCTGTATGCACGCTGGTCGCATTGTTGACTTGTCGTACCGAGCTGCGCTGACTGCCTTTGCTCCATCAGAACAATTCTGCAGAGGAAGCGTCAGCTGCAGACAGAAAAAAAGAATATCCACACCATCTACACGTCAGGTACAGAGGAATGCACACGTGACTTACACGTCTATATTTATTAATATATTCATGATGTAGTGAAAAAAAATCCCAAATTAATCAGATTTGATGAACGTGCAAATGCCTTCACGTACAGAGTGCACCTGAAGGGTTTCTCTCCACGGGCTGTTATGGCACGCAATGAGAGGGAAAATGTCATTAATATGCCTGGAAGCCTTCATATCTTCAAGATGAATGTTAACCCAAAACTCTAAGCACACAATTTCGGCTGACTACAAAAGAAATATTTATGAAAGCTAAATTCGGCTGACATAGCAAAGGGTGTTGAAAACAATACTATTTCTGTTGTGCAGAAATGCATTAATTAACGTTCAATCGCAACTCAGGTGTGAATCCAGGCTATGTCCTTGAATGCTGGGGATGAACAGTTCCGACTTCAGCTGAATGTGTGTGCTGTGTTCACCTGTTTCCATTCGTATAAAGAGATCCAGAGGAAAACAAAAATAAACTATATCCTCGTGTTCAACAGAGTTAATAGACTTTACTTCAAACACAAATTTGACACTGTCACACACTGCCATGAGTAAACAGGTGGTGGTGTGACCAGAACCATGCCTGGCCACCTTCATCTGCTCAGCATTAATTCTTCCTCACTCCACCAAGTAATGAATCGAGGATCATCAACATAGCCGAGGCTATCCGTGTCTCTGTCTCTCTCTCCCCGTGGTGAAGGTGTTCCCCTCCACACATTCAGAGTCAACAGCGGCACGCGCTTAGCGTCTTTGACCGATAGATACATTGACGCACATATTGTTGGTTCTTTCAGTAAAGTCACGTAGATAGAAAATAACAGATTAAATTTAATAAGATAAAGACCACTTGTGTTGCGATCGAAACGTCGTGGGTTTTTTGCTTTATTTGAAAAATTGTATTTTTAATTTAATTTTATTAATGTTATTTTAATTTAATTTTATATCTACGTGACTTTACCGAAAGAACCAAGAATATGAATTCCTGCAGTCACCAAAGTTTTAAGTCAAAACATTCACACACGTTGACAAAGCCTCACCTGGTGTTGTTGTGGGCAGGTCGCTTCTGATAACAAGAGCGGAATAGCAGCTCAAGCGAGCTTGGCCTGCTAACAAAAGAAAATAAAAACTGCGTGAATATTTACAATAAAACAAAGTTACAAAGTGGCGAGCCGGGTGAAGACAAATTAAACTTAAGCGAGATAATTAAAGTAAACGCAATCAGGCGAGGGCAGGAGGCAAGGCCCCGCTTGGCTAGGCCCCGCGTTGTAAAGTTCCAACCTGGACATCGATTCCGATGCTCGCTGCTACTCAACTGACATCCCTACGAGAGAGAGAGGCTCTACCTTGGTAAACAACAACAACCACCACCACCACAATGATGAGAATTTCTCACCTCGGATTTCAGTGCGAGCGCGCCACGGCAGCTTCCTGTTGCCTCGCGACAGCAGGAAGTAGTATGACGTCACTTCCCTCCCACGAGCGGCTCTGTAACTAAATAAATTATATTTTTGATTTAAAGCTTTCGTGACTGCAGTAATTCATATTCTTAGTTTTTTCGGTAAAGTCACGTTGAAGAGAAACAACCGAAAAACTAAGAATATAAATAAATTATGTTAATGAGGCCGGCCCATATGTCGAGCGATGGGGGCGTGGGCGCTGAACCCGTCGCAATAAACTCGCGACGGCTTTAACGAACACATTATGTTAATGAGCCACCAGTCACTGGGCGTAGCTTTGCCCAAATAAGGATTGCCACTGGAACGATATCGGCAGTGACCCGAGCGGAGGTGACGTCACGCTCAAGAGCGCGGTGGACGGGGGAGGGGTGAATACCTTGGTGACATGACGTCACTAGCGAGGTAGACCTCCCCCTGGCGTTTCACGCCGATGAGGTAATGCAAAGTGGTGACGTCACAGAGTTGAAGTTTATTTAGATTCATTTTCCATTGCTCCCTTGGGTGTGTGAGCTCAGCAACAACATGGACATTATTGTGTATACACTGTGTGTGTGTACACTGTGTGTATACACAGTGTGTACCCTATATGTACACTGTATGTGTGCACTCTATGTACACTGTATGTGTGTACACTGTGTGTACACTGTGTTTGTGTATACTGTTTGTACACTGTGTATACACTGGGTGTGTACACTGTTTGTACACCATGTGTATACAGTGTGTACACTGTGTGTGTACACTCTGTGTACATTGTGTGTGTACACTGTCTGTGTACACTGTGTGTACATTGTGTGTACACTGTGTGTGTGTGTACACTGTGTATACACTGTGTGTGTACACTGTGTGTGTACACTCTGTGTATACACTTTGTGTGTACACTGTGTGTGTGTACACTGTGTGTGTGTGTACACCGTGTGTGTGTACACTGTGTATGTACACTGTGTGTGTACACCGTGTGTGTGTACACTGTGTATGTGTAGTGATGGTAGCATCACTACTGTGTACACACGCACAAGCGTGACGTCACTATGCGGGGAAGCGTCATGACCACGCGGGTCTACACACATGCATGACGTCATCCCGGCTGGAGGCGGGAATGACGTCAGGGCCGGTTCTGGGCTCGGGAGGCCACGAGGGTGGTGTGAGGCCGTGGCATGCTCTGTGACCCCGGCTGGACACATGACTGGACCCCAGTGGGGGCCGGGGGGGCCTAGGGGGCACCTCGGAGGGCACGTGGACAGCAGGGGGGCTTCGAGAGGGTTCTCGAAGGGAGGCGTGGCCGGGGCGGGGCCCGGGCACGCCGAGGCCCATATAAGCAGCCTCCTCACGAGGTTCGAGGCTGCCCGTATCAAGAGCGAAGATGCATCGTGAAGACCCCAAGAAGAGTCAAGTCTCCAGTCAGCGGACCTGGCAGTAGCCCACCTGGCTGGGTCACGCTAGAGTATTTGAGAAGTATGTGTTAAATTTCGATTTAAAGCTTTCGTGACTGCAATGATTCATCTTCTTTGGTTCTTTCGGTAAAGTCACGTAGAATGAGAATAAAATAATAAATTGATAAAATAAAATAACATAACACAATAATATTCTCACGACGTTTCGGCCACAACACAAGCGGCCTTCATCAGGTGAAGGGACGAGACTGTCTGGTAGGACAGCGCTGGAGTGAAAGAGCCACGTTCAGATCACGACCTTTAAGCTGTGTGAGAGGAAACAAAGCGCCTTGACAAAGGAATTAGCATAGAATTTAGCATTGAAATTGCTGAATGATTAGCTTGTGACTGGTCACAGAAATAGCTATGTTAAAAGTTAAAGCATACACATCCGCAGAGGCACCCCTTGATAAAGGAATTAGCATAGAATTTAGCATTGAAATAGCTAAGTTAAAGCATACACATCCGCAGAGATACCCCTTGACAAAGGAATTAGCATAGAATTTAGCATTGAAATAGCTGAGTGATTAGCTTGTAACTGGTCACAGAAATAGCTACATTAAAGTAAGAGCATACACATTCACCGAGGCACTTAGTACAAATCAAACAGGAGAATTGAGCATTGAAATAACTAGGCGAATTTAGCATTGAAATAACTGCGTGATTAGCTAGTGACTGGTCACAGAAATGACTATGTTGAAGTCAAGGCCTACACATCTGAGCTATTCACAGTACTATATAGTGAACCAATAAAAAACTAAAATATAAATTACCTTAATGTTATTAATAAACTCTATATTCTCCAATCAGCTAAGCTACCAACAATAAGTCGTTATATATCACAATGCTATATGGCGAAAAAATGGGTGGATTCTTACCCTCAACTTTAGCACCACGGATAGCTACGGGCCCCGTTCAGACGGACGAGTTCATCCATGGTCGGAACAGAGGAGGGGGAGAGAGACAGCTGCGAGGCGCTATTATACTTATGTTGTAAACCATACCATTAACCGTGGTGTGAGAAGTATTAAGAGTCAATGCTGGCGAAAGAGCTGCGGTCTGAAGGTCATCGTAAAAATACAATTAATTAAGAACAGAAATGATTTAAAACATCTTTCCTGTGGTTACTAAGCCAGAATCCATCTTCTCGGTTGAAATTGTCTCTGTGCTTGTATATGTGAATGGCCTCATGAACGAATCTCTCATGGTAGCCGGTTGGTTTGCAAAGAACCTCCGTCTTGGAGAAGTCAATGTCATGTGAGCCCACTGAATTATAACAGTGGTCTGCCACGGCAGAGGAGTTCGTCCTACCTTGTTTCAAGTCTGCTTTATGTTCGCGGATGCGGTCCGAGATATGTCGTTTGGTTTCTCCAATGTAGCTACTACCACAGAGGCACTTTAGTTTGTAAACGCCCGGGTACTGTATGTCTGGAACAGCATCTTTTACAGATGGAACTAAATCACGGATTTTATGTACTGTGTTGAATCGGACCTGGATCTTGTGTTTATTCAGGATTTTGGAGATCTTTTTAGTGACCCCTGCAATGTAGGGTAAGGTGATGGTTTTGAGTGGCTCCACAAGAGGATCCTTCTTCATGACTGGAGTGATGGCTTTGCGGATTGTGTAGTCGGAGTAACCATTAGCCCTGAGAGCCTGGTGTACGTGCTTGAGTTCACTGGTAATGTGTTCCTGGTCGTAAATGCATTGGGCTCTATGGTATAGAGCAGGGGTCGGGAACCTATGGCTCGCGAGCCAGATGTGGCTCTTTTGATGATTGCATATGGCTCGCAGATAAAACAAAATATTCTCACTTGTTTTAATCCATCCATCGATTTTTCACTGCGCATGTCCTTTTCAGGGCTGCAGGAGCAATTGTCCATTATTTTAATTGGATGATACTGGCCTACGTTTGCCGTTGCTGGGTAAAACAGGTAAACGCCCCCTTTTGAATCAGTCTGAGACTGCGTCTGCTCGGTCATTAGCTCAAAGCTAACCCTTCGACGAAGAAGATGGCGAAAAGAAAAAAAGACGACGAGTATCGTACATTTCAGGACGAATGGACCGAAGAATTCGCCTTTGTGGAGAGAGCGGGTTCTGCGGTGTGTCTAATTTGCAATGACAAAATTACATCGTTGAAACGGTCGTATGTAATGCGGCACTTCGACACGCGCCACGCTACCTTTGCATCAAAATACCCTGCGGGAGACAGCAGAAAGAAAGCGTGCCAAGAGCTTCTGAGCAGGGTGCAAGCTAGCCAGCAGCAACTCCGCGTATGGACCCGGCAAGGTGACTATAATTCGGCTAGCTTTGCTGGTTCTTTAGCAATAGTGAGGAACGGAAAACCATTCACAGATGGCGAGTATGCTAAAACGTTCATGCTGGATGTAGCCAATGAACTTTTTGATGATCTTCCGAACAAAGACAAGATAATCAAACGGATACAAGACATGCCTCTGTCGGCAAGAACTGTTCATGATCGTACCATCGTGATGGCAAACAAAGTGGAGGAAACGCAAGTGAAGGACATAAATGCAGCGCCGTTCTTTTCTCTGGCTTTGGATGAGTCAACAGACGTGAGCCATTTGTCGCAGTTCAGCGTGATTGCAAGATATGCTGTTGGTGACACACTGCGCGAAGAAAGTCTTGCTGTTCTGCCATTAAAAGGGTCCACAAGAGGTGAGGATTTATTCAAGTCTTTCATGGAGTTTGCTCAATAAAAAAGTCTACCTATGGATAAACTTCTCTCAGTGTGTACTGATGGTGCTCCGTGTATGGTGGGGAAAAACAAAGGATTTGTGGCGCTTCTCCGTGAACATGAAAATAGACCCATCCTAAGTTTCCATTGCATTATACACCAGGAGGCACTTTGTGCTCAGATGTGTGACAGGCAGTTTGGCGAAGTGATGTCGCTGGTCATTCGTGTGATCAACTTTATTGTTGCCCGAGCCTTAAATGATCGCCAGTTTAAAACACTGCTGGATGAAGTTGTAAATAACTATCCTGGTCTGCTTTTGCACAGCAATGTGCGTTGGTTGTCAAGAGGGAAGGTGCTTAGCCATTTTGCGGCTTGCCTGAACGAAATCCGGACTTTCCTTGAAATGAAAGGCGTCGAGCATCCTGAGCTAGCCGACACCGAGTGGCTCCTCAAGTTTTACTATCTCGTAGATCTGACTGAACATCTGAACCAGCTCAACGTGAAAATGCAAGGCATTGGAAATACAGTGTTATCCCTTCAACAAGCTGTATTTGCTTTTGAAAACAAGCTAGAGCTTTTCATCACGGATCTTGAAACAGGTCGTTTACTACATTTTGAAAAACTGAGCCAATTTAAAGATGCATGCACAGCAAGTGAGCCCATTCAAAACCTTGATCTCCACCAGCTAGCTGGCTGCACATCCAGTCTCCTACAGTCCTTCAACGCACGCTTTGGAGAATTTCGTGAGCACACTCGTCTTTTTAAGTTCATCACCCATCCAAACGAGTGTTCACTGAACACAGCCGACCTGAATTACATCCCTGGTGTCTCCGTCAGAGATTTTGAAGCAGAAGTGGCTGACCTGAAGGCCTCAGACATGTGGGTGAATAAGTTCAAGTCACTGAATGAAGATTTGGAAAGAATCACACGACAGAAAGCGGAGTTGGCGAGCAAGCACATGTGGACAGAAATGAAAAAACTCCAACCCGAAGACCAGCTGATTCTCAAAACTTGGAACGCGCTTCCTGTCACATACCACACACTGCAGCGTGTGAGTATTGCTGTATTGACCATGTTTGGATCTACGTATGCATGTGAGCAGTCATTCTCACATCTTAAAAACATCAAGTCCAACCTACGATCACGTTTAACGGATGAAAGCCTCAACGCTTGCATGAAGCTTAACCTCACCAAGTACCAACCCGACTACAAAGACATCAGCAAATCCATGCAGCACCAGAAGTCGCATTAATGGTGAGTGTTATAACAACATTATTTAAAAGAATAAATTCAGAGGCTTATTATACTGACATTTAGTTGAATTCACTTTTAAAATATATTATATGGCTCTCACTGAAATAAATTTCCAAATTTTTTGCTTTCATGGCTCTCTTAGTCAAAAAGGTTCCCGACCCCTGGTATAGAGTCTTGATGAGGGAGTTCTTCTGGGATGGATGGTGGTGGGAATCCGGTTTCAAGTAAGCATCTGTATGGGTAGGTTTCCTGTAGACAGAGTGGCTCATTGAACCATCATGTATCCTTTTAATTAAGACATCCAAAAAGGGTAGTTTGCCATCTTTTTCGACCTCCATGGTAAATCTGATGGCTGGGTGTATGGAATTGATGTGGTCGCGGAATTGGTCTAGAGCAGGCTGGCCATGTGGCCAGATGACAAAGGTGTCATCAACGTACCTCTTCCATAAGGTCGGGCGTAGAGTGGCAGTCTGGATGGCGTCAGTTTCAAATTTTTCCATGAATACGTTGGCTACAACCGGAGATAGGGGGGAGCCCATTGGGGTGCCCTCAGTTTGTTTGTAGAAAGTTCCATTCCAGGTGAAGTATGTGTTGGTTAAGCAGTGTCTCACCAGGGGGGGTACATCAGTATGCAGTCCTTGATGAACCAGGTCTTCAATGATAGCGATGGTGTCAGGTACCGGGACTTTGGTGAACAAGGACACCACATCAAAACTGACAAGCAGGTCGTCTGGGGACAGGGAAATGCCTTTGATTGTCCCGGTACCTGACACCATCGCTATCATTGAAGATCTGGTTCATCAAGGACTGCATACTGATGTACCCCCCCTGGTGAGACACTGCTTAACCAACACATACTTCACCTGGAATGGAACTTTCTACAAACAAACTGAGGGCACCCCAATGGGCTCCCCCCTATCTCCGGTTGTAGCCAACGTATTCATGGAAAAATTTGAAACTGACGCCATCCAGACTGCCACTCTACGCCCGACCTTATGGAAGAGGTACGTTGATGACACCTTTGTCATCTGGCCACATGGCCAGCCTGCTCTAGACCAATTCCGCGACCACATCAATTCCATACACCCAGCCATCAGATTTACCATGGAGGTCGAAAAAGATGGCAAACTACCCTTTTTGGATGTCTTAATTAAAAGGAGACATGATGGTTCAATGAGCCACTCTGTCTACAGGAAAGCTACCCATACACATGCTTACTTGAAACCGGATTCCCACCACCATCCATCCCAGAAGAACTCCCTCATCAAGACTCTATACCATAGAGCCCAATGCATTTCCGACCAGGAACACATTACCAGTGAACTCAAGCACGTACACCAGGCTCTCAGGGCTAATGGTTACTCCGACTACACAATCCGCAAAGCCATCACTCCAGTCATGAAGAAGGATCCTCTTGTGGAGCCACTCAAAACCATCACCTTACCCTACATTGCAGGGGTCACTAAAAAGATCTCCAAAATCCTGAATAAACACAAGATCCAGGTCCGATTCAACATAGTACATAAAATCCGTGATTTAGTTCCATCTGTAAAAGATGCTGTTCCAGACATACAGTACCCGGGCGTTTACAAACTAAAGTGCCTCTGTGGTAGTAGCTACATTGGAGAAACCAAACGACATATCTCGGACCGCATCCGCGAACATAAAGCAGACTTGAAACACGGTAGGACGAACTTCTCTGCCGTGGCAGATCACTGTTATAATTCAGTGGGCTCACATGACATTGACTTCTCCAAGACGGAGGTTCTTTGCAAACCAACCGGCTACCATGAGAGATTCGTTCATGAGGCCATTCACATATACAAGCACAGAGACAATTTCAACCGAGAAGATGGATTCTGGCTTAGTAACCACTGGAAAGATGTTTTAAATCATTTCTGTTCTTAATTAATTGTATTTTTACGATGACCTTCAGACCGCAGCTCTTTCACCAGCATTGACTCTTAATACTTCTCACACCACGGTTAATGGTATGGTTTACAACATGGAGTATAATAGCACCTCGCAGCTGTCTCTCACCCCTCCTCTGTTCCGACCATGGATGAACTCGTCCGTCTGAACGGGGCCCGTAGCTATCCGTGGTGCTAAAGTTGAGGGTAAGAATCCACCCATTTTTTCGCCATATAGCATTGTGATATATAACGACTTATTGTTGGTAGCTTAGCTGATTGGAGAATATAGAGTTTATTGATAACATTAAGGTAATTTATATTTTAGTTTTTTATTGGTTCACTATATAGTACTGTGAATAGCTCGGATGTGTAGGCCTTGACTTCAACATAGTCATTTCTGTGACCAGTCACTAGCTAATCACTCAGTTATTTCAATGCTAAATTCGCCTAGTTATTTCAATGCTAAATTCTCCTGTTTGATTTGTACTAAGTGCCTCGGTGAATGTGTATGCTCTGACTTTAACGTAGCTATTTCTGTGACCAGTTACAAGCTAATCACTCAGCTATTTCAATGCTAAATTCTATGCTAATTCCTTTGTCAAGGGGTGCCTCTGCGGATGTGTATGCTTTAACTTTTAACATAGCTATTTCTGTGACCAGTCACAAGCTAATCATTCAGCCATTTCAATGCTAAATTCTATGCTAATTCCTTTGTCAAGGCGCTTTGTTTCCTCTCACACAGCTTAAAGGTCGTGATCTGAACGTGGCTCTTTCACTCCAGCGCTGTCCTACCAGACAGTCTCGTCCCTTCACCTGATGAAGGCCGCTTGTGTTGTGGCCGAAACGTCGTGAGAATATTATTATTTTATTTTATCAATTTATTATTTTATTCTCATTCTACGTGACTTTACCGAAAGAACCAAAGAAGAAGTATGTGTTAGCTAGAGTAGGTCGGTGGTCACCACCTTATGTGCAGTGTTATATTACTTACCGTTCTAATAAATCAGCGTTGCCTCCCAAGGAGTCGTGTGTGCACCTAATTCGAACCCACTACAAATGCAATACTACTGTAGAATTCAGTGGTAAATGCAATACTACTGTAGAATTCAGTGGTAAATGCAATACTACTGTAGAATTCAGTGGTAAATGCAATACTACTGTAGAATTCAGTGGTAAATGCAATGCAACTGTAGAATTCAGTGGTAAATGCAATAATACTGTAGAATTCAGTGGTAAATGCAATACTATTGTAGAATTAAGTGGTAAATGCAATAATACTGTAGAATTCAGTGGTAAATGCAATAAAACTGTAGAATTCAGTGGTAAATGCAATACTACTGTAGAATTCAGTGGTAAATGCAATACTACTGTAGAATTCAGTGGTAAATGCGATACTACTGTAGAATTCAGTGGTAAATGCAATACTACTGTAGAATTCAGTGGTAAATGCAATACTAATGTAGATTTCAGTGGTAAATGCAATACAACTGTAGAATTCAGTGGTAAATACAATAAAACTGTAGAATTCAGTGGTAAATACAATACTACTGTAGAATTCAGTGGTAAATACAATAAAACTGTAGAATTCAGCGGTAAATGTAATAAAACTGTAGAATTCAGTGGTAAATGTAATACTACTGTAGAATTCAGTGGTAAATACAATAAAACTGTAGAATTCAGTGGTAAATACAATACTACTGTAGAATTCAGTGGTAAATACAATAAAACTGTAGAATTCAGTGGTAAATGCAATAAAACTGTAGAATTCAGTGGTAAATGTAATACTACTGTAGAATTCAGTGGTAAATGCAATACCACTGTAGAATTCAGTGGTAAATGTAATACTACTGTAGAATTCAGTGGTAAATACAATAAAACTGTAGAATTCAGTGGTAAATACAATACTACTGTAGAATTCAGTGGTAAATACAATAAAACTGTAGAATTCAGTGGTAAATGCAATACTACTGTAGAATTCAGTGGTAAATACAATAAAACTGTAGAATTCAGTGGTAAATGCAATAAAACTGTAGAATTCAGTGGTAAATGTAATACTACTGTAGAATTCAGTGGTAAATGCAATACCACTGTAGAATTCAGTGGTAAATGTAATACTACTGTAGAATTCAGTGGTAAATGCAATAAAACTGTAGAATTCAGTGGTAAATGCAATACTATTGTAGATTTCAGTGGTAAATGCAATACCACTGTAGAATTCAGTGGTAAATGCAATACTATTGTAGAATTCAGTGGTAAATGCAATAATACTGTAGAATTCAGTGGTAAATGCAATACTACTGTAGAATTCAGTGGTAAATGCAATACTACTGTAGAATTCAGTGGTAAATACAATAATACTGTAGAATTCAGTGGTAAATGCAATACTACTGTAGAATTCAGTGGTAAATGCAATACTACTGTACAATTCAGTGGTAAATGCAATACTACTGTAGAATTCAGTGGTAAATGCAATACAACTGTAGAATTCAGTGGTAAATGCAATAAAACTGTAGAATTCAGTGGTGAATGTAATACCACTTTAGAATTCAGTGGTAAATGTAATACTACTGTAGAATTCAGTGGTAAATGCAATACAACTGTAGAATTCAGTGGTAAATACAATAAAACTGTAGAATTCAGTGGTAAATGCAATACTACTGTAGAATTCAGTGGTAAATGCAATACTACTGTAGAATTCAGTGGTAAATGCAATAATACTGTATAATTCAGTGGTAAATGCAATAATACTGTATAATTCAGTGGTAAATGCAATAATACTGTAGAATTCAGTGGTAAATGCAATACTACTGTAGAATTCAGTGGTAAATGCAATAATACTGTATAATTCAGTGGTAAATGCAATAATACTGTATAATTCAGTGGTAAATGCAATAATACTGTATAATTCAGTGGTAAATGCAATAATACTGTAGAATTCAGTGGTAAATGCAATACTACTGTAGAATTCAGTGGTAAATGCAATAAAACTGTATAATTCAGTGGTAAATACAATACTACTGTAGAATTCAGTGGTAAATACAATAAACCTGTAGAACTGCACACGCTCTTGTGTGCCGGTTACCTAACATTTACAAACGGATGCACAGAAAAATAAACATCCCCAATATCTGCATTACCGTATATGTTCAACAGTATGAACATGCAACTCTTTGTCGCTTAATGCAGATACTCTGCAATGGGTATACGGCACAGCGCTCGTACGTGCTGGTTTCTGTATGCACCGACACACAGGGCATAAAACGAAACAGGCTGCATCAAGTGTTTATTCGTATATCAACACGAAACGCATCATTAAACCTCCAAAATGTAAAAAGGGACAAACGCTCCCAACATTTTCTATTGAACACATGAGTACAGTATAACGTAATGGACACATCTTCCATTTTCTTTGGTTCTTTCGGTAAAGTCACCACCACGTAGAATGAGAATAATAAAATAATAAAATAACACGATAAAATTCTCACGACGTTTCGGCCACAACGCAAGCGGCCGTCTTCAGGTGAAAGGAACAGACCCGTCGGGACGACAGAGCTTCAATGAACGTTGTTAAGATTCGTAGCGACTTTTTAGCTGGTTGGGAGAAGTGAGGCACCTTGACAAAGGGGTTTACATATCAAACAGGAGAATTTAGCATTGATATGTAAACCCCTTTGTCAAGGTGCCTCTCTTCTCTAAACCAGCTTAAAAGACGCCTCGAATCTTAACAACGTTCGTTGAAGCTCTGTCGTCCCGACAGGTCTGTTCCTTTCACCTGAAGGCCACTTGTGTTGTGGCCGAAACGTCGTGAGAATTTGTTATTTTATTTTGTTAATTTATTATTTTATTCTCATTCTACGTGGTGGTGACTTTACCGAAATAACCAAAGAAGATGAATCCTTGCAGTCACGAAAGCTTTAAATAGAAACATCTTCCATTCTTTCTTAGCTTTCTTCTTTTATATACGCGAGGGATTTGCCTCTCGAACGGTGGGGTTCACGTCGAAAAATATTTGACGCCTGGCACGCCCTAAGCCCCGCGGTGGGAATAGGCTATTCCTTTTTCACGTCCGTCACATTAAACTTTGGTTTTTGCACCACAGGTTTTGACTTCAGCATCGGTCCAAACGGACCGCTGTCTTCACCTGATGGTTTCCTCTGCTCGTGAATGAGACTGGGACTTCCCGGTGCAGTTCCAGTGGTATTTGAAACTGTGGGAGGCTGATGGAAAGGACTTGCGACCGCGGATTTTGGAGAACTGAGAACGGACTGAATTTGAGACGAGTTAGACGCTGATTTTACATTAAAAGGGTTTCCACTACTTGGTTTAGGACTCACCGGAGGTGGTGACTTGACAGGAAAAACGGCGTTCTTAGTCTCTGAATGACTCGACGCCACACTCACGCTAGATGGCTCGTCATCTTTGAACAAGACGCTTGGGAAACTGACTGGTCTGAATGGTTTCGGCTTCCACTGGTGAACTCGTGGTGGCTCAGTTACAATCACCTTCTTAGGCATGCCAGCACAACTGCCGGATCGGATGGCATCAAGCATGGCCAGACGTGCATCCTCGGGCCTACGCTCTGTACCTGTGGCCCCGTTACCCACAAGGATGACAGGAGGTGGTGGGGCTATGGGGACTGGAGGAGAATGCACAGGTGCAAGCCGTGGCCGCACTGTGGCTGAGTCGCCCGAGTCGGCTTCTCTCAACTGCTGAGACACCAGTTCTTCGTCTTCTGCTGCTGCCGCTGCTGCTGCAGATGGGGTCTATGGAAACCAGAAGACAGTAGAACACAGCAGTCAACGAGACACCAAGACTTGTGCTACCTGGGGTAACAACACTTCAAGTTCAGACAAATCACGCCATTGTTCGATGCCGTGCAAACGTACATCCTCAAGCTCAAAGAAAATTATGTTGAAGGACGTTTTTGTTAATGTATTAATGGGAGCAAGACAAATAGGCCCTAATATGCGTGATTCGTGTAATTTGCAACAGCTGTCAGGTTCACAAAAGTTCCATTATCCACGGCCCTATTCTTCCTATTATCCTCGATTATCCCCGACTTTCTCATTAGTCATTGCGGAATGGCTTCCTATGATCTGAGATTTTTGAAGGTAAGTGTCCCACGCGGGCACATACATCCCTATCGTACAGAAACTTTTAATTAAAAAAATCACTTTGGCCAAAGCAAATGAACGGATGGCACTTGCTTTGTTTATACACTGCATGGGAAATCAAAGACACAAAGACGAGACACACACACACGAGACACAAATATCCCCACCCTCCCCCACCCTGTACAGCTGTCACTGACTCTTGGAGCAAGTGATGTTAGCACGTGCTAATGTTTACACACCGCACCGGGTACTCATTTGAGGCCGAGTCACGTAGAAGGGAAACAATAAAATAATAAAAAACAAAACAATAAAATTCTCACGACGTGAAAACCACACCTGATGATGATTGCTTGTGTTGCAGTCGAAACGTCGTGAGAATTTTATTGTTATTATTCATTGTTTCCCTTCTACGTGGTGGTGACTTTACCGAAAGAACCACGAATGTGAATCCCTGCAGTCACGAAAGCTTTAAATCAAAATTAAATACACAGCTGTCACTTGCATTCCCACTTACTTTTCTCAGTCGTTTCCCTCCTGCGCCTGATGGAACAGCGGCAGAAATGCGAGCATCTCTCTCTGCCTCACTGTCTACAGCTGCCAGCATTGCCTGCAGATGTTCACCCGAAACCTAGAATATAACGGAACAGCGACCAGAACATTTACGGAAATGTTGTACAACGTTTCACGTTAGCAAGGTAAATGTTTAATATAATATTGTTAGCTCTTTCGGTAAAGTCACGTTGAAGGGAAACAATAAAATAATAAAAAAATATATAAAACAATAAAAATTCTCACGACGTTTCGACCATAACACGACCGTTTGTGTTATGGTCGAAACGTCGTGAGAATTTTTATTGTTTTATATATATTTTATTATTTTATTGTTTCCCTTCAACGTGACTTTACCGAAAGAGCTAAGAATATGAATTACTGCAGTCACGAAAGCTTTAAATCAAAATGTTTAAGATAACTTTAATTATACATGTGCAATCATGGTTAACAATGCAGGTTCTACAAATACTTTTTTTTAAATAAACGAATCACATTTAATTTAGGCTAAACACAACATTTTCCATATTTATTACAATATTTTAAATGTGACGATGTAGACAAAGCAGGCTGACCTTTCTCAATGTGCCCACGTTGTCTGTAGACTGAAGCGCCTCCATTAGGGAACCATGTGCATTGTTATCCTTCACAATTGGTGTTTGCACCACAGGTTTTAACTTCAGCATCGGTCCAAACGGACCGCTGTCTTCACCTGATGGTTTCCTCTGCCCGTGAATAAGACTGAGACTTTCCAGTGCAGTTCCAGTGGTATTTAAAACTGTGGGAGGCTGATGGAAAGGACTTGCGTCGGTGGATTTTGGAGAACTGAGAACGGACTGAATTTGAGATGAGTTAGTGGCTGATTTTACATTAAAAGGGTTTCCACTACTTGGTTTAGGACTCACCGGAGGTGGTGACTTGACAGGAAAAACGGCGTTCTTAGACTCTGAATGACTCGACGCTACACTCACGCTAGATGGTTTGTCATTTTTGAACATGACGCTTGGGAAACTGACTGGTCTGAATAGTTTTGGCTTCCATTGATGAACTCGTGGTGCCTCGGTTATAATAATCACCTTCCCCGGGTCACCTGGAGCATTTGGAATGTTGGCATTTTCTTCCGTAGAAAACTGTGGTGGTGGTGGAATCGTGAGCTCATCCTGTTCCCAATTTACCTGAATTGGTGGCAAAGCATGTACAGGTGTTGTATTTGTTGTGGTTGTGCCACTGTAAGTTTCATTCGGAGCATCAATGGCCTTGTAGGCTGTTCTCTTGGCAATGGCAGATGCCACGTAGATGCTGGAGGCCCTCCTGCCGGGACGGAAAAATGCATCTTGCTTTGAGCTCGATGGTGGTGGTGGTAGTGGTGGTGGAGATGTGGCAGTGCTGGCAAGTGGCTCGGTGGCAGAGTGTTGCTGAGATATTGCCTCCGTAGTACACTGGAGGGAATGGGACCTCTGGAATGGGCGAGCCACAATTGAGAGCCCTGATAAATGAGGAATCATTGGTGGAGGAATCACTGGTGGGGGAATTAATGGTGGAGGAATCACTGGTGGAGGACTTAATTGTGGAGGAATCACTGGTGGGGGAATCAATGGTGGAGGAATCACTGGTGGGGGAATTAATGGTGGAGGAATCACTGGTGGGGCAATTAATGGTGGAGGAATCACTGGTGGGGGAATCAATGGTGGAGGAATCACTGGTGGGGGAATTAATGGTAGAGGAATCACCGGTGACTGATGTGCTGTATGCTGTTGTGGATTGGTTGTAATGTCACCGATCTTCGCTGTTGAGTAGTATTTCAACGTTTCTTTGATTTCTTTTGTAGCATTGGTTGCAGTAGCATTTTCAGTCTTGCCGGGTTCTGTTTTATAAGCTGGTAGAAGGAATGGGACATCAGCTGTTCCAGGTTTTGGTCTTATGACTGGCTTGGAAGGAACAATTCTGTAAGTGGTCAATCCCACTTTAGGAAGGTAATCTCTGGTGATTTCATTTGTGGACCTCCAACGATCTGAAGGCTGCTTACAGACAGGAAAAACTGGAGAAGATGTTTCAGCAGAATGATTTTGACATTCAACTTCAGGTGCACGTCGCTCTTTTGAAATTGATCGAGTCTTGTGAAAAATTCTGTTTTGCATCGAAGCCCCAGGCTCATTTGACTGGTCCATTACTGGCTGTGAAGTTTCATTTATTTCGGATACTTTTTCACTTTTAGTTAGCCTTGCTTCTGCAATAACCTTGCAAACTTTGTCTGGCTCAACTAATTCTTCTCTAGCGCCGGCAATTTCTTGACGGATTTCCACTGGCTGGATCAATACAGACTCTTCCACGTGCGTCTTGTGTTGGCGTGTTACCAGTTGTTCCGTATGCTGTTCGGATGATGCATCCTGTCGCTCCACAGGTATACTCTTTACTTGCTTGTCCACAGATTTGGCATGCACTACGGGGATTTTCTCCACGTGCGCATTTAGAAAGGTTTCGTTTTTAACGGGCATTTTATCCAGGCACTTTAGACTTCCTCCACCACGCCTTCCTGCCCTGCTTAACTCACTATTGGGTTTGGTGGACGTGTCAGGGAAAGCCACGGGTAACCTTTTACGTCCGGGGTCTTGTTCACCCACGACACAACCAGACGCTTCTGCGGTGGCCCCAGTAAAAGACCCACAAAGGGCAGGTTTGGATTTACGGTCAAGTTGCTGGGCCAAGGCAGATTCCCGAACCTTGGCAAGGAAATCGACTTTCGCTTCATTACCATTCTTTGTCTGAGTAACGGGTGGCTCGGCAGAAACCTGCGGCGCGTTTCCAGCCTCGTTTCCATCGGCTGCTTCCATTCTTTGCACATCATCGCGAGCTTTGAGAAACTGCAAAGGTTTTTCTGAAGGTCCTCTGTTGACATCTGTTGCCACATTGGCATTTGTCTCATCGTTCACGTCGACTTTATCAGTTTTATCGGAGCTGCTGTCCGCAGTGGCTTTCATCACTGTTGAATCTGGAAGGGCTGGTTCTGGCTTTTTAACCGGCTCTACAGTAGAATCAACGTCAGCCTCTGTTTTATTTATTTTTACAGTTTCCACGTTGCGGGGACCACTCTTAGACCTCGAGTCATCATCTGCAAACAAGACAAAAGCATATTTTTTACATAATGTTTAAATCACAAATGCCACACCCCAATTATTCCACGTATTTTTTTTTTAATGGTAATATTATCACTCATTTGCTTTTCGCTCATTGCACGCTTTATGAAACAACACTGAATTTTATCACACGTTAAGTAGTCTTCTTTGGCTCTTTCGGTAAAGTCACCATGTAGAATGAGAATAAAATAATAAAATAAAATAACACAAAAAATTCTCACGACGTTTCGGCCACAACACAAGTGGCCTTCTTCAGGTGAAAGGAACAGGTTTGTTTTGTTCCTTTCACCTGAACAGGTCTGTTCCTTTCACTTGAAGAAGGCCACTTGTGTTGTGGCCGAAACGTCGTGAGATATTTTATTGTGTTATTTTATTTTATCATTTTATTATTTTATTCTCATTCTACGTGGTGACTTTACCGAAAGACCCAAAGAAGATGAATCCTTGCAGTCACGAAAGCTTTAAATCGAAATTGTTAAGTATTGTGCTTCGTTATTCTTATTTCCGCGACTAACCGTTTTGTGTGTAAAAGTGCTCACCCGTCGTCAGCCCTATTTCAAGTTCAGCAATTAACTCGTCCAATTCAGCCGTTGCTGCGGCACCGGCGTCAGCCTGCGCCAGGTCTGACGGGCCTCCTTGCACCGCGTTATCAGCTACGGCCCTGCGCCGACATTAACAGACGGCACAGACCGACGTGGGGAACGTGTTCTTTTAGCGTGACAGGACGCGTGACGTGGCAGCGTTTTCAACGCATCTAAATTAAAATGAAAGGAGTGTGTCGCGTGTAAAAAAAGAGCAAATCTGCCCGAAGAGGAATGGGTTGCGACGCCTTACCCAGCTTGTTGAGATGTGACGCAGAAAGTCTTCTGCGTCTCAGACTTGGCGGTGGGTCCTTGTTCGAGCGTACGGGGCGACGACGCTTCGGGCTGTTGCCTTGTGACATCGGGATCGCCGCCCATTCCAGCACCCTCGTTCAAAGATGTTTCTGCGGCGGTAATCAACGTCCAACGACGTAGATGAACGAGGTCCGTTAAACATTGCGGATATGAACACCGTGACGTACTTCAGAACGTTGAGCAATGTTTTTTATATTCTTGGTTCTTTCGGTAAAGTCACGTTGAAGGGAAACAATAAAATAATAATATATATAAAAAATAAAAAAATGTTTTTATAAATATGTAGTGATTGTAGAATCACTACTGTGTACACACGCACAAGCGTGACGTCACTATGCGGGGGAGCGTCATGACCACGCGGGTCTACACACACGCATGACGTCATCCCGGCTGGAGGCGGGAATGACGTCAGGGCCGGTTCTGGGCTCCGGGAGGCCACGAGGGTGGTGTGAGGCCGTGGCACTCTCTGTGACCCCGGCTGGACAGGTGACTGGGGGCCTAGGAGGCACCTCGGAGGGCACGTGGACAGCAGGGGGGCTTCGAGAGGGTTCTCGAAGGGAGGCGTGGCCGGGGTGGGGCCCGGGCACGCCGAGGCCCATATAAGCAGCCTCCTCACGAGGTTCGAGGCTGCCCGTATCAAGAACGAAGATGCATCGTGAAGACGCCAAGAAGAGTCAAGCCTCCAGTCAGCGGACCTGGCAGTACCCACCTGGCTGGGTCACGCTAGAGTATTTGATAAGTATGTGTTAGCTAGAGTAGGTTGGTGGTCACCACCTTATGTGCAGTGTTATATTACTTACCGTTCTAATAAATCAGCGTTGCCTCCCAAGGAGTCGTGTGTGCACCTAATTCGAACTCACTACATTTGGTGTCAGAAGTTGCGGAAAAATAAATAACGTTAGGTGTTATCCTAGTCAGTGTAATATGTGCACGATTACTACAACTTACCTGCTCACTTTCACACGACGAGGAGGCGAGACGATCATCTTCGGGGCAGCCCCGGGGTTCTGCAGCCTCGGTGAAGGAGGGAGATGGCGCTGCAGGCGGGGCAGCAGCACGCACATCACGTCGCTGCTTCGCCGCCATCGAGACAGAGAGCGACGGAGCTGGAGGAGAGAGGACGCCGCCGCCGCTGCTGCTGCTGCGGGTGCCTGGGCGGGAAATTCGCGCGCGCAGGGTGCACGCGCGGCCGCCATCTTGGCGGGCGGTCGGGACGCGGTTCCCGCCAAAACGCCGCTCCCGCCATTCTCAACGCCTGTGGAGGGAGATCTTGGGCCGTCTTGGTGGCATCCTGTGCTCACCATCCAAGAGTCTTCAAGTTCCACAGTGCAGCCTCCGTTCCTCACGGCCTCTCAGGCGAGTCGTGACACAATGCACCCGGCCCTAAAAACACACTTCACCCATCTTGCGTGCGCCGGGTTGCGATTAGGTGTTTTTTTTTTTACTCGCTGGGTTGCGAAGCGTGTTAGTTGGGTTGGGTGCGTGGTAGATTGACGCGGCGCCCGTGCGTGTGTCTGCTTTGTAACAGTGTTAAGTACGGCGTCAGGATTGTTATCTTAAGGAGCCAGTTAATTATTAATTCGGCTATGTGGGGGGTCTCGGGCTCCGTTAAGATCCAGTGAATTGCCGGGTTAATGATTTGTTGACACTTTGTTTGATTGCCGTTGCGGAGTCGCGATTGTTTTTGCGTATACAGTATGGCGCTTCGCTCGTGAATGTTGTCAATGTGTGACTGCGAAACTTTGCTTGTGAGTGTTAACAATGTATGCTTTGTATGGAGCTTTGTTCGTGATTGTTAATATATAGCTTGTGCCACATTTGTTAACGAAGTGTTGATTGTATGGGATTTTTCTCGAGATCGCGATGTGTGGACTGTGTGTACTGCATAGACTGTCTCTCTGCACTGATACGGGTTGTGACGTACATTGTTGTGATCCTTGTTGCGGATCGTTAAATTGTGATGGTGACATGGTGCCAGTGATTTGGATTGTGCTGCTGGCTGTGGCTAATCTGGGCCAAAGATCCTGACCAGAATGCCCCCCTGTCATTGTTGCGTGTTGACACGAGTGTGGTCCCGTCATGGTGTGGCTGACGGCTTGACCTGACAGCCCGGAGATTGAGACACTCCGTGGCGTGTCTATCCTAGTGGGCAGTTCGCTCACATGACTCGGAGAGTGAGGTCCCGTCATGCTGTGGCTGATGGCTTGACCTGGCGGCCCGGAGATCGAGACACTCTGAGGCGCGTCTGAGACAGTGAGCCAGAGGCTCAGGGAGCTTGTGGTGAGTTGCTCGCTCAGCTCGGTTGGTACAGCTAAATGCTGCAATGCGAGGCTTGGAGAGAGGGGTTGGTGTGTCCTCTCAACCCGGTTGGGACAGCTGATTGCTGCAATGCGAGTCCTGGAGAGAGGTGTTCTTGTGTCTTCTCAGCTCGGTCGGAACAGCTACATGCTGCGATGCGAGTCTTGGAGAGAGACTCGGTTATAATTCCCCCAATACGGCCGACACGTGCGCGTCGGAAAGGCGGGGGGTGCTACCGAGTGGCATGAGATGTCTGGGTTGGCCTTCAAGGGAGGGCTTCTGAGTTGTGCGAGCGCGGAAAACGCGCGTGGGGCCGCCATTTTGTGCGAGCGCGGTAAACCGCAGGGGATGCGGCTCGTGCATGCGGCCGCCATTTTGTGCGTGCATGGGTATTTGTGTGAACCATTTCTGGGCAAGAGCAGGCATTTTTTTTGTCACGTCGATTTAACATTTTTTTTTACAAAAAATGTAGATACTGAGGCAACGCTGAAGTGCGACTTCTTTGCCCAGTACATGGGTCAACCTGGAAGCATGACTTCCTTGACCCGGGATGTTGTACAACATCCAACGGTTGTACCTTTGGTTGCAGCATACTGGCTCGACCTTGAAGAGTGACTTCCTTGAGCCAGTACATGGGTCGACCCTGAAGTGCGACTTCTTGACCTGGGACGTAGGGAGACGTCCGGAATGTTAAGTGGTGTTTGTAGGTGGGTGTTAGACTTTCGGTCTTCGCCCTATTGCCACCTGTGGGGTGGAACGGTAACAGGGCGGTGTGAGACCCTGCCATCTATGGGGTGGTTGTGTGGTTTTTGTTTGATTTACCGGTGTTGGTTGTGCATCCAACGCATCGGAATCTATGTATTTTTGTTTTTATTTCTTCCGCCGGGCGGAATACGATCATCTCCACTTCCCTGGGCCGGGTGGCTGTCGTGTCCGACGAGCTGAGGCGTGGGCTTGTGGTGCTGTGCCTCAGGAGGTGGTTTCTCCTTGTCACAGGATTCCTGCACCTGCCGCCCTTGGAGTCGCCGGTTATGCTGACCGGATGTGGACTTGAAGGGGAGAGTGGAGCGCCCGTACGTCACTCCTGCTCATCCTGTTGCCCAACTTCTGGGGAGGGGCCGTGCCCTTTTTGGGCCTTTTTCAAGTTCCCCCAGGACCTCCAGGGAGAGCGTGCTCGCCTCCCCTGGAGGCTCGGCCACGCGAATTCGTTTGAAGACTGGCCGCTGTCCATGACTCTCACACCTTGTTGATTGCCTACACCGTTGTCAAGCAGCCACATTCATATGTTGGTGCATGCGTACAAATTCACACGGATGGGCTGTGCTAAGGGATAAGTGGGTTGACCAGTTCTTTTGGTGTACATGTTGTTGTTGGTTCCCCTCATTCCATACATTCTTCCCTTCCCCTCCTCTCGGTGTGTGTACATATGTTTCTCGGGGTGATTATTGTCGGTCGCCGGTTGTTTGTTGACGTTGTTGTTGGAGGCACACTGTTTTTTTTCTGTATTGTCACAGCCGAGACGGCTGGTTTTTTTACATGGGGGAGGGTGATGTAGTGATTGTAGAATCACTACTGTGTACACACGCACAAGCGTGACGTCACTATGCGGGGGAGCGTCATGACCACGCGGGTCTACACACACGCATGACGTCATCCCGGCTGGAGGCGGGAATGACGTCAGGGCCGGTTCTGGGCTCCGGGAGGCCACGAGGGTGGTGTGAGGCCGTGGCACTCTCTGTGACCCCGGCTGGACACGTGACTGGGGGCCTAGGAGGCACCTCGGAGGGCACGTGGACAGCAGGGGGGCTTCGAGAGGGTTCTCGAAGGGAGGCGTGGCCGGGGTGGGGCCCGGGCACGCCGAGGCCCATATAAGCAGCCTCCTCACGAGGTTCGAGGCTGCCCGTATCAAGAACGAAGATGCATCGTGAAGACGCCAAGAAGAGTCAAGCCTCCAGTCAGCGGACCTGGCAGTAGCCCACCTCGCTGGGTCACGCTAGAGTATTTGAGAAGTATGTGTTAGCTAGAGTAGGTTGGTGGTCACCACCTTATGTGCAGTGTTATATTACTTACCGTTCTAATAAATCAGCGCTGCCTCCCAAGGAGTCGTGTGTGCACCTAATTCGAACTCACTACAAATACACTGTTTAAAAATAAATAAATTTATGCAAACCGACACACCTGATGACGACCGTTTGTGTTATGGTCGAAACGTCGTGAGAATTGTTTTTATTGTTTTATATATATTTTATTATTTTATTGTTTCACTTCAACGTGACTTTACCAAAAGAACTAAGAATATGAATTACTGCAGTCACGAAAGCTTTAAATCTAAATTTAATGTTTTTTATTTTTTTCAACGAGTGACGTGAATCCATTTTCTCGGACAAAATCGTTAAAGTTCGCGCAAACTATCACGCTGTGTAAGAGCACTTGGGGGGTGAAAAAAAAATCGGGTTCTTTTCATTTACGTCTTCAACACCACAAAGATGTCTTATTAAAATCCACAAAACGCAAAGCGTAGAGTAATTTTTGAACGCGGACGAATGGCACTCTTTCGCCGTGCTGTTCGGCATTTCCACGAGCAAGCAATTTGCAAACCAACGGATTTTCTCCGACGTGAACGTGTCATCAGTGCGCGGGTTGCTTCGAATAAAGGCAAACAGCGGGGCAGCGTTTACACTATGAGACCTCCTTTGCCAGGAACAAGATATAGCAATAGGTTTTACCCTTTTAACTGGCACAAAAAACTGACACCTGTATTCAAGGCATCGTGTCTGCAATAACCACAACACAAGCAGTCAAAATGCAAACAAAAAAGACAACTCTGAAAATAATATTGGCACTGTCCTTGAAGTTGATTGGTCCACACCCGAGACGGCTTTCTTTAGAGCCTAGTCTCCACTAGTATTGTACGCCTTTTGGCGTCTTCTGGTCCAACACCAGTGGAGACTAGGCTCTAAGAAAAGCCGTCTCAGGTGTGGACCAATCAAATTCAAGGACAGTGCCAATATTATTATCAGAGTTGTCTTTTTGTTTGCATTTTGACTGCTTGTGTTGTGGTTATTGTAAACATGATGCCTTGAATAAAGGTGTCAGTTTTTTGTGCCCGTTAAAAGGGTAAAACCTATTTCTATAGCGAGGCAGTATTTATACTGCGAGGCCGTGGGGCTCCATGAATGAGGAGGCATAAAAGGCGTTCCCATTGTGATCTCAGGGCATCTGCTCTGGGGGTTTCGTGTGAAGTTTTTGTTCAACAAAAAGAGCTTTTGGCCAAGTGTGCTGTACAACAACCAGAATAAACACCGTGGCCAATGATGACATCTGGTCACCGTTACATTGCATTTATGGCTTTTATTTTGGTGATTTCGAAAAGTTTTTTTTGGTTTTGGCCATGTTTTTGTTTATTGTAGTACGGAGTTAGACTGATGGCCTTAATCTAAGTTGTCTTGTGGTTGTTGTTGTTTGACTTGCATCCCACTGGGATTTTTGCACACAGCGTTGGTGGTGTACGGTGCTATTTCAGGAATATTTTGATGTTTTTTTCCTGGATTTTCTGTTTGCAAAGTCACACACAAAGTCACTTTAAGATGTTTTCTTGTTCATGTTTTTGTTTGTTGCGGTTGCACCCGATTCAAGAGCCGGATGGCTCACAGGGCTATACCACATAAATGAAACTATGGAACTAAATGAACTATGGAGAACAGACTTGCTGAAATGTACAAATTGTGCATGAAAAGAGTCAACTTACACGAACGGTAAGCAAAAGTACGAGTCCAACATTGGCAGAAGAAATTGCTTGTGAGTTTTTTTGACGTAATAAACATCAACTTGTATGCGCATTTGAAATTTAAATTTGTGCAAGCTTTCAGAATTTACGTGTATTTTAAATCAATAATGCTTCCATCAAAAGCGCAATTGATTAGCACCTCACATTATCACGTCTGGCTACGTACGGTGCGAAATAATTGCAACATACATACATTAAATATTGTTTGGATTCAAACAGAACGTCACGTTAATGTCAATCACGTATGGCTACGTACGGTGTGAAATAATTTCAACATACATAGATTAAATATTGTTTGGATTCAAACAGAACGTCACGTTAATGTCAATCACGTCTGGCTACGTACGGTGTGAAATAATTGCAACATACATACATTAAATATTGTTTGGATTCAAACAGAACGTCACGTTAATGTCAATCACGTCTGGCTACGTACGGTGTGAAATAATTTCTACATACATACGTTAAATATTGTTTGGATTCAAACAGAACGTCACGTTAATGTCAAACATACAATGCTTGACCTGTTTGTCCATTGGAAATCCAAATTCCAGTTTTACAAAACATCATCAACAACCAAACAATAAGGTAATGGTGTCGTTTAGAACATAGGTAGCCAATGAAATAAAAAATAGAGCACTTGGTGGAGTATCCAAGAGCTTTCATTCCGAAATCTATAACGTACACTCACACTACCACTTTAAACGAGTTGAATATGTTACGTTACAAGCACCACAACTGCCCTTTAAACAAAGATTCACAGCTCAAACACAGGTTGAAAACATAACATACGTACGTGTTCAACATATGTATGAGCAGTTGTGTAAGATGATATACCTTATGAGATTCCACAAGAGATGTTTGACAGCCAGTTATATGTGCCAGCCAAATAAAAGATTTTAAAAAAATCCAATTGGTTGTCCTTGTTAAAGAGCCGCTGAGCTCAATTGGCTTTGCCAGCTGGAATAAAGTTAGTCTGAAATTGCATGGAACATATGTAAATTAATAATAATATGTAAATCACTAATTCGAATGTTTTTTTTGTTGGTATTTTGGCAGGCTGTTTGCTCCACAGCCTGTCAACATTTTCGTGGAAAAATGAGGACCGGGAAGGTTAAAGGACTTTCAAAAGATCCTTCAATTAATCCACACACTTTCAAAGGAAATGGTGCCCCTGCTGCAAGGTTATGCAGTTGTTTTACCTTGTAAGCATTATTCTGCAGTATGAAAGTCAATTTTATATCTGAATTATGCCCTAAAAAAACTCTTAATAAATAACATATTTTATCAAAGTAGCGTAATAATTAGCCAATTGTCGGAACACGATTACAATTTTGATCACAAGATATCTAAATGAACAACCATTTAAAGAAACAGTTTATTGGATTAAAATTACTTCTGGCCTCCATACTGCTTATACAGAGCCATCTATTCCAATGAAGCTGTGCATTTTACAATATTTACCTTCTTCATTTTCATCCTTTAACGGTAAGCGCCCAGAACTTTGAGCGGAGGCTGAGAAACACAAAACAACATTTCCATACATGTGAATGCCATTCATTAGCATCAGCACATTTGACTTACCCATAACCGGTCAAGTGAATTCTTTAAGGTTCAAACAGCAGCTGGCTGTTAATATAAAACATGTTCGTCACATGCATGCACGCACACACACATACACATAAGTACTCACATACACTCACTCACAATCACATATATACATATACACACTATGTACATGCTCACTGGACCAACTTGCTCACTGATTGGATGACTGTTGGATTGTGATGCCACCTGACTAACAAGAACACAACTGACAGCATGCAACTCCCATCACAACACATTGCACGGTACGATGCCATAGTGCGGCACATTTCTGTGTAATCTATCACAACAAGACAAGATTTCATCCATATAGTAATAGGTTTTACCCTTTTAACTGGCACAAAAAACTGACACCTTTATTCAAGGCATCATGTTTGCAATAACCACAACACAAGCAGTCAAAATGCAAACAAAAAGACAACTCTGATAATAATATCAGAGTTGTCTTTTTGTTTGTTGTGGTTATTGCAAACACGATGCCTTGAATAAAGGTTTCAGTTTTTTGTGCCAGTTAAAAGGGTAAAACCTATTTCTTGTTACTGGCAAAGGAGGTCTCATAATGTAAAATATTTCATCCCTTTTACTGGCCATCTGTGAAAATGAGCTTCACAGTTCATCAGATTTCTCCAGTCTAAATAAAGATTCTGATGGCACCCCAAAATTGCAAAATGTCTCTCTTCACAATAATAAAAAAAATAATTTCGTTTGGTCGATGAACAATTCATCCCGGCCAAATCTCTTAAACATAATTCACTATTGCTTCGCGAGGACATTAAACCCCGGAAACATTACTGGGTTAGGCACTTTAACATTCCACGACTTCAACCCTTCATTAAGCGTAACAATGATGATACATTCTGTGTTGATGTCCTCAAAAATAAGTCGCCAATTAAATATTTCACCTTGTCATCATATTACAAACGGTGCTTTGACTGACGACAGACATCGTGGGGCTCATAGACTCTTTGTGTTTCTTCGGTAAAGTCACGACGTAGGTAAAATAAAATAAATAAAACAACTACATTAAATCACGACGTTTCGGGGGCAACACCAAGCTTCCGTCTTCATGGGGAAACCGTCACGGCAAAATTGCTGCATCAACTCGATACATAAATTCAGGTGGAAACCGTCACGGCAACATTGCCGCATCAACTTGATACAGAAATTCAGGTGGAAACTATCACGGTAATATTGCTGCATCAACTTGATACAGAAATTCAGGTGGAAATCGTCACGGCAACATTGCTGCATCAACTTGATACAGAAATTCAGGTGGACACAGGTCACGGCAAAATTGCTGCATCAACTCGATACAGAAATTCAGGTGGAAACCGTCACGGTAAAATTGCTGCATCAACTTGATACAGAAATTCAGGTGGAAACCATCACGGTAAAATTTCTGCCTCAACTTCATACAGAAATTCAGGTGGAAATCGTCACGGTAAAATTGCTTGATACAGCTGTGACGGTTTCCACCTGAAGAAGGGAGCTTGGTGTTGCCTCCGAAACGTCGTGATTTAATTTAGTTGTTTTATCATTTATTTGTTTTTTAACTACGTCGTTACTTTGCTGAAAAAAACACAGAGTGTGGTGAATCCTTGCAGTCACGAAAGCTTCAAATCTGGAAATAGTGGGGCTCACAAGGTAAATGTGTAGCAGCAGAGGTCTTGTTGAAAGAAGACAGTTGAAGCCAAACAAAACCGCATGCACGATTGGAACGTGTTCGCTTACCGTCTCCCCTGTGTAAACATGATGTTGACAAATCGGCTAGGTGATGATACTGTGTAGGAACCTCCTGGTTACTACACCACCAGCCCACAGGAGATTATTATTGTGTCAGTCTGTCGCGCATCCAAACATGGGAGGGGTGGGGCTGGGTGGGGAGGGGAGGGTGGGGAGGGGCTGGTGGGGAGGGGCTGGGTGGGGAGGGGAGGGTGGGGAGGGGCTGGGTGGGGAGGGGCTGCGTGGGGGGTGGGGCTGGCTGGGGAGGGGCTGGTCACCCCGTGGTGCCCTTATAAAACTCAACGTTTAACCTACTCACGCCGGCTTGTGCCTGCCCTCAAAGTCGGGCATATTTACGGAACACACCACGTGGTGGTGCCGCCGTTGACCCTGGCCATTGACCGAGCAACCCAACAACGTTCCTACCAGCTCCTCCCTCCGCAGGAGAATGTGTTTAAGTTTAGGTATTGTGCCTAAGCAGTTCACTGCACTAAAAGCAATGGAATTTCACTTTTTGCTCCCCGAGATGCTTGCAGGTTGTTACCAAGACGAAACGAACAGAAGCTTTTTTTAGACATACTTTTTCGCTTAAATCAAAACGTTTGCCCGATGGCACAGCTTAAATTCCCGCATTTTGAACAGGGCCAAAAAGAGCCGCTCCGTCGTAAAAAAAAAAAATCGGCCTTGAATCGATAGAACTATAAAGGGCACTTGATAAAAATAAAAAAAATGGAAAATGTGAGCACGTGAGAGCCCTCTCTCTCTCTCACGTGCGGAGCTGCTCCGCCTTCGACGCTCGTTCTCCACGCCAGGCTGCACAGGAGGAGTGGATCCAGGCTGCGACAACAACAACAACGCCGCCGGCCGCGCCTGTTCTGGGGCAGATCTCGGAAGCGGAGGCGGCGGCTCGGGGCCGGCAGCCTGCGTACCCCGGGCGGTGGTGGATGGGGGGGGAGGAGGAGGAGGAGGCGCACGGGGCTTGGTGCGACGCCGCAGCGTGCCGAGCGGCGACGTGGCTCCAGCGGCCCGGGTCGAAGGCGAGGCCAACGGTGCGGGAGGGGGTGACCGGCTTCTTCCGGTCTCCTGTGCGAGGCGCGGCTGGCCTGGAGGGCTCTGAGCAGGAAACACAAGGTTTACATCGTTAGACCTCCTTTGCCAGTAGCCAAAATGTAATAATAATAGGGGGTTTTTCAACCTTTTTTCTGGCAACAAAACTGAAACCTTTTACATTATGAGACCTCCTTTGCAGAAACAAGATATAGGAATAGGTTTTACCCTTTTAGTACGCCTTTTGGCGTCTTCTGGTCCAACACCAGTGGAGACTAGGCTCTAAGAAAAGCCGTCTCGGGTGTGGACCAATCAAATTCAAGGACAGTGCCAATATTATTATTATTTTCAGAGTTGTCTTTTTTGTTTGCATTTTGACTGCTTGTGTTGTGGTTATTGCAAACATGATGCCTTGAATAAAGGTGTCAGTTTTTGTGCCAGTCAAAAGGGTAAAACCTATTACTATATCTTGTTACAAACATGTCTCCGTGTATCTACACATGACACTCCTCTCGACAAGAGAATAACACACCGTTTAATGAAGTCACAAGAGAACACCACGGCAAGAAAAACCACTGCTCAATTTCAAATACGCAGGGGTGCAAGTGTGTCACGTACTGACCTTCTTTATCTTTGGCCGCAAAAAGCTCCAAAGCCCTTTGTGTTTTTTCTCCGGGAGGTCTGCGTTGTCGTTCAGGTCATGGCCCAGCTCTGTAACGCAAAGAGAGCCACTCAATATATCCACAGGGTACTCTTTGGTTCTATTCGCTAAAGTCACGTAACAAGCAAAAAAATTAAAAATTCTCACAACGTTTCGGCCACAACGCAAGCGGCCTTCATCAGGTGAAGGGACCGTGCTGTCACGAGGACAGCGTTGGAGTGAAAACAGCCAAGCCCAGGTCGCGTACTTTAAGCTGTGTGGGAGGCTGTTTTCACTCCAATGCTGGCCTCATGACAGCAGGGTCCCTTCACCTGATGAAGGCCACTTGTGTTGTGGCCGAAACGTCGTGAGAATTTTTCAATTTTTATTTTGTTGTTGTTTGTGACGTGACTTTACCGAATAGAACCAAAGAGTATGGATCATTGCAGTCGCGAAAGCTTCAAATCTAGAACATCCACAGGTGAAGGTTTCCATTACCTGAGCGTTAATGTGCATATAGCAACAGGGATGACACGCAGCGAATTCGCTTCACAGTGAACGGTCCGTAGTTTTTGCAGATGCAACACAAAGTTAAATTATCATTAGACCTCCTTTGCCAGTTCCAAAATGTAATAATAATAGGGTTTTTCCCCTTTTTGATGGCAACAAAAGTGAAACCTTTTTACAAGGATTCATGTCTACTGCATTAACCACAATACCTGTGCACCAATCAGTTTCAAGCACAATGCACCATATATTATCATAGTATGTTTTTTGTTTGCATTTTGACTGCAGGTATTGTGGTTAATGCAGTAGGCATGAATCCTTGTTAAAAAGGTTTCAGTTTTGTTGCCAGAAAAAAGGGGAAAACCCAACTATTATTAAAGTTAAATTAATTAAGCCTTTCAATACGTGGTCTATTTTTTTATTAATTGTACGACGCTTGAAACCCAAGAAACTTCAAATTGCAAAAGGTGTACTATTTTCACGCACGTACCAAAATTATCAAGGTGTTTATTAAATGTTGATATAAACATGCATATTACACCATACTTGTGTATATATATTTTTTTAGGTACACCTCTACGGAGCGTTCACATTGTTCATTGTAACAATACTTCTCCACTAGATGGCAGGATTGTAAAAAAATTAAAATATTTTACACTTAAATTTCGATTTAAAGCTTTCGTGACTGCAGTGATTCATATTCTTGGCTCTTTCGGTAAAGTCACGTTGAAGGGAAACAATAAAGTAATAAAAAAGATATATCAAACAATAAAAATTCTCACGTTTTCACAACTGATGATGACCGTTTGTGTTATGGTCGAAACGTTGTGAGAATTTTTATTGTTTTATATATTTTATTATTTTATTGTTTCCCTTCAACGTGACTTTACCGAAAGAGCTAAGCTTATATATTTTACACTTCTTCAATTTCCCACCGGGTGGCGCTGGTGGCACACAAAATGCAGCAAAGCGCGCAGCAGAGAACGGCGCTGGTTGTGCCAAGGGGTTGAAACTTGCAGCCCGTCACGGTAACCATGGAGCTGTCCAAGCACGGACATTCTAAGCCTCCCAAGCCATTATTAATGCGGCCAAGAAGTCAGTTCACCCACATGGTGGCCGCACACGGGACGTGTGAACATTCCGTGCTCGATTCCAGCAGCCAGCAAGCCCAAACATGCAGCTCATAAACTCGCACGCACGCACGCACAAACAAATAACACGAACAATCCTCTGCATTAGTAATAGGTTTTACCCTTTTGACTGGCACAAAAACTGACACCTTTATTCAAGGCATCGTGTTTGCAATAACCACAACACAAGCAGTCAAAATGCAAACAAAAAAGACAACTCTGATAATAATATTGGCACTGTCCTTGAATTTGATTGGTCCACACCCGAGACGGCTTTTCTTAGAGCCTAATCTCCACTGGCGTTGGACCAGAAGACGCCAAAAGGCGTACAACTCAAAAACAGCGCACCATCAGAGTATTGAGGGCTCGGGGTGAGCATTTACATTATGAGACCTCCTTTGCCAGTAACAAGATATAGTAATAGGTTTTACCTTTTTAACTGGCACAAAAACTGACACCTTTATTCAAGGCATCGTGTTTGCAATAACCACAACACAAGCAGTCAAAATGCAAACAAAAAGACAACTCTGATAATAATATTGGCACTGTCCTTGAATTTGATTGGTCCACACGCGAGACGGCTTTTCTTAGAGCCTAGTCTCCATTGGTGTTGGACCAGAAGACGCCAAAAGGCGTGCAACTCAAAAACAGCGCACCATCAGAGTATCGAGGGCTCGGGGTGAGCATTTACATTATGAGACCTCCTTTGCTATGCATGGGTAGCCAAAGGAACGACAGAGAAATCCAATCACGGCGGCTTTAGGTTCGAAGCCAATTCATGCGCTTTGCCTACTGACACAAATTAGCACGAGGCAGAGGCGACTAAATTTCGATTTGAAGCCTTCGTGACTGCAAGGATTCATCTTCTTTGGTTCTTTCGGTAAAGTCACCATCAATAAAATTCTCACGACGTTTCGGCCATTCTACGTGGTGGTGGTGACTTTACCGAAGGAACCAAAGAAGATGAATCCTTGCAGTCACGAAAGCTTTAAATCGAAATTTAACCTCTACGGGGAGGGATTTCACACAACCTTAAGCACCTGAAGACGGCCTCTTGCGTTGTGGCCGAAACGTCGTGAGAATTTTATCGTGTTATTTTATTATCTTATTATTCTCATTCTACATGGTGGTGACTTTACCGAAAGAACCAGAGGCAACTAGACCGAGAGTGAGCAGACTGAGAGAGTTTGCCGGGCGGACTGATTTCAAGCAATGCTCACATCAGCATCTAACTAGAGATATTTGAGCAGGTGCCACGTGCACTATTTACTTTAAAAATGCTAGCAGTTATGAACACTGTCACAAAAGTAGGCACAGCAACTAGAATATACTTGTAAGAGACCTCTACGTGGACAGCAAGGCTATTTATTATAGTGGAGGGGGGGGTATCAAAACTGAAAGTCAGATGACCAGGGCATATTTCCAGGACGCTGACAAGTAAAATACCTTGAAACCCAAAAGATATACCGATGTCTGAAAACTTTAGAGGTGAAAAAATGAGTAGAATATCAAAAAATTAAAACTTCAGAAGGTGCACACGGTTTGAACCATCACCACATGGGGGTCCGCGATTCCAAATGAACTGTAATAATGATAAAAGTACGTGAAAGGAAGACAAGTGTCATTGCATTTGGAATCTCAGAAAAAAACCATAAACAGACCATAGACTATTCTTAGCTCTTTCGGTAAAGTCACGTTGAAGGGAAACAATAAGATAATAAAATATATTTTGTTTAAAATATATTTTATTGTTTCCCTTCAACGTGACTTTACCGAAAGAGCTAAGAATATGAATTACTGCAGTCACGAAAGCTTTAAATCAAAATTTAGACAATAGACTGTACATCAGAACGATTGAAATGAGAACAGAATTATTTCCAAGTATATCAGGGTAGTGTGGAAGGCATCAAAATGAAATGTAAAAAAAAATGTATTGCATGATGATATAAGAAACATTTTTACGCGTTATATATAGGCCTGTAATGTACAAAATATAGTCGCACATGAACACATACACACATATATACAGACGTCTAAAACAAATTGTTATCTTAAAAGTCATACCGATAAAATAAACAATTCTAGGTCAAATTTCGATTTAAAGCTTTCGTGACTGCAAGGATGCCTCTTCTTTGGTTCTTTCGGTAAAGTCACCACGTAGAATGAGAATAAAATAATCAATTAATAAAACACAATTAAATTCTTACGACGTTTCGGCCACAACACAAGTGGCCCTCTTCAGGTGAAAGGAACAGACCTGTCATCTGACCTTTATTGTGTTATTTTATTTTATTAATTTATTATTTTATTCTCATTCTACGTGGTGACTTTACCGAAAGAACCAAAGAAGATGAATTCTAGGTCAATAACCAGGAGGTTCTATTGACAAGTCTAAAATAAACTGCAGGGAAGGTAGGCTTTAAGCCAGCCTTATAAAGGACCGCCATGATAAAACGAATTTTTTATTCTTTGGTTCTTTCGGTAAAGTCACCACCACGTAGAATGAGAATAAAATAATAAATTGATCAAATAAAATAACAAAATAAAATTCTCACGACGTTTCGGCCACAACACAAGCGGCTCCAGCGCTGTCCTCCAGACAGTCTCGTCCCTTCACCTGATGAAGGCCGCTTGTGTTGTGGCCGAAACGTCGTGAGAATTTTATTGTGTTATTTAATTTTATTAATTTATTATTTTATTCTCATTCTCCGTGGCGGTGACTTTACCAAAAGAACCAAAGAAGGATGAATCCTTGCAGTCACGAAAGCTTCAAATCGAAACGAATTTTTTGTTCTTTTCCATCAGCTCAAAAGTAACGTTAAAACAAAACCTCTGCTCCTGTCGACGGCGTACACCTCCTTGACGCCGAGCTCGGACAGCGAGCACGACGTATCGAGCAGCTCCGTCTCGCTGGCGTCCCCGAACAGCGCCGTGTGGTGGACGTCAAGCTCGCACTCGTTGCAGATGTCGGGCAGCAGCGCTTGCAGGGCCACGCGCGGGCTCGCCAGAACTACGGTCTTCTTACGCGCTCGCGAGTAGTTCACCGTCAGTCGCACCGTTTGCTGAAAAACAAATTAAGTGATGTAATACTCTTTGCTTCTATTCGGTAAAGTCACGTAGGTAAAAAAAATCACGACGTTTCGGCCACAACAACACAAGTGGCCTTCATCAGGTGAAGGGACCGTGCTGTCACGAGGACAGCGTTGGAGTGAAAACAGCCAAGCCCAGGTCGCGTCCTTTAAGCTGTGTGGGAGGAAGCAAAACGCTTTGACAAAGGAATTAGTATAAACATGAGCACGATGTACGTAGGAGGTGCATGGGCCATGACCTGAGCTTGGCTGTTTTCACTCCAACGCTGTCCTCATGACAGCACGGTCCCTTCACCTGATGAAGGCCGGTGGCCGAAACGTCGTGATTTTTGTTATTTTATTTTTTACCTACGTGACTTTACCCAATAGAACCAAAGAGTATGGATCCTTGCAGTCACGAAAGCTTCAAATCTAGAATTAAGAGATTTAAGTAGAGGATCGACGAATTGAACGCTGTCGTTAACAAATCCCCTCTTCGTTTACCCTCTTAGGATCCAGCTGTCAACGTTCATCAAATTTCTACATTTAAAAATGAAATACTGGGCTAGGCTGTGGATTAAGGGGGACTAAAACTGGGTTACACTTGGTCTGAATTACAGTATAAAACCTCACGATGTGCTGTAGTGGAGGTTCAATGGGACAGGAAGCCCACCTCTTCACACAAATAACAATGTTATTGTATTTGTCTCTCAGCCAATGGGGCCTCTGCCTTTGCAGGAAAACTCTGCACCAGTTTCGACCTTGTGGATTGCCCTTTTAAACAAATGCTGTTTCCAGCTGTTGAGAACAGCAGCACCATTAAAGCTATGGTGGATTTAGCAGCAGAAAACAGAAAAACTATACACAAACTCAAGTTTGTGGTGGAGGATCATGGGTAATGAATACATAATACACAGACTGTAAAATTATGTTTTGTCTTTCTGTTCCCCCCCTTGTACTGTGACTCTGTACTGGGCTCATGCTCAGTCCCAACAAAAACCTTTTTGTAATGATGTTTCATCCATTCTGCCTATGGACCTTCCAGACCAATATTTTCCAGCAGTGCAGACAAAGCATGATTTCAGAAAGTAAGCTGGTTTCGAATTTCTGGATCACATCACCAGTATATAACCTGCTTAACAAATGATGCTGTGTAATATTCCATATATCCTGGATGACAGGATGCATGCATTTGTACCCCTGGGGAGAGCCTCTAACTAAGCAAATTCATCGTGTAACTTGTATGATTCACGATAAAGGTTTTTGGGTGAGATCGCGTTATTTATAAATGTGTCGTAAAACCCTCCACCACCCAACATGGCCAAAGCAGTAAACATGTGTCACGTTCACAAAAGACAAAATATTCTAGATTTGAAGCTTTCGTGACTGCAAGGATCCATACTCTTTGGTTCTATTCGGTAAAGTCACGTAGTAGGTAAAAAAATAAAACAACAAAAATCACGACGTTTCGGCCACAACACAAGCAGCCTTCATCAGGTGAAGGGACCAGCCTGTCTAGAGGACAGCGCTGGAGTGAAACACAGCCAAACTTAAAGGTCGTAGTCTGAGCGTGGCTGTGTTTCACTCCAGCGCTGTCCTCGAGACAGGCTGGTCCCTTCACCTGATGAAGGCCGCTTGTGTTGTGGCCGAAACGTCGTGAGAATTTTATTGTTTTATTTTTTTACCTACGTGGTGACTTTACCGAATAGAACCAAAGAGTAAAAGACAATTAGTTCACTACTTTAGCCCATTTGCGCGTAGAAGAGTGAATCCACAACATAATTTACAACATTGTGAATACGACGTTTCGCTGGTGATTAGATCCAGCATCATCGGGCAATTCGCCAGAATGGTGAAGCCCTCTCCGCTTGCTCCCGGTCTTAAATAGAGCAGCAGTAGGGTGACGTCATCATTTAACTCATATCAGGCGCAGCGATTAGAGGTGGATAGGGGGAGGGTATTGTAATTATATAATAGATTGGTAATTATTCAATTGTTATTAATTACTAGTAGTTTCCCCTATAAGGAATTGTAGTTGCAATATATTTAATTTAACAATAAGGGTTACGACACGTTTATAAATAACGCGATCCAACCCAAAAGCCTTTATTATGAATATTGGTCGCGAAAGCCTACGTGTTAAACTTGTAAGATGAAAATAAATGCACCAAAGGTTATCGGTCTGTATCCAGCTATATGCCTCTGTGTCTAGTATACAATAAACAACCATCACAAGATAAAATCTAAGACGTTTTGTCATTTGGTAGAATATCAACTAATGTACCATGGCCTCTGGTACAATTGGGCTTTCACAACATTTACATACTCGCTAAACATTCTAAACTAGCCCCTGATCCTGGTGTACAATGCAAAGCCACCACAGGAGAGAAGATCAAGGCCTTGTTCACTGATCCCCAGGATTAAAGCACCTGCAGTTGCTAAGCATGCTTAAATTACATTTCAGACTAAACAATGCAGAGTAGAATTGGAAATACGTAATAGATTTGGATATCATGGAAAACACATGTCTCTAATTACCAATATCTATCCATATCTCTGTTTAAGAGCATTTCATTATTGTAATTTAATTGTACTTGTGTTGGTGTCAATAAAGTAGGAAATATGGAAACAGTTGCATAAAACTATGACAGTATAGGCTGACCTGGCTATAAATCAAAAGTAAACGCATCTATGCCTCTATGTAAGGAACGAGACAGGAAGACTTCTCCACAAATCTGGATGTCGCCTGATGAAGCTGGTTGTAATTACTGGCAAAACGTCGTACTCAGATTGTAAATGTTGTGGCTTGGCTCCCCAACACACCGGTGTGCTGTACTAGTACACTACACTATACACTACACTATACACTACACTACTATACACTACACTATACACTACTAGACACTACACTATACACTACTATACACTACACTATACACTACACACTACACTATACACTACACTATACACTGCTATACACTACACTATACACTACTATACACTACACTATACACTACTATACACTACACTATACACTACACACGAGTGCTGTACTAGTGACGAATCGTCCACGTTCTGTTTACGCGACAGCCCTTACTAGTTGGCTGTGTCGGGTGGTGGCGGGTTTTCACGACACAACATTTATATATTTATACGCGGTCTAACCCAAAAACCTCTATGATGGATATTGGTCGCGAAAGCCTGCTACGTGTTAAACTGACCAACTCCAACTCTGCCTGACCACCACAGTCCTACTCAAATAGTCACACAAAGTGGCTGCATCTTAGCCCTTCGTATTATTCATAAGACTGCCGGTCTCCTTTTACCAATTGAAATCTTACTCCAACCATTCACATATTTCCAAGAGGAAATTTGACTTCCTCATTACTACCAAGTAACGAGGCAGTCAAATTTAAAAGATTTAACAAAAAGCATCGTACGCTTTTCGAAGCAGACTTCAACTTTGCACAGAAGAACGGAACGGTCCAACTCTATCTTCTCAATAAAGCCAAGTATGGCGCGTAAATACTTTGATCTAAAAGCAATCCATCCTTTTCACTGAATGCAAGTGATAAATATAATCACAGCCGGTGAAGTGACGAGAGGGAAATATTTTCCTTTAAAATTAATTAGGTTGCAATGTTTATACAAGTTGCTTAAAAGTAAAACATTTTTAAAATAAGAATGTTTGCATAGCATATTCCACCCATGGATAAGTATTATCATCATCATCCGCATCATCATTCAGTATAAATTTTCTACTGGATGAATGCTAAGTATAGCCTGGTAAAAACATGATCTGCAGGCGAACTGAGCCAAAGCAAAATGTAGTTACTCTTTGTTTTTTTATCAGTAAAGTCACGTATAAATAATAAATAATAAAATAACATAATAGCGTACGACGTTTCGGTTGCAACACAAGCAGCCATCATCAGGTACAGAAGAGCTAAGTTTACGAGAGAGAGGGGAGACACAACCTCAGATGTATACACAGACACCCAAGTAGGGGGGAACTAACACAGATACAACAGGGGACACAGAGAGAGAAGCATACCAGACAAACAGGGTTTAGCAACATTTGGAAACCATATAAAGCAACACAGTCGGTCGGTCAAAACACAATCAACGCGTAGTCCGGTTGATCACGCTATTTCAAAGATTGATAAATTGCAAGTTGTAAACTGGCGGGTAACACCAACCGGTGCATCCAGTGAGGCATGATGTGATAATGGCATTTCATCATGTTTCATTAGTCAAGATACCAAAATCCAACCAAATCCAGTCTCACAAATATTTCCATTCATAAGTAGATTTGACCCGAAGGGGTCAAGGTTTCCCGATGATAACTCATCGCGTGACGGTGTAGTCGGCAGCATGCGTGCAAGGTTCAGAAATGAATCCGGCACATTATCACAAAGGTCAAATCGGAGAGCCATGTATATAACATGGTAATCCACAGATGGACCCTAATACAAAACTGTACAAAATCCTTTTACCTGTAACAACACGTGAGACTTTCTACAAAGTGTCAACAAGCACGACACGGCCGAGGAAATGTGTGAAAGACGCCTAATGCAGAAGCTAACCAATTGAGGCAATGACGTCTAAAATGTACTTAAGGAGAATTTAACTAAAATTGTGTACTGACAATGTACACACATGCTGTGTTAACACACACCCATAGCCACACCTAGCTCAAAGTGTAGTTTCAAACTCTTATAATTCATCTAATAATAGTTATTTGCATGTACGCATGAACCGGGCCACTTTGCTTACACGTCCATTTTTCTAATCAGCTTTGTCACTCCGAGATCTCTACGCAGGTTTCAGCGTGTTTCGACTGTACAAAGTCTTGTCTACGACGAGGCCGCGTCAGCGAATCAACGCTTTACCTCCGGGACAACGGGCTGCATCGGCTTCCTGAGTCGGTCATCAGTGGCGGGCCGAGGCTTTTTAGGAGGAAGGCCGTCACTCCAAGATCTCTACGCAGGTTCCAGCGTGTTTCGACTGTCAAAGTCTTACCTACGACGAGGCCGCGTCAGCGAATCAACGCTTTACCTCCGGGACAACGGGCTGCATCGGCTTCTCCAGTCGGTCATCGCCGGCGGGCCGAGGTTTGAGGAGGGCTGTCCCAGCACCGAGGGCCCCCAGCGGTGTGCTGGGCCCGTACTGTAGAGGCGATGCATCGTCCCTCGATAGCAGCTCCAGGGTGTGGCCGTCAGGGCTCAACCGGTAGGGACCGCAGAGTTCAACCAGGAGGTCCGTCACCGTCCTGCTGCTCACACAGCAACACGTGGGCAGCAGCAGCAGCTCCAAGTCAACGTCAAAGTGTGAGTCGTGCGTAAGGACATTTGTTGTTCCCGACTGAAACCCGACTCGTAATTTAGAAACCAGAAAATTGTTCAAAAGATGCAGCGTGATATTCTTACTGCATGGCTATGAACGCTCGCGGATGCGTTTGTGTCATGTTTACATTCGATGTGTGGAGTGTAATTTAAATTACTGTTTACGGGGCCGTAGCAATGAGTATGGAATGTAAGTAAAAAATTGTACACAATGCATCTTCAAAACACTCACCATCCTAACGTATTACAAGGAGGGGGATCAATCATACGTCTTGTTCACACTCATGGATTTCAAACACGGCTTAACAAGTTAAAACGTGTTGCATGGATACAAAATATACTTTTAATGTTGTATTCAAAATGACCGTAAATGTTTTCCAAGAAATAAAATGGCGTGTTTATTATATCCATAGCGATTATTTGCGCATTTAACAAATCCCAAAAAAAATAACACACCGGCAGATGCAATCACCCAAAAGATGACCACATTACAGACAACTGGAAATAGCTCATTATAAAATTGCTTGCAAAGAGGGCAATTTGACCTCGCGGCCATGAAGATTTATGCTTCGTGAAAATAACACATTTATTTTAATGCATTTAAAACCCGCTGTGTGAGCACAGAAACATTCCACGTGGAGCCAGTTTTACCTGGGATCATTCGCCCACTCACGCAGCACGTCCACCACTCTCATTAAACTCCACTCACCACTCTTATTAAACTCCACTCACCACTCTTATTAAACTCCACTCACCACTCTTATTAAGCTCCACTCACCACTCTTATTAAACTCCACTCACCACTCTCATTAAACTCCACTCACCACTCTCATTAAACTCCACTCATCACTCTTATTAAACTCCACTCACCACTCTTATTAAACTACACTCACCACTCTTATTAAACTCCACTCACCACTCTTATTAAACTCCACTCACCACTCTTATTAAACTCCACTCACCACTCTTATTAAACTCCACTCACCACTCTCATTAAACTCCACTCACCACTCTTATTAAACTCCACTCACCACTCTTATTAAACTCCACTCACCACTCTTATTAAACTCCACTCACCACTCTTATTAAACTCCACTCACCACTCTCATTAAACTCCACTCACCACTCTCATTAAACTCCACTCACCACTCTTATTAAACTCCACTCACCACTCTTATTAAACTACACTCACCACTCTTATTAAACTCCACTCACCACTCTTATTAAACTCCACTCACCACTCTTATTAAACTCCACTCACCACTCTTATTAAACTCCACTCACCACTCTCATTAAACTCCACACACCACTCTCATTAAACTCCACTCACCACTCTTATTAAACTCCACTCACCACTCTTATTAAACTCCACTCACCACTCTTATTAAACTCCACTCACCACTCTTATTAAACTCCACTCACCACTCTTATTAAACTCCACTCACCACTCTTATTAAACTCCACTCACCACTCTTATTAAACTCCACTCACCACTCTCATTAAACTCCACTCACCACTCTTATTAAACTCCACTCACCACTCTTATTAAACTCCACTCACCACTCTTATTAAACTCCACTCACCACTCTTATTAAACTCCACTCACTACTCTTATTAAACTCCACTCACCACTCTTATTAAACTCCACTCACCACTCTTATTAAACTCCACTCACCACTCTCATTAAACTCCACTCACCACTCTTATTAAACTCCACTCACCACTCTTATTAAACTCCACTCACCACTCTTATTAAACTCCACTCACCACTCTTATTAAACTCCACTCACCACTCTCATTAAACTCCACTCACCACTCTCATTAAACTCCACTCACCACTCTTATTAAACTCCACTCACCACTCTTATTAAACTACACTCACCACTCTTATTAAACTCCACTCACCACTCTTATTAAACTCCACTCACCACTCTTATTAAACTCCACTCACCACTCTTATTAAACTCCACTCACCACTCTCATTAAACTCCACACACCACTCTCATTAAACTCCACTCACCACTCTTATTAAACTCCACTCACCACTCTTATTAAACTCCACTCACCACTCTTATTAAACTCCACTCACCACTCTTATTAAACTCCACTCACCACTCTTATTAAACTCCACTCACCACTCTTATTAAACTCCACTCACCACTCTTATTAAACTCCACTCACCACTCTCATTAAACTCCACTCACCACTCTTATTAAACTCCACTCACCACTCTTATTAAACTCCACTCACCACTCTTATTAAACTCCACTCACCACTCTCATTAAACTCCACTCACCACTCTTATTAAACTCCACTCACCACTCTTATTAAACTCCACTCACCACTCTTATTAAACTCCACTCACCACTCTTATTAAACTCCACTCACTACTCTTATTAAACTCCACTCACCACTCTTATTAAACTCCACTCACCACTCTTATTAAACTCCACTCACCACTCTTATTAAACTCCACTCACCACTCTTATTAAACTCCACTCACCACTCTTATTAAACTCCACTCACTACTCTTATTAAACTCCACTCACCACTCTTATTAAACTCCACTCACCACTCTCATTAAACTCCACTCACCACTCTCATTAAACTCCACTCACCACTCTCATTAAACTCCACTCACCACTCTCATTAAACTCCACTCACCACTCTTATTAAACTCCACTCACCACTCTTATTAAACTCCACTCACCACTCTTATTAAACTCCACTCACCACTCTTATTAAACTCCACTCACTACTCTTATTAAACTCCACTCACCACTCTTATTAAACTCCACTCACCACTCTTATTAAACTCCACTCACCACTCTCATTAAACTCCACTCACCACTCTTATTAAACTCCACTCACCACTCTTATTAAACTCCACTCACCACTCTTCTTAAACTCCACTCACCACTCTTATTAAACTCCACTCACCACTCTCATTAAACTCCACTCACCACTCTCATTAAACTCCACTCACCACTCTTATTAAACTCCACTCACCACTCTTATTAAACTACACTCACCACTCTTATTAAACTCCACTCACCACTCTTATTAAACTCCACTCACCACTCTTATTAAACTCCACTCACCACTCTTATTAAACTCCACTCACCACTCTCATTAAACTCCACACACCACTCTCATTAAACTCCACTCACCACTCTTATTAAACTCCACTCACCACTCTTATTAAACTCCACTCACCACTCTTATTAAACTCCACTCACCACTCTTATTAAACTCCACTCACCACTCTTATTAAACTCCACTCACCACTCTTATTAAACTCCACTCACCACTCTTATTAAACTCCACTCACCACTCTCATTAAACTCCACTCACCACTCTTATTAAACTCCACTCACCACTCTTATTAAACTCCACTCACCACTCTTATTAAACTCCACTCACCACTCTCATTAAACTCCACTCACCACTCTTATTAAACTCTACTCACCACTCTTATTAAACTCCACTCACCACTCTTATTAAACTCCACTCACCACTCTTATTAAACTCCACTCACTACTCTTATTAAACTCCACTCACCACTCTTATTAAACTCCACTCACCACTCTTATTAAACTCCACTCACCACTCTTATTAAACTCCACTCACCACTCTTATTAAACTCCACTCACCACTCTTATTAAACTCCACTCACTACTCTTATTAAACTCCACTCACCACTCTTATTAAACTCCACTCACCACTCTCATTAAACTCCACTCACCACTCTCATTAAACTCCACTCACCACTCTCATTAAACTCCACTCACCACTCTCATTAAACTCCACTCTCACGCCTTTCCAAATTGACATTTCAATGCTTGTGTAGCACCACAGATGGTACTACGGTACCACGTAGTGTAACACCACAGATGGTACTACGTAGTGTAACACCACATATGGTACTACGTAGTGTAACACCACAGATGGTACTACGTAGTGTAACACCACAGATGGTACTACTAGTGTAACACCACAGATAGTACTACTAGTGTAACACCACAGATGGTACTACGTAGTGTAACACCACAGATGGTACTACGTAGTGTAACACCACAGGTGGTACTACTAGTGTAACACCACAGATGGTACTACGTAGTGTAACACCACAGATAGTACTACTAGTGTAACACCACAGATAGTACTACTAGTGTAACACCACAGATAGTACTACTAGTGTAACACCACAGATAGTACTACTAGTGTAACACCACAGATGGTACTACGTAGTGTAACACCACAGATGGTACTACGTAGTGTAACACCACAGATGGTACTAAGTGGTGTAACACCACAGATGGTAATACGGTACCACGTAGTGTAACACCACAGATGGTACCTCGTAGTGTAACACCACAGATGGTACTACGGTACCTCGTAGTGTAACACCACAGATGGTACTACGGTACCACATAGTGTAACACCACAGATGGTACTAGGGTACCTCGTAGTGTAACATCACAGATGGTACTACGTAGTGTAACACCACAGATGGTACCTCGTAGTGTAACACCACAGATAGTACTACGGTACCAAGTAGTGTAACACCACAGATGGTACTACGGTCCCACGCAGTGTAACACCACAGATGGTACTACGGTACCACGTAGTGTAACACCACAGATGGTACTACGGTACCACGTAGTGTAACACCACAGATGGTACTACGGTACCAAGTAGTGTAACACCACAGATGGTACTACGGTCCCACGCAGTGTAACACCACAGATGGTACTACGGTACCAAGTAGTGTAACACCACAGATGGTACTACGGTACCACGTAGTGTAACACCACAGATGGTACTACGGTACCACGTAGTGTAACACCACAGATGGTACTACGGTACCTCGTACCGTCGGGGTGAAGGGCTACGGGGCTTCTAGGATCCCAGACAGCTGAGCCCCTCACTGGGCAAGGGGCATCAAAGGGGACCTCCCCCAGCCGATCTGGGACCAGTTGAAGACCGAAGCCGAAGACCGGTAGCAGCCAGACAGGACCCTGGGGCCCCTTGCAAGGGCCCCGGGGACGCCGTGCGGGCCGGTGGTGAGACTCTGGGCCGGTGGTGGGACTCTGGGCCGGTGGTGGACTCTGGGCCGGTGGTGGGACTCTGGGCCGGTGGTGGGACTCTGGGCCGCTGGTGGGACTCTGGGGCCAGTGGTGGGACTCTGGGCCGGTGGTGGGACTCTGGGGCCAGTGGTGGGACTCTGGGCCAGTGGTGGGACTCTGGGCCAGTGGTGGGACTCTGGGCCAGTGGTGGGACTCTGGGCCGGTGGTGGGACTCTGGGGCCGGTGGTGGGACTTTGGGCCGGTGGTGGGACTCTGGGCCAGTGGTGGGACTTTGGGCCGGTGGTGGGACTCTGGGGCCGGTGGTGGGACTCTGGGCCAGTGGTGGTGGGACTCTGGGCCAGTGGTGGGACTCTGGGCCGGTGGTGGTGGGACTCTGGGGCACTGGTAGTGGGACTCTGGGCCAGTGGTGGGACTCTGGGGCCAGTGGTGGGACTCTGGGCCAGTGGTGGGACTCTGGGCCGGTGGTGGGACTCTGGGGCTAGTGGTGGGACTCTGGGCCAGTGGTGGACTCTGAGGCCAGTGGTGGGACTCTGGGCCAGTGGTGGGACTCTGGGGCCGCTGGTGGGACTCTGGGGCCAGTGGTTGGACTCTGGGGCCAGTGGTGGGACTCTGGGCCAGTGGTGGGACTCTGAGGTCAGTGGTGGGACTCTGGGGCCGCTGGTGGGACTCTGGGCCTGTGGTAGGACTCTGGGGCCAGTGGTGGGACTCTGGGACTCCCCGGCCCTACGCCCTTATAAGGGCGAGGTCAGAGGAAGCCAGAGTGTAGACCCTGGGTCGGGGTCAGGGGTCAGCCCCCCCTTAGGGTGATCACAGCGGAGGAGCCGAGAGCGTTGCCAGCGTCACGGCACGCCGGGAGTAGGCCGTGTCCCTAGGGCTGTAGCAGCCCATCAGGACTGTCGGGGAGCGCTGTGTTGTAATAAAGGAGTTGTCTATACGAAGGTGTGTCTACGGAACCCATTACGCCTGTGCCAAACTTGGGCGGCCATAAAATGCTTACCCATCCATCGCTTGATCTCCGCAGGAATGGAATGAGTGTGCGTGTGTGTGTAGCGGTTAGCGCTACGCTGCGCTATGAACCTGGCGACCCGGGTTTGATTCCCGCTCACGGCCAACACCGGTGACAATTATCTGAACGGGTCCCGGGCCTCCCCTAGGTCGACTCAGCCTCAAATGAGTACCTGGTGCGGTGGATAAAAACATTGCCACTGGGGAGACAAAGGCGGTCGGGCGTGGTGCTGGCCACCCACCCCCTCGTGTACCGTTCCGGCCTTCATAAGTGCTCACTAACAGCACTTGCCCAACAGTCTGTTAAGGCTACACGGGGGATCTTTGTCTTTGTGTGCTGCTCGCTAACAGCACTTGCCCCTACAGTCTGTTACAGGCTACACGGGGGATCTTTGTCTTTGTGTGCTGCTCGCTAACAGCACTTGCCCCTAAAGCCTGTCACAGGCTACACGGGGGATCTTTGTCTTTGTGTGTGCTCGCTAACAGCACTTGCCCCTACAGTCTGTTACAGGCTACACGGTGGGGGATCTTTGTCTTTGTGTGTGCTCGCTAACAGCACTTGCCCCTACAACTCTGTTACAGGCTACACGGGGGATCTTTGTCTGTTTATCTTTGTGTAAATAATCCAAGTGCACGACAGGCACCTCCCGTCGACTCGGGCCACGTGGTGCACCCCGCCCGGCAGGATGACGTTGAGCTCCACATTGTCCACTGGGGGGCCGTCGCCACCGTCCGGTGGGTCTAAGCTGGGGGTCCCAGTCTGGGACTGGGACCGCATCAGCGGTGGTACCGGCGCACGGGGCTTCATCTTCCTGGCTGCTGCGGAACGACAACAAAATAAAGAGCAGTGGGACGTTGCGCTGCTAGGCCGTTTTAAGGATTTATATTGTTACATCAACAAGGGGGGTTGGGTGTGCAGTCAGGGTTGATGCAGGTACATTCGTTAGGTCAAGGCGAAGCCACTCATTCTCCAACGTCGGTGGACTGGCGTTTTGTTAGGAACAACGAATGATCGGCCACTTAAGAGATCACAAGGCAATGGGGATCAATGCGTCAACATTCAACCCTGACTTAAAACTGCAATTAATCAAGTGATAGGCGTGTGACCGCCCTTACACACATCACTTTCAGATCTCGCATGGCCACGTGCACCTATATTCACAAATTGAAAGGAAATTAATGTATTCATTTAGTGGTTAGCAGCAGTAATGGATGATCATGATGCTTTAAATAAATAAAACATTTCATAAAAACGAAGCAGATGGAACCATTATATTACAAACACAGTAGCTCCATGTGATGCTTATGTAAAACGCAATATCTACGTAAATGCAATTGCCAGTTCAACGTAACACGTTTGCTACTTTGTTGCATGCAATTTCACGTTCACTTAAAATTGGGCAGTGCTCTTTGAATACATCTTGCACTGACTGTGCAAGCCCTGTACCGCCATGAAATTACTACACAGAGAAGTGATATTAAATCACTCTTGACAACAGGATGTTGATGAGTGATTAGCACGTGATGAGTCATTCATTGATCCGTTCATTTTTTTTTAAATCATCTATCAGTATGGTGGGGGGGGGGGGTGTGGTCACTCCGTCAAGTAACCAGTTAACATTATCAAGACACACCTTAGTACATGACTTAAGTGAGTTTAGGGGTGTGATCAGTACGTACGATATAATTTTTGTTTGGGTGAATAATTATCCCGAATGTTTACGATCTGACCACTTACTGCATTCTTGGCGTAATGCAGTAAGAGTGTGAGTGTGTGTATGTGTGTGTATGTATGTGTGTGTCCGGCAAAACAACCCCCTACCTCCTCGCGGTGCCGGACGGGCAACTCTGTTGTGGACAGCGCTGTGGGGGGAGATCCCATTTTGATTGGCTCCTCCCCTCATGGCATATGTGTCCACCACAGGGGCTAAACGGGGGCTCTGGATGGGTGCGAGGGGCTGGTAACCCCTCCACCTTCAATTAATTACCACGAAACCACGAATTAAACTGAAATATGTAACAACTAAGCTTGTAAATTTTGATTTAAAGCTTTCGTGACTGCAGTAATTCATATTCTTAGTTTTTTCGGTAAAGTCACGTTGAAGAGAAACAACAAAATAACAAAATATATATAAAACAATAAAAAATTCTCACGACGTTTCGACCATAACTCACACCTGATGATGACCGTTTGAGTTATGGTCGAAACGTCGTGAGAATTTTTTATTGTTTTATATATATTTTGTTATTTTGTTGTTTCTCTTCAACTAAGCTTGTGCCGGAGGCCCCGGGGGGCCAGGCGTCTATGACGTCTCCTGGCCAAACCCCAATTGGCGGAGCCAGGAGATTGAATACCTACCCTCGGGGCTACTCCAGAAACAACGAAAAGCCACTACGGGTGGCCACGTGGAATGTTCGAACGCTCACTGCAGAGGAGAGGCTGCCACTCCTCTGTCGGGAGCTGGACCGGTACCGCCTGGATCTATGCGGCATTCAGGAGGTCCGGTGGACCGGCTCTGGCTCCTGCCACCATGAGGGGTGGACAGTCCTCTACTCGGGGCAGCAGACTGCCAAACAACAGGGTGTGGGTCTTCTTTTGAACAAAAGAATGAAGGGGGCGTGGGAGCGTGGCGGTGAGGTGTGGGAAGCTGTAAGCCCCATGCTACTTTGCGCTCGCCTTCCCATCAACCGGAGGCGAGGAATGGTGGTCGTGGTTACTTATGCCCCCACCGAAGATGAACATCCGTGGAGGGATGCAGGCAAAGCCGATGAGTCAGATGCCTTCTATGACCTCCTGTCACAGGTGCTGGCTAAAGTGGCCCCTCGGGATAGAGTCATCATGTTGGGTGACTTCAATGCCCGAGTTGGTCATGATACTGGCACCTGGTCTGGAGTGATTGGAGGGCATGGGCCAGATCAGCTCAATAACAACGGTAGGAGGCTGCTAGATTTTTGTGCAGCCCATGGGCTTGTAATTACCAACACGCTGTTCCGGCATCGGCGCATCCACACAACATCATGGATGCATGCCGGGTCCAAGCAAGAACATCTGCTGGACTACATAGTGACGGACCAGCGAATGCGAGCCCATGTCCTTGACACCAGGACCTACCGTGGAGCTGATCTGCCCTCTGACCATCGACTAGTCATCTGTAAGATGCGCCTGCCATTCTTCCACTCCGGTGGTGGGTGTACACCCAGGACCCCATTCCAACCTAAAGTGGCCTAGTCTCAGTTATCTGATGAAAGTTGCAAGCGAGAATTTCATCATCGCTTGCGGCTGGGATTGGCATCGTCCCCGACTCCTCCTGATGTCGAGGGTAAATGGGCGAGGTTTAGGACTGTGACTCATGCAGCTGCAATGGCTGCTCTGGGTACGTGGTCCAGACCTCCCCAGACACCCTGGATGACAAAGGAGTTGTTCAGGATGGTTGAGAAAAAGCGACAGGCCCACTGTCATCGGCTACAGAATCCCACGTCAGAGAATGAGGAGGCTTACCGCAGCCTTCGCTCAGAGGTTCGGAGAGCCGTGAGGCGCTGCAAGGATGGGTGGTGGTCGCGGGTTGCTGAGGAGATGGAGTCTGCCTCAGTGGCCCGTGATCACAAATCTCTATTTAACTCCATCAAAAAAGTAACCTGCAGCGCCACACCTATTACCATCATCAGGGGAAAAAACGGTGATCCAATTTCCGACCCCCAGGAACAGGTTCGCAGATTTGCTGAGCATTTCTGTGAGGTTCTGGGGGAGGGAAAATCCCTCAGCCAGGAAAACATCGTGGCACAAAGTGAGGATGACCCTGCTGAGGCTGCGGTGCCTCAAATATTGGATGAAGTCACCCCCTGTGAGTGGCTGGCTGAGGTGCCATCTGCTGAGGAAGTATTGAAGGCGATCCGGAGTCTGAGACCAGGAAAGGCAGCGGGCAGAGATGATCTCCCAAGCAAAATGCTGAGGGAGGGTGGCGTTTGTGCACAGACTGCCCTATATGACATCATAACAACAGTCTGGACCACTGGACGGGTTCCGCAGGATTGGAAGGATGCCCTGGTGGTCCCCCTTTTTAAGAAGGGGGACCGCACAGACTGTAACAACTACAGGGGCATCTCACTCCTCAGTGTGCCGGGAAAGGTCCTGGCAAGGATTATTCAGCATCGCCTTGCCAGGCACGCTGAGGAGAGGCTTGCGGAGCCCCAATGCGGTTTCAGGAAAGGGCGGTCCTGCACAGATGCCATATTTTCTGTCCGTCTGCTACAGCAGAGGTGTAGGGAATTCCAACAAGACCTACATCTCTGCTTTATTGACCTGGTCAAGGCCTATGATACCATCAGTAGGCCTGGGCTCTGGGTCGTTCTTCGTGCTTTTGGAGTACCTGACCCTCTGCTCACGATCATTAAGGACCTTCATGATGGTGAGCGGGCCCGGGTAAAACTACGTGGCCGGGAGTCAGAGCCATTCCCTGTACATCTTGGGGTGCGACAGGGATGTCCTCTGGCTCCCACATTATTTAACATCTATTTTGACCACGTAGTTCGTGAAGCCTTCAATAGCTGTACCGGGGGAATCTCCATATGGTACAGATATAATGGGAGGCTAATCGATGCCCGGGTGCGGTCAAGGGATGGCTCCCTATTGCTCAACCACGTTATGTATGCTGATGATTTGGTAATAGCTGCTCAGTCAGAGGAGGAGTTGGAGACGCTGCTGCTGAGACTGGAGCGTGCCACTAAGAGGTGGGGCCTTACCATCAGCCCCACCAAAACTAAGCACCTGCCTGGGTATTTTGTACCATCGGACACTCCACCCCCACAACTCCCAATCGGTGATGGGGCAGTTGTGGAGAGAGTGGAGAGTTTCCCATACCTGGGCAGTGTGCTTATGACTGGCTCCAGTTTAACAGCAGAGGTCTCACTCCGAATCAGTCGAGCGGCAATATCTTTTCATCGGTTGCGTAACGCTGTGTGGAAGCTACCTGGTCTGTCGCTCCGCACTAAGCTTCAGGTCTTCTCGGCCACGGTCATTCCCTCCCTTCTCTACGCTTGCGAGACGTGGACCCCCCTGGTGGAACATCTTCGCCGGTTAGAAACATTTAGGCTGGCCTGCCTACGATCCATCCTGGGTTTAACCAGACTGGATTGTGTGAGGAGCTCACAAATCCTTGAAAGATCTGGGCAGGGTCCCATCGGTGAGCTCCTCCGGCAGGCAAGGCTGCGATGGCTGGGTCATGTAGCCCGCATGCCCAGCCACCGCATGCCGAAACAGCTTTTGTTTGGCCGGATTGAGGGGGCTGGGCGGGCGCGGCACGGGCTAGAGAAGAGATGGAGTGATGTGGTACAGGAGGACGTGGAGCTGAGTGGACTTGCCGATGACTGGTACCAGCGGTGTCAAGATCGGCCTCTGTGGAGGAGGCTCGTGAAGGATGCTACTGGGCAGTTGGAGGCAGTCGCCCTCCAACAACAATGGAGGGCGGAGGAGCGACGCTCACAACAGCGAGCGGAGCGCCGGGTGGCTAAAGCACAGCAGGTTGGCACAGTAGGGGGCACAGGTGGTGCATCAGCCAATCATCTCAGTCAGTCGACCCGTGGCACCTGGGTCTGCCCCGTGACCTCCTGCCAGCGGGCGTTCGACACTTCACGTGGCCTCAGGGTGCACATAGCCTGGCACAAGCGTCGTGGTGACGTCACCGCCACTTAGTGGCGAATGGCGGTTGTTGTTGTATGTGTGTATGTGAGTGTGTATGTGTGTATGTGAGTGTGTATATGAGTGTGTATGTGAGTGTGTATGTGAGCGTGTATGTGTATATGAGTGTGTATATGAGTGTGTATGTGAGTGTGTATGTGAGTGTGTATGTGAGTGTGTATGTGAGTGTGTGTATGTGTGTGAGTATGTATATGAGTGTGTATGTGAGTGTGTGTGTATGTGAGTGTGTATGTGAGTGTGTATGTGTGTATACAGTCTGTTAAGGTAATATGGGGGATCTTTGTCGTTGTTGTGTATATGAGTGTGTATGTGTATGTATGTGAGTGTGTATGTGTATGTGAGTGTGTGTGTATGTATATGAGTGTGTATGTGAGTGTGTATGTGTGTATGTATGTGAGTGTGTATGTGAGCGTGTATGTGTATATGAGTGTGTATATGAGTGTGTATGTGAGTGTGTATGTGAGTGTGTATGTGAGTGTGTATATGAGTGTGTATATTAGTGTGTATATGAGTGTGTATGTGTGTATGTATGTGAGTGTGTATGTGTGTATGTATATGTGTGTATGTGAGTGTGTATGTGAGTGTGTATGTGAGTGTGTATATGAGTGTGTATATGAGTGTGAATGTGAGTGTGTATGTGAGTGTGTATGTGAGTGTGTGTGTATATGAGTGTGAATGTGAGTGTGTATGTAAGTGTGTATGTGAGTGTGTATGTGTGTGTGTATATGAGTGTGAATGTGTATATGAGTGTGTATATGAGTGTGAATGTGAGTGTGTATGTGAGTGTGTATGTGAGTGTGTATGTGTGTGTATGAGTGTGAATGTGAGTGTGTATGTGAGTGTGTATGTGTGTGTGTATGTGAGTATGTATGTGAGTGTGTATGTGTATGTGAGTGTGTACATGAGTGTGTATGTGTGTGTGTATGTCAGTGTGTATGTGAGTGTGTATATGAGTGTATATGAGTGTGTATATGAGTGTGTATGAGTGTATGTGAGTGTGTATATAAGTGTGTGAGTGTGTGTGTGTTTGTACAAGGATGTTGCAACCTGCTGTGTACGGTGTACACTGAAGTTATTCTATGTGTAAGCACCTTGGCAGGAGTTTCAAAGGGGGAGGAACAACAACAACAACCTGCTTGCACACACACGGACACACACGGACACACACACGGATACACACACAGACATACACACACACACACACACGGACACACACACACGGACACACACACGGACACACACACACAGACACAATACAACAATGAGTACACACGTGTCAGCCAGAGTGAGCGGACACTGCTCAGATGGATCAACGTTTTCCATCATTAGACCTCCTTTGCCAGTACCAAAATATAATAATAGTGTTTTTTCCCCTTTTTTCTGGCAACAAAACTGAAACCTTTTAACAAGGATTCATGTTACTGCATTAACCACAATACCTGCAGTCAAAATGCAAACAAAACACATACTATGATCATATATGATGCATTGTCCTTGAAACTGATTGGTCCACACCAAGAAAGCCATCCCTTGGTGTGGACCAATCAGTTTCAAGGACAATGCATCATATATTATCATAGTATGTTTTTTTATTATCATAGTATGTGGTTAATGCAGTAACATGAATCCTTGTTAAAAGGTTTCAGTTTTGTTTTGCCGAATCGATTGTTAAAAAGCCACTCGCCATAACAATTACGTCATCCATTGTGATTCACAGCATCTCAATACTACATTGTTCAAGCGTTATGTAACATGCCCGTATTTGTATTCAGCAAGTTATTTAAACATGCGCTTGAGTGTCATAGATTTTACACGTATGTAGAAAATGCAAAGAAATGTGTCAGGCATATTATCACACGTCCTATTAAACCGCTCCCACCGTCTGTACACACACACGGTGGTGGTGGTACTTTATACTGTAAAACACAGCACTTATAATACACCTTTATAAATGACCGCAGTCGTAAATCGGCCACGTGTATTAACCACGTGGAGCTCATTAACACAGCCACGTTAGCCACGAAAAATCAGACACAGTCGTTCACTCGTAACTTAGAACTTGTAAAATCTATACACGTTACTTTTAAACTACGAATAAGAGTACTGTAATTACGGCAAAAATACATTAGAGGTGCTGTATATCAGAACAATAAATCAAACAATAACACAGCCACGTAAACCACAAACGCCAAAGGCCCCGTTCACCACCACCACAACTTGTGCTAAAATATTCTTGGTTCGTTCGGTAAAGTCACCACGTAGAAGGGAAACAATAAAACAATAAAAATATAAAACAATAAAATAATAAAAATATAAAACAATAAAATTATTCTTGGTTCTTTCGGTAAAGTCACATAGAAGGGAAACAATAAAATAATACAAATAATACAATTCTCACGACGTATCGACTGCAACACAAGCAATCATCATCAGGCGTGAAAACCACAACAAAATATTCTTGCTGTGGTTTTCACACCTGATGATGATTGCTTGTGTTGCAGTCGAAACGTCGTGAGAATTTTGTGTTATATTTTTATTATTTTATAGTTTCCCTTCTACGTGGTGACTTTACCAAAAAGAACCAAGAATAAGAATCCCTGCAGTCACGAAAGCATAAAAATCAAAATGTAACTTGTGCCAAGTTATCAGAGTTACTCATCAATCCGACTTGTTCAACGTATAGCTGCTACGGCTTCAAAGATTATCACAAACAACAATCATTAAACATAAATAAGGGAGCCCAGAACACCCCACCACCAACAACCACAACAACCACGCCATCATCAACGTATAGCTGCTACGGCTTCAAAGATTATCACAAACAACAATCATTAAACATAAATAAGGGAGCCCAGAACACCCCACCACCACCAACAACCACACCACCATCAACGTATAGCTGCTACGGCTTCAAAGATCGTCACAAACAACAATCATTAAACATAAATAAGGGAGCCCAGAACACCCCACCACCAACAACAACCACACCATCATCAACGTATAGCTGCTACGGCTTCAAAGATTGTCACAAACAACAATCATTAAACATAAATAAGGGAGCCCAGAACACCCCACCACCACCACCAACAACCACAACAACCACACCATCATCACGGACGACATAAACTTGTTTACTTCACACCACGCAACAACTTTACAAACTGTTGTTGTTGTTTACGAATGCGACCTCGCAGAACCGCAAGAGTTTGTGACGCTGTGCAAGCAAGCAGCAGCATCACCATCTATTTATAATTAATATCGTGAACAAAACAAGTACAAACTTCTCCGTCTCTCTCCACTTCCACACTTGCAACCAACCCCACTTCCTCCACGTGCTGCTGCTGCTGCTCACACAGACAGCGACAACAGCAGCAGCGTGCGACAAAAGGTAGCCATTACCACGTGCTGGTGATCACGTGCTGGTGGTGGTGGTGGTGCTGGTCACGTGGTTGTTTGTAGTCGTGGATTTTGTCTTAACGGGGTCTCCAGACAAAACCTTGTAACTCCACAGGCTGCTGGCTGCTGCTGCTGGCTGCTTGCCGTCTCTCACTCCTCCCTGGAAGCCGGGAGGCGGGCGGGCGGGGCGGGCGGGAGCGTGAACAGAACTCGACGGCAGTGTGGCCGGGACCTCGGTTACGGTCGGTCTCAGACGGGCCCCGTCACCGCTGCGTAGTCCCGTCGTCGTGTGCGCGAAGGGGCCCACGGAGCGGATGAGCGAGAGAAGGGGAGAGAGAGAGAAGGAGAGAGAGATTATGGGAGCTGTGAGAGAGAGAGCGAAGTGGAGTTGATGAGAGCGGCAGGAGGAGGGGGAGGGGAGGGACGAGGAGGGGGCGGTGCCGTAGTGGGCGGGGTCACACTACGGCACCGCCACCTCCTCGTCCCTAGTGTGACCCCGCCCACTACGGCACCGCCCCCTCCTCGTCCCTAGTGTGACCCCGCCTACTACAGCACCGCCCCCTCCTCGTCCCTAGTGTGACCCCGCCCACTACGGCTGAGACTTGAAGCCAACTTGGTGTGTGGGGGTGGGTGGTTACTAAAACAAACATTCAGATTTATTAGTGCAGCAAAGCGCTTCATAAACTCAAGCCGTGTTTAATTTTACCAGGGTAAGGCTCACTGGGCTCTGTTAGATCTGCTTTAATTTATTTGTCTTTCCAGAAGAGATCTGCATATCGTCGCAAATGATGGGTCAACCAAATTGGCTTATCGTGGGTAAATTTGTAAGACGCTAATGCAGGGTGGTTTAAAAAAATGTGGACCCAATTTCAAAGCGGTATATTTCACGATGGCAACAACACGTTACAATTACACAACAAGTTACAAACGTAACAGTAGGGGTCTTCCCCCTTTTTTCTGACAACAAAACTGAAACCTTTTTAACAAGGATTCATGTCTACTGCATTAACCACAATACCTGCGGTCAAAATGCAAACAAAAAACATACTATGATCATATATGATGCATTGTCATTGGTGTGGACCAATCAGTTTCAAGGACAATGCCACATATTATCATAGTATGTTTTTGTTTGCATTTTGACTGTAGGTATTGTGGTTATGCAGTAGACATGAATCCTTGTTAAAAAGGTTTCAGTTTTGTTGCCAGAAAAAAGAGGGAAAACCCCTATTGTTACATTTTGGTACTGGCAAAGGAGGTCTAATGAAGTTACAAATGCTTTAATGAGTTATCAAGATTTACTAACCATTTTATAAATTCTCTATGTGCCCTCCACCAACATCGAGACGATAGTTGAATTCGTCCCAAACGCCTCTCAAAGCGAAGTCTTCTCTTCCACTGAAGTCACCGCTTGCCGTGATTCTGTTTTTGAGGTCATCCAGATGAGTCGCTGATGGTAGCACCAAAATCACTCTACGGGTCTTTGACGTATCACCACAAGGACAAGTCGCAGGGTGTGGCCGGTGAATGACTGAGGCTAGGGGATGTTTGTGCGCTGGCAGAAGCATCTAGCGGTTATCATTTTAAACTCTATGCCCCGCCGTTTCAAGTGGTATTGCCCGATGACGTTGGATGTAATTACCAGCGTAACGTCACAGTACTAATCAAACTGTAAATGTTGTGGATTCACTCTTCAACCACCACCGGTGTGGGGCTAAAGTAGTGAACTAATTGTCTTTTTTCAACGTGACGCTTTTTTTGCTGATTGGCCGTGTCGGGTGGTGGAGGGTTACGACACAGTTATAAATAACACCATCTAACCCAGAAAACCTTTATTGTGGATTATTATGAAGAGTTCGTGGTTTGCAGAGATGTAGCGATTTCAAATCGGGTCAATGTATTTGAAACACCCTGCTCTAAAATCCTGACCCGAACCTTAATAACACGATTATATTAAAATATTATAGCAATGCATTGATAAAAATTACATATTTACAGTGGTGGTAAATATTCAACATGCAAAAATAATGTGCGGTGCTTCGAAAAGTATTACATTTGCATCTTCCGGCATAATTATGAAGACAACCTAGACTGGATCAGCCCATCATCTGTCGGGGGTAGATACTGTGGAGGAGAAGTCAACAGTGGTTGCCTTTATGTGTTTACTTGCCCCCGCCATAGTAACGTCGAATTTCCACCACGTGGCTCAGAGCTCTTAAACGGGAGATGAGCACCGCCTAAATGCTCACTTTGTAAAAAAAATATTTTTGAGATCAGAACGCATCAGTACAAATACAATATTACAGTAGAGTTCACATTGCAGCAGTACACAGACAAGTCACAATCATTCATTGTTATTATTTTATCCAGGCGAGATTGCAGGATTCAATCCATGCAACCTATCTTGGCCACGGATCAGTAACGAAGGGATGGGGAACCTTACGACTTCGGCTGATTGTTGATCCTTCAACAACAGCCTTGTGCCATTGTAATGTTTTTTTTATTTAACGTAAAGGCATTTATGTTTTTTAACTTTATATTTTGAAAAGTAATGTCCGTTTGTGTTGACCCTGCAACCACAGCCTTCCGATTAATTATTAGACGGTTGGCTATTTTATCATTCGTTATTTTACAATAATTAACTTTACTTCTGAACAATCACTTCGCTGTCTCCTATAAATCGTTCATTGAATGTTTTTGATATTTTTATTCTGAATCTGCTCGTGTAAAATCGATGTTTTCATTTTATTAAAAAATTTGAGCGATGCATCAATGCGTTTGTTTTTGTCAATTTCCCCGTGTCTAATCGGCACCAGTGATTCTGTCAAATTCGCTTCAGAACGATGGACCCACAAATCAACTTTGGTTACAGCCTGCTTTGTCGAGTCTTAGAAGATGTGCAGTTTGTGGATTAACGCTCCACGATTAATTGGTGATGTACAGTGGGATGATGTATGAAGAAATATTTCATACTGTGGGAATTGCAGGTTAAACTTCACAGACTGTACCCAGTCTTTGGGGGGTAGGGGAGGGAAAATGTCCTTCCTTGTTATAGTAATAGGTTTTACCCTTTTAATTGGCACAAAAACTGACACCTTTATTCAAGGCATCATGTTTGCAATAACCACAACACAAGCAGTCAAAATGCAAACAAAAGCGACAACTCTGATAATAATATGCACTGTCCTTGAATTTGATTGGGTAAAACCTATTACTATATCTTGTTACTGGCAAAGGAGGTCTCATAATGTAAATCTTTCCATGTTGTTAAACTCCAACCCTCGCTGTGACCCTGTTGAAGCAACGCTGGATGGCGCCCTATTCCCATTGTAGATCCTGAACTCGCGCTGTGCAGAGTGGTCCTGATGTCTTGTGACTCCCAAAATTAATTGACCCCTAACATATTTGTCATTTGCATGTTAAATGTTGGGTTTTAAATAAAGCCTCCCATTACAATATTAAGCTTTAGAGAATTCAATTAAGAACGCGAGACATTTGGACCACCCTGTATTTGTAGCCTGGAATTCCATGTTGCTGATGGTGGCCAGTTTACATTGGTTGGCTTCTCACAAAGTGATGCTCAATATACACAATAAATATGAAAATAATGGAAGATAAAAACATCTCGCATTCTGAAGGATTTCAGCTCAAAGTTCAGCTTTAAATGTGACCTGTTTTGTTGCCAGAAAAAAATGGGAAAACCTATTCTCACATAAATCAGCTAATGAACTGTCATTCCACTGAATTTGTATCTGAGATATAGACAGGGTTTTCATAATAAATTGATGGTGGATAAAACCAGCAAGTGGCAAATTCCGCAACAGGTTACTTTATAAATTTCTATAAATCTCGGAATGAAATGTGCGTGTGTGTTGCGGTTTTTCTGTTTAATTTTTGTAAAAAAAAAGTTACTTATTAACTTTGTACCCAGTGGTGTTGACAAGAATCAATGATCAAAGTTAATGACACACCCACAAATGAAAAGACGGCTGATAAGTTAAAGAGCCAAGCTCCATACTCTTTGGTTCTATTGGGTAAAGTCACGTAGGTAAAAAAATAAAATAACAAGCCAAGCTCCATTGGAAGTCGACAGTGACCAGTCATTTTATTGTCGAGATACGTTACACAAGTGCGCTACTTGGCGGGCTGCAGGCCAACAGTGGCCGTTGAAGATGAGATCAGATTGCTTCATTGATGTTTTGTTTCATCATTAGACCTCCTTTGCCAGTACCAAAATATAATAACAGGGGTTTTCCTCCTTTTTTTCTGGCAACAAAACTGAAACGTTTTTAACAAGGATTCATGTTACTGCATTAACCACACACAATACCTGCAGTCAAAATGCAAACAAAAAAACATACTCTGATAATATATATGTGGCATTGAAGCCTCGACCCAATTGGTGCTCGACCAGATGACGCCAAAAGGCTCAAAAGAAAGCCGTCCCTTGGTGTGGACCAATCAGTTTCAAGGACAATGCATCATCATATATTATCATAGTATGTTTTATTTTTGCATTGAGACTGCAGGTATTGTGGTTAATGCAGTAACATGAATCCTTGCAAAAAGGTTTCAGTTTTGTTGCCAGAAAAAAGGGGGGAAACCCCAATTATTATTATAGTTGTTTTGTTATTACTGGATTGGAGTCTCTCTCGGAGCCATGCCAGCATCACCACAGTTTAAACACTCGCACACAGATCATACATTCGAGATTTTGCCTCTACGGTGCAGTGTTCTTTAGATGGAAGCTTTCAATTTACGTGTGTACAGAATGTGAAAATTCCAGTAGCTAAATATATATTTGTGTGTGTGTGTAAAGAAGGATGACCATTGTGTGGGTGGAAGGCACCTAGCCCTGAAAGACACTGGTAACTGTCAGTCGATAAGGTATGTTACAATATACAGGAGTACTATCTGTATACTTGATGTATACTGCACGTACAAAACCCCTTTTGGCAATGTGCTGTTTGGATGAGGGCCCTCTCCACGCTGTCTGGGTCATGGACACGATTTTGCAGGATGGTAAAGGCAGGGAGTCATAGACGTGGCAGTTTTAGAAGTGCAGCACAATTTATTTTACTTCGCTGTCATCTGCTGCCCACAAAACTCGTCTTTAATAAGTGTCGTTTGTTTTTTATTAACATAAAATAGTCACGTTCCACAAGGTGCTCCAGATGTCTTGTGACCCCCCCCCCCCCCCCACACACTTAATTATGTTCATACGGTATATATTTTATGTAAGGTTTATTTAGAAACAGAAATTAATACGCAAATGAAACACATTTTCCGGGGTCAGTTAATTGGGGGTTATAAGACATCTGGACCGTCCTGTATAGTACACAACAGAGAGTCTGCTGTATTGTCACGTGGCTAAACTCTTAGTACTGGTCCTGATTTAAGATGGTATATACAGCATGGGGCAGTAAAGACACATTTGAGAAAAGCATACTGTATACAGTAGTGTATTGTTAAAGTTAATTAAAATAACATACAGTATATCTCCATATATATAAAAGGCAAAGTTGTGATTGTGTCAGTTTAACACGTAGCAAGCTTTCGCGACCAATATTATTCATAATAAAGGTTTTTTTTAGTTAGATCGCGTTATTTATGAATGTGTCGTAACCCTCCACCACCCGACACGGCCAATCAGCAAATAAATTAGTGAACTAATTGTCTTTTGTCAACGTGACACTTATTTTTTGCTGATTGGCCGTGTCGGGTGGTGGAGGGTTACGACACAGTTATAAATAACGCGATCTAACCCAGAAAACCTTTATTGTGGATTATTATGAAGAGTTCGTGGTTTGCAGAGATGTAGCGATTTCAAATCTGGTCGACCTATTTGAAACACACTGCTCTAAAATCCTGACCCGAACCTTAATAACAATACGATTGATTAAAACATTATAGCAATGCATTGATTAAAATTACATATTTACAGTGGCGGTAAATATTCAACATGCAAAAATAATGTGCGGTGCTTCGAAAAGTATTGTATTTGCATCTTCTGGCATAATTATGAAGACAACCTAGACTGGATCAGCCCATCATCTGTCGGGGGTAGATACAATGAGTAACACACTGTGGAGAAGTCAACAGTGGGGTTACTTGCCCCCGCCATAGTAACGTCGAATTTCCACCACGTGGCTCAGAGCTCTTAAACTGGAGATGAGCACCGTCTAAATGCTCACTTTGGAAAATTTTTATTTTCGAGATCAGAACGCATCAGTACAAATACAATATTACAGTAGAGCTCACATTACAGCAGTACACAGACAAGTCACAATCATTCATTATTATTATTTTATCCAGGCGAGATTACAGGATTTAATCCATGCAACCTATCTTGGCCACGGATCAGTAACTAAGGGATGGGGAACCTTACGATTTCGGCTGATTGTTGATCCTTCTACAACAGCCTTGTGCCATTGTGATGTTTTTTTTAATGTAAAGGCATTTATAATGTTTTTTAACTATATATTTTTAAAAGTAATGTCCGTTTGTATTGACCCTGCAACCACATCCTTCCGATTAATTATTAGACGGTTGGCTATTTTATCATTCGTTATTTACGATAATTAACTTTACTTCTGAACAATCACTTTGCTGTCTCCTGTAAATCGTTCATTGAATGTTTTTGATCTTTTTATTCTGAATCTGTTCGTGTAAAATCGATGTTTTCATTTCATTAAAAAATTTGAGCGATGCATCAATGCGTTTGTTCTTGTCAATGTCCCCGTGTCTAATCGGCACCAGTGATTCTGTCAAATTCGCTTCACTACGATGGACCCACAAATCAATTTTGGTTACAGCCTGCTTTGTCGAGTCTTAGAAGATGTGCAGTTTGTGGATTAACGCTCCACGATTAATTGACGATGTACAGTGGAATGATGTATGAAGAAATATTTCATACTGTAGGAATTGCAGGTTTAACTTCACAGACTGTACCCAGTCTTTGGGGGGTAGGGGAGGGCAAATGTCTTTCCTTGTTATAGTAATAGGTTTTACCCTTTTAACTGGCACAAAAACTGACACCTTTATTCAAGGCATCATGTTTGCAATAACCACAACATAAGCAGTCAAAATGCAAACAAAAGCGACAACTCTCATAAAAATATGCACTGTCCTTGAATTTGATTGGGTAAAACCTATTACTATATCTTGTTACTGACAAAGGAGGTCTCATAATGTAAATCTTTCCTTCTTGTTAAACTCCAACCCTCGCTGCGACCCTATTGAAGCAACGCTGGGTGGCACCCTATTCCCATTGTAGATCCTGAACTCGTGCTGTGCAGAGTGGTCCTGATGTCTTGTGACTCCCAAAATTAATTGACCCCGAACATATTTGCATATTAAATGTTGCGTTTTAAATAAAGCCTCCTATTACAATATTAAGCTTTAGAGGAGACATGAGACATTTGGACCACCCTGTATCTGTAGCCTGGAATTCCACGTTGCTGATGGTGGCCAGTTTACATTTTTTGGCTTCTCACAAAGTGATGCTCAATATACACAATAAGTATGAAAATAATGGAAGATAAAAACATCTCACATTCTGAAGGATTTCAGCTCAAAGTTCAGCTTTAAATGTGACCTGTTTTGTTGCCAGAAAAAAAATGGGAAAACCTATTTTCATATCAATCAGCCAATGAACTGTCATTACACTGAATTTGTATCTGAGATATAGACAGGGTTCTCATAATAAATTGGTGGATAAAACCAGCAAGTGGCAAATTCTGCAACAGGTTACTTTATACATTTCTATAGATCTCGGAATGAAATGTGCGTGTGTGTTGCGGTTTTTTCTGTTTAATTTTTGTTTTAAAAAATTGTTACTTATTAACTTTGTACCCAGTGGTGTTGACAAGAATCAATTATCAAAGTTAATGACACACCCACAAATGAAAAGACGGCTGATAAGTTAAAGAGCCAAGCTCCATTGGAAGTCGACAGTGACCAGTCATTTTATTGTCGAGATACGTTACACAAGTGCGTTACTTGGCGGGCTGCAGGCCAACAGTAGCCGTTCAAGATGAGATCAGATTGCTTCATTGATGTTTTGTTCATCATTAGACCTCCTTTGCCAGTACCAAAATATAATAATAGGGTTTTTCCTCTTTTTTTCTGGCAACAAAACTGAAGCCTTTTTAGCAAGGATTCATGTCTGCATTAACCACAATACCTGCAGTCAAAATGCAAACGAAAAAACATACTATGATAATAAATATGTGGCATTGAAGCCTCGACCCAATTGGTGCTCGACCAGATGACGCCAAAAGGCTCAAAAGAAAGCCGTCCCTTGGTGTGGACCAATCAGTTTCAAGGACAATGCATCATCATATATTATCATAGTATGTTTTATTTTTGCATTTTGACTGCAGGTATTGTGGTTAATGCAGTAGATATAAATCCTTGTTCTATGGGAGCCTTTAACATTGAAGTCTATGGGAGCCTTTAGCATTGAAGTCTATGGGAGCCTTTAACATTGAAGTCTATGGGAGCCTTTAATATTGAGGTCTATGGGAGCCTTTAACATTGAAGTCTATGGGAGCCTTTAACAGTGAAGTCTATGGGAGCCTTTAACATTGAAGTCTATGGGTGCCTTTAACATTGAAGTCTGTGGGAGCCTTTAACATTGAAGTCTGTGGGAGCCTTTAACATTGAAGTCTATGGGAGCCTTTAACATTGAAGTCTATGGAAGCCTGTAACATTGACGTCTATGGGAACTTTTAACATTGAAGTCTATGGGAGCCTTTAATATTGAAGTCTATTTGAGCCTGTAACATTGAAGTCTGTGGGAGCCTTTAACATTGAAGTCTATGGGAGCCTTTAACATTGAAGTCTGTGGGAGCCTTTAACATTGAAGTCTATGGGAGCCTTTAACATTGAAGTCTATGGGAGCCTTTAACATTGAAGTCTATGGGAGCCTTTAACACTGAAGTCTATGGGAGCCTTTAACATTGAAGTCTATGGGAGCCTTTAACATTGAAGTCTATGGGAGCCTTTAACATTGAAGTCTATGGGAGCCTTTAACATTGAAGTCTATGGGAGCCTTTAACATTGAAGTCTATTGGAGTCTTTAACATTGAAGTCTATGGGAGTCTTCAACATTGAAGTCTATGGGAGCCTTTAATATTGAAGACTATGGGAGCCTTTAACATTGAAGATGGCGCCGATGATGGCAGCCTCGGCCGGTTGGTGTGCCCTGTTTTGTCCAGTTTTGTCTTGTTTTGTCTTGAGAGGGGCTTGCTGTTCAACACACTCGTGCTGGTGAGAGAGGCCTGCTGTTCATCACACCCGTGCTGGTGAGAGAGGCCTGCTGTTTTGGGGCCTGCTGTTCATCACACCCGTGCTGGTGAGAGAGGCCTGCTGTTCAGTACACCCGTGTTGAGGGGCCTGCTGTTCAGCACACCCTTGCTCCTGCTGTTCAACACACCCGTGCTGGTGAGAGGGGCCTGCTTTTCAGCACACCCGTGCTGGTGAGAGGGGCCTGCTGTTCAGCACACCCGTGCTGGTGAGAGAGGCCTGCTGTTCAGCTCACACGTGTTGAGGGGCCTGCTGTTCAGCACACCCGTGCTGGTGAGAGGGGCCTGCTGTTCATCACATCCGTGTTGGTGAGAGGGGCCTGCTGTTCAGCACACCGGTGCTGGTGAGAGAGGCCTGCTGTTCAGCACACCCGTGTTGAGGGGCCTGCTGTTCAGCACACCCGTGCTGGTGAGAGGGGCCTGCTGTTGAGGGGCCTACTGTTCAGCACACCCGTGTTGGTGAGAGAGGCCTGCTGTTCAGCACACCCGTGTTGAGGGGCCTACTGTTCAGCACACCCGTGCTGGTGAGAGGGGCCTGCTGTTCAACAGACCCGTGCTGGTGAGAGGGGCCTACTGTTCAGCACATCCGTGCTGGTGAGAGGGGCCTGCTGTTCAACACACCCGTGCTGGTGAGAGGGGCCTGCTGTTCAACACACCCGTGCTGGTGAGAGGGGCCTGCTGTTCAACACACCCGTGCTGGTGAGAGGGGCCTGCTGTTCATCACACCCGTGCTGGTGAGAGAGGCCTACTATTCATCACACCCGTGCTGGTGTGAGGGGCATGCTGTTCATCACCCCCGTGTTGGTGAGAGGGGCCTGCTGTTCACTCCCATGCTGGTGAGAGAGGCCTACTGTTCATCACACCCGTGTTGGTGAGAGGGGCCTGCTGTTCACCACTCCCATGCTGGTGAGAGGGGCCTACTGTTCAACACACCAGTGCTGGTGAGAGAGTCCTGCTGTTCAGCACACCCGTGCTGGTGCGAAGATGGCGCTGATGATGGTAGCCTCAGCCGGTCGGTGCGCCCTGTTTTGTCTTGTTTTGTCTGTCAATTCAGTGTTTTGCCAAGATTTTCGGAGTTCTCTAACAAGAGACGAACTTTTAAATATCAGGGAAACAACTCCTGTGGATTTAATTCCTACTTTTCTGCTTCCAGCGGCAGAATTAGTAGGCATTCTAGTCAATGCCGCGCTAGGCTTTGCTCAAGCAACGAAACGCCGCCCAAGGGGTAAACGGTCGGGGGCTCTAGTACGGCTACGCAGACGCGGGATCCGAACAGTGCTTCCGAGCTTTTTCCTCTCCAACGTACGTTCACTGTACAACAAAATGGATGAACTTCAGCTACTGATGGTAAAAAACAAAGACTTTCTTTCAGCTTCTGCATTGTGCTTCACGGAAACATGGCTGTGTGATTTGATTCCGGACACTTCGCTACAACTAGCAGGATTCCATCTTGTAAGATCGGATCGTGACATAGCACTCTCCGGCAAGACGAAAGGCGGTGGTATTTGTTTTTACATTAACAGTGGCTGGTGTGTAGATGTCACAGTGATTCTGCAACATTGTTCTCCACTCCTTGAATCAATTTTTATAACCTGTAAACCGTTTTACTCGCCTCGCGAGTTCGCGTCGCTCATTTTGGTCGGAGTTTATTTGCCGCCTTGTCCTCAGGTTAAAGAAGCCCAACGCATGCTCGCCGATCAGATTCTGAGTGTGGAGCGAGCAAATCCAGATTCGTTGGTTATCGTACTTGGCGACTTTAACAAAGGTAATCTCAGCCACGAACTCCCCAAATACATACAATTCATTAAATGCCCAACCAGAGAAGGGAACACTCTGGATCACTGCTACACTACAGTCAGTAGAGCCTACCATGCCGTCCCCCGAGCAGCACTAGGACACTCTGACCATGCCATGGTCCACCTGATTCCTGCATACAGGCAGAAACTAAAACTCTGTAAACCTGCTGTGAGGACATCTAAACAGTGGACCAGTGAGGCTGTGGAAGATTTGCGGGCGTGCTTAGACTGTACTGACTGGGATATGTTCACGACTGCTACCAATAGTCTGGATGAACTCACAGAGGCTGTGACGTCCTACATCAGCTTCTGTGAGGACTGCTGTATCCCAACACGTACCAGGGTGAACTTTAACAACAATAAGCCCTGGTTCTCAGCAAAGCTCAGAAGGTTGAGGTTGGAGAAGGAGGAAGCGTTTAGGAGTGGAGATAGAGACAGATTCAAGGAGTCGAAGAACAGGTTTAGCAAAGCGGTGAGAGAGGCTAAACGACTGTACTCAGAGAGACTAAAACACCAGTTCTCTACAAACGACGCTGCTTCTGTCTGGAGAGGGCTCAGGCAGATCACCAACTACAAACCCAGAGCCCCCCACACCACTAACGACTCCCGCCTAGCCAACGACCTGAACGAGTTCTACTGTAGATTTGAAAGACAATTGGACTGTCCTGAACCACCCCTTCCAACCCAAGAGGCCCCATCCCCCACCAATACTACAGAGACGACTATCTCCTTTCAGGAGGAAGAAGTTAATAGACTTTTCAAGAGGCAGAATCCACGCAAAGCAGCCGGGCCGGACTCTGTCTCTCCAGCCACCCTCAGGCACTGCGCTGACCAGCTGTCTCCGGTGTTCACCAACATCTTTAACACCTCCCTGGAGACATGCCATGTACCAGCCTGTCTCAAGTCCTCCACCATCATCCCTGTGCCCAAAAAGCTAAGGCCAACAGGACTAAATGATTACAGACCGGTCGCCCTTACATCTGTGGTAATGAAGTCTTTTGAGCGCCTGGTCCTGGCACACCTCAAAGCCATCACAGACCCTCTCCTGGACCCCCTTCAGTTTGCCTACAGAGCCAACAGGTCTGTGGACGATGCAGTTAACATGGCCCTCCACTTCACCCTACAGCATCTGGACGCCCCAGCATCCTACGCCAGGATCCTGTTTGTGGACTTCAGCTCTGCCTTCAACACCATCATCCCTGCCCTGCTTCAGGACAAGCTCTTCCAGCTGAACGTGCCATACACCACCTGTAAATGGATCACAGACTTCCTGTCTGACAGGAAGCAGTGCGTTAAGCTGGGAACACAAGTCTCTGGCTCCAGGTCCATCAGCACCGGAACTCCTCAGGGCTGCGTCCTTTCCCCTCTGCTCTTCTCCCTGTATACCAACAGCTGCACCTCCAATCATCTGTCCGTCAAACTATTGAAGTTTGCGGATGACACCACCCTCATTGGGCTGATCTCTGGTGGGGATGAGTCTGACTATAGGTGGGAAGCTGACAATCTGGTGACCTGGTGTAGCCAGAACAACTTAGAGCTAAATGCCCTAAAGACAGTTGAGATGGTTGTGGACTTCAGGAAGAATACAGCACCACTCACCCCCATCACCCTGTTAGACTCCCCAGTAAAAATTGTAGAGTCCTTCCGCTTCCTGGGCACTATTCTCTCCCGGGACCTCAAGTGGGAATTGAACATCAGCTCCCTCACCAAGAAAGCTCAACAGAGGATGTACTTTCTACGGCAGCTGAAGAAATTCAACCTGCCAAAGACAATGATGGTGCAATTCTATACAGCGATCATTGAATCCATCCTCACCTCCTCCATAACCGTCTGGTACGCTGCTGCCACTGCCAAGGACAAGAGCAGACTGCAGCGTATCATTCACACTGCTGAGAAGGTAATTGCCTGCAATCTACCGACCCTCGAGGACCTGCACACGACAAGGTCTATGAGGCGAGCGAGGAAGATTATGGCCGATTTCTCCCACCCTGGACACTCTCTGTTTCAGCTACTCCCCTCCGGCAGAAGGCTTCGGTCCATCAGGACCAAAACCTCACGCCATAAAAACAGTTTCTTCCCATCTGCTGCTGGCCTGTTAAACAAGGCCAAGGGCTAACACTGTTTTTAACATTTGATCTACATAACGACACGTTGCTGATATTAACTATGTTTCCCTATTTGTATTTTTAAATTATATCTTAAAGCTATTTTATATTCGATATTTATTTAATTTTATATACTTCAGCCCCTTAGTGTTAGACTTTTAACCCTTATTATAGTAAGACTTGTTTAAAACTTATTTAAGATTTTAGATTCCTATATGTTGAATGTATGCACCATCCTGCCAAAGTAAATTCCGTGTCGGTGTGAACTTACATGGCGAATAAAACCCTTTCTGATTCTGATTCTGATTCTAGAAGTCTATGGGAGCCTTTAACATTGAAGTCTATGGGAGCCTTTAACATTGAAGTCTATGGGAGCCTTTAACATTGAAGTCTATGGGAGTGTTCTATGTTGAACTTCTTTCGCTCCGTACGTGGCCAGCCATGCAAACCCACTGGCGGCATTCACAAAACAGACCCAGCACCCGTACCTCTGATTAGCACGGTTGGCCATGTAGGGTGCGAAAGAAGTTCAGGGCACGTACAGCCCTCGCGACAGGGAGCTTCGAGGCGCGTCGTCAGGGCCGTCGTTTGCGACATGGCCGGATAGCTTCTGAAAAACAGCTGCACGGCTCGGTGGGCATCAGGCGGTGAAATAAACAAAAAGAGTCTCCAGCGAGCGGAGAGCGAGAGGAGAGGCGGAGAGGGACGGACACTCAGGCGCGGCGTTCGGTCTCACCACAGGATGGTGGCGGGCGGCCACACCAACACCGAGCACTCCATGTACACCGCCTCTCCCTCTCTCGCTCTGTACATCCTGTCTGGCTCCGACAGCATCTGCGGGGCGCTGGCTGTGTGAGGCTGTCGTCGGGGGGCTGCCGCGTCCCCCCCTACGAGTCGTGGAGGGGGGGGGGGTCATAGAAGGCGATTCGCACAAAGTGGGTTTTTTAAAAATATAAAAAAATCGATTTTCAGAACCCTCTCTCTCTCCCTCTCGCCTGCAAGGTTCTGCGGCTCGCAGTGGTTGTTTCTCGCGTTGGCCTCTCGTCACCGTGGCGGTCGCGTGGATTTCTCCCTCCGGGTCCTTCCGGGCGTCTCTCCCCCCGCGCCGCACTCAGAATCGACGTCGCGCGTTTCAAAGCGTTTGGGCCGCAAAACAAAAAAATGTCCGCGCCCGCTGACGACGGCGACGGCCCGGTCGCCGGTGAAAAAGCGCCACGTAGCTCGGTGGGGCCCTTACCTGCCGGTCAAACACAAAAACAAAGTTTTTCGCAGTTTTAGTTTTCCTAACGAGGGGACGCCGGCCCGGCCCCCGGGGGTCGACGTGGGGGGGGTCACGCTGGGGTCGCGGGTCGTGAGCGACAACTCCGTTGTTGTCCGCCCGGCGGTGGGAGTGAGCTCACCGCGGTGCTTCCCGTCTAGGCGGGTGGCACGTGGTGGGGTGAAGTGTGGGACACTTCAAGAGGTTTGGCTGGCGTGGCGGAGGAGTGGGGTCCAACGTGCCCTGCCTAGAGGGGAGCTCCCTACAGCGCTCTGTGCAGTGAAGGACCTCCTCCTTATCCTCCTCCCCCTCCTCCTCCTCGTCCTCCTCATCCTCCTCCTCATCCTCCCCCTCATCCTCCTCCCCCTCCTCCTCCTCCTCCCCCTCCTCCCCCTCCTCCTCATCCTCCTCCCCCTCCTCCCCCTCCTCCTCATCCTCCTCATCCTCCTCCCCCTCCTCCTCCTCATCCTCCTCCCCCTCCTCCTCCTCCTCCTCCCCTTCCTCCTCCCCCTCCTCATCCTCCTCCTCCCTCCTCCTCCTATTCCTCCTTCCGCCAACAGGGGCACGAGCAAGTACTTGCAGTGCTGCACCTTAACAAACTGCGTACTCAACTGGGCCCTGTACATGTGTATGTGTGTGTGTGATGTCGCAACCGTGCACCTTTCCGTCGTGTGTCCGGAGGTTGCTGCTTTGCTGCATACACCTGATGTGAGCTTCTTTGGTACCGTACGTGGCCAGAGATGATAACCGCAGCTGTGGGCGAAAATACAGCAGAGTGTTAGTAGGGTCTCTGTGTGAGTAGTGTGTGGGTCTCTGTGTGAGTAGTGTGTGGGTCTCTGTGTGAGTAGTGTGTGTGTCTCTCTGTGAGTAGTGTGTGGGTCTCTGTGTGAGTAGTGTGTGGGTCTCTGTGTGAGTAGTGTGTGTGTCTCTCTGTGAGTAGTGTGTGGGTCTCTGTGTGAGTAGTCTGTGGGTCTCTGTGTGAGTAGTGTGTGGGTCTCTGTGTGAGTAGTCTGTGGGTCTCTGTGTGTGAGTAGTGTGTGGGTCTCTGAGTGAGTAGTGTGTGGGTCTCTGTGTGAGAAGTCTGTGGGTCTCTGTGTGTGAGTAGTGTGTGTAGTGTGTGTGTCACACAGATACCTACAAGTGTTTCGAGTACTCGACCCCGCTTGAACGTCGAAGTGCTTCGTTGAAGCCATCATTTGCAAGAGCCGGAGCGCTTCTGAAAAAAAAAAGCGCCACGAAGCTCAGTGGGCATTGCCTGGTGAAGTCAAAAGAGTCGAGTTTAGTCGATGGCCTTTAGTGGGAGTAGCGTTGAGAGGGGGCATCGTCTCAAGTGTGGTAGCGGCGCTGTTTGCTACTCACGGTCAAGGGGCAGGGCGAAGGGGTTGTGACGACGGTCGCCCAGCACAACGACCAGCAAGGCCACTAAACGGGTGGTGGTGGAGAAAGTCTCCATTGGGGGGAGGTGGCAGATGGTCGGCCTGGCAGCTTCCTTCACTTGGCTAGGAGGGGTGAAGGGGAGGGAGTAGGAGGAGCAGTGGGAATGATATTTATTTAGACTGCAAGAGGAGGAATCCAAAGCGCTACGAAGCTCTTTTTGTCACAGATGTCCAGCTGTGGCACTGGGTCAGAACATGACAACAAACACAAAACAAAAACACGGCGTGAGTGCAGAGTTACAGGAAGAGTAAAACAAATCACTTTAAAAATATATATACTAATAAAACTAACCAATGTTTAATGTTGCCACGGGAAGCACACCACCGTGCTACATAGCTCTTTTTTAAGAAGAGACCTTGGCCCATAAATGGTGGGCTGATATCAAGTGGACATTCAGGGCAAAATACTCTAAACGCGTGGCGTTTCGGAATGCGGAGGGGGAAAAACCGGAGGACTCTGGGAGAAAAATCCACGCGGCCGCGGGGAGCGAGAAACGTCAACCCCAAAGAAAGAGCAGGGAGTGTCAGGGTCGGTATCAAACCCCACGACCTCCTGTACACCAGGTGACAACCATGCCGGGTTAAAGACCTCCTCCTTCACAAGGGACAATTGGATGCATGCCTAAGGCTCCCTCGCTGATGGACACGTTCCTCCTGTGTTGAGCAAAATGTTTAGGTTCTCATCGTTTCGCAGAGGCTGCATTTTTTGCCACCGCAGAAAACGAACGTTGGGGGAAACGCCTCCTCGCATCGGACTCTTTCTTTTTTTGCTAAAGTCACATAGGTAAAAAAAATCTATAAAATAAATAAATGAAAAAAACAACTCAATTAAAATCACGTTTCGGAGGCAGCAGCACAAGCTTCCGTCTTGAGGTGGAAACCGTCACGGCAAAATTGCTGCATCAGGTGAAGAGAACTCTAAGACACCCGAGATTGTATACAGGTTAAGGGGGGGGGGGAGAGACAAGAAGGGCCGTGGGGGGGGGCTAAGTTAAGCCACCTTCTGTTATGCTGCAGGGGGTTGGGGACGGAGAGATGGCCGTGTGCAGGTTGAAGAGCGTTACACACGTGAACCAGAGGCAGAAGGCAGTAGTTAAGCTGACAAACTGGTTGCCTTGCGGAGCATACTGCTGTAAACTATAAGGCTGCTAAAGTTTAACTTGGGTTTAACTTTATTTTTTTTACCAGCGCGACTTTACCGAAAAAAAGCTAAAGACTATGAATCCTTGCACATCACGAAAGCTTCAAATCTAGCGCCTCACATCGTGTTAGTTTGGCACCGATGTTCGTGCTGATGTTTTAAACTAGATCAATAAAACAACATTGATTACAGCCCCAGCTCAGGTTATTTTCCCATCAATGAAACAGCCCCTGGAGTGAGAGCACCTTCCAGGATATAAACCAACACTGCCGCACGTCTGTCCAAGAGCTGTGTAAAAAAACAATTGAGTTGAAAAAAATGTCAAGCCGACAGGGAAAGGGGCTCCTGGCAAGTGTGACCACCAGCCAGGTCGATGTATTGGTAATGAGAATGTGCAATTGTTTTTGTCCTTGGAAACACGAACTATGAATAAAACGAGATATTCTTAGCTATTTCGGTAAAGTCACGTTGAAGGGAAACAATAAAATAATAAAATATATATAAAACAATAAAATTTCTCACGACGTTTCGACCATAACACAAACGGTCGTCATCAGGTCGAAACGTCGTGAGAATTTTAATTATTTTATATATATTTTATTATTTTATTGTTTCCCTTCAACGTGACTTTACCGAAAGAGCTAAGAATATGAATTACTGCAGTCACGAAAGCTTCAAATCAAAATTTAAAACGAGATACTCACAGAGTTTACGCTTCTGAATGTGCCCTTGTTCAAGCGGTTCACTCGGCCTAAGAGGCAGACGCATGGTAAATTATTGGGCGGCACTTTGTAAGCTCCTAAGGTAGACAAAGTGAGCTTGAACACGACGCGCTCGAGTGAAGTCTTTGAGCGACGCATCACCACGTTGACACGCGTGCATCGCAAACAATTAAAGTTTAAAACACGCAGCAAAGATTCGTTACAAAAAGCCGAGCGGCAGCCTTCACGCATCCTTTGGAAGCTTGCTAACCCACAACATAACCTAGAGACCATCTTCCAGGTCTCCATGGAGACCATCGCATGACAGCAGCATCTGTAGCCGGCCAAAGTGCCGCCTCGGCCGGCTGGGCAATCTAGCCGAGACCGGTGACACTCCCGGAATAGGCCTCAACGCGGCACTCACCAGCGCAACGCTGCGTAGGTGCTGGGGAGGGGGTCTTGAGCTATATCCTCCTTCGTGGTGAGGTTACAAACAAAACAATGTCCTCGTGTTGTCGTGGTGGAGGAGGAGATTCGACGTTCCGTGCCTCGAATCACGGGCAGGCGACTCGGCGGGGCTGTTATCACGTGAGGCCTTAGCAGGGCGCTTTTATAAATCGTAGTGTGGATAGGCGAACACGCAGTGCGAGCGAGGCTCAGATTCTGTAGAATTGATAAACACTGCCCATAGACTCAGCACTGCCCATAGACTCAACACTGCCCATAGACTCAGCACTGCCCATAGACTCAGCACTGCCCATAGACTCAACACTGCCCATAGACTCAACACTGCCCATATACTCAACACTGCACCATAGACTCAACACTGCCCATAGACTCAACACTGCCCATAGACTCAGCACTGCCCATAGACTCAACACTCCCCATAGACTCAACACTGCACCATAGACTCAACACTGCACCATAGACTCACCACTGTGATCTCTACATTGGGTCAAACTTAACATATCTTAATGTTCGACGGCTTGTGCACCAGATCTTATTTATTCACGATGTACTTACAAAAAATTCCGCAGACTACCTACTGGATCTCCTCTCTGTTTCAAAGAACAAATTTGACCTCAGGTCTTCGCTCATTTACCAGCTTCACATTCCCTATTGCCGTACAAAAACAGGAGGAAGGGCCTTTGCTATTGATGCCCCCAGGGTCTGGAATGCTATTGCCAATAAACTGCAACTTGAATCACTACCTATGAGATCTTCACTCAAAACTGCTCTAGAGGAGTTGTACACCCCTAGCTGCCACTGCTATTCAGTGGCCTAAAATACGGCTCTAGATTTTGGTGTTATAATTTATTTATGTAGTTTATTGTTAAAAATTCGGTCACAGTCCCTATGATCACTGTTACATTGCATGTATCGCTTTTATTTTGGTGATTTCGAAAACGTTTTTTTTTTTGGCCATGTTTTTGTTTATTGTAGTACGGAATTAGACTGATGTCCTTAATCTTAGTTGTCTTGTGGTTGTTGTTGTTGTTGTTATTTTGACTTGCATCCCACTGGGATTTTTTGCACACAGCGTTGGTGTACGGTGCTATTTCAGGAATATTTTTTATGTTTTTTTCCCTGGATTTTCTGTTTGCACAGTCACATAATCACTTTAAGATGTTTTCTTGTTCATGTTTTTTTGTTTGTTGTGGTTGCACCCGATTCAAGAGCCGAATGGCTCACAGGGCTATACCAAGTAAATGAAACTATGAACTACGACCTCCTGTAGACCAGGCGAGGTTTTTCAAATTTCCCGCGCTTTTTGTGACTCCGGGTCACGTGGCCCCGGCTGCCTCCCCCCACCCTCGCGCCCTCGGCAGCGCCTCTCAGTCCCTGAAGGCCACCGCGAGGTTGTTTTGTTAACAAAGTAAATAATCTCCTCATCGTGTACATGTACACACATGTGTGTGTGTAGAGAGAGAGAGTCACGAGTGATAGATAATTAATAATTAAGCTGAAGTTAGCCGTCCAAGTGGGAACGTGAAGAGTTTGCAGCGTTGGTTTTGGTGACGGTTTGTTTTTGGCGGGAAAAGTGGAAACGGCTGCGCTGGGGGCTCGCGTGAGGTAAACTTTTAATTAAACACAACTCTTAAATTACTCGCCTAATGTTTATTTTATCATCGTAATATACACGGCGTTTAATATTTGCGCAGGTTGAGCACGTTTAGGGCGACGGGGGGGAGCGGTGGCACAATGGTTAGCACGCATTGACCAGCGTGGTGAAGTATGGTCAGGTCGCATTGACCAGGGTGGTGAAGTATGGTCAGGTCACATTGACCAGGGTGGTGAAGTATGGTCAGTACACATTGACCAGCGTGGTGAAGTATGGTCAGTACACATTGACCAGCGTGGTGAAGTATGGTCAGTCCACATTGACCAGGGTGGTGAAGTATGGTCAGTACACATTGACCAGAGTGGTGAAGTATGGTCAGTACACATTGACCAGAGTGGTGAAGTATGGTCAGTACACATTGACCAGGGTGGTGAAGTATGGTCAGTACACATTTACCAGAGTGGTGAAGTATGGTCATTCCACATTGACCAGAGTGGTGAAGTATGGTCAGTACACATTGACCAGGGTGGTGAAGTATGGTCAGGTCACATTGACCAGGGTGGTGAAGTATGGTCAGGTCACATTGACCAGGGTGGTGAATTATGATCAGGTCACATTGACCAGGGTGGTGAAGTATGGTCAGTACACATTTACCAGAGTGGTGAAGTATGGTCATTCCACATTGACCAGAGTGGTGAAGTATGGTCAGTACACATTGACCAGGGTGGTGAAGTATGGTCAGGTCACATTGACCAGGGTGGTGAAGTATGGTCAGGTCACATTGACCAGCGTGGTGAAGTATGGTCAGGTCACATTGACCAGGGTGGTGAAGTATGGTCAGGTCACATTGACCAGCGTTGTGAAGTATGGTCAGTACACATTGACCAGGGTGGTGAAGTATGGTCAGTACACATTGACCAGAGTGGTGAAGTATGGTCAGTACACATTGACCAGAGAGGTGAAGTATGGTCAGTACACATTGACCAGCGTGGTGAAGTATGGTCAGTACACATTGACCAGCGTGGTGAAGTATGGTCAGTACACATTGACCAGCGTGGTGAAGTATGGTCAGTACACATTGACCAGGGTGGTGAAGTATGGTCAGTACACATTGACCAGCGTGGTGAAGTATGGTCAGTACACATTGACCAGCGTGGTGAAGTATGGTCAGTACACATTGACCAGCGTGGTGAAGTATGGTCAGTACACATTGACCAGCGTGGTGAAGTATGGTCAGGTCACATTGACCAGGGTGGTGAAGTATGGTCAGGTCACATTGACCAGCGTTGTGAAGTATGGTCAGTACACATTGACCAGGGTGGTGAAGTATGGTCACTACACATTGACCAGAGTGGTGAAGTATGGTCAGTACACATTGACCAGAGAGGTGAAGTATGGTCAGTACACATTGACCAGCGTGGTGAAGTATGGTCAGTACACATTGACCAGCGTGGTGAAGTATGGTCAGTACACATTGACCAGCGTGGTGAAGTATGGTCAGTACACATTGACCAGGGTGGTGAAGTATGGTCAGTACACATTGACCAGCGTGGTGAAGTATGGTCAGTACACATTGACCAGCGTGGTGAAGTATGGTCAGTACACATTGACCAGCGTGGTGAAGTGTGGTCAGTAAACATTGACCAGCGTGGTGAAGTATGGTCAGTACACATTGACCAGGGTGGTCAAGTATGGTCAGTACACATTGACCAGGGTGGTGAAGTATGGTCAGTACACATTGACCAGCGTGGTGAAGTATGGTCAGTCTACATTGACCAGCATGGTGAAGTATGGTCAGTACACATTGACCAGAGTGGTGAAGTATGGTCAGTACACATTGACCAGCGTGGTTAAGTATGGTCAGTCCGCATTGACCAGCGTGGTGAAGTATGGTCAGGTCGCATTGACCAGCGTGGTGAAGTATGGTCAGTACACATTGACCAGGGTGGTGAAGTATGGTCAGTCCACATTGACCAGCGGTGTGAAGTATGGTCAGTACACATTGACCAGGGTGGTGAAGTATGGTCAGTACACATTGACCAGCGTGGTGAAGTATGGTCAGTACACATTGACCAGGGTGGTGAAGTATGGTCAGTACACATTGACCAGCGTGGTGAAGTATGGTCAGTACACATTGAACAGCGTGGTGAAGTATGGTCAGGTCACATTGACCAGCGTGGTGAAGTATGGTCAGTACACATTGACCAGGGTGGTAAAGTATGGTCAGGTCACATTGACCAGCGTGGTGAAGTATGGTCAGTACACATTGACCAGCGTGGTGCAGTATGGTCAGTACACATTGACCAGGGTGGTGAAGTATGGTCAGTCCACATCGACCAGCGTGCTGAAGTATGGTCAGTACACATTGACCAGGGTGGTGAAGTATTGTCAGTACACATTGACCAGCGTGGTGAAGTATGGTCAGTACACATTGACCAGCGTGGTGAAGTATGGTCAGTACACATTGACCAGGGTGGTGAAGTATGGTCAGTACACATTGACCAGAGTGGTGAAGTATGGTCAGTACACATTGACCAGGGTGGTGAAGTATGGTCAGTACACATTGACCAGGGTGGTGAAGTATGGTCAGTACACATTGACCAGCGTGGTGAAGTATGGTCAGGTCGCATTGACCAGGGTGGTGAAGTATGGTCAGTACACATTTACCAGAGTGGTGAAGTATGGTCAGTACACATTGACCAGCGTGGTGAAGTATGGTCAGGTCACATTGACCAGCGTGGTGAAGTATGGTCAGTACACATTGACCAGAGTGGTGAAGTATGGTCAGGTCACATTGACCAGGGTGGTGAAGTATGGTCAGTACACATTGACCAGGGTGGTGAAGTATGGTCAGTACACATTGACCAGCGTGGTGAAGTATGGTCAGGTCACATTGACCAGCGTGGTGAAGTATGGTCAGTACACATTGACCAGCGTGCTGAAGTATGGTCAGGTCACATTGACCAGCGTGGTGAAGTATGGTCAGTACACATTGACCAGCATGGTGAAGTATGGTCAGGTCACATTGACCAGAGTGGTGAAGTATGGTCAGGTCACATTGACCAGGGTGGTGAAGTATGGTCAGTACACATTGACCAGAGTGGTGAAGTATGGTCAGTACACATTGACCAGCGTGGTGAATTATGGTCAGGTCACATTGACCAGAGTGGTGAAGTATGGTCAGGACACATTGACCAGGGTGGTGAAGTATGGTCAGTACACATTGACCAGGGTGGTGAAGTATGGTCAGTACACATTGACCAGGGTGGTGAAGTATGGTCAGGTCACATTGACCAGGGTGGTGAAGTATGGTCAGTCCACATTGACCAGCGTGGTGAAGTATGGTCAGTACACATTGACCAGAGTGGTGAAGTATGGTCAGTACACATTGACCAGCGTGGTGAAGTATGGTCAGGTCACATTGACCAGCGTGGTGAAGTATGGTCAGTACACATTGACCAGAGTGGTGAAGTATGGTCAGTACACATTGACCAGGGTGGTGAAGTATGGTCAGTCCACATTGACCAGCGTGGTGAAGCATGGTCAGTACACATTGACCAGAGTGGTGAAGTATGGTCAGTACACATTGACCAGCGTGGTGAAGTATGGTCAGGTCACATTGACCAGCGTGGTGAAGTATGGTCAGTACACATTCACCAGAGTGGTGAAGTATGGTCAGTACACATTGACCAGGGTGGTGAAGTATGGTCAGTACACATTGACCAGCGTGGTGAAGTATGGTCAGTACACATTGACCAGCGTGGTGAAGTATGGTCAGTACACATTGACCAGGGTGGTGAAGTATGGTCAGTACACATTGACCAGCGTGGTGAAGTATGGTCAGTACACATTGACCAGCGTGGTGAAGTATGGTCAGGTCACATTGACCAGCGTGGTGAAGTATGGTCAGTACACATTGACCAGGGTGGTGAAGTATGGTCAGGTCACATTGACCAGCGTGGTGAAGTATGGTCAGTACACATTGACCAGAGTGGTGAAGTATGGTCAGTACACATTGACCAGAGTGGTGAAGTATGGTCAGTCCACATTGACCAGCGTGGTGAAGTATGGTCAGTACACATTGACCAGGGTGGTGAAGTATGGTCAACCCACATTGACCAGGGTGGTGAAGTATGGTCAGTTCACATTGACCAGAGTGGTGAAGTATGGTCAGTACACATTGACCAGGGTGGTGAAGTATGGTCAGTACACATTGACCAGCGTGGTGAAGTATGGTCAGGTCACATTGACCAGCGTGGTGAAGTATGGTCAATACACATTGACCAGCGTGGTGAAGTATGGTCAGGTCACATTGACCAGCGTGGTGAAGTATGGTCAGTACACATTGACCAGCGTGGTGAAGTATGGTCAATACACATTGACCAGCGTGGTGAAGTATGGTCAGTACACATTTACCAGAGTGGTGAAGTATGGTCATTCCACATTGACCAGAGTGGTGAAGTATGGTCAGTACACATTGACCAGGGTGGTGAAGTATGGTCAGGTCACATTGACCAGGGTGGTGAAGTATGGTCAGGTCACATTGACCAGCGTGGTGAAGTATGGTCAGGTCACATTGACCAGGGTGGTGAAGTATGGTCAGGTCACATTGACCAGCGTTGTGAAGTATGGTCAGTACACATTGACCAGGGTGGTGAAGTATGGTCAGTACACATTGACCAGAGTGGTGAAGTATGGTCAGTACACATTGACCAGAGAGGTGAAGTATGGTCAGTACACATTGACCAGCGTGGTGAAGTATGGTCAGTACACATTGACCAGCGTGGTGAAGTATGGTCAGTACACATTGACCAGCGTGGTGAAGTATGGTCAGTACACATTGACCAGGGTGGTGAAGTATGGTCAGTACACATTGACCAGCGTGGTGAAGTATGGTCAGTACACATTGACCAGCGTGGTGAAGTATGGTCAGTACACATTGACCAGCGTGGTGAAGTATGGTCAGTACACATTGACCAGCGTGGTGAAGTATGGTCAGGTCACATTGACCAGGGTGGTGAAGTATGGTCAGGTCACATTGACCAGCGTTGTGAAGTATGGTCAGTACACATTGACCAGGGTGGTGAAGTATGGTCACTACACATTGACCAGAGTGGTGAAGTATGGTCAGTACACATTGACCAGAGAGGTGAAGTATGGTCAGTACACATTGACCAGCGTGGTGAAGTATGGTCAGTACACATTGACCAGCGTGGTGAAGTATGGTCAGTACACATTGACCAGCGTGGTGAAGTATGGTCAGTACACATTGACCAGGGTGGTGAAGTATGGTCAGTACACATTGACCAGCGTGGTGAAGTATGGTCAGTACACATTGACCAGCGTGGTGAAGTATGGTCAGTACACATTGACCAGCGTGGTGAAGTGTGGTCAGTAAACATTGACCAGCGTGGTGAAGTATGGTCAGTACACATTGACCAGGGTGGTCAAGTATGGTCAGTACACATTGACCAGGGTGGTGAAGTATGGTCAGTACACATTGACCAGCGTGGTGAAGTATGGTCAGTCTACATTGACCAGCATGGTGAAGTATGGTCAGTACACATTGACCAGAGTGGTGAAGTATGGTCAGTACACATTGACCAGCGTGGTTAAGTATGGTCAGTCCGCATTGACCAGCGTGGTGAAGTATGGTCAGGTCGCATTGACCAGCGTGGTGAAGTATGGTCAGTACACATTGACCAGGGTGGTGAAGTATGGTCAGTCCACATTGACCAGCGGTGTGAAGTATGGTCAGTACACATTGACCAGGGTGGTGAAGTATGGTCAGTACACATTGACCAGCGTGGTGAAGTATGGTCAGTACACATTGACCAGGGTGGTGAAGTATGGTCAGTACACATTGACCAGCGTGGTGAAGTATGGTCAGTACACATTGAACAGCGTGGTGAAGTATGGTCAGGTCACATTGACCAGCGTGGTGAAGTATGGTCAGTACACATTGACCAGGGTGGTAAAGTATGGTCAGGTCACATTGACCAGCGTGGTGAAGTATGGTCAGTACACATTGACCAGCGTGGTGCAGTATGGTCAGTACACATTGACCAGGGTGGTGAAGTATGGTCAGTCCACATCGACCAGCGTGCTGAAGTATGGTCAGTACACATTGACCAGGGTGGTGAAGTATTGTCAGTACACATTGACCAGCGTGGTGAAGTATGGTCAGTACACATTGACCAGCGTGGTGAAGTATGGTCAGTACACATTGACCAGGGTGGTGAAGTATGGTCAGTACACATTGACCAGAGTGGTGAAGTATGGTCAGTACACATTGACCAGGGTGGTGAAGTATGGTCAGTACACATTGACCAGGGTGGTGAAGTATGGTCAGTACACATTGACCAGCGTGGTGAAGTATGGTCAGGTCGCATTGACCAGGGTGGTGAAGTATGGTCAGTACACATTTACCAGAGTGGTGAAGTATGGTCAGTACACATTGACCAGCGTGGTGAAGTATGGTCAGGTCACATTGACCAGCGTGGTGAAGTATGGTCAGTACACATTGACCAGAGTGGTGAAGTATGGTCAGGTCACATTGACCAGGGTGGTGAAGTATGGTCAGTACACATTGACCAGGGTGGTGAAGTATGGTCAGTACACATTGACCAGCGTGGTGAAGTATGGTCAGGTCACATTGACCAGCGTGGTGAAGTATGGTCAGTACACATTGACCAGCGTGCTGAAGTATGGTCAGGTCACATTGACCAGCGTGGTGAAGTATGGTCAGTACACATTGACCAGCATGGTGAAGTATGGTCAGGTCACATTGACCAGAGTGGTGAAGTATGGTCAGGTCACATTGACCAGGGTGGTGAAGTATGGTCAGTACACATTGACCAGAGTGGTGAAGTATGGTCAGTACACATTGACCAGCGTGGTGAATTATGGTCAGGTCACATTGACCAGAGTGGTGAAGTATGGTCAGGACACATTGACCAGGGTGGTGAAGTATGGTCAGTACACATTGACCAGGGTGGTGAAGTATGGTCAGTACACATTGACCAGGGTGGTGAAGTATGGTCAGGTCACATTGACCAGGGTGGTGAAGTATGGTCAGTCCACATTGACCAGCGTGGTGAAGTATGGTCAGTACACATTGACCAGAGTGGTGAAGTATGGTCAGTACACATTGACCAGCGTGGTGAAGTATGGTCAGGTCACATTGACCAGCGTGGTGAAGTATGGTCAGTACACATTGACCAGAGTGGTGAAGTATGGTCAGTACACATTGACCAGGGTGGTGAAGTATGGTCAGTCCACATTGACCAGCGTGGTGAAGCATGGTCAGTACACATTGACCAGAGTGGTGAAGTATGGTCAGTACACATTGACCAGCGTGGTGAAGTATGGTCAGGTCACATTGACCAGCGTGGTGAAGTATGGTCAGTACACATTCACCAGAGTGGTGAAGTATGGTCAGTACACATTGACCAGGGTGGTGAAGTATGGTCAGTACACATTGACCAGCGTGGTGAAGTATGGTCAGTACACATTGACCAGCGTGGTGAAGTATGGTCAGTACACATTGACCAGGGTGGTGAAGTATGGTCAGTACACATTGACCAGCGTGGTGAAGTATGGTCAGTACACATTGACCAGCGTGGTGAAGTATGGTCAGGTCACATTGACCAGCGTGGTGAAGTATGGTCAGTACACATTGACCAGGGTGGTGAAGTATGGTCAGGTCACATTGACCAGCGTGGTGAAGTATGGTCAGTACACATTGACCAGAGTGGTGAAGTATGGTCAGTACACATTGACCAGAGTGGTGAAGTATGGTCAGTCCACATTGACCAGCGTGGTGAAGTATGGTCAGTACACATTGACCAGGGTGGTGAAGTATGGTCAACCCACATTGACCAGGGTGGTGAAGTATGGTCAGTTCACATTGACCAGAGTGGTGAAGTATGGTCAGTACACATTGACCAGGGTGGTGAAGTATGGTCAGTCCACATCGACCAGCGTGCTGAAGTATGGTCAGTACACATTGACCAGGGTGGTGAAGTATTGTCAGTACACATTGACCAGCGTGGTGAAGTATGGTCAGTACACATTGACCAGCGTGGTGAAGTATGGTCAGTACACATTGACCAGGGTGGTGAAGTATGGTCAGTACACATTGACCAGAGTGGTGAAGTATGGTCAGTACACATTGACCAGGGTGGTGAAGTATGGTCAGTACACATTGACCAGGGTGGTGAAGTATGGTCAGTACACATTGACCAGCGTGGTGAAGTATGGTCAGGTCGCATTGACCAGGGTGGTGAAGTATGGTCAGTACACATTTACCAGAGTGGTGAAGTATGGTCAGTACACATTGACCAGCGTGGTGAAGTATGGTCAGGTCACATTGACCAGCGTGGTGAAGTATGGTCAGTACACATTGACCAGAGTGGTGAAGTATGGTCAGGTCACATTGACCAGGGTGGTGAAGTATGGTCAGTACACATTGACCAGGGTGGTGAAGTATGGTCAGTACACATTGACCAGCGTGGTGAAGTATGGTCAGGTCACATTGACCAGCGTGGTGAAGTATGGTCAGTACACATTGACCAGCGTGCTGAAGTATGGTCAGGTCACATTGACCAGCGTGGTGAAGTATGGTCAGTACACATTGACCAGCATGGTGAAGTATGGTCAGGTCACATTGACCAGAGTGGTGAAGTATGGTCAGGTCACATTGACCAGGGTGGTGAAGTATGGTCAGTACACATTGACCAGAGTGGTGAAGTATGGTCAGTACACATTGACCAGCGTGGTGAATTATGGTCAGGTCACATTGACCAGAGTGGTGAAGTATGGTCAGGACACATTGACCAGGGTGGTGAAGTATGGTCAGTACACATTGACCAGGGTGGTGAAGTATGGTCAGTACACATTGACCAGGGTGGTGAAGTATGGTCAGGTCACATTGACCAGGGTGGTGAAGTATGGTCAGTCCACATTGACCAGCGTGGTGAAGTATGGTCAGTACACATTGACCAGAGTGGTGAAGTATGGTCAGTACACATTGACCAGCGTGGTGAAGTATGGTCAGGTCACATTGACCAGCGTGGTGAAGTATGGTCAGTACACATTGACCAGAGTGGTGAAGTATGGTCAGTACACATTGACCAGGGTGGTGAAGTATGGTCAGTCCACATTGACCAGCGTGGTGAAGCATGGTCAGTACACATTGACCAGAGTGGTGAAGTATGGTCAGTACACATTGACCAGCGTGGTGAAGTATGGTCAGGTCACATTGACCAGCGTGGTGAAGTATGGTCAGTACACATTCACCAGAGTGGTGAAGTATGGTCAGTACACATTGACCAGGGTGGTGAAGTATGGTCAGTACACATTGACCAGCGTGGTGAAGTATGGTCAGTACACATTGACCAGCGTGGTGAAGTATGGTCAGTACACATTGACCAGGGTGGTGAAGTATGGTCAGTACACATTGACCAGCGTGGTGAAGTATGGTCAGTACACATTGACCAGCGTGGTGAAGTATGGTCAGGTCACATTGACCAGCGTGGTGAAGTATGGTCAGTACACATTGACCAGGGTGGTGAAGTATGGTCAGGTCACATTGACCAGCGTGGTGAAGTATGGTCAGTACACATTGACCAGAGTGGTGAAGTATGGTCAGTACACATTGACCAGAGTGGTGAAGTATGGTCAGTCCACATTGACCAGCGTGGTGAAGTATGGTCAGTACACATTGACCAGGGTGGTGAAGTATGGTCAACCCACATTGACCAGGGTGGTGAAGTATGGTCAGTTCACATTGACCAGAGTGGTGAAGTATGGTCAGTACACATTGACCAGGGTGGTGAAGTATGGTCAGTACACATTGACCAGCGTGGTGAAGTATGGTCAGGTCACATTGACCAGCGTGGTGAAGTATGGTCAATACACATTGACCAGCGTGGTGAAGTATGGTCAGGTCACATTGACCAGCGTGGTGAAGTATGGTCAGTACACATTGACCAGCGTGGTGAAGTATGGTCAATACACATTGACCAGCGTGGTGAAGTATGGTCAGTACACATTTACCAGAGTGGTGAAGTATGGTCATTCCACATTGACCAGAGTGGTGAAGTATGGTCAGTACACATTGACCAGGGTGGTGAAGTATGGTCAGGTCACATTGACCAGGGTGGTGAAGTATGGTCAGGTCACATTGACCAGCGTGGTGAAGTATGGTCAGGTCACATTGACCAGGGTGGTGAAGTATGGTCAGGTCACATTGACCAGCGTTGTGAAGTATGGTCAGTACACATTGACCAGGGTGGTGAAGTATGGTCAGTACACATTGACCAGAGTGGTGAAGTATGGTCAGTACACATTGACCAGAGAGGTGAAGTATGGTCAGTACACATTGACCAGCGTGGTGAAGTATGGTCAGTACACATTGACCAGCGTGGTGAAGTATGGTCAGTACACATTGACCAGCGTGGTGAAGTATGGTCAGTACACATTGACCAGGGTGGTGAAGTATGGTCAGTACACATTGACCAGCGTGGTGAAGTATGGTCAGTACACATTGACCAGCGTGGTGAAGTATGGTCAGTACACATTGACCAGCGTGGTGAAGTATGGTCAGTACACATTGACCAGCGTGGTGAAGTATGGTCAGGTCACATTGACCAGGGTGGTGAAGTATGGTCAGGTCACATTGACCAGCGTTGTGAAGTATGGTCAGTACACATTGACCAGGGTGGTGAAGTATGGTCACTACACATTGACCAGAGTGGTGAAGTATGGTCAGTACACATTGACCAGAGAGGTGAAGTATGGTCAGTACACATTGACCAGCGTGGTGAAGTATGGTCAGTACACATTGACCAGCGTGGTGAAGTATGGTCAGTACACATTGACCAGCGTGGTGAAGTATGGTCAGTACACATTGACCAGGGTGGTGAAGTATGGTCAGTACACATTGACCAGCGTGGTGAAGTATGGTCAGTACACATTGACCAGCGTGGTGAAGTATGGTCAGTACACATTGACCAGCGTGGTGAAGTGTGGTCAGTAAACATTGACCAGCGTGGTGAAGTATGGTCAGTACACATTGACCAGGGTGGTCAAGTATGGTCAGTACACATTGACCAGGGTGGTGAAGTATGGTCAGTACACATTGACCAGCGTGGTGAAGTATGGTCAGTCTACATTGACCAGCATGGTGAAGTATGGTCAGTACACATTGACCAGAGTGGTGAAGTATGGTCAGTACACATTGACCAGCGTGGTTAAGTATGGTCAGTCCGCATTGACCAGCGTGGTGAAGTATGGTCAGGTCGCATTGACCAGCGTGGTGAAGTATGGTCAGTACACATTGACCAGGGTGGTGAAGTATGGTCAGTCCACATTGACCAGCGGTGTGAAGTATGGTCAGTACACATTGACCAGGGTGGTGAAGTATGGTCAGTACACATTGACCAGCGTGGTGAAGTATGGTCAGTACACATTGACCAGGGTGGTGAAGTATGGTCAGTACACATTGACCAGCGTGGTGAAGTATGGTCAGTACACATTGAACAGCGTGGTGAAGTATGGTCAGGTCACATTGACCAGCGTGGTGAAGTATGGTCAGTACACATTGACCAGGGTGGTAAAGTATGGTCAGGTCACATTGACCAGCGTGGTGAAGTATGGTCAGTACACATTGACCAGCGTGGTGCAGTATGGTCAGTACACATTGACCAGGGTGGTGAAGTATGGTCAGTCCACATCGACCAGCGTGCTGAAGTATGGTCAGTACACATTGACCAGGGTGGTGAAGTATTGTCAGTACACATTGACCAGCGTGGTGAAGTATGGTCAGTACACATTGACCAGCGTGGTGAAGTATGGTCAGTACACATTGACCAGGGTGGTGAAGTATGGTCAGTACACATTGACCAGAGTGGTGAAGTATGGTCAGTACACATTGACCAGGGTGGTGAAGTATGGTCAGTACACATTGACCAGGGTGGTGAAGTATGGTCAGTACACATTGACCAGCGTGGTGAAGTATGGTCAGGTCGCATTGACCAGGGTGGTGAAGTATGGTCAGTACACATTTACCAGAGTGGTGAAGTATGGTCAGTACACATTGACCAGCGTGGTGAAGTATGGTCAGGTCACATTGACCAGCGTGGTGAAGTATGGTCAGTACACATTGACCAGAGTGGTGAAGTATGGTCAGGTCACATTGACCAGGGTGGTGAAGTATGGTCAGTACACATTGACCAGGGTGGTGAAGTATGGTCAGTACACATTGACCAGCGTGGTGAAGTATGGTCAGGTCACATTGACCAGCGTGGTGAAGTATGGTCAGTACACATTGACCAGCGTGCTGAAGTATGGTCAGGTCACATTGACCAGCGTGGTGAAGTATGGTCAGTACACATTGACCAGCATGGTGAAGTATGGTCAGGTCACATTGACCAGAGTGGTGAAGTATGGTCAGGTCACATTGACCAGGGTGGTGAAGTATGGTCAGTACACATTGACCAGAGTGGTGAAGTATGGTCAGTACACATTGACCAGCGTGGTGAATTATGGTCAGGTCACATTGACCAGAGTGGTGAAGTATGGTCAGGACACATTGACCAGGGTGGTGAAGTATGGTCAGTACACATTGACCAGGGTGGTGAAGTATGGTCAGTACACATTGACCAGGGTGGTGAAGTATGGTCAGGTCACATTGACCAGGGTGGTGAAGTATGGTCAGTCCACATTGACCAGCGTGGTGAAGTATGGTCAGTACACATTGACCAGAGTGGTGAAGTATGGTCAGTACACATTGACCAGCGTGGTGAAGTATGGTCAGGTCACATTGACCAGCGTGGTGAAGTATGGTCAGTACACATTGACCAGAGTGGTGAAGTATGGTCAGTACACATTGACCAGGGTGGTGAAGTATGGTCAGTCCACATTGACCAGCGTGGTGAAGCATGGTCAGTACACATTGACCAGAGTGGTGAAGTATGGTCAGTACACATTGACCAGCGTGGTGAAGTATGGTCAGGTCACATTGACCAGCGTGGTGAAGTATGGTCAGTACACATTCACCAGAGTGGTGAAGTATGGTCAGTACACATTGACCAGGGTGGTGAAGTATGGTCAGTACACATTGACCAGCGTGGTGAAGTATGGTCAGTACACATTGACCAGCGTGGTGAAGTATGGTCAGTACACATTGACCAGGGTGGTGAAGTATGGTCAGTACACATTGACCAGCGTGGTGAAGTATGGTCAGTACACATTGACCAGCGTGGTGAAGTATGGTCAGGTCACATTGACCAGCGTGGTGAAGTATGGTCAGTACACATTGACCAGGGTGGTGAAGTATGGTCAGGTCACATTGACCAGCGTGGTGAAGTATGGTCAGTACACATTGACCAGAGTGGTGAAGTATGGTCAGTACACATTGACCAGAGTGGTGAAGTATGGTCAGTCCACATTGACCAGCGTGGTGAAGTATGGTCAGTACACATTGACCAGGGTGGTGAAGTATGGTCAACCCACATTGACCAGGGTGGTGAAGTATGGTCAGTTCACATTGACCAGAGTGGTGAAGTATGGTCAGTACACATTGACCAGGGTGGTGAAGTATGGTCAGTACACATTGACCAGCGTGGTGAAGTATGGTCAGGTCACATTGACCAGCGTGGTGAAGTATGGTCAATACACATTGACCAGCGTGGTGAAGTATGGTCAGGTCACATTGACCAGCGTGGTGAAGTATGGTCAGTACACATTGACCAGCGTGGTGAAGTATGGTCAGGTCACATTGACCATCGTGGTGAAGTATGGTCAGTACACATTGACCAGCGTGGTGAAGTATGGTCAGTACACATTGACCAGCGTGGTGAAGTATGGTCAGTCCACATTGACCAGGGTGGTGAAGTATGGTCAGTACACATTGACCAGCGTGGTGAAGTATGGTCAGTCCACATTGACCAGCGTGGTGAAGTATGGTCAGTACACATTGACCAGGGTGGTGAAGTATGGTCAGTCCACATTGACCAGAGTGGTGAAGTATGGTCAGTACACATTGACCAGGGTGGTGAAGTATGGTCAGGTCACATTGACCAGCGTGGTGAAGTATGGTCAGTACACATTGACCAGGGTGGTGAAGTATGGTCAGTACACATTGACCAGCATGGTGAAGTATGGTCAGTCCGCATTGACCAGAGTGGTGAAGTATGGTCAGTACACATTGACCAGAGTGGTGAAGTATGGGCAGTACACATTGACCAGAGTGGTGAAGTATGGTCAGGTCACATTGGCCAGGGTGGTGAAGTATGGTCAGGTCACATTGACCAGCGTGGTGAAGTATGGTCAGTACACATTGACCAGCGTGGTGAAGTATGTTCAGTACACATCGACCAGGGTGGTGAAGTATGGTCAGTCCACATCGACCAGCGTGGTGAAGTATGGTCAGTACACATTGACCAGGGTGGTGAAGTATGGTCAGTACACATTGACCAGCGTGGTGAAGTATGGTCAGTACACATTGACCAGCGTGGTGAAGTATGGTCAGTACACATTGACCAGGGTGGTGAAGTATGGTCAGTACACATTGACCAGAGTGGTGAAGTATGGTCAGTACACATTGACCAGCGTGGTGAAGTATGGTCAGGTCGCATTGACCAGCGTGGTGAAGTATGGTCAGTACACATTGACCAGAGTGGTGAAGTATGGTCAGTACACATTGACCAGCGTGGTGAAGTATGGTCAGGTCACATTGACCAGCGTGGTGAAGTATGGTCAGTACACATTGACCAGGGTGGTGAAGTATGGTCAGTACACATTGACCAGCATGGTGAAGTATGGTCAGTACACATTGACCAGGGTGGTGAAGTATGGTCAGTACACATTGACCAGCGTGGTGAAGTATGGTCAGTACACATTGACCAGGGTGGTGAAGTATGGTCAGTACACATTGACCAGGGTGGTGAAGTATGGTCAGTACACATTGACCAGCGTGGTGAAGTATGGTCAGTACACATTGACCAGCATGGTGAAGTATGGTCAGTACACATTGACCAGGGTGGTGAAGTATGATCAGTACACATTGACCAGGGTGGTGAAGTATGGTCAGGTCACATTGACCAGCGTGGTGAAGTATGGTCAGTACACATTGACCAGCGTGGTGAAGTATGGTCAGGTCACATTGACCAGGGTGGTGAAGTATGGTCAGTACACATTGACCAGGGTGGTGAAGTATGGTCAGGTCACATTGACCAGCGTGGTGAAGTATGGTCAGTACACATTGACCAGCGTGGTGAAGTATGGTCAGGTCACATTGACCAGGGTGGTGAAGTATGGTCAGTACACATTGACCAGGGTGGTGAAGTATGGTCAGTACACATTGACCAGCATGGTGAAGTATGGTCAGTACACATTGACCAGGGTGGTGAAGTATGGTCAGTACACATTGACCAGGGTGGTGAAGTATGGTCAGTACACATTGACCAGGGTGGTGAAGTATGGTCAGTACACATTGACCAGCGTGGTGAAGTATGGTCAGTACACATTGACCAGTGTGGTGAAGTATGGTCAGGTCACATTGACCAGCGTGGTGAAGTATGATCAGTACACATTGACCAGGGTGGTGAAGTATGGTCAGGTCACATTGACCAGCGTGGTGAAGTATGGTCAGTACACATTGACCAGCGTGGTGAAGTATGGTCAGGTCACATTGACCAGGGTGGTGAAGTATGGTCAGGTCACATTGACCAGGGTGGTGAAGTATGGTCAGGTCACATTGACCAGCGTGGTGAAGTATGGTCAGTACACATTGACCAGCGTGGTGAAGTATGGTCAGGTCACATTGACCAGGGTGGTGAAGTATGGTCAGTACACATTGACCAGGGTGGTGAAGTATGGTCAGTACACATTGACCAGCATGGTGAAGTATGGTCAGTACACATTGACCAGGGTGGTGAAGTATGGTCAGTACACATTGACCAGGGTGGTGAAGTATGGTCAGTACACATTGACCAGGGTGGTGAAGTATGGTCAGTACACATTGACCAGCGTGGTGAAGTATGGTCAGTACACATTGACCAGTGTGGTGAAGTATGGTCAGGTCACATTGACCAGCGTGGTGAAGTATGGTCAGTACGCATTGACCAGCGTGGTGAAGAATGGTCAGTACACATTGAACAGCGTGGTGAAGTATGGTCAGGTCACATTGACCAGCGTGGTGAAGTATGGTCAGTACACATTGACCAGGGTGGTAAAGTATGGTCAGGTCACATTGACCAGCGTGGTGAAGTATGGTCAGTACACATTGACCAGCGTGGTGAAGTATGGTCAGTACACATTGACCAGGGTGGTGAAGTATGGTCAGTCCACATCGACCACTGTGGTGAAGTATGGTCAGTACACATTGACCAGGGTGGTGAAGTATGGTCAGTACACATTGACCAGCGTGGTGAAGTATGGTCAGTACACATTGACCAGCGTGGTGAAGTATGGTCAGTACACATTGACCAGGGTGGTGAAGTATGGTCAGTACACATTGACCAGAGTGGTGAAGTATGGTCAGTACACATTGAGCAGGGTGGTGAAGTATGGTCAGTACACATTGACCAGGGTGGTGAAGTATGGTCAGTACACATTGACCAGCGTGGTGAAGTATGGTCAGGTCGCATTGACCAGGGTGGTGAAGTATGGTCAGTACACATTTACCAGAGTGGTGAAGTATGGTCAGTACACATTGACCAGCGTGGTGAAGTATGGTCAGGTCACATTGACCAGCGTGGTGAAGTATGGTCAGTACACATTGACCAGAGTGGTGAAGTATGGTCAGGTCACATTGACCAGGGTGGTGAAGTATGGTCAGTACACATTGACCAGGGTGGTGAAGTATGGTCAGTACACATTGACCAGCGTGGTGAAGTATGGTCAGGTCACATTGACCAGCGTGGTGAAGTATGGTCAGTACACATTGACCAGCGTGGTGAAGTATGGTCAGGTCACATTGACCAGCGTGGTGAAGTATGGTCAGTACACATTGACCAGCGTGGTGAAGTATGGTCAGGTCACATTGACCAGAGTGGTGAAGTATGGTCAGGTCACATTGACCAGGGTGGTGAAGTATGGTCAGTACACATTGACCAGAGTGGTGAAGTATGGTCAGTACACATTGACCAGCGTGGTGAAGTATGGTCAGGTCACATTGACCAGAGTGGTGAAGTATGGTCAGGACACATTGACCAGGGTGGTGAAGTATGGTCAGTACACATTGACCAGGTTGGTGAAGTATGGTCAGTACACATTGACCAGGGTGGTGAAGTATGGTCAGTACACATTGACCAGGTTGGTGAAGTATGGTCAGTACACATTGACCAGGGTGGTGAAGTATGGTCAGTCCACATTTACCAGCGTGGTGAAGTATGGTCAGTACACATTGACCAGAGTGGTGAAGTATGGTCAGTACACATTGACCAGCGTGGTGAAGTATGGTCAGGTCACATTGACCAGCGTGGTGAAGTATGGTCAGTACACATTGACCAGAGTGGTGAAGTATGGTCAGTACACATTGACCAGGGTGGTGAAGTATGGTCAGTCCACATTGACCAGCGTGGTGAAGCATGGTCAGTACACATTGACCAGAGTGGTGAAGTATGGTCAGTACACATTGACCAGCGTGGTGAAGTATGGTCAGGTCACATTGACCAGCGTGGTGAAGTATGGTCAGTACACATTGACCAGAGTGGTGACGTATGGTCAGTACACATTGACCAGGGTGGTGAAGTATGGTCAGTACACATTGACCAGCGTGGTGAAGTATGGTCAGTACACATTGACCAGCGTGGTGAAGTATGGTCAGGTCACATTGACCAGCGTGGTGAAGTATGGTCAGTACACATTGACCAGGGTGGTGAAGTATGGTCAGTACACATTGACCAGCATGGTGAAGTATGGTCAGTACACATTGACCAGGGTGGTCAAGTATGGTCAGTACACATTGACCAGCGTGGTGAAGTATGGTCAGTACACATTGACCAGGGTGGTGAAGTATGGTCAGTACACATTGACCAGGGTGGTGAAGTATGGTCAGTACACATTGACCAGCGTGGTGAAGTATGGTCAGTACACATTGACCAGCGTGGTGAAGTATGGTCAGGTCACATTGACCAGCGTGGTGAAGTATGGTCAGTACACATTGACCAGCGTGGTGAAGTATGGTCAGTACACATTGAACAGCGTGGTGAAGTATGGTCAGGTCACATTGACCAGCGTGGTGAAGTATGGTCAGTACACATTGACCAGGGTGGTAAAGTATGGTCAGGTCACATTGACCAGCGTGGTGAAGTATGGTCAGTACACATTGACCAGCGTGGTGAAGTATGGTCAGTACACATTGACCAGGGTGGTGAAGTATGGTCAGTCCACATCGACCAGCGTGGTGAAGTATGGTCAGTACACATTGACCAGGGTGGTGAAGTATGGTCAGTACACATTGACCAGCGTGGTGAAGTATGGTCAGTACACATTGACCAGCGTGGTGAAGTATGGTCAGTACACATTGACCAGGGTGGTGAAGTATGGTCAGTACACATTGACCAGAGTGGTGAAGTATGGTCAGTACACATTGACCAGGGTGGTGAAGTATGGTCAGTACACATTGACCAGGGTGGTGAAGTATGGTCAGTACACATTGACCAGCGTGGTGAAGTATGGTCAGGTCGCATTGACCAGGGTGGTGAAGTATGGTCAGTACACATTTTCCAGAGTGGTGAAGTATGGTCAGTACACATTGACCAGCGTGGTGAAGTATGGTCAGGTCACATTGACCAGCGTGGTGAAGTATGGTCAGTACACATTGACCAGAGTGGTGAAGTATGGTCAGGTCACATTGACCAGGGTGGTGAAGTATGGTCAGTACACATTGACCAGGGTGGTGAAGTATGGTCAGTACACATTGACCAGCGTGGTGAAGTATGGTCAGGTCACATTGACCAGCGTGGTGAAGTATGGTCAGTACACATTGACCAGCGTGGTGAAGTATGGTCAGGTCACATTGACCAGCGTGGTGAAGTATGGTCAGTACACATTGACCATGGTGGTGAAGTATGGTCAGGTCACATTGACCAGCGTGGTGAAGTATGGTCAGTACACATTGACCAGAGTGGTGAAGTATGGTCAGTACACATTGACCAGAGTGGTGAAGTATGGTCAGTCCACATTGACCAGCGTGGTGAAGTATGGTCAGTACACATTGACCAGGGTGGTGAAGTATGGTCAACCCACATTGACCAGGGTGGTGAAGTATGGTCAGTACACATTGACCAGAGTGGTGAAGTATGATCAGTACACATTGACCAGGGTGGTGAAGTATGGTCAGTACACATTGACCAGCGTGGTGAGCGTGGTGAAGTATGGTCAGGTCACATTGACCAGCGTGGTGAAGTATGGTCAATACACATTGACCAGCGTGGTGAAGTATGGTCAGGTCACATTGACCAGCGTGGTGAAGTATGGTCAGTACACATTGACCAGCGTGGTGAAGTATGGTCAGGTCACATTGACCAGCGTGGTGAAGTATGGTCAGTACACATTGACCATGGTGGTGAAGTATGGTCAGTACACATTGACCAGCGTGGTGAAGTATGGTCAGTACACATTGACCAGGGTGGTGAAGTATGGTCAGTACACATTGACCAGCGTGGTGAAGTATGGTCAGTCCACATTGACCAGCGTGGTGAAGTATGGTCAGTACACATTGACCAGGGTGGTGAAGTATGGTCAGTCCACATTGACCAGAGTGGTGAAGTATGGTCAGTACACATTGACCAGGGTGGTGAAGTATGGTCAGGTCACATTGACCAGCGTGGTGAAGTATGGTCAGTACACATTGACCAGGGTGGTGAAGTATGGTCAGTACACATTGACCAGCATGGTGAAGTATGGTCAGTCCGCATTGACCAGAGTGGTGAAGTATGGTCAGTACACATTGACCAGAGTGGTGAAGTATGGGCAGTACACATTGACCAGAGTGGTGAAGTATGGTCAGGTCACATTGACCAGGGTGGTGAAGTATGGTCAGGTCACATTGACCAGCGTGGTGAAGTATGGTCAGTACACATTGACCAGCGTGGTGAAGTATGTTCAGTACACATCGACCAGGGTGGTGAAGTATGGTCAGTCCACATCGACCAGCGTGGTGAAGTATGGTCAGTACACATTGACCAGGGTGGTGAAGTATGGTCAGTACACATTGACCAGCGTGGTGAAGTATGGTCAGTACACATTGACCAGCGTGGTGAAGTATGGTCAGTACACATTGACCAGGGTGGTGAAGTATGGTCAGTACACATTGACCAGCGTGGTGAAGTATGGTCAGTACACATTGACCAGGGTGGTGAAGTATGGTCAGTACACATTGACCAGAGTGGTGAAGTATGGTCAGTACACATTGACCAGCGTGGTGAAGTATGGTCAGGTCGCATTGACCAGCGTGGTGAAGTATGGTCAGTACACATTGACCAGAGTGGTGAAGTATGGTCAGTACACATTGACCAGCGTGGTGAAGTATGGTCAGGTCACATTGACCAGCGTGGTGAAGTATGGTCAGTACACATTGACCAGGGTGGTGAAGTATGGTCAGTACACATTGACCAGCATGGTGAAGTATGGTCAGTACACATTGACCAGGGTGGTGAAGTATGGTCAGTACACATTGACCAGCGTGGTGAAGTATGGTCAGTACACATTGACCAGGGTGGTGAAGTATGGTCAGTACACATTGACCAGGGTGGTGAAGTATGGTCAGTACACATTGACCAGCGTGGTGAAGTATGGTCAGTACACATTGACCAGCATGGTGAAGTATGGTCAGTACACATTGACCAGGGTGGTGAAGTATGATCAGTACACATTGACCAGGGTGGTGAAGTATGGTCAGGTCACATTGACCAGCGTGGTGAAGTATGGTCAGTACACATTGACCAGCGTGGTGAAGTATGGTCAGGTCACATTGACCAGGGTGGTGAAGTATGGTCAGTACACATTGACCAGGGTGGTGAAGTATGGTCAGGTCACATTGACCAGCGTGGTGAAGTATGGTCAGTACACATTGACCAGCGTGGTGAAGTATGGTCAGGTCACATTGACCAGGGTGGTGAAGTATGGTCAGTACACATTGACCAGGGTGGTGAAGTATGGTCAGTACACATTGACCAGCATGGTGAAGTATGGTCAGTACACATTGACCAGGGTGGTGAAGTATGGTCAGTACACATTGACCAGCGTGGTGAAGTATGGTCAGTACACATTGACCAGGGTGGTGAAGTATGGTCAGTACACATTGACCAGGGTGGTGAAGTATGGTCAGTACACATTGACCAGCGTGGTGAAGTATGGTCAGTACACATTGACCAGCGTGGTGAAGTATGGTCAGGTCACATTGACCAGCGTGGTGAAGTATGGTCAGTACACATTGACCAGCGTGGTGAAGTATGGTCAGTACACATTGAACAGCGTGGTGAAGTATGGTCAGTACACATTGACCAGGGTGGTGAAGTATGGTCAGTACACATTGACCAGCGTGGTGAAGTATGGTCAGTACACATTGACCAGGGTGGTGAAGTATGGTCAGTACACATTGACCAGAGTGGTGAAGTATGGTCAGTACACATTGACCAGGGTGGTGAAGTATGGTCAGTACACATTGACCAGGGTGGTGAAGTATGGTCAGTACACATTGACCAGCGTGGTGAAGTATGGTCAGGTCGCATTGACCAGGGTGGTGAAGTATGGTCAGTACACATTTACCAGAGTGGTGAAGTATGGTCAGTACACATTGACCAGCGTGGTGAAGTATGGTCAGGTCACATTGACCAGCGTGGTGAAGTATGGTCAGTACACATTGACCAGAATGGTGAAGTATGGTCAGGTCACATTGACCAGGGTGGTGAAGTATGGTCAGTACACATTGACCAGGGTGGTGAAGTATGGTCAGTTCACATTGACCAGCGTGGTGAAGTATGGTCAGGTCACATTGACCAGCGTGGTGAAGTATGGTCAGTACACATTGACCAGAGTGGTGAAGTATGGTCAGTCCACATTGACCAGCGTGGTGAAGTATGGTCAGTACACATTGACCAGGGTGGTGAAGTATGGTCAACCCACATTGACCAGGGTGGTGAAGTATGGTCAGTACACATTGACCAGAGTGGTGAAGTATGGTCAGTACACATTGACCAGGGTGGTGAAGTATGGTCAGTACACATTGACCAGCGTGGTGAAGTATGGTCAGGTCACATTGACCAGCGTGGTGAAGTATGGTCAATACACATTGACCAGCGTGGTGAAGTATGGTCAGGTCACATTGACCAGCGTGGTGAAGTATGGTCAGTACACATTGACCAGCGTGGTGAAGTATGGTCAGGTCATATTGACCAGCGTGGTGAAGTATGGTCAGTACACATTGACCAGCGTGGTGAAGTATGGTCAGTACACATTGACCAGCGTGGTGAAGTATGGTCAGTACACATTGACCAGGGTGGTGAAGTATGGTCAGTACACATTGACCAGCGTGGTGAAGTATGGTCAGTCCACATTGACCAGCGTGGTGAAGTATGGTCAGTACACATTGACCAGGGTGGTGAAGTATGGTCAGTCCACATTGACCAGAGTGGTGAAGTATGGTCAGTACACATTGACCAGGGTGGTGAAGTATGGTCAGGTCACATTGACCAGCGTGGTGAAGTATGGTCAGTACACATTGACCAGAGTGGTGAAGTATGGTCAGTACACATTGACCAGCATGGTGAAGTATGGTCAGTCCGCATTGACCAGAGTGGTGAAGTATGGTCAGTACACATTGACCAGAGTGGTGAAGTATGGGCAGTACACATTGACCAGAGTGGTGAAGTATGGTCAGGTCACATTGACCAGGGTGGTGAAGTATGGTCAGGTCACATTGACCAGCGTGGTGAAGTATGGTCAGTACACATTGACCAGCGTGGTGAAGTATGTTCAGTACACATCGACCAGGGTGGTGAAGTATGGTCAGTCCACATCGACCAGCGTGGTGAAGTATGGTCAGTACACATTGACCAGGGTGGTGAAGTATGGTCAGTACACATTGACCAGCGTGGTGAAGTATGGTCAGTACACATTGACCAGCGTGGTGAAGTATGGTCAGTACACATTGACCAGGGTGGTGAAGTATGGTCAGTACACATTGACCAGATTGGTGAAGTATGGTCAGTACACATTGACCAGCGTGGTGAAGTATGGTCAGGTCGCATTGACCAGCGTGGTGAAGTATGGTCAGTACACATTGACCAGAGTGGTGAAGTATGGTCAGTACACATTGACCAGCGTGGTGAAGTATGGTCAGGTCACATTGACCAGCGTGGTGAAGTATGGTCAGTACACATTGACCAGGGTGGTGAAGTATGGTCAGTACACATTGACCAGCATGGTGAAGTATGGTAAGTACACATTGACCAGGGTGGTGAAGTATGGTCAGTACACATTGACCAGCGTGGTGAAGTATTGTCAGTACACATTGACCAGGGTGGTGAAGTATGGTCAGTACACATTGACCAGGGTGGTGAAGTATGGTCAGTACACATTGACCAGCGTGGTGAAGTATTGTCAGTACACATTGACCAGCATGGTGAAGTATGGTCAGTACACATTGACCAGGGTGGTGAAGTATGATCAGTACACATTGACCAGGGTGGTGAAGTATGGTCAGGTCACATTGACCAGCGTGGTGAAGTATGGTCAGTACACATTGACCAGCGTGGTGAAGTATGGTCAGGTCACATTGACCAGGGTGGTGAAGTATGGTCAGTACACATTGACCAGGGTGGTGAAGTATGGTCAGGTCACATTGACCAGCGTGGTGAAGTATGGTCAGTACACATTGACCAGCGTGGTGAAGTATGGTCAGGTCACATTGACCAGGGTGGTGAAGTATGGTCAGTACACATTGACCAGGGTGGTGAAGTATGGTCAGTACACATTGACCAGCATGGTGAAGTATGGTCAGTACACATTGACCAGGGTGGTGAAGTATGGTCAGTACACATTGACCAGCGTGGTGAAGTATGGTCAGTACACATGGACCAGGGTGGTGAAGTATGGTCAGTACACATTGACCAGGGTGGTGAAGTATGGTCAGTACACATTGACCAGCGTGGTGAAGTATGGTCAGTACACATTGACCAGCGTGGTGAAGTATGGTCAGGTCACATTGACCAGCGTGGTGAAGTATGGTCAGTACACATTGACCAGCGTGGTGAAGTATGGTCAGTACACATTGAACAGCGTGGTGAAGTATGGTCAGTACACATTGACCAGGGTGGTGAAGTATGGTCAGGTCACATTGACCAGGGTGGTGAAGTATGGTCAGTACACATTGACCAGGGTGGTGAAGTATGGTCAGTACACATTGACCAGCGTGGTGAAGTATGGTCAGGTCACATTGACCAGCGTGGTGAAGTATGGTCAGTACACATTGACCAGCGTGGTGAAGTATGGTCAGGTCACATTGACCAGCGTGGTGAAGTATGGTCAGTACACATTGACCAGGGTGGTGAAGTATGGTCAGGTCACATTGACCAGCGTGGTGAAGTATGGTCAGTACACATTGACCAGCGTGGTGAAGTATGGTCAATACACATTGACCAGCGTGGTGAAGTATGGTCAGGTCACATTGACCAGCGTGGTGAAGTATGGTCAGTACACATTGACCAGCGTGGTGAAGTATGGTCAGGTCACATTGACCAGCGTGGTGAAGTATGGTCAGTACACATTGACCAGCGTGGTGAAGTATGGTCAGTACACATTGACCAGCGTGGTGAAGTATGGTCAGTACACATTGACCAGGGTGGTGAAGTATGGTCAGTACACATTGACCAGGGTGGTGAAGTATGGTCAGTACACATTGACCAGCGTGGTGAAGTATGGTCAGGTCACATTGACCAGCGTGGTGAAGTATGGTCAGTACACATTGACCAGCGTGGTGAAGTATGGTCAGGTCACATTGACCAGAGTGGTGAAGTATGGTCAGTACACATTGACCAGGGTGGTGAAGTATGGTCAGTACACATTGACCAGCGTGGTGAAGTATGGTCAGGTCACATTGACCAGCGTGGTGAAGTATGGTCAATACACATTGACCAGCGTGGTGAAGTATGGTCAGGTCACATTGACCAGCGTGGTGAAGTATGGTCAGTACACATTGACCAGCGTGGTGAAGTATGGTCAGGTCACATTGACCAGCGTGGTGAAGTATGGTCAGTACACATTGACCAGCGTGGTGAAGTATGGTCAGGTCGCATTGACCAGGGTGGTGAAGTATGGTCAGTACACATTTTCCAGAGTGGTGAAGTATGGTCAGTACACATTGACCAGCGTGGTGAAGTATGGTCAGGTCACATTGACCAGCGTGGTGAAGTATGGTCAGTACACATTGACCAGAGTGGTGAAGTATGGTCAGGTCGCATTGATCAGGGTGGTGAAGTATGGTCAGTACACATTTTCCAGAGTGGTGAAGTATGGTCAGTACACATTGACCAGCGTGGTGAAGTATGGTCAGGTCACATTGACCAGCGTGGTGAAGTATGGTCAGTACACATTGACCAGAGTGGTGAAGTATGGTCAGGTCACATTGACCAGGGTGGTGAAGTATGGTCAGTACACATTGACCAGGGTGGTGAAGTATGGTCAGTACACATTGACCAGCGTGGTGAAGTATGGTCAGGTCACATTGACCAGCGTGGTGAAGTATGGTCAGTACACATTGACCAGCGTGGTGAAGTATGGTCAGGTCACATTGACCAGCGTGGTGAAGTATGGTCAGTACACATTGACCAGGGTGGTGAAGTATGGTCAGGTCACATTGACCAGCGTGGTGAAGTATGGTCAGTACACATTGACCAGAGTGGTGAAGTATGGTCAGTACACATTGACCAGAGTGGTGAAGTATGGTCAGTCCACATTGACCAGCGTGGTGAAGTATGGTCAGTACACATTGACCAGGGTGGTGAAGTATGGTCAACCCACATTGACCAGGGTGGTGAAGTATGGTCAGTACACATTGACCAGAGTGGTGAAGTATGGTCAGTACACATTGACCAGGGTGGTGAAGTATGGTCAGTACACATTGACCAGCGTGGTGAAGTATGGTCAGGTCACATTGACCAGCGTGGTGAAGTATGGTCAATACACATTGACCAGCGTGGTGAAGTATGGTCAGGTCACATTGACCAGCGTGGTGAAGTATGGTCAGTACACATTGACCAGCGTGGTGAAGTATGGTCAGGTCACATTGACCAGCGTGGTGAAGTATGGTCAGTACACATTGACCAGCGTGGTGAAGTATGGTCAGTACACATTGACCAGCGTGGTGAAGTATGGTCAGTACACATTGACCAGGGTGGTGAAGTATGGTCAGTACACATTGACCAGCGTGGTGAAGTATGGTCAGTCCACATTGACCAGCGTGGTGAAGTATGGTCAGTACACATTGACCAGGGTGGTGAAGTATGGTCAGTCCACATTGACCAGAGTGGTGAAGTATGGTCAGTACACATTGACCAGGGTGGTGAAGTATGGTCAGGTCACATTGACCAGCGTGGTGAAGTATGGTCAGTACACATTGACCAGGGTGGTGAAGTATGGTCAGTACACATTGACCAGCATGGTGAAGTATGGTCAGTCCGCATTGACCAGAGTGGTGAAGTATGGTCAGTACACATTGACCAGAGTGGTGAAGTATGGGCAGTACACATTGACCAGAGTGGTGAAGTATGGTCAGGTCACATTGACCAGGGTGGTGAAGTATGGTCAGGTCACATTGACCAGCGTGGTGAAGTATGGTCAGTACACATTGACCAGAGTGGTGAAGTATGGTCAGTACACATTGACCAGCGTGGTGAAGTATGGTCAGGTCGCATTGACCAGCGTGGTGAAGTATGGTCAGTACACATTGACCAGAGTGGTGAAGTATGGTCAGTACACATTGACCAGCGTGGTGAAGTATGGTCAGGTCACATTGACCAGCGTGGTGAAGTATGGTCAGTACACATTGACCAGGGTGGTGAAGTATGGTCAGTACACATTGACCAGCATGGTGAAGTATGGTCAGTACACATTGACCAGGGTGGTGAAGTATGGTCAGTACACATTGACCAGCGTGGTGAAGTATGGTCAGTACACATTGACCAGGGTGGTGAAGTATGGTCAGTACACATTGACCAGGGTGGTGAAGTATGGTCAGTACACATTGACCAGCGTGGTGAAGTATGGTCAGTACACATTGACCAGCATGGTGAAGTATGGTCAGTACACATTGACCAGGGTGGTGAAGTATGATCAGTACACATTGACCAGGGTGGTGAAGTATGGTCAGGTCACATTGACCAGCGTGGTGAAGTATGGTCAGTACACATTGACCAGCGTGGTGAAGTATGGTCAGGTCACATTGACCAGCGTGGTGAAGTATGGTCAGTACACATTGACCAGGGTGGTGAAGTATGGTCAGTACACATTGACCAGCATGGTGAAGTATGGTCAGTACACATTGACCAGGGTGGTGAAGTATGGTCAGTACACATTGACCAGCGTGGTGAAGTATGGTCAGTACACATTGACCAGGGTGGTGAAGTATGGTCAGTACACATTGACCAGGGTGGTGAAGTATGGTCAGTACACATTGACCAGCGTGGTGAAGTATGGTCAGTACACATTGACCAGCATGGTGAAGTATGGTCAGTACACATTGACCAGGGTGGTGAAGTATGATCAGTACACATTGACCAGGGTGGTGAAGTATGGTCAGGTCACATTGACCAGCGTGGTGAAGTATGGTCAGTACACATTGACCAGCGTGGTGAAGTATGGTCAGGTCACATTGACCAGGGTGGTGAAGTATGGTCAGTACACATTGACCAGGGTGGTGAAGTATGGTCAGGTCACATTGACCAGCGTGGTGAAGTATGGTCAGTACACATTGACCAGCGTGGTGAAGTATGGTCAGGTCACATTGACCAGGGTGGTGAAGTATGGTCAGTACACATTGACCAGGGTGGTGAAGTATGGTCAGTACACATTGACCAGCATGGTGAAGTATGGTCAGTACACATTGACCAGGGTGGTGAAGTATGGTCAGTACACATTGACCAGCGTGGTGAAGTATGGTCAGTACACATTGACCAGGGTGGTGAAGTATGGTCAGTACACATTGACCAGGGTGGTGAAGTATGGTCAGTACACATTGACCAGCGTGGTGAAGTATGGTCAGTACACATTGACCAGCGTGGTGAAGTATGGTCAGGTCACATTGACCAGCGTGGTGAAGTATGGTCAGTACACATTGACCAGCGTGGTGAAGTATGGTCAGTACACATTGAACAGCGTGGTGAAGTATGGTCAGTACACATTGACCAGGGTGGTGAAGTATGGTCAGTACACATTGACCAGCGTGGTGAAGTATGGTCAGTACACATTGACCAGGGTGGTGAAGTATGGTCAGTACACATTGACCAGAGTGGTGAAGTATGGTCAGTACACATTGACCAGGGTGGTGAAGTATGGTCAGTACACATTGACCAGGGTGGTGAAGTATGGTCAGTACACATTGACCAGCGTGGTGAAGTATGGTCAGGTCGCATTGACCAGGGTGGTGAAGTATGGTCAGTACACATTTACCAGAGTGGTGAAGTATGGTCAGTACACATTGACCAGCGTGGTGAAGTATGGTCAGGTCACATTGACCAGCGTGGTGAAGTATGGTCAGTACACATTGACCAGAGTGGTGAAGTATGGTCAGGTCACATTGACCAGGGTGGTGAAGTATGGTCAGTACACATTGACCAGGGTGGTGAAGTATGGTCAGTACACATTGACCAGCGTGGTGAAGTATGGTCATTACACATTGACCAGCGTGGTGAAGTATGGTCAGTACACATTGACCAGAGTGGTGAAGTATGGTCAGTCCACATTGACCAGCGTGGTGAAGTATGGTCAGTACACATTGACCAGGGTGGTGAAGTATGGTCAACCCACATTGACCAGGGTGGTGAAGTATGGTCAGTACACATTGACCAGAGTGGTGAAGTATGGTCAGTACACATTGACCAGGGTGGTGAAGTATGGTCAGTACACATTGACCAGCGTGGTGAAGTATGGTCAGGTCACATTGACCAGCGTGGTGAAGTATGGTCAATACACATTGACCAGCGTGGTGAAGTATGGTCAGGTCACATTGACCAGCGTGGTGAAGTATGGTCAGTACACATTGACCAGCGTGGTGAAGTATGGTCAGGTCACATTGACCAGCGTGGTGAAGTATGGTCATTACACATTGACCAGCGTGGTGAAGTATGGTCAGTACACATTGAAACGCGTGGTGAAGTATGGTCAGTACACATGGACCAGGGTGGTGAAGTATGGTCAGTACACATTGACCAGGGTGGTGAAGTATGGTCAGTACACATTGACCAGCGTGGTGAAGTATGGTCAGTACACATTGACCAGCGTGGTGAAGTATGGTCAGGTCACATTGACCAGGGTGGTGAAGTATGGTCAGTACACATTGACCAGGGTGGTGAAGTATGGTCAGTACACATTCACCAGCGTGGTGAAGTATGGTCAGGTCGCATTGACCAGGGTGGTGAAGTATGGTCAGTACACATTTTCCAGAGTGGTGAAGTATGGTCAGTACACATTGACCAGCGTGGTGAAGTATGGTCAGGTCACATTGACCAGCGTGGTGAAGTATGGTCAGTACACATTGACCAGAGTGGTGAAGTATGGTCAGGTCACATTGACCAGGGTGGTGAAGTATGGTCAGTACACATTGACCAGGGTGGTGAAGTATGGTCAGTACACATTGACCAGCGTGGTGAAGTATGGTCAGGTCACATTGACCAGCGTGGTGAAGTATGGTCAGTACACATTGACCAGCGTGGTGAAGTATGGTCAGGTCACATTGACCAGCGTGGTGAAGTATGGTCAGTACACATTGACCAGGGTGGTGAAGTATGGTCAGGTCACATTGACCAGCGTGGTGAAGTATGGTCAGTACACATTGACCAGAGTGGTGAAGTATGGTCAGTACACATTGACCAGAGTGGTGAAGTATGGTCAGTCCACATTGACCAGCGTGGTGAAGTATGGTCAGTACACATTGACCAGGGTGGTGAAGTATGGTCAACCCACATTGACCAGGGTGGTGAAGTATGGTCAGTACACATTGACCAGAGTGGTGAAGTATGGTCAGTACACATTGACCAGGGTGGTGAAGTATGGTCAGTACACATTGACCAGCGTGGTGAAGTATGGTCAGGTCACATTGACCAGCGTGGTGAAGTATGGTCAATACACATTGACCAGCGTGGTGAAGTATGGTCAGGTCACATTGACCAGCGTTGTGAAGTATGGTCAGTACACATTGACCAGCGTGGTGAAGTATGGTCAGGTCACATTGACCAGCGTGGTGAAGTATGGTCAGTACACATTGACCAGCGTGGTGAAGTATGGTCAGTACACATTGACCAGCGTGGTGAAGTATGGTCAGTACACATTGACCAGGGTGGTGAAGTATGGTCAGTACACATTGACCAGCGTGGTGAAGTATGGTCAGTCCACATTGACCAGCGTGGTGAAGTATGGTCAGTACACATTGACCAGGGTGGTGAAGTATGGTCAGTCCACATTGACCAGAGTGGTGAAGTATGGTCAGTACACATTGACCAGGGTGGTGAAGTATGGTCAGGTCACATTGACCAGCGTGGTGAAGTATGGTCAGTACACATTGACCAGGGTGGTGAAGTATGGTCAGTACACATTGACCAGCGTGGTGAAGTATGGTCAGGTCGCATTGACCAGCGTGGTGAAGTATGGTCAGTACACATTGACCAGAGTGGTGAAGTATGGTCAGTACACATTGACCAGCGTGGTGAAGTATGGTCAGGTCACATTGACCAGCGTGGTGAAGTATGGTCAGTACACATTGACCAGGGTGGTGAAGTATGGTCAGTACACATTGACCAGCATGGTGAAGTATGGTCAGTACACATTGACCAGGGTGGTGAAGTATGGTCAGTACACATTGACCAGCGTGGTGAAGTATGGTCAGTACACATTGACCAGGGTGGTGAAGTATGGTCAGTACACATTGACCAGGGTGGTGAAGTATGGTCAGTACACATTGACCAGCGTGGTGAAGTATGGTCAGTACACATTGACCAGCATGGTGAAGTATGGTCAGTACACATTGACCAGGGTGGTGAAGTATGATCAGTACACATTGACCAGGGTGGTGAAGTATGGTCAGGTCACATTGACCAGCGTGGTGAAGTATGGTCAGTACACATTGACCAGCGTGGTGAAGTATGGTCAGGTCACATTGACCAGGGTGGTGAAGTATGGTCAGTACACATTGACCAGGGTGGTGAAGTATGGTCAGGTCACATTGACCAGCGTGGTGAAGTATGGTCAGTACACATTGACCAGCGTGGTGAAGTATGGTCAGGTCACATTGACCAGCGTGGTGAAGTATGGTCAGTACACATTGACCAGCGTGGTGAAGTATGGTCAGGTCACATTGACCAGGGTGGTGAAGTATGGTCAGTACACATTGACCAGGGTGGTGAAGTATGGTCAGTACACATTGACCAGCGTGGTGAAGTATGGTCAGTACACATTGACCAGGGTGGTGAAGTATGGTCAGTACACATTGACCAGCGTGGTGAAGTATGGTCAGTACACATTGACCAGGGTGGTGAAGTATGGTCAGTACACATTGACCAGGGTGGTGAAGTATGGTCAGGTCACATTGACCAGCGTGGTGAAGTATGGTCAGTACACATTGACCAGCGTGGTGAAGTATGGTCAGGTCACATTGAACAGCGTGGTGAAGTATGGTCAGTATACATTGACCAGCGTGGTGAAGTATGGTCAGTACACATTGAACAGCGTGGTGAAGTATGGTCAGTACACATTGACCAGGGTGGTGAAGTATGGTCAGTACACATTGACCAGCGTGGTGAAGTATGGTCAGTACACATTGACCAGGGTGGTGAAGTATGGTCAGTACACATTGACCAGGGTGGTGAAGTATGGTCAGTACACATTGACCAGCGTGGTGAAGTATGGTCAGTACACATTGACCAGGGTGGTGAAGTATGGTCAGTACACATTGACCAGCGTGGTGAAGTATGGTCAGGTCGCATTGACCAGGGTGGTGAAGTATGGTCAGTACACATTTACCAGAGTGGTGAAGTATGGTCAGTACACATTGACCAGCGTGGTGAAGTATGGTCAGGTCACATTGACCAGCGTGGTGAAGTATGGTCAGTACACATTGACCAGAGTGGTGAAGTATGGTCAGGTCACATTGACCAGGGTGGTGAAGTATGGTCAGTACACATTGACCAGGGTGGTGAAGTATGGTCAGTACACATTGACCAGCGTGGTGAAGTATGGTCAGGTCACATTGACCAGCGTGGTGAAGTATGGTCAGTACACATTGACCAGGGTGGTGAAGTATGGTCAGTACACATTGACCAGGGTGGTGAAGTATGGTCAGTACACATTGACCAGCGTGGTGAAGTATGGTCAGTACACATTGACCAGCATGGTGAAGTATGGTCAGTACACATTGACCAGGGTGGTGAAGTATGATCAGTACACATTGACCAGGGTGGTGAAGTATGGTCAGGTCACATTGACCAGCGTGGTGAAGTATGGTCAGTACACATTGACCAGCGTGGTGAAGTATGGTCAGGTCGCATTGACCAGGGTGGTGAAGTATGGTCAGTACACATTGACCAGGGTGGTGAAGTATGGTCAGGTCACATTGACCAGCGTGGTGAAGTATGGTCAGTACACATTGACCAGCGTGGTGAAGTATGGTCAGGTCACATTGACCAGGGTGGTGAAGTATGGTCAGTACACATTGACCAGGGTGGTGAAGTATGGTCAGTACACATTGACCAGCATGGTGAAGTATGGTCAGTACACATTGACCAGGGTGGTGAAGTATGGTCAGTACACATTGACCAGCGTGGTGAAGTATGGTCAGTACACATTGACCAGGGTGGTGAAGTATGGTCAGTACACATTGACCAGGGTGGTGAAGTATGGTCAGTACACATTGACCAGCGTGGTGAAGTATGGTCAGTACACATTGACCAGCGTGGTGAAGTATGGTCAGGTCACATTGACCAGCGTGGTGAAGTATGGTCAGTACACATTGACCAGCGTGGTGAAGTATGGTCAGTACACATTGAACAGCGTGGTGAAGTATGGTCAGTACACATTGACCAGGGTGGTGAAGTATGGTCAGTACACATTGACCAGCGTGGTGAAGTATGGTCAGTACACATTGACCAGGGTGGTGAAGTATGGTCAGTACACATTGACCAGAGTGGTGAAGTATGGTCAGTACACATTGACCAGGGTGGTGAAGTATGGTCAGTACACATTGACCAGGGTGGTGAAGTATGGTCAGTACACATTGACCAGCGTGGTGAAGTATGGTCAGGTCGCATTGACCAGGGTGGTGAAGTATGGTCAGTACACATTTACCAGAGTGGTGAAGTATGGTCAGTACACATTGACCAGCGTGGTGAAGTATGGTCAGGTCACATTGACCAGCGTGGTGAAGTATGGTCAGTACACATTGACCAGAGTGGTGAAGTATGGTCAGGTCACATTGACCAGGGTGGTGAAGTATGGTCAGTACACATTGACCAGGGTGGTGAAGTATGGTCAGTACACATTGACCAGCGTGGTGAAGTATGGTCAGGTCACATTGACCAGCGTGGTGAAGTATGGTCAGTACACATTGACCAGCGTGGTGAAGTATGGTCAGGTCACATTGACCAGCGTGGTGAAGTATGGTCAGTACACATTGACCAGCGTGGTGAAGTATGGTCAGGTCACATTGACCAGAGTGGTGAAGTATGGTCAGGTCACATTGACCAGGGTGGTGAAGTATGGTCAGTACACATTGACCAGAGTGGTGAAGTATGGTCAGTACACATTGACCAGCGTGGTGAAGTATGGTCAGGTCACATTGACCAGAGTGGTGAAGTATGGTCAGGACACATTGACCAGGGTGGTGAAGTATGGTCAGTACACATTGACCAGGTTGGTGAAGTATGGTCAGTACACATTGACCAGGGTGGTGAAGTATGGTCAGGTCACATTGACCAGGGTGGTGAAGTATGGTCAGTCCACATTGACCAGCGTGGTGAAGTATGGTCAGTACACATTGACCAGAGTGGTGAAGTATGGTCAGTACACATTGACCAGCGTGGTGAAGTATGGTCAGGTCAAATTGACCAGCGTGGTGAAGTATGGTCAGTACACATTGACCAGAGTGGTGAAGTATGGTCAGTACACATTGACCAGGGTGGTGAAGTATGGTCAGTACACATTGACCAGGGTGGTGAAGTATGGTCAGTACACATTGACCAGGGTGGTGAAGTATGGTCAGTACACATTGACCAGCGTGGTGAAGTATGGTCAGTACACATTGACCAGCATGGTGAAGTATGGTCAGTACACATTGACCAGGATGGTGAAGTATGATCAGTACACATTGACCAGGGTGGTGAAGTATGGTCAGGTCACATTGACCAGCGTGGTGAAGTATGGTCAGTACACATTGACCAGCGTGGTGAAGTATGGTCAGGTCACATTGACCAGGGTGGTGAAGTATGGTCAGTACACATTGACCAGGGTGGTGAAGTATGGTCAGGTCACATTGACCAGCGTGGTGAAGTATGGTCAGTACACATTGACCAGCGTGGTGAAGTATGGTCAGGTCACATTGACCAGGGTGGTGAAGTATGGTCAGTACACATTGACCAGGGTGGTGAAGTATGGTCAGTACACATTGACCAGCATGGTGAAGTATGGTCAGTACACATTGACCAGGGTGGTGAAGTATGGTCAGTACACATTGACCAGCGTGGTGAAGTATGGTCAGTACACATTGACCAGCGTGGTGAAGTATGGTCAGTCCACATCGACCACTGTGGTGAAGTATGGTCAGTACACATTGACCAGGGTGGTGAAGTATGGTCAGTACACATTGACCAGCGTGGTGAAGTATGGTCAGTACACATTGACCAGCGTGGTGAAGTATGGTCAGTACACATTGACCAGGGTGGTGAAGTATGGTCAGTACACATTGACCAGAGTGGTGAAGTATGGTCAGTACACATTGACCAGGGTGGTGAAGTATGGTCAGTACACATTGACCAGGGTGGTGAAGTATGGTCAGTACACATTGACCAGCGTGGTGAAGTATGGTCAGGTCGCATTGACCAGGGTGGTGAAGTATGGTCAGTACACATTTACCAGAGTGGTGAAGTATGGTCAGTACACATTGACCAGCGTGGTGAAGTATGGTCAGGTCACATTGACCAGGGTGGTGAAGTATGGTCAGGTCACATTGACCAGCGTGGTGAAGTATGGTCAGTACACATTGACCAGCGTGGTGAAGTATGGTCAGGTCACATTGACCAGGGTGGTGAAGTATGGTCAGTACACATTGACCAGGGTGGTGAAGTATGGTCAGTACACATTGACCAGCATGGTGAAGTATGGTCAGTACACATTGACCAGGGTGGTGAAGTATGGTCAGTACACATTGACCAGCGTGGTGAAGTATGGTCAGTACACATTGACCAGCGTGGTGAAGTATGGTCAGTCCACATCGACCACTGTGGTGAAGTATGGTCAGTACACATTGACCAGGGTGGTGAAGTATGGTCAGTACACATTGACCAGCGTGGTGAAGTATGGTCAGTACACATTGACCAGCGTGGTGAAGTATGGTCAGTACACATTGACCAGGGTGGTGAAGTATGGTCAGTACACATTGACCAGAGTGGTGAAGTATGGTCAGTACACATTGACCAGGGTGGTGAAGTATGGTCAGTACACATTGACCAGGGTGGTGAAGTATGGTCAGTACACATTGACCAGCGTGGTGAAGTATGGTCAGGTCGCATTGACCAGGGTGGTGAAGTATGGTCAGTACACATTTACCAGAGTGGTGAAGTATGGTCAGTACACATTGACCAGCGTGGTGAAGTATGGTCAGGTCACATTGACCAGCGTGGTGAAGTATGGTCAGTACACATTGACCAGAGTGGTGAAGTATGGTCAGGTCACATTGACCAGGGTGGTGAAGTATGGTCAGTACACATTGACCAGGGTGGTGAAGTATGGTCAGTACACATTGACCAGCGTGGTGAAGTATGGTCAGGTCACATTGACCAGCGTGGTGAAGTATGGTCAGTACACATTGACCAGCGTGGTGAAGTATGGTCAGGTCACATTGACCAGCGTGGTGAAGTATGGTCAGTACACATTGAACAGCGTGGTGAAGTATGGTCAGGTCACATTGACCAGCGTGGTGAAGTATGGTCAGTACACATTGACCAGGGTGGTAAAGTATGGTCAGGTCACATTGACCAGCGTGGTGAAGTATGGTCAGTACACATTGACCAGCGTGGTGAAGTATGGTCAGTACACATTGACCAGGGTGGTGAAGTATGGTCAGTCCACATCGACCACTGTGGTGAAGTATGGTCAGTACACATTGACCAGAGTGGTGAAGTATGGTCAGTACACATTGACCAGCGTGGTGAAGTATGGTCAGTACACATTGACCAGCGTGGTGAAGTATGGTCAGTACACATTGACCAGAGTGGTGAAGTATGGTCAGTACACATTGACCAGTGTGGTGAAGTATGGTCAGTACACATTGACCAGGGTGGTGAAGTATGGTCAGTACACATTGACCAGGGTGGTGAAGTATGGTCATTACACATTGACCAGCGTGGTGAAGTATGGTCAGGTCGCATTGACCAGGGTGGTGAAGTATGGTCAGTACACATTGACCAGGGTGGTGAAGTATGATCAGTACACATTGACCAGGGTGGTGAAGTATGGTCAGGTCACATTGACCAGCGTGGTGAAGTATGGTCAGTACACATTGACCAGAGTGGTGAAGTATGGTCAGGTCACATTGACCAGGGTGTTGAAGTATGGTCAGTACACATTGACCAGGGTGGTGAAGTATGGTCAGTACACATTGACCAGCGTGGTGAAGTATGGTCAGGTCACATTGACCAGCGTGGTGAAGTATGGTCAGTACACATTGACCAGCGTGGTGAAGTATGGTCAGGTCACATTGACCAGCGTGGTGAAGTATGGTCAGTACACATTGACCAGCGTGGTGAAGTATGGTCAGGTCACATTGACCAGAGTGGTGAAGTATGGTCAGGTCACATTGACCAGGGTGGTGAAGTATGGTCAGTACACATTGACCAGGGTGGTGAAGTATGGTCAGTACACATTGACCAGGGTGGTGAAGTATGGTCAGTACACATTGACCAGAGTGGTGAAGTATGGTCAGTACACATTGACCAGGGTGGTGAAGTATGGTCAGTACACATTGACCAGGTTGGTGAAGTATGGTCAGTACACATTGACCAGGGTGGTGAAGTATGGTCAGGTCACATTGACCAGGGTGGTGAAGTATGGTCAGTCCACATTGACCAGCGTGGTGAAGTATGGTCAGTACACATTGACCAGAGTGGTGAAGTATGGTCAGTACACATTGACCAGCGTGGTGAAGTATGGTCAGGTCACATTGACCAGCGTGGTGAAGTATGGTCAGTACACATTGACCAGAGTAGTGAAGTATGGTCAGTACACATTGACCAGGGTGGTGAAGTATGGTCAGTACACATTGACCAGGGTGGTGAAGTATGGTCAGTACACATTGACCAGGGTGGTGAAGTATGGTCAGTACACTTTGACCAGCGTGGTGAAGTATGGTCAGTACACATTGACCAGCATGGTGAAGTATGGTCAGTACACATTGACCAGGGTGGTGAAGTATGATCAGTACACATTGACCAGGGTGGTGAAGTATGGTCAGTACACATTGACCAGGGTGGTGAAGTATGGTCAGTACACATTGACCAGCGTGGTGAAGTATGGTCAGGTCGCATTGACCAGGGTGGTGAAGTATGGTCAGTACACATTTACCAGAGTGGTGAAGTATGGTCAGTACACATTGACCAGCGTGGTGAAGTATGGTCAGGTCACATTGACCAGCGTGGTGAAGTATGGTCAGTACACATTGACCAGAGTGGTGAAGTATGGTCAGGTCACATTGACCAGGGTGGTGAAGTATGGTCAGTACACATTGACCAGGGTGGTGAAGTATGGTCAGTACACATTGACCAGCGTGGTGAAGTATGGTCAGGTCACATTGACCAGCGTGGTGAAGTATGGTCAGTACACATTGACCAGCGTGGTGAAGTATGGTCAGGTCACATTGACCAGCGTGGTGAAGTATGGTCAGTACACATTGACCAGCGTGGTGAAGTATGGTCAGGTCACATTGACCAGAGTGGTGAAGTATGGTCAGGTCACATTGACCAGGGTGGTGAAGTATGGTCAGTACACATTGACCAGAGTGGTGAAGTATGGTCAGTACACATTGACCAGCGTGGTGAAGTATGGTCAGGTCACATTGACCAGAGTGGTGAAGTATGGTCAGGACACATTGACCAGGGTGGTGAAGTATGGTCAGTACACATTGACCAGGTTGGTGAAGTATGGTCAGTACACATTGACCAGGGTGGTGAAGTATGGTCAGGTCACATTGACCAGGGTGGTGAAGTATGGTCAGTCCACATTGACCAGCGTGGTGAAGTATGGTCAGTACACATTGACCAGAGTGGTGAAGTATGGTCAGTACACATTGACCAGCGTGGTGAAGTATGGTCAGGTCACATTGACCAGCGTGGTGAAGTATGGTCAGTACACATTGACCAGAGTGGTGAAGTATGGTCAGTACACATTGACCAGGGTGGTGAAGTATGGTCAGTCCACATTGACCAGCGTGGTGAAGCATGGTCAGTACACATTGACCAGAGTGGTGAAGTATGGTCAGTACACATTGACCAGCGTGGTGAAGTATGGTCAGGTCACATTGACCAGCGTGGTGAAGTATGGTCAGTACACATTGACCAGAGTGGTGACGTATGGTCAGTACACATTGACCAGGGTGGTGAAGTATGGTCAGTACACATTGACCAGCGTGGTGAAGTATGGTCAGTACACATTGACCAGCGTGGTGAAGTATGGTCAGGTCACATTGACCAGCGTGGTGAAGTATGGTCAGTACACATTGACCAGGGTGGTGAAGTATGGTCAGTACACATTGACCAGCATGGTGAAGTATGGTCAGTACACATTGACCAGGGTGGTGAAGTATGGTCAGTACACATTGACCAGCGTGGTGAAGTATGGTCAGTACACATTGACCAGGGTGGTGAAGTATGGTCAGTACACATTGACCAGGGTGGTGAAGTATGGTCAGTACACATTGACCAGCGTGGTGAAGTATGGTCAGGTCACATTGACCAGCGTGGTGAAGTATGGTCAGTACACATTGACCAGCGTGGTGAAGTATGGTCAGTACACATTGAACAGCGTGGTGAAGTATGGTCAGGTCACATTGACCAGCGTGGTGAAGTATGGTCAGTACACATTGACCAGGGTGGTAAAGTATGGTCAGGTCACATTGACCAGCGTGGTGAAGTATGGTCAGTACACATTGACCAGCGTGGTGAAGTATGGTCAGTACACATTGACCAGGGTGGTGAAGTATGGTCAGTCCACATCGACCAGCGTGGTGAAGTATGGTCAGTACACATTGACCAGGGTGGTGAAGTATGGTCAGTACACATTGACCAGCGTGGTGAAGTATGGTCAGTACACATTGACCAGCGTGGTGAAGTATGGTCAGTACACATTGACCAGGGTGGTGAAGTATGGTCAGTACACATTGACCAGCGTGGTGAAGTATGGTCAGGTCACATTGACCAGCGTGGTGAAGTATGGTCAGTACACATTGACCAGAGTGGTGAAGTATGGTCAGGTCACATTGACCAGGGTGGTGAAGTATGGTCAGTACACATTGACCAGGGTGGTGAAGTATGGTCAGTACACATTGACCAGCGTGGTGAAGTATGGTCAGGTCACATTGACCAGCGTGGTGAAGTATGGTCAGTACACATTGACCAGCGTGGTGAAGTATGGTCAGGTCACATTGACCAGCGTGGTGAAGTATGGTCAGTACACATTGACCAGCGTGGTGAAGTATGGTCAGGTCACATTGACCAGAGTGGTGAAGTATGGTCAGGTCACATTGACCAGCGTGGTGAAGTATGGTCAGTACACATTGACCAGAGTGGTGAAGTATGGTCAGGTCACATTGACCAGGGTGGTGAAGTATGGTCAGTACACATTGACCAGGGTGGTGAAGTATGGTCAGTACACATTGACCAGCGTGGTGAAGTATGGTCAGGTCACATTGACCAGCGTGGTGAAGTATGGTCAGTACACATTGACCAGCGTGGTGAAGTATGGTCAGGTCACATTGACCAGCGTGGTGAAGTATGGTCAGTACACATTGACCAGCGTGGTGAAGTATGGTCAGGTCACATTGACCAGAGTGGTGAAGTATGGTCAGGTCACATTAACCAGGGTGGTGAAGTATGGTCAGTACACATTGACCAGAGTGGTGAAGTATGGTCAGGACACATTGACCAGGGTGGTGAAGTATGGTCAGTACACATTGACCAGGGTGGTGAAGTATGGTCAGTACACATTGACCAGGGTGGTGAAGTATGGTCAGGTCACATTGACCAGGGTGGTGAAGTATGGTCAGTCCACATTGACCAGCGTGGTGAAGTATGGTCAGTACACATTGACCAGCGTGGTGAAGTATGGTCAGGTCACATTGACCAGCGTGGTGAAGTATGGTCAGTACACATTGACCAGCGTGGTGAAGTATGGTCAGGTCACATTGACCAGCGTGGTGAAGTATGGTCAGTACACATTGACCAGCGTGGTGAAGTATGGTCAGGTCACATTGACCAGAGTGGTGAAGTATGGTCAGGTCACATTAACCAGGGTGGTGAAGTATGGTCAGTACACATTGACCAGAGTGGTGAAGTATGGTCAGGACACATTGACCAGGGTGGTGAAGTATGGTCAGTACACATTGACCAGGGTGGTGAAGTATGGTCAGTACACATTGACCAGGGTGGTGAAGTATGGTCAGGTCACATTGACCAGGGTGGTGAAGTATGGTCAGTCCACATTGACCAGCGTGGTGAAGTATGGTCAATACACATTGACCAGAGTGGTGAAGTATGGTCAGTACACATTGACCAGCGTGGTGAAGTATGGTCAGGTCACATTGACCAGCGTGGTGAAGTATGGTCAGTACACATTGACCAGAGTGGTGAAGTATGGTCAGTACACATTGACCAGGGTGGTGAAGTATGGTCAGTCCACATTGACCAGCGTGGTGAAGCATGGTCAGTACACATTGACCAGAGTGGTGAAGTATGGTCAGTACACATTGACCAGCGTGGTGAAGTATGGTCAGGTCACATTGACCAGCGTGGTGAAGTATGGTCAGTACACATTGACCAGAGTGGTGAAGTATAGTCAGTACACATTGACCAGGGTGGTGAAGTATGGTCAGTACACATTGACCAGCGTGGTGAAGTATGTTCAGTACACATTGACCAGCGTGGTGAAGTATGGTCAGTACACATTGACCAGGGTCGTGAAGTATGGTCAGTACACATTGACCAGCGTGGTGAAGTATGGTCAGTACACATTGACCAGTGTGGTGAAGTATGGTCAGGTCACATTGACCAGCGTGGTGAAGTATGGTCAGTACACATTGACCAGGGTGGTGAAGTATGGTCAGGTCACATTGACCAGCGTGGTGAAGTATGGTCAGTACACATTGACCAGAGTGGTGTTGTATGGTCAGTACACATTGACCAGGGTGGTGAAGTATGGTCAGTACACATTGACCAGCGTGGTGAAGTATGGTCAGGTCACATTGACCAGCGTGGTGAAGTATGGTCAGTACACATTGACCAGCGTGGTGAAGTATGGTCAGTACACATTGAACAGCGTGGTGAAGTATGGTCAGGTCACATTGACCAGCGTGGTGAAGTATGGTCAGTACACATTGACCAGGGTGGTAAAGTATGGTCAGGTCACATTGACCAGCGTGGTGAAGTATGGTCAGTACACATTGACCAGCGTGGTGAAGTATGGTCAGTACACATTGACCAGGGTGGTGAAGTATGGTCAGTCCACATCGACCAGCGTGGTGAAGTATGGTCAGTACACATTGACCAGGGTGGTGAAGTATGGTCAGTACACATTGACCAGCGTGGTGAAGTATGGTCAGTACACATTGACCAGCGTGGTGAAGTATGGTCAGTACACATTGACCAGGGTGGTGAAGTATGGTCAGTACACATTGACCAGCGTGGTGAAGTATGGTCAGGTCACATTGACCAGCGTGGTGAAGTATGGTCAGTACACATTGACCAGAGTGGTGAAGTATGGTCAGGTCACATTGACCAGGGTGGTGAAGTATGGTCAGTACACATTGACCAGGGTGGTGAAGTATGGTCAGTACACATTGACCAGCGTGGTGAAGTATGGTCAGGTCACATTGACCAGCGTGGTGAAGTATGGTCAGTACACATTGACCAGCGTGGTGAAGTATGGTCAGGTCACATTGACCAGCGTGGTGAAGTATGGTCAGTACACATTGACCAGCGTGGTGAAGTATGGTCAGGTCACATTGACCAGAGTGGTGAAGTATGGTCAGGTCACATTGACCAGCGTGGTGAAGTATGGTCAGTACACATTGACCAGAGTGGTGAAGTATGGTCAGGTCACATTGACCAGGGTGGTGAAGTATGGTCAGTACACATTGACCAGGGTGGTGAAGTATGGTCAGTACACATTGACCAGCGTGGTGAAGTATGGTCAGGTCACATTGACCAGCGTGGTGAAGTATGGTCAGTACACATTGACCAGCGTGGTGAAGTATGGTCAGGTCACATTGACCAGCGTGGTGAAGTATGGTCAGTACACATTGACCAGCGTGGTGAAGTATGGTCAGGTCACATTGACCAGAGTGGTGAAGTATGGTCAGGTCACATTAACCAGGGTGGTGAAGTATGGTCAGTACACATTGACCAGAGTGGTGAAGTATGGTCAGGACACATTGACCAGGGTGGTGAAGTATGGTCAGTACACATTGACCAGGGTGGTGAAGTATGGTCAGTACACATTGACCAGGGTGGTGAAGTATGGTCAGGTCACATTGACCAGGGTGGTGAAGTATGGTCAGTCCACATTGACCAGCGTGGTGAAGTATGGTCAGTACACATTGACCAGCGTGGTGAAGTATGGTCAGGTCACATTGACCAGCGTGGTGAAGTATGGTCAGTACACATTGACCAGCGTGGTGAAGTATGGTCAGGTCACATTGACCAGCGTGGTGAAGTATGGTCAGTACACATTGACCAGCGTGGTGAAGTATGGTCAGGTCACATTGACCAGAGTGGTGAAGTATGGTCAGGTCACATTAACCAGGGTGGTGAAGTATGGTCAGTACACATTGACCAGAGTGGTGAAGTATGGTCAGGACACATTGACCAGGGTGGTGAAGTATGGTCAGTACACATTGACCAGGGTGGTGAAGTATGGTCAGTACACATTGACCAGGGTGGTGAAGTATGGTCAGGTCACATTGACCAGGGTGGTGAAGTATGGTCAGTCCACATTGACCAGCGTGGTGAAGTATGGTCAATACACATTGACCAGAGTGGTGAAGTATGGTCAGTACACATTGACCAGCGTGGTGAAGTATGGTCAGGTCACATTGACCAGCGTGGTGAAGTATGGTCAGTACACATTGACCAGAGTGGTGAAGTATGGTCAGTACACATTGACCAGGGTGGTGAAGTATGGTCAGTCCACATTGACCAGCGTGGTGAAGCATGGTCAGTACACATTGACCAGAGTGGTGAAGTATGGTCAGTACACATTGACCAGCGTGGTGAAGTATGGTCAGGTCACATTGACCAGCGTGGTGAAGTATGGTCAGTACACATTGACCAGAGTGGTGAAGTATAGTCAGTACACATTGACCAGGGTGGTGAAGTATGGTCAGTACACATTGACCAGCGTGGTGAAGTATGTTCAGTACACATTGACCAGCGTGGTGAAGTATGGTCAGTACACATTGACCAGGGTCGTGAAGTATGGTCAGTACACATTGACCAGCGTGGTGAAGTATGGTCAGTACACATTGACCAGTGTGGTGAAGTATGGTCAGGTCACATTGACCAGCGTGGTGAAGTATGGTCAGTACACATTGACCAGGGTGGTGAAGTATGGTCAGGTCACATTGACCAGCGTGGTGAAGTATGGTCAGTACACATTGACCAGAGTGGTGTTGTATGGTCAGTACACATTGACCAGAGTGGTGAAGTATGGTCAGTCCACATTGACCAGCGTGGTGAAGTATGGTCAGTACACATTGACCAGGGTGGTGAAGTATGGTCAACCCACATTGACCAGGGTGGTGAAGTATGGTCAGTACACATTGACCAGAGTGGTGAAGTATGGTCAGTACACATTGACCAGGGTGGTGAAGTATGGTCAGTACACATTGACCAGCGTGGTGAAGTATGGTCAGGTCACATTGACCAGCGTGATGAAGTATGGTCAGTACACATTGACCAGCGTGGTGAAGTATGGTCAGGTCACATTGACCAGCGTGGTGAAGTATGGTCAGTACACATTGACCAGCGTGGTGAAGTATGGTCAGTCCACATTGACCAGCGTGGTGAAGTATGGTCAGTACACATTGACCAGGGTGGTGAAGTATGGTCAGTACACATTGACCAGAGTGGTGAAGTATGGTCAGTACACATTGACCAGGGTGGTGAAGTATGGTCAGGTCACATTGACCAGCGTGGTGAAGTATGGTCAGTAAACATTGACCAGCGTGGTGAAGTATGGTCAGTCCACATTGACCAGCGTGGTGAAGTATGGTCAGGTCGCATTGACCAGCGTGGTGAAGTATGGTCAGTCCACATTGACCAGAGTGGTGAAGTATGGTCAGTACACATTGACCAGGGTGGTGAAGTATGGTCAGTCCACATTGACCAGCGTGGTGAAGTATGGTCAGTACACATTGACCAGGGTGGTGAAGTATGGTCAGTACACATTGACCAGCGTGGGGAAGTATGGTCAGTCCACATTGACCAGGGTGGTGAAGTATGGTCAGTCCACATTGACCAGCGTGGTGAAGTATGGTCAGTCCACATTGACCAGGGTGGTGAAGTATGGTCAGTACACATTGACCAGCGTGGTGAAGTATGGTCAGTACACATTGACCAACGTGGTGAATTATGGTCAGGTTACATTGACCAGCGTGGTGAAGTATGGTCAGGTCACATTGACCAGGGTGGTGAAGTATGGTCAGTACACATTGACCAGGGTGGTGAAGTATGGTCAGTTCACATTGACCAGGGTGGTGAAGTATGGTCAGTCCACATTGACCAGCGTGGTGAAGTATGGTCAGTCCACATTGACCAGCGTGGTGAAGTATGGTCAGTACACATTGACCAGCGTGGTGAAGTGTGGTCAGTAAACATTGACCAGCGTGGTGAAGTGTGGTCAGTCCACATTGACCAGCGTGGTGAAGTATGGTCAGTCCACATTGACCAGGGTGGTGAAGTATGGTCAGTACACATTGACCAGGGTGGTGAAGTATGGTCAGTACACATTGACCAGCGTGGTGAAGTATGGTCAGGTCACATTGACCAGCGTGGTGAAGTATGGTCAGTCCACATTGACCAGGGTGGTGAAGTATGGTCAGTACACATTGACCAGGGTGGTGAAGTATGGTCAGTCCACATTGACCAGCGTGGTGAAGTATGGTCAGTACACATTGACCAGCGTGGTGAAGTATGGTCAGTACACATTGACCAGCGTGGTGAAGTATGGTCAGTCCACATTGACCAGCGTTGTGAAGTATGGTCAAGCAAATCGCTCCTCAACCTCTCACCGGGAGACTAGCATGATGTTTTGTGTTTCTCACTCATGATGGGACTTTGTAGTATGAACGTTGAGATGTATAAGGGGCACCGAGGGGTGATCAATAAGTTCTGAATTACTCATTGGTTTTGTCGGTAAAGTCACGTATGTAGAAATACAATAAAATTATAATTAAACAAAAAAAACACAATCACGACGTTTCGATCACATCGCAAGCGATCTTCATGAGGTGTCAAGAACAAATCGCGGAGGTAAATACAGCAAAAAGATGAGAGACGAGAATTCAACAAACCTGAAAAACCATTATGTGAAGCACATCCAGTCAGGCCAACGACACAGTTAGACACTTCCAGGCGGACCACGAATTTCAGAAGAGTTTTACATTTCGTGTTCAACCTTTGGATTGCACATACCACCTGATGAAGATCGCTTGCGTTGTGATCGAAACGTCGTGATTGTTTATTGTTTTAATATAATTTTATTGTATTTCTACATACGTGACTTTACCGAAGAAACCAATGAGTAATTTCATGCAGTCACGAAAGCTTTAATACTTTATTAAGTTCTGAATTGGCCCGTAGTAAGGTAGGGGCAACTGATGAGGGGTTGACAGCTGCGCCATCGAGAGGGAATCTTGATGGTTACGGTGTTTGTCTTTGTGGGTGAAGGACGCCAGTGGGAGAGCCTCGCCATGGACACGTCAGGTGACGAACTTGGCCGTGGTGGCAGCAGCAGCAGCAAGGCCGCTTCTGACAGCCGGTGATGGCTCTGTGGTGATCGTGATGGGGTTGGTGGTGGTGATTGTGAGGGTGGTAGTGATGGGTGGTGATCGTAATGATTGTGGTAATGGTGGTGATCGTGAGGGTGGTTATCGTGATGGGGTTGGTGGTGATCATGATGATGGTAGTGATGGTTGGGGATCGTTATGGTGAATGTGAGGATGGTAGTAATGGTGGTGATCGTGAGGGTGGTTATTGTGAGGGTGGTTATCGTGATGGGGTTGGTGGTGATCATGATGATGGTAGTGATGGTTGGAGGTCTTTATGGTGATTGTGAGGGTGGTAGTGATGGTGGTGATCGTGAGGGTCGTGGTGATGGTGGTGATTGTGAGGGTGGTGATCGTGATGATGGTGGTGATCGTGATGGCGATGATGTTCATGACGATGGTGCACGTGATGGGGATGGTTATGATGGCGATTGTGGTCATCAGGGCCATAGAAAGTCATAGACGACAGTTAGGCAATACAAAAAAAAGATGTGTTCCTGACCAGGGAGTATACATTTTGTGAAGTATAATTACCTTCTCAGGGAGTATAATTTCCAACAGTTTTGCACTATTGGACATTGTGCTCCCTAGTTGGATCGTATTCTCCCCGTACAGAAATTCACGATCACATTGTGTCTCGTACATTTTCTCTCCCACCTGTCACAATCCCAACACCAGGTACGATTCCAACACCAACTATGACCCTTCCACCCAATTATCTCCAGCCGCCGAGGAAGCCTCGACCCTGCTCTCAACCCCCTTGGGCAGGCCCACCTCTGACGATCTGACAAACGAGCTGGAAGCACTGGTGCAGGAGATTAACGATAAACGCGCCAGGGACTTGGAGATGTTGAACGAGTTCCAGAATTCACTATTATTCGAGGTGAGAGGATGTTACTACGACCCAGGGTCGCCTTAATCTGGCTCTCTTGAGCCTCTGGGGCTTAACACCTGGGTCCTTAGGCACCCTCATTCTGGCTTTGAAACTGTGCGAAGGATTTATGAAACAAGCCTCAGAGTTGTAACACTGAACCTGACGGGGAGCCTTCAGACCAAATTGAACGAGGGCCATTTTCAGGAAACGGTTGGCAAAAATCATCAATGATGATTGCATGTGAAAGAAATGCTGTATCTTAAAAAAAAAACTGACTCAAATCTGATGACTTGATCTCCCTTTTGTACATTTGGGTAAGCAACTTCCGTTGAGATCTTAGAAGTCACCTTTCTTGAGGTGCGCTCTTCAGATACCCAGTGGTCGCCCATGTAACCCACGTAGCAACAAACTCGTTTTTTTACCAGCTAGACCAGGGGTGGGAACATTTTTTGACTCGCCGGCCACAGTGGGTTCTAAAATTTGGCAGAGGGGCTGGGCCAGGAACAGATGGATGGAGTGTTTGTGTGAACTAAATATAAATGACGTGTTAAAAATAATTACGTGAAAGGATTTGGCCTTTAACAGGTAGCAAAGCATTTATTTGCAAGGCAATTTAACAAAGTGCACGAACATAAACAATACAAAAACATAAATTTTGATTTAAAGCTTTCGTGACTGCAGTAATTCATATTCTTAGCTCTTTTGGTAAAGTCACGTTGAAGGGAAACAATTAAATAATAAAATATATAAAACAATAAAAATTCTCACGACGTTTCGACCATAACACAAACGGTCGTCATCAGGTGTGTCGGTTTGCATTAATTTATTGTTTCATATATATTTTATTTTATTGTTTCCCTTCAACGTGACTTTACCGAAAGAGCTAAGAATATGAAATACAAAAACGTGTCGTAACTCGCGGTCAAAGTGCACCATCTAATGGGGAAACGGGGGCATTACAGGAGAAAGGGAAAATTCTATTTAATAATAATATTTGGACAAGTTCGGCGGGCCGAATTAAACGGCCCGGGGGCCGTACTTTGCCCACATCTGAGCTAGACACAACTCTTTCACCATACGGCAGGATTCCTCACGTTGGCTATTAGGCCACGTGACATCACGCACGTTATCTCTGTCTTGGGGGAGCTTGGCTGTCATCACGCTTTATCTCTTATCTCCAGCTATTTAACAACAAAAAAACACTCAGTGGGACACTCCAAGAGCATTTGACTTACAGAACCACCAGTTGCGCATTTACTTACCGTGACAATGTGTGTTTCCCTCAAGTTTAGTTCAAATAAATGTTTAACAAGGTGAGAACTCAAGGGACCAGGATAGTCTCATTGTTCAAAATCGATCCCCCGAGTCCAAGGTTGACAAAAGAGTAAGCAACAAAGAAAGTACAGAAATTATCACATAAAAAAATCTGAAGAAAAAAACAACTGCCGCCATTCACCGCTCCGCCACTAAATGGTGGTAATGTCACCAAATAGCTTGCGCCTTTGAATCCATGGTGCCCATTTCGAAGGCAAGAGGTCATTGGACAGGCCCAGATCATTGTGGGTTAACTGACCGAGGTAAATGGCAGATGCACGGCCTGTGAGCCCCAATGTGCCAACTTGTGTGTTTTAGCCGCCCACTGCTCCACTCTTTAGCGTCGCTCCTCCACCCTACATTGATGCTTGCAGAGCGACTGCCTCCAACTGCCCAGTAGCATCCTTCATGAGCCTCCTCCACAGAGGCCGATCTTGACAACGCTGGTACCAATCCTTGGCAAGTCCAATCAGCTTTATATTCTCCTGTACCACAGCAGCCCCTGTGTTTTGTAGCTTGTACCATGACCATTCAGTCCTTTCTATCTGGCTAGACAGAAACTGATTGGGCATGCGGTGGCTGGGCATGTGGGCTATGTGACCCAGCTAACACACAGTCTAGCCTCATTGAGGAAGTCACTGGTGTGACTTTGTCCAGATCTTTCAAGAACATGTGAGTTCCTCACAACACAGCCTGGTTAAACGCAGGGTGGATTGGAGGCAGGCCAGCCTGAATGTTTCAAACCGATGCAAAATGTTCCTTTAAATGTGTTCAGTTCCACGAAAACAAAACACGATCATATGAGGAATTGAAAACATTTCCCTCCATTATTGCTTGTAAAATTGCCCTTTCGCCCCCCCCCTCCCCCCACTGTAGGTGTCTCAGGTGTGCGATGCTATCCGCTCCTCCGTCATGTCACGTCACGAAGGCTACAATATCCGCTTGACCATGCAGTTTGGGGAAATGGCGACGGTGCTGCAACAAGCTCGACAACAAGAGGTAGCCCTCGCCACCTCGTGGCAAGCCCTGGACTCAATCATGCAGTTACAACAGAGTCCCTAGAGGGCGTCAGTAATGGTCGTGTCAGACATGAGCCCTGGGGTATTTATTTACAGAGAGAAAAAGCAATGTAGGAAGTTCACAACGCCCATGGTAGATTGACAACGGATTTGTTGGTAAAGTCACGTAAAATAGAAATAATAATAAAAGGAAATTAATAAAAATAAAACCTACGACGTTTCAATCGCAGCGCAAGCGGCGGTCGTCATCAGGGTTCATATTGGCCATGCCATGTTCTGACTGAGTTCGTACCGGATTGAGGCTTCACTTGAGCCTAACGAGGTGCAGAGTAATGGGAGAAAACTGGCAGAGGAAAAAAAACCCTATAGAGGAATCGAGCCGGAGGACTCCACCATTTGTGGAGGTGCAGATGTGCGTGTTTGGCAGGGGTCTTACACGAGACCAGCACTTAAAACATTCATATGCCAGGTTCCTAAACTTAAATACAAATTGTTGGCTGATCCTTCACTCACAACGCTCCTCCACACGTGGAATTATATCACATTTGTATAACATCTAAACATGATCCTGGCCCACTCAGTTTTTATAATTGTCAAGTCAAAGTTGATTTCCTGCTCAAATGTGCAATGGTGTTGTGTTTTTACGGCCCTTAACCAGTCTTATAAATGTCACATTTCAATGATGGGTGTGAGTCGACCCATAGGACAACCACTGTTTACTTCCCTACTTAGTGGTACTAATTGTATTGTCCCTGGAGGGCTCATAGGCTGAGTCAACCCCCAACCTTAGGATTTTATTGGTTTTTAATAAGCTTTTAATTCCATAATTGGATGTTATAAATTTGAGCGCTTTTCAGTTTTGTTGCATAAATAGTATGAGTTTTCAGATTTTAGTTAGACCTTTTCGGCAATGTTAATTGTAAAATGTTGTGAAATGTATTCTAATATATTCTTAGCTGTTACTGCAACTGCTTTTAAAATTGCTTTGTACTTGCTGTGCTTTCGTGATGTTTCATGAGTGCTGACCCAGGGCTCACTGAAATAAAATACATCGAGACTCTGGGCTTACACTTGGTTATAAAGTTAATACTGGTAGGAACCTCCTGGTTATTACACCACCAGCCCACAGGGGATTATTGTTGGGTCCGTCCGTCGTGCATCCACAAATGGGAGGGGTGGGGCTGGGTGGAGAGGGGAGGGTGGGGAGGGGCTGGGTGGGGAGGGGAGGGTGGGGAGGGGAGGGTGGGGAGGGGAGGGTGGGGCTGGGTGGGGTGGGTGGTGGAGGGGCTGAGTGGGGTGGGTGTGGCGGGGTGGGGAGGGGAGGGAGGGGAGGGTGGGGCTGAGTGGGGATGGGTGGGGCTGGGTGGGGAGGGGCTGGTCACCCCGTGGTGCCCTTATAAAACTCAACGTGTAACCTACTCACGCCGGCTCATGCCCGCCCACACAGTCGAGCATATTTACGGAATACACCACGTGGTGGTGCCGCCGTTGACCCTGGCCATTGACCGAGCAGCCCAACGTTCCTACTACCAGCTCCCTCCGCAGGAGAATCTGTTATGTTATCTTATGGTTGTGCCTCTACGTGCCTTTGGCCTTGCTTTACATACCCTTTAACTCTCTAAACATTGGGCCTCGCTCTTTGGTCCTTTAGGTAAAGTCACGTAGTAGGTATAAAATAAATTAAATCCGCGACATTTCGGGCGCAACACAAGCGTCCGCCGTGAGGTGGGACAACCACAGCAAGAAAACAATTGCTGAAGTGGGCAAAAGGGCTGCTGTGACAAGAGGCTATGTAGGTAAGAGAGGGGTTTAGGAGCCAGGGAGGAGAGAGTGGAGGGGGTGTGGAGTAGGGGCAGTGGAGTGCTGCAAGTGAGTCACATCTAGATTGGGTCTTGCGTTTCATTATAAAGTTACATTTTCCGAAAGCGCACCAATCTGCTCTCATCCGCTTATTTTGTAAGTTTGATCCCAGGCGGCCTTCAGTTTTATGCGTGCCTCTTATGGCAGCCAGGATGCGTTCTTGATAAACGGAACACTTCGTGAAACAGCGCTGTAGGAGGTCATCATAACATGCTTCCAATGGAGATGCATTACCGAATGAGCATTGGTTTTCCTCTGTCCAAATATGAGCACTTTATTGGGGTATCAGTACCCGCCTTAATTATGATACTGTACACATGATAAATGTTTAGAGTTTTTATATGTATTTAAAACAAGTTCAATGGTTACAGACGTAAGAGTTATGCCTGTACATGTGTAGTGGGTTCTTTAAGACAGCGTAGAGACGAATCGGTAGAGGCAATGCTTATTTATTACAAAGGTGCTTAACACAATACAATACAGCCTTCTACTTGAAGGGGTAACGGCCCCTTCACCCGCTGCTGAGGAGGTACGGCTTCGGTCTAACTCGCCCTATTCCTGGGCTAGGGTCTCGGGGTCCTCCGGCTAAGGGGGTCCTAGGGGAGGCTAGTCTGACCTGACCCAGCCAAGGTACAGGTCTCGACCACTGGCCACACGGGACCCATCCCTGATAAGCCACCCACACAGACACACAACAACAACAACAACAACCGCCATTCGCCACTAAGTGGCGGTGACGTCACCACGACGCTTGTGCCAGGCTATGTGCACCCTGAGGCCACGTGAAGTGTCGAACGCCCGCTGGCAGGAGGTCACGGGGCAGACCCAGGTGCCACGGGTCGACTGACTGAGATGACTGGCTGATGCACCACCTGTGCCCCCTACTGTGCCAACCTGCTGTGCTTTAGCCACCCGGCGCTCCGCTCGCTGTTGTGAGCGTCGCTCCTCCGCCCTCCGTTGTTGTTGGAGGGCGACTGCCTCCAACTGCCCAGTAGCATCCTTCACGAGCCTCCTCCACAGAGGCCGATCTTGACACCGCTGGTACCAGTCATCGGCAAGTCCACTCAGCTCCACGTCCTCCTGTACCACATCACTCCATCTCTTCTCTAGCCCGTGCCGCGCCCGCTTAGCCCCCTCAATCCGGCCAAACAAAAGCTGTTTCGGCATGCGGTGGCTGGGCATGCGGGCTACATGACCCAGCCATCGCAGCCTTGCCTGCCGGAGGAGCTCACCGATGGGACCCTGCCCAGATCTTTCAAGGATTTGTGAGCTCCTCACACAATCCAGTCTGGTTAAACCCAGGATGGATCGTAGGCAGGTCAGCCTAAATGTTTCTAACCGGCGAAGATGTTCCATTAGGGGGGTCCACGTTTCGCAAGCGTAGAGAAGGGAGGGAATGACCGTGGCCGAGAAGACCTGAAGCTTAGTGCGGAGCGACAGACCAGGTAGCTTCCACACAGCGTTACGCAACCGATGAAACGATATTGCCGCTCGACTGATTCGGAGTGAGACCTCTGCTGTTAAACTGGAGCCAGTCATAAGCACACTGCCCAGGTATGGGAAACTCTCCACTCTCTCCACAACTGCCCCATCACCGATTTGGAGTTGTGGGGGTGGAGTGTCCGATGGTACAAAATACCCAGGCAGGTGCTTAGTTTTGGTGGGGCTGATGGTAAGGCCCCACCTCTTAGTGGCACGCTCCAGTCTCAGCAGCAGCGTCTGCAACTCCTCCTCTGACTGAGCAGCTATTACCAAGTCATCAGCATACATAACGTGGTTGAGCAATAGGGAGCCATCCCTTGACCGCACCCGGGCATCGATTAGCCTCCCATTATATCTGTACCATATGGAGATTCCCCCGGTACAGCTATTGAAGGCTTCACGAACTACGTGGTCAAAATAGATGTTAAATAATGTGGGAGCCAGAGGACATCCCTGTCGCACCCCAAGGTGTACAGGGAATGGCTCTGACTCCCGGCCACGTAGTTTTACCCGGGCCCGCTCACCATCATGAAGGTCCTTAATGATCGTGAGCAGAGGGTCAGGTACTCCAAAAGCACGAAGAACGACCCAGAGCCCAGGCCTACTGATGGTATCATAGGCCTTGACCAGGTCAATAAAGCAGAGATGTAGGTCTTGTTGGAATTCCCTACACCTCTGCTGTAGCAGACAGACAGAAAATATGGCATCTGTGCAGGACCGCCCTTTCCTGAAACCGCATTGGGGCTCCGCAAGCCTCTCCTCAGCGTGCCTGGCAAGGCGATGCTGAATAATCCTTGCCAGGACCTTTCCCGGCACACTGAGGAGTGAGATGCCCCTGTAGTTGTTACAGTCTGTGCGGTCCCCCTTCTTAAAAAGGGGGACCACCAGGGCATCCTTCCAATCCTGCGGAACCCGTCCAGTGGTCCAGACTGTTGTTATGATGTCATATAGGGCAGTCTGTGCACAAACGCCACCCTCCCTCAGCATTTCGCTTGGGAGATCATCTCTGCCCGCTGCCTTTCCTGGTCTCAGACTCCGGATCGCCTTCAATACTTCCTCAGCAGATGGCACATCAGCCAGCCACTCACAGGGGGTGACTTCATCCAATATTTGAGGCACCGCAGCCTCAGCAGGGTCATCCTCACTTTGTGCCACGATGTTTTCCTGGCTGTGGGATTTTCCCTCCCCCAGGACCTCACAGAAATGCTCAGCAAATCTGCGAACCTGTTCCTGGGGGTCGGAAATTGGATCACCGTTTTTTCCCCTAATGATGGTAATAGGTGTGGCGCTGCAGGTTACTTTTTTGATGGCGTTAAATAGCGATTTGTGATCACGGGCCACTGAGGCAGACTCCATCTCCTCAGCAACCCGCGACCACCACCCATCCTTGCAGCGCCTCACGGCTCTCCGAACCTCCGAGCGAAGGCTGCGGTAAGCCTCCTCATTCTCTGACGTGGGATTCTGTAGCCGATGACAGTGGGCCTGTCGCTTTTTCTCAACCATCCTGAACAACTCCTCTGTCATCCAGGGTGTCTGGGGAGGTCTGGACCGCGTACCCAAAGCAGCCATTGCAGCTGCATGAGTCACAGTCCTAAACCTCGCCCATTTACCCTCGACATCAGGAGGAGTCGGGGACGATGCCAATCCCAGCCGCAAGCGATGATGAAATTCTTGCTTGCAACTTTCATCAGATAACTGAGACCAGGCCACTTTAGGTTGGAATGGGGTCCTGGGTGTACACCCACCACCGGAGTGGAAGAATGGCAGGCGCATCTTACAGATGACTAGTCGATGGTCAGAGGGCAGATCAGCTCCACGGTAGGTCCTGGTGTCAAGGACATGGGCTCGCATTCGCTGGTCCGTCACTATGTAGTCCAGCAGATGTTCTTGCTTGGACCCGGCATGCATCCATGATGTTGTGTGGATGCGCCGATGCCGGAACAGCGTGTTGGTAATTACAAGCCCATGGGCTGCACAAAAATCTAGCAGCCTCCTACCATTGTTATTGAGCTGATCTGGCCCATGCCCTCCAATCACTCCAGACCAGGTGCCAGTATCATGACCAACTCGGGCATTGAAGTCACCCAACATGATGACTCTATCCCGAGGGGCCACTTTAGCCAGCACCTGTGACAGGAGGTCATAGAAGGTATCTGACTCATCGGCTTTGCCTGCATCCCTCCACGGATGTTCATCTTCGGTGGGGGCATAAGTAACCACGACCACCATTCCTCGCCTCCGGTTGATGGGAAGGCGAGCCCAAAGTAGCCTGGGGCTTACAGCTTCCCACACCTCACCGCCACGCTCCCACGCCCCCTTCATTCTTTTGTTCAAAAGAAGACCCACACCCTGTTGTTTGGCAGTCTGCTGCCCCGAGTAGAGGACTGTCCACCCATCATGGTGGCAGGAGCCAGAGCCGGTCCACCGGACCTCCTGAATGCCGCATAGATCCAGGCGGTACCGGTCCAGCTCCCGACAGAGGAGTGGCAGCCTCTCCTCTGCAGTGAGCGTTCGAACATTCCATGTGGCCACCCGTAGTGGCTTTTCGTTGTTTCTGGAGTAGCCCCGAGGGTAGGTATTCAATCTCCTGGCTCCGCCAATTGGGGTTTGGCCAGGAGACGTCATAGACGCCTGGCCCCCCGGGGCCTCCGGCACAAGCTTAGTTGTTACATATTTCACTTTAATTCGTGGTTTTGTGGTAATTAATTGAAGGTGGAGGGGTTACCAGCCCCTCGCACCCGTCCAGAGCCCCCGTTTAGCCCCTGTGGTGGACACATATGCCATGAGGGGAGGAGCCAATCAAAATTGGAACTCCCCCCACAGCACTGTCCACGACAGAGTTGCCCGTCCGGCACCGCGAGGAGGTAGCCACCCACACACTCAGTCACTCACTCACCTAGCCACCCACACAGTCACTCACCTAGCCACCCACACACTCAGTCACTCACTCACCTAGCCACCCACACAGTCACTCACCTAGCCACCCACACACTCAGTCATTCACTCACCTAGCCACCCACACAGTCACTCACCTAGCCACCCACACACTAAGTCATTCACTCACCTAGCCGCACACACACAGTCACTCATTCACGCACTCACCTAGCCACCCACACACTCACTCACCTAGCCACCCACACAGACACACAGTCACTCACCTACCCACCCACACAGACACTGTCACTCATTCACTCACCTAGCCACCCACAGTCACTCACTCACCTAGCCACCCACACAGTCACTCATTCACTCACCTAGCCACCCACACACTCAGTCACTCACTCACCTAGCCACCCACACACTCAGTCACTCACTCACCTAGCCACCCACACACTCAGTCACTCATTCACTCACTCACCTAGCCACCCACACACACTCATTCACACACTCACCTAGCCACCCACACAGTCACTCATTCACTCACTTAGCCACCCACACACTCATACACTCAGTCACTCACCTAGCCACCCACAGACACAGTCACTCATTCACTCAGTGACTCATCTAGCCACCCACACAGTCACTCACCTAGCCACCAACACTCAGTCACTCACCTAGCCACCCACACACTCACTCATTCACTCACTTAGCCACCCACACAGACACTTAGTCACTCATTCAGTCACTCACCTAGCCACCCACAGTCACTCACCTAGCCACCCACAGTCACTCATTCACGAAGTCACTCACCTAGCCACCCACAGTCACTCATTCACTCACTCACCTAGCCACCCACACACTCAGTCACTCACCTAGCCACCCACACACTCAGTCACTCATTCACTCAGTCACTCACCTAGCCACCCACACACTCATTCACTCACCTAGCCACCCACACACTCAGTCACTCACCTAGCCACCCACACACTCAGTCACTCACCTACCCTATGCCCAACTTCCTTCATGTCTCCACGCTCATGTTCAATCGATTCCAGTTCGATGTCAAACATGCATCTCTCCATACTTTTATTTTCAAACACTGTTCTATTTTCTCTTGGGGTTTATATTTGCAAGCGTATTAACCTGCTAAATACACGCACTGTACAGAATGCCAACCCATGTTTTTCAATGGGATTTTCAATGAGTCGGGGTATATTTTTACCAGCCCCCCCCAAAAGGGTCTCTTTGGCATTTATTTCAGAGCTCTCCGTTATGAAATTAAATGGGCAATATTAGTGCCATGGGCTACAGCAAGAAAGGAGCATCACTCGTGGTGGGAGCAAAAACTTTGGCTATGAGCAAGTTGAGAACCCCCCCAAATTGTAAATTAATTGGAGCCGCTAAAGTTACGGCACCCGAGGACTGCCAAGTGAAATCTGGTTTGGGGCTCATGGACAAAATAGCAATGCACACGGCAGACAAACTCGGCAGGTTAAGGAGACTAATCATAATTATTTTAATTTCAACATTCTTCATTTCCACTGCGACCTTTAAAATCTTTCGGTGCAGTCAATATAGAAATCTAAATTAATCCTCCAAAAAATGACAACTAAAATGTAAACGCGTCAATTGCACTTTCGACCTATACCCACGGTTAACTTTCAACAAGAGTGATGGGACATTCACAAATAGTACACAAAGTGACAATGATGTTGACACCGACGTTCAATACGGCATGAAACATGTTGAGTTGTCTTCTATGAAGGCTGGGCAGTAGAGAAGCACAGTTTGAGGGTGTAGAGGTATGGAACATCTGAGAAAATAAAAACAGGGGAGCCACATGACGTCTTCACTGGAGCACACAAAAACTTAAAACAATGAAGCGATTCTTAGGAGGGTCTTTGTCGATGTCAACAAACTCGTTCAGGGAGCTAAGATAACGTTGAGTTGTGATAAGTGAAAGTGCTTGGCTATGTCAACTTTCAATTCCATTCTGTACATGCAAACGAAATCCAAATCGCCCATAAATAACAACCTGTTAATATATAATACAACAATCTACAACTGCTTTCGCTTCCTGCAATTTCACCCAAGGCTGCTAGGCAGCCAGTGTACACAGATGGTGCTATGGCAGTGGTTCTTAACCTGGGTTCGATCGAACCCCAGGGGTTCGGTGAGTCGATCTCAGGGGTTCGGCAGAGCCCCCGCCACGGAGGTCCGGACACACTTGAATTATTGTGTAAATTTGTGATGACACACACGGCCCGCTTGGCCATCACTGGCTGCAGATAATCATGCTACACTGCTTGGCCAATCAGCGCTGCGGGGAATTTAGTGCGTACTCAGTAGTCAATGTGTGACTGTTGTTGTCGTACGTCGTGTGATTTCTTTAATATTTTATCCATACTATGTCGGGCAAAAGAAGAAAGTGGTCGGACGAATATGTACAACATGGATTCTCATGTATCACGGAACGTGATGGGAGTGAGCGTCCTATCTGCATGATTTGCAACGCCAAGTTGAGCAACTCTAGTCTTGCACCGGCAAAACTAAAGGAACACTTCTTGAAGCTGCATGGAGACGGGGAATACAAGAACACAACACTTGCTGAATTCAGGGTGAAGAGAGCCAGATTCGATGAAAGGGCCACTCTGCCTGCTCTTGGATTTGTACCTGTTAACAAACCGATCCTGACAGCATCGTACGAAGTTGCTTACCTGATCGCAAAGCAGGGCAAGCCACACACCATTGGTGAAACACTTGTGAAACCAGCTGCATTAAAGATGGCGAATCTGATACTCGGAACAGCGGCCGAAGGTAAATTATCCCAAATTCCCCTTTCAAATGACACCGTCAGTGACAGAATAGAAGATATGAGTAAAGACATCTTGGCTCAAGTAGTCGCGGATCTGATTTCAAGCCCGGCAAAATTCAGCCTTCAACTCGACGAAACCACAGACGTTTCTGATCTAAGCCAGCTTGCTGTTTTTGTACGCTATGTGAAAGACGACATGATAAAAGAAGAGTTTTTATTTTGTAAGCCTCTTACAACAACAACGAAGGCAGCCGATGTGAAGAAGCTTGTGGATGACTTCTTCAGAGACAACAATCTTTCATGGGATATGGTTTCTGCAATTTGTACGGACGGAGCTCCAGTCATGCTGGGAAGAAAGTCTGGTTTTGGTGCGCTAGTAAAGGCCGATGCACCACACATCATTGTGACGCATTGTATTCTGCACAGGCATGCGTTGGCAACAAAAACCTTACCTCCAAAAATGGCAGAAGTATTAAAAACTGTGGTGGAATGTGTGAACTATGTGCGAAAAAGTGCTCTGAGGCACCGCATCTTCAGTGAGCTGTGTAAAGAAATGGGCTCTGAATTTGAGGTACTTCTGCTCCATTCTAATATTCGGTGGTTATCCCGGGGACAGGTGCTGAATCGTGTTTTTGCCATGCGTGTGGAATTAGCCCTGTTTTTGCAAGAGCACCAACACTGCCATGCAGATTGCTTCAAAAATCCTGAGTTCATTCTCATTTTAGCGTACATGGCTGATATATTCGCAGCTCTCAATCATCTCAATCAGCAGATGCAGGGTGGTGGAGTCAATATCATGGAAGCGGAAGAACAGCTGAAGGCTTTTCAAAAAAAGCTACCGTTATGGAAACGACGAACAGAGAACAATAACTTCGCAAACTTCCCGCTTCTGGACGACTGTGCAAGTAAGATCGAAGATGTGTCTGGAATCGGAGATATTTCTGTATCCACGGAACTGAAGCAAACAATTGCCACGCACTTAGATGAGCTTGCAAAGTCTCTCGACGGATATTTTCCTACAAGAGAGTCATATCCAGCATGGGTGAGACAGCCGTTCACGTTTGCTGTTGAAACAGCAGATGTCAATGATGAATTCCTCGACTAAATCATTGAAATTCAGCAGAGCCAGGTTCAACAGCAACTCTTCAGAACAACAACGCTCTCAACGTTTTGGGTGTCGACAAATGAACAAGTATCCAGTTATTGCTAAGAAAGCCCTGGATTTTTTTATACCATTTGTTACAACATATCTTTGTGAGCAATCCTTTTCGAGGATGCTGGACATAAAAACGAAGAAAAGGAACAGACTTTGCTGTGAAAATGACATGAGAGTGGCACTTGCCAAGGTGAAGCCACGCATATCTGAACTGATCTCTCAAAGGCAACAGCAGAAGTCACATTGATTTCCAGGTATGTAATTTGTTGTGAGTTTATGCATTGTGTTGGTTTTATTCTTTGAACAAGGTAATGTTCATGCACGGCTCATTTTGTGTACCAGTAAAAAACATATCTATGTCTTGAATTTGAAAAAAATCACATTTTATTTTTCACTAAAGAGGGGTTCGGTGAATGCGCATATGAAACTGGTGGGGTTCGGTACCTCCAACAAGGTTAAGAACCACTGTGCTATGGTAATAACAAGCGCCCCCCCCAAATCTGAACATTAGGTGCTCAACAGAGCGTACGACCAAAGATTTGCCGATAATGCAGCACCGCTTCAATGTCATCGCACCAACACAAATGGCCAACACCCCACAACTTACTTGCGTTCTTCAGGGGGTGATGGTTAATGCACGCCAGAGCCTCCATGGCATCGTTCTTGGTCTCCCACTCCATCAGGCCGGACACGCTCCTATCGGCTGGACACGTGGATGGACCGTCGCTCATGGAGTCATTTGGGTCGTGTAAAACGCAACACCCTTCGCCATTTTGATTTAAAGCTTTCGTGACTGCAGGGATTCATATTCTTGGTTCTTTCGGTAAAGTCACCACCACGTAGAAGGGAAACAATAAAATAATAAAAATATAAAATAAAATTCTCACGACGTTTCGACTGCAACACAAGCAATCATCATCAGGTGTGAAAACCACAGCAAGAAAATTTTAAAAAAGTGGCGGTTATTTTTAACGTTAGCACCACGGAGAGCGATTTGGCAGTTGTTCAGATGGACGAGTCCATCTATGTTCTGAAAAGAGGAGGGGGGAGACGAAAATAATGGATGCGGTCTGAAAGCCACCGTAAGCGTGAACGATCAATTAAGACCCGAAATGGTTTATCAAATCCTTACAATGATTGCTAAGCCAGAATCAATCTTCTCGGTTGAAATTGTCTGTGTTTGTATATATTTATTATTTTTTTGTTTCCCTTCTACGTGACTTTACCTAAAGAACCAAGAATATGAAACCCTTTGCCATGTTTAAAGGGTGGTGCCAGTCGTGGGTGAATTTCTGCAGCAGGAAGGCTTCAGTCCGATGCCTTGGCTACGCTAACACGGTCCAGTCAGCTTGGGCGCGAGTGAATAGCAAGGACTGCTCTCGGGAGAGAATTTCTCACAGGGTTTCTTGAGCATGGCCTCATAGCACACGTTGCAGATCATCTGGTGTCGTGCTGTAAATCAAGCGACGATTGCATGGAGAATACAGTACACGATTTATTCTGTGCCATGACACGTAAGATAAATAATAAACATACTTTGCGGGACTTACTTTTTCCAGAAAACACTTTGAAAGAGCGGGGCCTCGCAATCGACATTTCGTCGCACAGCTGCGGGGACAGAACGGGCGGCGTTCACGTTATAGTTGGTAACAGTTAACGTGCACCGGTAAAGCATTCGGGAGATGTCATTTTAATTGCAGGCACAAATCCCGTTGTCCATTTTTTAATTTACATTCGCCAGCTTTGGAGCAGTCTTTCAAAGTGCTCAGATTATTGTGAACACCAAGCATAGACTCAGGGGGAATGCAACCATTTGCAGAAACAATGTCCAAAGACTGAAATGTAAACCTTTCGAATACGAATATGAATCGTAATGTATTAAACAGGACAAATTAACGCGAGGTGTTGTCTAGTCTGTAACAAAAAAGTCCCTTTGGAACATCGACTGCATTATTTATACATCTTATGTTTTAAGCGCTGAAAGGAAACTACATTACACCATTTTACATTTGTCCCGTCACAGGAAACGTGTCATTGGCCACCACAAACTCCACAACATCAATAGGCTCATCTTAAAAACCCACGATTGTTTCACGTGCAAAATTTGGACTTGAATATTTATAAAAGCTTCACCTGGGAAAACTTTTAAAGAAACCGAACGCGCTCCCCTTCTGCGCTGCTGGCAGCAGGCTGAAGGGGCGGCGGGGGCACGAACCTGCGCGAACATCTCGGCCGTGATGTCCGTGGGCGCGTTGAAGAAGTGCAGCACCGCGGTGGGACGCTGGTTGCGGTTCTTCGCCGCCTTCTCGCTGTCGGCGTAGCGGTGGTTGTGAGAACCTGCGTAGTCCCTGTAGCTGTCGGTGCCGTCCGGCAGCTCGAACGCCTGGCCCGGCACAATCGACCGCTGCCTCGACACGCTGCCGAGACGAGGGCGGAAGGGAGGGAATAGCGCGAAGAAACTGTTTTTAGTTTTTATTTTATCACGTTCCAAATTTCACGTGCTCTTTGGTTCGATTCGGTAAAGTCACGTGGGTAAAAAATAAAATAACAAAAAATCACGACGTTTCGGCCACAACACAAGTGGCCTTCATCAGGTGAAGGGACCGGACTGTCCAGAGGACAGCGTTGGAGTGAAGACAGCAAGCCCAGGTCGCGTCCTTTAAGCTTGTGATCGCGGCATCTTTTGAGGAAGGTCAGCGTCTCGATGAGCTTTGACTTCTTGTCCCGTTGTCTGTTGAAAGCTCTAACAGATAGGTGAAAGCCCTCCCCGTAAAGCTTCAAATCTAGAATCCAAATTTCACGTTCGCTATTTCAATAAAGGCCCTCCCCGTAAAGCTTCAAATCTAGAATCTAAATTTCATGTTCGCCACTTCAATAAAGGCTCTGGACAGCAAGTCACCGGGGTCCTCGTGAGCTGTGACGAGTGTTTCGTTCACGGTATTCATCAGCTCTCTTTTTCACCGTCCTAAAATTTAGTCACTTGCACTAAATATTTACTAAAGTTGTCTTCTCTAAATGGAAAGCAGTATCCAATTACATTAACAGGATATGACGAGTTACATTTACCAATTTAACACGGGAACAAAAAGGCTCACCAGAGGTTGATTTTATTTCCAAAGATCTGAGACATATTGAGGTGAAAAACCGCCCTGTGCACGGCGTACTGATCTCCCATCTCGACCATGGCGGCTCCCGGCTTGCTCTTCAGGAACTTAACCTACAAAAATAACAACCCGTAAGACGGTTCAGCATCGCGCAATCTTGCACGAAAATATCTACAAGTTTCGTTGTAACGCATTGTTGAAATGTGAAGTGTTGGCCGAGGGGCCATTAGAAAACATGCACAAAGAACACTTCGCATTGGGTACATTTTTGTAAAGAAAATGACCAAATGTGTATGTTGTCAATCGGTGAACAAATTTGGTCGTGTGAATCTCCCACTTTATATAACACGATCAGCGCACGACGTGCACCACACGCGTGCGTACGCATTGCACCGCGGTTGAACCTTTGGAAGAAAAAAAACAGGGACTCATTTCAAAGCAGGTGCGCGCAACACCCAGCGAAGGCACCTTCTCCACGTCGCCGAAGAGGCAGAGGATGTTAAACACGCGGTCGCAGTTGAAGCGTTCGGCGTCCAAGTCGTACACAATGAGGACCTTGTTGTCGGCCTGCTGGTTCATCATGGCTTGCACGTGCTGGCCCTGGGTACCACCCTGGGGCCCAACCTGGTTGCCCATGCCTACTCCCATGCCCATTCCTCCCCCACCGCCCATGCCGTCGCGGCCAGATCCGTAGTCGACGCCCGGTGGTGGTGGCTGCTGGTGGCCTGTGACGCAAACACACAAGAGGGGGAAACGCATAGTGAACTAGCTGAAACTCTCTAAACTTCTCTGAAAACAGATTTATGACAACCATCATCTTACACACGTGTGCCCTTTCCTATAAGGTCAGGTAACCCAGGAATCACCACTCTACTCCTTGGAGACACTGGAAAACATTGGTCCAGAAGACTCAGTTGCCTAGGGAATAGACTAAACTAGTTTTTAGTTTAGGTTGAGGGCCACCAAGCTAGAGCTCTTATTCAGCATAGCTTGTTTTAAATACCCAATACATCTGATAGCTATTGGAAATATCGTCTCTTAAAACACAAAGCAACTCATACGTTGCAATTGTTAATCGCAAAAAAAGGTTTTTAGGATGCACCTTAACACTAATTCCAAATAAGAAATGTTCTCAACAGGCAGCAGGTTCTTTCAATCTGACAGCAAGCTGAAGGAAACCGAAATTATAGCATTCGCAACAAGGGGATTACCTCCACAGTCGCCACCACCGCAAGCGTGTGCTTTGGGATGGTCGCCAAGGAGAGACGTTTGCTTCGCTGGCATCATTGCATTGTCCTCTGAAAACAACAAAAAAAACGATCACCAAATTCACCCACGGGAAACATAAGCGCTCATTGCTGCACAAAATAAGGACAATCCAAAAAATGCATTCTGCACCCAGAACATTCACATGACCAACACATTAAGAAATTCCGGGCACACTCCACACGGGGGTGCGCTGCGTCTGTCGATAAAAACAATTGGCGGTATTTTTAAAATGCAGATTTCACATGGCGCAACATAAATAACGAGCACCATACAAAATACAGCGCGTAAAGAAACGCTCATCGCAAGAAGAAGAAAAAACAAAATTTATTGGAGGTGTACAGATGCACGCGACAAATTGTTCCGAGGTGCGGCGTCAGCGAGTGTCCGTGGTTGCCGCCTGCGATGCCCGCTCGTTTCTTACCCAGTCTACGCTTCGACGGGAACACAAAGTTGCCCAGAGTCGGGCGGCGGCTGACGACCCATCGCGAGGAGGATGCAACAGAAAGGCCGGCGCCTTCTTTCCTGCGCCAACAGCAGTCACGCTCGGCACAAATGGACCCCCCCGCGTTGTCCGTGCCACCGCACCTCTCGCTCTCCGGCGACCCTTTTTGGTTTGGGGCTTAAAATTGGGACGCTTGAAGTGGGCGACGGGGCCTTACGAACCTTTAAAATGAAAAAGATCGCCGCTTATAAACCGATGCGAAATGCGTTGTCTGGCATCAGCAATGTCAAAAGCCTCGTTTGCAAACAAAACTTTAGCAAGGCAGTCTAAACGTACGAGCGTGGAGGTAAATTCTCACCAACGGAGCGATTTTAAGCCCCAAACGCATCGGCACGCGTTCCGTTTGGCTTATTTCCAAGTCCCGTTCGCGGTGAATGCGGGCTTTCGTCGCTCCCGGCTTCTTCGCGGCGGTTCTGGTGCTTTGCCGGTCTGTCAGCGCCGTGTCCCCCGGTGCCTGCGGCTGGACGTGGGTTATCCGATGGCCTCTGCCAAGCGGCACGTGGCGGTTGCGGTGCAGCGGACGCGGCGTGCTGCGCTGCAGGCGTGGGGGGCGCGGGTCGGCCGTGCGTGTCACAGCGGCGGCGGCGTGTTGGTTGCTTGGTCCCCGGTGCCTCCCAAGTGCCGACGAGGATGTCGCCAATGTCGCCGTTCGTGTCGTCGCCGTTCACGTCGGTGGCTGTTGGCTGCCGGGCGCTTTATTGCTCGTGTGTTGCTTGCAAATTGCCTCCGTGTGCTTCTGTGTGCGGCAATGCTCGCAGATGCTCCTTGTAGCGTTGATGTTGGGAGTGAGGAAAATACTCTTCGAAGCGTTTACGGAAATTTGGTGATAAAATCAAACCGCACCGTGTCCCTAAAGCTCCCTTGATAAAGTGGCGAGACTTACCTCTTCGGAAACTAATATCTGTGCGTACACACAATGTATTCGGGACAAAGATACCATTTTCCTGTTCAGGTTCAATCGTACCAAATTAAAAGGGTTACTTTATAATAAGTGATATTTTCAATCGTAAATATCGGCTTTTCTGACATCCTCTAAGCTTCTCCGCTTAGTATCCAGACACCACATAATGCAGTCAAGGTTTCTCAACCCTACAAAATATAAAAACGCAACGTGCAATGTCCACCTCAAATATGCCAGTGAAAGTTGGCACCTACTTCTGATCCAACAGACACACACCCTGGTAAATCTAAATATAAAAGTAAAACCTTGGATTGCAAGTAACTTGGTCTGCAAGTGTTTTGCAAGACGAGCTAAAATTGTAAATAAATATTAACTTGATAAACGAGCGAGGTCTTGCAATACGAGCAGTGTACGTGTAGACACACTTTGTACTGCCGTGAGTCACGTGATCACACAACTGATAGACGAGTGCTTTGATGTACGAGCGCTTTGGATTACAAACACGTTCCCGGAACGAATTATGCTCGCAATGCAAGGTTTTACACTGTAGTGTAAAAATGCCCAGCCTTGATACACCCCGAACAACCGAGTACCCGCCTATGGGCCACATGCACTTGACGTTGGGAAAATCTTCAAAGCTGATCAAAATCTAAAACGCCACCAACTTAATGGCAATGTCTATCGCATGTCCAGTACCAGGGCAACAGCTTTAATGGTAACAAAAAAATTAATCCAATGGATTATTGAACACTCCAGCAGCCACATGCCTCCTTGTGAATCCTGTTCTTCACAACATTCACTTAAACTTCCACATTGTTGTGAAGGGTTAACTAGAAAAACAAAGTACACGGGCAGGAGTTTAAAACCAATCTGCCCAGAGTAAACTACGCAAGCTTAGCATGGGCTAAAAAAACACAAAGATTATTTAGTTATATGTTGCGCTAGCTGTTACTACCCGGCCGCCTTTGTCTCCCCACTGGCGATGTTCACACACCACAGCAGTTACTCGTTTGAGGCTGAGTCGACCTAGGGGAGGCCCAGGACCGGTTAAAATAATCGTCACCGGTGGTGGCGGTGAGCGGGAATCGAACTTGGGTCGCCGGGTTCGTAGCGCAGCGTAGCGCTAACCGCTACACTACGGGTCACGTGACAGATTTGACGTCACAGCTCACTTGCCGTGCAAAAAATAAATGCATTATCGAGCTCCCCCCCCCCCAAAAAACAAAAGTGTATTTGTGTAATGTTTGCACGGTGTACAGTCTGGAAAGTACCCACATGGCAAATTTCCAGTTTGTTGCATGTCGGGAAGTACGCTAAACATTTTGAACAGACACACATATTCACAACTTTGCCTTTTATATATGGAGAAGATAGGTATAAACGAAAATAACCTTGACCAGCTCTACACAATTGCAGTGATTGCATGATTGATACAAAAGAGGGGAATGGCGTTTCAAATAACTTCCTGTGACAACGACCAAGTTCTGTAGATTGTAAACAGTACACCAATGTGCTTCAAGATAACCAAGTGTCTGCAGGTGTGACATTTTTCTGCAACCAAAATCTCAAGTGCAGAAGCTGCATTATCCTCTTGAGAACACTCCAAACTTCCCCCTCTACTTGGCCACTGATCTTCAAGTATAACACGGCAAAGCCGGCCACGTACAGAAATAGTCAATGCCTGTTTCATCACGCCGTGCACACCCCCCACCCCTTGCGTTAAAAACGTCACCCCCCCCCCACACACCGAGGGCTCACCACCACCAGCTGTCGAGAGAGCGCGGCTCTGATATGCTCGATATTGGTCTTACCTTGCTTGAGGCCAGGGTTGGTGAAGTCCCAGGTCTCAGAGTCATTTTTAAACACATTCAGACGCATCGCCTGTAAAGAGGACACAGCAGGGGGAAAAGATAAACATTATTCGTGGCCAGCATATAGGGCATAGATGCTGGGAAAAAAATTATATAACTTTAGAACCTTCTTTGGTTCTTTCGGTAAAGTCTCCACGTAGAATGAGGATAAAAAAATAAAATAAAACAATGAAATTCTCACGACGTTTCGGCCACAACACAAGTGGCCTTCTTCAGGTGAAAGGAACAAACCTGTCGTCCCGACCTTGTGTTGTGGCCGAAACGTCGTGATAATTTTATTGTTTTATTTTATTATTTTATTCTCATTCTACGTGGTGACTTTACCGAAAGAACCAAAGAAGATTAATCCTTGCAGTCACGAAAGCTTTAAATCGAAACTTTAGAACCATTTAAAATTTACAAGCATAATTATTAAGCGGTCATTACCCCCGAGACAATTACGGCATGCAACTTGCGGTGAAGCCGAGGTACTTAACGCAACCCTTAACCTCCTGGGAGATGAATGAATAAGAGCTGCCACACGTAGGAAGTCAACGGGAAGCTAAACTTTCGCGCCGTACGTAGCAAAAGCGTGCTTATCGGAGTTGTGGGAAAACAGTGGCCTTCTGCCACCGGTTTTTTGTTTAAGATCAAGTGTTGATTATCCCTCTTCGTTAGAACAAGCTCCCTTCGTGTTTGCAGATAAAATCGCTATCCCTCGGTGACCTATTTAAATTCCAAACTTGTTTAATCGCACATAAGTTTGGCATGCTCTGCCTAACTCGGTATTATTTATTCGCGGTGTTCCTCGTGTACTGTAAAGCGTTAGCCTTGATCGTATACCTCAAAAATGTTGAAGTGCCATAACCCCGTTATGAAAATGATGCATTCGTTATTACTGTTCAGTAATTTTATTTCCTGCTAACAATGTAACATCTCTCCTCAGGTACTCTGCAGGTCTCGCAAAGCAGCCTATGGCTGAATGCTAATCACCCGTCACCAAATAAAATTGAATTAAAAACCAACTCTACCCTTCCCACTGGATGCGAATTTTCCACTAACTGGCTCAGGGCACTGGCTCAGATGAGAACCACGCTCACACGGTAATATCAATTGGGAAAAGTTTGACTTTAGACAACGGCAAGGATGCCCGTCATGCACAATGGGTTGTTGTAGGTTGTGGGGCTGTGTGGTGGGCAGCTGTAAAATCCATTGGGTGCATTGTATTTCTATGCTGCCACAATATATGCTACACTCCTTTACCCCGCACACAAGTCAAATAACCCCCACAACAGGCATCGAGTGCGGAAGCCCTCATCTAGCAATGAATTGCCGTGTGTATTCAGCATTATTTGCTCACCAAAGTGGTCAATTCAGAATATTAAATGAAATCTTTGGTCTGCGGGTGAAAAAACCCAGGTTGTGGTGCACACACTTGTGAATGTACAAAGTATCGGTTGTACTTGCCCTCGCATACTCCACTATAAGAGTACAGCAGCCCGAATAGATGTCCGCTCCATTCAGAGATGAGTTCGCTCTCTCGGCGCTCTCAACCGAAACAAACGTGGCCAAAAATTAAGGAAAACACGACCATTTCATTTTAAAAACAATACATTTAGCATCTCCAAAATAACACGTAAAATTACGTGAATGGCGGACATATCGTTACGGTTATGCATCTCGTTGAAAGGATATTCCACAAAGGCCTGCAGGCCATTCTTCCTGAAGATCACAATGCGTTGCAGAGGCCCAAATGGTTTGCAAATGTTGTAAAGCACATCCTGCAGGACCACATGGAGCACACAAACGCAGCGAGGTGATTTTGCACGCATTACCAAGTAAATTTGAAAAGCTTTTTTTCCAGTGAATTTTTAAGATCGAGCCATACAGGACATCAACGCTTTCCAAAATCAACATTAGGTCTATATATTGTTTTTTATTCAATGCCATTGGTAGACTTCAAAGCACAAACAAAAAACACGACTTCAATTGCCTCAAATGAACCAAAGGATCAATGTAATTTCCTTAGCAAAGCCATTCACTGTAATCCAAAACGGACATAATTTCACTCGTATAAATGAAACACGCGCGTGTGTGCATGGCACACCCGACAAACTATTCACACATTAATGTCCAGCTGCTGTAAGTGTAACAATGCCCACCGTGGTGATGGGGTAGATGGGGTTGAGAATGGTGAAGAGCAGGATGTGGTTGCTGTTGCCGTTGTCCCCCGGGACGCCAGGGCGCCAAAGCTTCTGGCTGGTAGAGAAGTTAAAGTAGGCCGGCTGCCCGCACACGTAGACGGAGCCCTTGGACGAGTAGTCGACGCAGCTGCGGGAGCTCTCCGGGTCTTCAAACTCCACCAGCGCCTGCCGCGTCTTGGGTATCATCACCACGTACAAACGAGTGCCGTTATTCAAAGATGTGGCCGACTTTAAAACGCGTGCCTGTTGTTGTTAATTTTAACCACGAGGTTGGTCTGCTCCAAGTCACCTCATTTGATCTCAAGAAATGTTTCAATGCATGCAACGGAGTGGAGACTGGTTGGATGCAGGTTAGATGCCACGTCCCATTTCAGTTTGGCAGTGTAGTACGTTGGAATTGAATGTACTGTAAGAATATAATTATATTTAAAATACATCTTGAGGGTAATGTAGTCTTCTTCTGTCGATGTATCACCTGACAAACGAAGCCTCTTCAAACGTACATAAACAAGGTACGTGTGTGCACCATTTCAATACGAGATATTAATTTTTAACACGGTTACTAATCACAGTTGAACGTGTGCTGCTTTTGTCAGACGGCACAACAAAAGCAGCAGTGGCACTTTAATTCGGAGGGAATTCGTGACTTGGGGAAATTGAAGAACAAACGGTTTTTGTTTCCATTTAAAGCTTTCGTGACTGCAAGGATTCATCTTCTTTGGTTCTTTCGGTATAGTCGCGTAGAATGAGAATAAAATAATAAATTAATTTAAAAACACAAAATTCTCATGACGTTTCGGCCACAACACAAGTCGCCTTCATCAGGTGAAGGGACGAGACTGTCCCATTTCAGTTTGGCAGTCTCGTCCCTTCACCTGATGAAGGCCACTTGTGTTGTGGCCCGAAACGTCGTGAGAATTTTATCGTGTTATTTTAATTTGTATTAATTTATTATTTTATTCTCATTCTACGCGGTGGTGACTTTACCGAAAGAACCCCAAAGAAGATGAAGTGGTTTTTGGTTGGTCACTTCAGGCTGGCAAGGCCCCGAGTAAGCCACGCACGGCGTCGCCGATCACGCCGTGACGTGGGCAACGCCGCGCCCTCTCGTCCGCCGCATAACGCGGCCACGACTTTTTATTTACGGAAGTGGTTCTTGAGCTTTAACCTGCAGCCTTGCCACCCCCCCTTTGGTTCTCAATATATATTTTTTTAAAACGTACAATATTTATTAATTTAGAGGTTTGATGGAACAAAGTAGCGGTGCGTACGTGCCCGTGCTCAATGTGTTTCGATGGATTTACCTTGTTAAAAAATAATCTGGCACGTCTTGCACCCCCAGAAAGGGCATCTCCCACCCCGTGCTTAAGAACCATCGAGTATTTTCGTGTTATGCAATTTCTTGAGTTATTGAACCGAAAACCGGTAATACTCGAATTTCCAAGGTCTACGTTCACTCCACGTCCGCAAACACCACCACCACAACAATAATAACAATAATAATAACACCAATAACAATAATAATAACTATAATAACAATAATCTTTGTTTTTTTTCGGTAAAGTCACGTATAAATAAGAAATAATAAAATTACATAATAGCGCACGACGTTTCGGTTGCAACACAAGCAGCCATCATCAGGTACAGAAGAGCTAAATTTAAGAGAGAGGGGAAACACATAACCCCAGATGTATATACAGACACCCAAGTAGGGGGGAACTAACACCGACACAATAGGGGACACAGAGAGAGAAGCATACCAAACAGACAAGAGTTTAGCAGAATTTGGAAACCAAATAAAGCAACACAGACGGTCGGTCAAAACACAATTAACGCAAAGCCTGGTTGATTACGTTATTTCAAAGATTGCTAAATTGCAAGTTAAGTATGAAATTTAAGATACAGACGGCACACACACATAGACATTCAAGTAGAGCGGACCAGCACAGGTACAAGCACACAGTGAAGTCGCCTTAAATAGGCAGAGAAGGCAAGGCTGAGAGGCAATGGGACATATTAGCATGAGAAGGCAAGGCTGAGAGACAATGGGACATTTTAGCATGAGGTATGCATAGAGCAAAGTGGAGCACGGCAGCAAACATTCGGAAGCACCAAGACCGACACACAGGCAGAGACAGCACAGAGAAACAAATCCAAGCACAGACACAAAGGCAGATACACAAGCAGAGACAACACACAGACAACACAAGACAACACAAAGACAGACACAAAGATACAGACCTTATACCTCCCCGTAGAGGCGGTTTAAACTTGGTTCAAAGCTTTCGTGACTGCAGGAATTAATCTTTGGTGTTTTCGGTAAACAACAATAATAATAATACAGCTTCCTTCCCCATGCGGGCAACGGTCACCACCGACTGGTCACCTGACTAGGCCAAAGTACCGCACGGCCTCCACGAGGTCCGACTCGAGGGCTGTGTCTGAGAGTCCCCGCACGTGAACCACAGCCGACGGTGGGGGCTTGTGTGGGTCCTCAAACGTGTCCTGTGCACGTCGGCAAGGAAGCAAACTCAACACGACTATTGTGCAAAGCTGTTGTTTCCTCCTATACCGAGAAGACAGTTTTCAGTTTCATTTATTTGGTATAGCCCTGTGAGCCATTTGGCTCTTGAATCGGGTGCAACCGCAACAAACAAAAACATGAACAGGAAAAACATCTTAAAGTGACTTTGTGTGACTGTGCAAACAAAAAATCCAGGAAAAAACAGCAAAATAATCCTTGAAATAGCACCGTACACCAACGCTGTGTGCAAAAATCCCAGTGGGATGCAAGTCAAACAACAACAACCACAAGACAACTAAGATTAAAGCCATCAGTCTAACTCCGTACTACAACAAAACAATCATGGCCAAACCATAAAACTTTTTCAAAATCACCAAAATAAAGCCACGGCTAACATCGCCGGCAAGTGATATCGGAGCAGATGCAGACACTTGCATTAAAGGGCTTTTTAAATCTGCATCCGTTTGGCAAAAAATGGCCATAGCTCAGTGCCATCATTTCAGTAATCGCTAAGAACGTTCGCGAGTTTAACTTTCAATCTAAACGGCCCTCGAGTTACAAACTCTGGAACTCGCATCCCCCACCGCCAGGTGCGCTTTTGTAGACGCTGTAAAGTTTTATTCCGCAAAGTTTTTAATCACATTGGGGAGGGTCGAAGAGCTTCCCCACGACGCTATCGCGTGGGACATTTAACATATCGGTATTTTAACTTAATTAGTATTTTAACTTTTGATTTAAAGCTTTCGTGACTGCAGGGATTAATATTCTTGGTTCTTCCGGTAAAGTCACCACGTAGAAGGGAAACAATAAAATAATAAAAATATAAAACAATACAATTCTCACGACGTTTTGACTGCAACACAAGAAGCAATCATCATCAGGTGTGAAAACCACAGCAAGAAAATTTGAACAAAAGTGGCATTTTTTTTAACGTCAGCACCACGGAGAGCGATTTGAGAGTTTGTTCAGATGGACCAGTCCATCTATGTTCTGAAAAGAGGAGGGGGGAGACGAAAATAATGGATGCGGTCTGAAAGCCACCGTAAGCGTGAACAATTAAGACCCGAAATGGTTTATCAAATCCTTCCAATGATTGTTAAGCCAGAATCTATCTTCTCGGTTGAAATTGTCTCTGTGCTTGTATATGTGGATAGCCTCATGAACGAATTTCTCCTGGTAGGCAATGTTTTTATTCGTGGTCCGCCAGGAAGTGTCTGTGTTGTTGGCCTGACTAGATGTGCTTCACATAATGTTGTTTCAGGTTTGTTGAATTCTCGTCTCTCATCTTTTGCTGTATTTACCTCCGTGATTTGTTCTTGACACCTGATGAAGATCGCTTGCGTTGTGATCGAAACGTCGTGATTGTTTTTTGTTTTAATATAATTTTATTGTATTTCTACATACGTGACTTTACCGAAAAAAACAATGAGTAATGTTTTTATTGTTTCATATTTTTTTATTATTTTAGTTCAGTGCAAAGAGAATACCCACCCTTAGAAGAGAAAACGCCGTATAAAAAAATTACACTGGAAATAGCCCAAAGTGTTAACGAACACGAAATCCACGTTTACCAAAACGCGTTTTACTGAACGTAAGCAGAGCCTAGCGATGCTGTGGTCCGCGTGGTCCATCCCCAACACCAACAACGAGAAGCTCTTCGCAACGGCACTGGAATCTGCGAGTTACAAAGCTGAACAATCACGTTAAATAATATAAACACGGCTGGTGGTGGTGGTGGCACGTCGCCTGAGTGAAGCCTCTGGCCCAGGCCTCACAACGAGGCTCTGGGCGAGGAGGAGTAAAATAAACATCTTCTCGTTATAAAAACACCTCGTCAAGTCGCTCGTCACTGACGCTCACCATCGCGCCCGCCTGGACGCGGTCGTTGCCTTCGCCATTGACTCCCAGGCGCTTGGCCGCGTGCCGGGCGGCGGAGGCGGCGGCGGTGGTCAACATCGTGATGGCGTGGAGCGCCGGAGGGAATCGATTCGCGATCCTGTCGCTCGAAAACGACGCCCGCGCGGATCGCCGAGCGTCAGCGGCAGCAGCGGGCGGCGGCGGCGGGGCGATTCCAACGCGTGACATCGATTCTCGGATCGATGTGGCCTCTGGCGATGTTCGCGCGGCTTGGTGTGACCCCACAGCCACTCGTCACGTGACGCCTCTCTCGGCCGACTGGGGCCGGCGACGGAGATCTGAAGCAGTCGTGGGCCTCCCCCTAGGTCGGACTCGGACTACATAATTAAATTTGATTAAATTTTTATAATATTAAATAAATAATAATAAATGATAAATAAAAATAATCAAATTTGATTATTGTAAAAGCATTATAAATAAATAAAAAAATCCAACAATCACATTTTATTACTTTTAAATAAGAATAAATAAAAACCACATTTTATTATTTTTAAAATAAGATTAAATAAATAAAAAACATACATTAAAATAATAAAATGTGATTGTTTTAAATAATAAAGAAATATACATTATAAGTTAAAATAATCAAATTGGATTATTTTTAAATAATAATGATTAAATAATAAAATAATTGACCTATTTCGATCACTTTTACATAATAAATAAAGGCAGAAATATTTAATTAATAATTTAGCCTTTCTTTATAACCACAAATAATCACATTTGATTATTTTAAATAATAAGTAAATAAAATTTCGTTTAAAATGTAACTAATCAAATTTGATTATATTTAAATAAGAATAAATAAATAAAAATAATGAAATCTGATTATTATATGAATTAAAAAAAGAGGGATGACATTGTCATCCTCTCAGCCGACAAGGTCAATGCCACTGTCATCATGGATAAAATAGAATATAACAACAAAATTAAAGAATTACTCAATGATGGTAGCTATACAAAAATAAAAAGAGATCCCACCAACAGCCTCGTCATACAAACCAAAATCATTTCTGATTCAACCACATTAATTGATCAAACCAAACAGTTCTCGTTGAAACCTTCTGCTGCCAGGCCACCAAGATTATACGGCTTACCAAAAATACATGAAGTAGCACCCTTCGTCCCATCGTCTCTACTACAGTGAGGGAAAAAAGTATTTGATCCCCCGCTGATTTTGTACGTTTGCCCACTGACTCAACACTGCCCATAGACTCAACACTGCACCATAGACTCAACACTGCACCACCATAGACTCAACACTGTACCATAGACTCAGCACTGCACCATAGACTCAACACCGCACCATAGACTCAACACTGCCCATAGACTCAACACTGCACCATAGACTCAACACTGCACCATAGACTCAACACTGCACCATAGACTCAACACTGCACCATAGATTCAACACTGCCCATAGACTCAACACTGCCCATAGACTCAACACTGCCCATATACTCAACACTGCACCATAGACTCAACACTGCACCATAGACTCAGCACTGCACCATAGACTCAGCACTGCACCATAGACTCAACACTACACCATAGACTCAGCACTGCACCATAGACTCAGCACTGCACCATAGACTCAACACTGCACAATAGACTCAGCACTGTACCATAGACTCAGCACTGCACCATAGACTCAGCACTGCACCATAGACTCAACACTGCACCATAGACTCAGCACTGCACCATAGACTCAGCACTATACCATAGACTCAACACTGCACCATAGACTCAACACTGCACCATAGACTCAACACTGCCCATAGACTCAACACTGCACCATAGACTCAGCACTGCACCATAGACTCAACACTGCACCATAGACTCAACACCGCACCATAGACTCAACACTGCCCACTGACTCAACACTGCACCATAGACTCAGCACTACACCATAGACTCAACACTGCCCATAGGGGGATCCCTGCCTAGGGGTGTGAGGGGTCAAGGGGATCCCTGCCTAGGGGGTGTGAGGGGTCAAGGGGATCCCTGCCTAGGGGGTGTGAGGGGTCAAGGGGATCCCTGCCTAGGGGGTGTGAGGGGTCAAGGGGATCCCTGCCTAGGGGGTGTGAGGGGTTTTACTGGCACGAAGTTTTCGCCGAGGCTTCGCGGTCCGCCCCTCTAGGCCGCTGTAACTTTATTGACACCACGCGGTTCCTGTAACTTTATTGACACCACGTGGTGTCTGTAACTTTATTGACACCACGTGTGTCACTGTGTGTCGCTGTGTCACTGTGTACACTGTGTGTGTGTACACTGTGTCACTGTGTGTGTGTACACTGTGTGTGTACACTGTGTGTGTGTACACTGTGTGTGTGTACTGTGTGTCACTGTGTGTCACTGTGTGTACACTGTGTGATGTACTGTGTGTCACTGTGTGTGTGTCGCTGTGTGTCACTGTGTGTGGGGAGCGATAGTGTAGCGGTTAGCGCGCTGCGCTATGAACCTGGCGACCCGGGTTCGATTCCCGCTCACGGCCAACACCAGTGACGATTATCTGAACCGGTCCCGGGCTTCCCCTAGGTCGACTCAGCCTAAAATGAGTACCTGGTGCGGTGTGTAAACATTGCCACTAGGGAGACAAAGGCGGTCGGGCGTGGTGCTGGCCACCCACCCCCTCGTGTACCGTTCAGGCCTTCATAGGTGCTCGCTAACAGCACTTGCCCCTACAGTCTAAGGCTATATGGGGGATCTTCAGCAGTTTCTATTGCTGTGGTTGTCCCACCTGATGACGATTGCTTGTGTTGTGATCTAAACGCCGTGATCTGTTATGTTTCTACCCACGTGGTGACTTTACCGAAATAACTCAAGAGTGTGGATTCCTGCAGTCACGACAGCTTCGAATCAAGATTACCTACAAAGAACACAACTGAGATGACGAAAAAAGTATTTGATCCCCCGCTGATTTTGTACGTTTGCCCACTGACTCAACACTGCCCATAGACTCAACACTGCACCATAGACTCAACACTGCACCACCATAGACTCAACACTGTACCACAGACTCAGCACTGCACCATAGACTCAACACCGCACCATAGACTCAACACTGCCCATAGACTCAACACTGCACCATAGACTCAACACTGCACCATAGACTCAACACTGCACCATAGACTCAACACTGCACCATAGATTCAACACTGCCCATAGACTCAACACTGCCCATAGACTCAACACTGCCCATATACTCAACACTGCACCATAGAATCAACACTGCACCATAGACTCAGCACTGCACCATAGACTCAGCACTGCACCATAGACTCAACACTACACCATAGACTCAGCACTGCACCATAGACTCAGCACTGCACCATAGACTCAACACTGCACAATAGACTCAGCACTGTACCATAGACTCAGCACTGCACCATAGACTCAGCACTGCACCATAGACTCAACACTGCACCATAGACTCAGCACTGCACCATAGACTCAGCACTATACCATAGACTCAACACTGCACCATAGACTCAACACTGCACCATAGACTCAACACTGCCCATAGACTCAACACTGCACCATAGACTCAACACCGCACCATAGACTTAACACTGCCCACTGACTCAACACTGCACCATAGACTCAACACTGCCCATAGACTCAGCACTGCACCATAGACTCAGCACTGCACCATAGACTCAACACTGCACCATAGACTCAACACCGCACCATAGACTCAACACTGCCCACTGACTCAACACTGCACCATAGACTCAGCACTACACCATAGACTCAACACTGCCCATAGGGGGATCCCTGCCTAGGGGTGTGAGGGGTCAAGGGGATCCCTGCCTAGGGGGTGTGAGGGGTCAAGGGGATCCCTGCCTAGGGGGTGTAAGGGGTCAAGGGGATCCCTGCCTAGGGGGTGTGAGGGGTCAAGGGGATCCCTGCCTAGGGGGTGTGAGGGGTTTTACTGGCACGAAGTTTTCGCCGAGGCTTCGCGGTCCGCCCCTCTAGGCCGCTGTAACTTTATTGACACCACGCGGTTCCTGTAACTTTATTGACACCACGTGGTGTCTGTAACTTTATTGACACCACGTGTGTCACTGTGTGTCGCTGTGTCATTGTGTACACTGTGTGTGTGTACACTGTGTCACTGTGTGTGTGTACACTGTGTGTGTACACTGTGTGTGTACACTGTGTGTGTGTACTGTGTGTCACTGTGTGTCACTGTGTGTACACTGTGTGATGTACTGTGTGTCACTGTGTGTGTGTCGCTGTGTGTCACTGTGTGTGGGGAGCGATAGTGTAGCGGTTAGCGCGCTGCGCTATGAACCTGGCGACCCGGGTTCGATTCCCGCTCACGGCCAACACCAGTGACGATTATCTGAACCGGTCCCGGGCTTCCCCTAGGTCGACTCAGCCTAAAATGAGTACCTGGTGCGGTGTGTAAACATTGCCACTAGGGAGACAAAGGCGGTCGGGCGTGGTGCTGGCCACCCACCCCCTCGTGTACCGTTCAGGCCTTCATAGGTGCTCGCTAACAGCACTTGCCCCTACAGTCTAAGGCTATATGGGGGATCTTCAGCAGTTTCTATTGCTGTGGTTGTCCCACCTGATGACGATTGCTTGTGTTGTGATCTAAACGCCGTGATCTGTTATGTTTCTACCCACGTGGTGACTTTACCGAAATAACTCAAGAGTGTGGATTCCTGCAGTCACGACAGCTTCGAATCAAGATTACCTACAAAGAACACAACTGAGATGATGAAAAAAGTATTTGATCCCCCGCTGATTTTGTACGTTTGCCCACTGACTCAACACTGCCCATAGACTCAACACTGCACCATAGACTCAACACTGCACCACCATAGACTCAACACTGTACCATAGACTCAGCACTGCACCATAGACTCAACACCGCACCATAGACTCAACACTGCCCATAGACTCAACACTGCACCATAGACTCAACACTGCACCATAGACTCAACACTGCACCATAGACTCAACACTGCACCATAGATTCAACACTGCCCATAGACTCAACACTGCCCATAGACTCAACACTGCCCATATACTCAACACTGCACCATAGACTCAACACTGCACCATAGACTCAGCACTGCACCATAGACTCAGCACTGCACCATAGACTCAACACTACACCATAGACTCAGCACTGCACCATAGACTCAGCACTGCACCATAGACTCAACACTGCACAATAGACTCAGCACTGTACCATAGACTCAGCACTGCACCATAGACTCAGCACTGCACCATAGACTCAACACTGCACCATAGACTCAGCACTGCACCATAGACTCAGCACTGTACCATAGACTCAACACTGCACCATAGACTCAACACTGCACCATAGACTCAACACTGCCCATAGACTCAACACTGCACCATAGACTCAACACCACACCATAGACTTAACACTGCCCACTGACTCAACACTGCACCATAGACTCAACACTGCCCATAGACTCAGCACTGCACCATAGACTCAGCACTGCACCATAGACTCAACACTGCACCATAGACTCAACACCGCACCATAGACTCAACACTGCCCACTGACTCAACACTGCACCATAGACTCAGCACTACACCATAGACTCAACACTGCCCATAGGGGGATCCCTGCCTAGGGGTGTGAGGGGTCAAGGGGATCCCTGCCTAGGGGGTGTGAGGGGTCAAGGGGATCCCTGCCTAGGGGGTGTGAGGGGTCAAGGGGATCCCTGCCTAGGGGGTGTGAGGGGTTTTACTGGCACGAAGTTTTCGCCGAGGCTTCGCGGTCCGCCCCTCTAGGCCGCTGTAATTTTATTGACACCACGCGGTTCCTGTAACTTTATTGACACCACGTGGTGTCTGTAACTTTATTGACACCACGTGTCACTGTGTGTCGCTGTGTCACTGTGTACACTGTGTGTGTGTACACTGTGTCACTGTGTGTGTACACTGTGTGTGTGTACACTGTGTGTGTGTACTGTGTGTCACTGTGTGTCACTGTGTGTCCACTGTGTGATGTACTGTGTGTCACTGTGTGTGTGTCGCTGTGTGTCACTGTGTGTGGGGAGCGATAGTGTAGCGGTTAGCGCGCTGCGCTATGAACCTGGCGACCCGGGTTCGATTCCCGCTCACGGCCAACACCAGTGACGATTATCTGAACCGGTCCCGGGCTTCCCCTAGGTCGACTCAGCCTAAAATGAGTACCTGGTGCGGTGTGTAAACATTGCCACTAGGGAGACAAAGGCGGTCGGGCGTGGTGCTGGCCACCCACCCCCTCGTGTACCGTTCAGGCCTTCATAGGTGCTCGCTAACAGCACTTGCCCCTACAGTCTAAGGCTATATGGGGGATCTTTGTATCTTTGTTTTTGTCACTGTGTGTGTCGCTGTGTCACTGTTTGTGTACACTGTGTGTGTACACTGTGTGTGTACACTGTGTGTGTGTACACTGTGTATACACTGTGTGTGTACACTGTGTTTGTGTACACTGTGTGTGTACACTGTGTATGTGTACACTATGTGTGTATACACTGTGTGTGTGTACACTGTGTGTGTACACTGTGTATACACTGTGTGTGTACACTGTGTGTGTGTACTGTGTGTACACTGTATGTGTGTATACACTGTGTGTGTGTACACTGTTTGTGTCCGCATTGAACCGAACCCCCGGCAAGGCCATCCACTTAACGTTGAGAGAAAATTCACACGAAATGTCCTTTTCAACGAAGTCTTCCAGATGTAAATTGTTACAAGCTTTTAATGAAGAAATAAAATCATCTAATTCAAAACACAACACAATTCAAAGATGCTTCATTTTAAAACTTCAAAACGGAGCATGGGGTACTTGCGTGAATGCGTCCTTCGTGTGCAAATGTTGTGACTTTCCTGGCCTGAAGGCCGTCAATGTGTTGGACCCTTATTGGTGCACAGCGTCTCAACAACAGCAGTGGGGTTTGCTTCAACCGATAGGTACGAACATCCAGACGTCAATCAGCAAGGAGCATTTATAGTCCTAGCTAGACAAAATCTACGTCAACACGTAAGACAAAACTACAATTCGTGTTGTAGAGAATGTACCTCCTCCTATACGTGTAACTTTTAAGTGGTATGCCTTGTAACTGATAAATGATCCGAGCGTGCTCCCTATTTCAAAGACAATGAGTTGCTCCAGAGGCAGACGCTTTGTGAAACACAAAAGTACCCTTTGACCTGTATCACAAGAACAACGGGTCTCACCCGAGTTATCTGTACAGGTTACTTCCAAAACACACACACACACTTTGTCCTAACATCACTTATTCAATGTTTGACCCTCAGATAAAATGTTACATTTACGCGCACAATCAGACAAGTATTAATTCTAAATTATTGACGGGCATATTAACAACATTGAATTACTGCAGCGAAATTGACTGCATCACGTTAAATCGTATTAACAAGAAGTTATTTTACAAATACGCACCGTCTACTTAACAGTGTATGTACAACGTACTATTGTTGCGTCATTCAAAACGAGTAGGCCGTTGCATGCTGGCGTCTGGGTCAAAATGTATCAAATTCTAAACATTACGCTACAAATAATAGATCACGGCGTTTCGATGGCAACACAAGCAATCGTCATCAGGTGGGACAAGCACAGCAGCAAGAAGAAGAAACTGCTGGAGTAGGCGCCTACTACTTCAGCAGTTTCTATTGCTGTGGTTGTCCCACCTGATGACGATTGCTTGTGTTGTGATCTAAACGCCGTGATCTGTTATGTTTCTACCAACGTGGTGACTTTACCGAAATAACTCAAGAGTGTGGATTCCTGCAGTCACGACAGCTTCGAATCAAGATTACCTACAAACAACACAACTGAGATGACGCATCAATCATCGCCCCCTACTGACAGGCTCTTGTCCACATGCAGGCCGGTGCAGGGCCACCACCTTGTACCACACAGGGGCAGCTGCTACTTGGGGATGCTCTTCGAGTGTTTCAGACGAGGTACGACACGAAACTTTGAGTTGCTGAGGCGATAAAGCAAGCACCGTGTAAATGCAATTGTTATAACATAGTGAATGCTTGGGAGCTTATTGTCTCTCGCTCCTGGTTACAGATCTACCCAACCCATGGGCCCACAAAGTGTTCAACTTCACGTTCTTGTCATTAAAGCCTGTGACAAAGGTGCATCTATTGTAGCGACATCGTCTCTGGCTTACACATCTACCGGGTCTCCACTTGACTTTGGATTGTCAAGGAGGAAGTCCACCCACACCTCCACTTCCACAAACTGCTGGGAGTTGCCTCGCTCTGCCTCAGTCAGAATTCTCCTCCTGCTTTACGTTGCCTCCATCGATGTGAAAGTCCCATTTTGGAGTTGAATCTTCATCTTCACATTTCACCTTCACTTCTTCGCTCTTCACCATCACTTCTTCACATTTCACCTTCACCTCTTCATATTTCACCTCGATACCTTTAAAAGTGTCCAAGCTGGGATTTTTTTCCAGTTCATGTTTCATGAGGGATGGGCTCATTGCGGCACTTTGACTTTCACAAGCTGATTTCAGACTCCACTCCTTGTGGATCTTCTGATGCTTCTGTGTTCTCTGGTGTACTTGAAGATTTGATGAATGTGCAAATGCCTTCCCACACACACTGCACTTAAAGGGTTTCTCTCCCGTGTGTACTCTGGTGTTTTTTAAGAGCAGATGACTGTGAAAATGCCTTCCCACACACACTGCACTTGAAGGCTTTCTCTCCCGTGTGTGTTCTCCGGTGTGATTTAAGACCAGATGACTGTGAAAATGCCTTCCCACACACACTGCATTTGAAGGGTTTCTCTCCCGTGTGTGTTTTCTGGTGTTTTTTAAGAGCAGATGACCGTGAAAATGCCTTCCCACACACACTGCACTTGAAGGGTTTCTCTCCCGTGTGTGTTCTGTGGTGTTTTATAAGAGTAGATGAATCTGAAAATGTCTTCCCACACACAGTGCACCTGAAGGGTTTCTCTCCCGTGTGTGTTCTCTGGTGTGTTTTAAGAGCAGATGAATCAGAAAATGTCTTCCCACACACACTGCACAAGAAGGATTTCTCTCCTGTATGTGTTCTCTGGTGTGTTTTAAGAGCAGATGACCGTGAAAATGCCTTCCCACACACACTGCAAATGAAGGGTTTCTCTCCTGTGTGTGTTCTCTGGTGTGTTTTAAGAGCAAATGAATCTGAAAATGTCTTCCCACACACAGTGCACCTGAAGGGTTTCTCTCCCGTGTGTGTTCTCTGGTGTGTTTTAAGAGCAGATGAATCAGAAAATGTCTTCCCACACACACTGCACAAGAAGGGTTTCTCTCCTGTATGTGTTCTCTGGTGTGTTTTAAGAGCAGATGACCGTGAAAATGCCTTCACACACACACTGCACTTGAAGGGTTTCTCTCCCGTGTGTGTTCTGTGGTGTTTTATAAGAGTAGATGAATCTGAAAATGTCTTCCCACACACAGTGCACCTGAAGGGTTTCTCTCCCGTGTGTGTTCTCTGGTGTGTTTTAAGAGCAGATGAATCAGAAAATGTCTTCCCACACACACTGCACAAGAAGGGTTTCTCTCCTGTATGTGTTCTCTGGTGTGTTTTAAGAGCAGATGACCGTGAAAATGCCTTCACACACACACTGCACTTGAAGGGTTTCTCTCCCGTGTGTGTTCTCTGGTGTTTTTTAAGAGTAGATAAATCTGAAAATTTCTTCCCACATACAGTGCACTTGAAGGGTTTCTCTCCCGTGTGTGTTCTCTGGTGTGCTTTAAGAGCAGATGACCATGAAAATGCCATCCCACACACACTGCACTTGAAGGGTTTCTCTCCCGTGTGTGTTCTCTGGTGTTTTTTAATATTAGATGATTCTGGAAATGCCTTCCCACACACACTGCAAATGAAGGGTTTCTCTCCTGTGTGTGTTCTCTGGTGTGTTTTAAGAGCAAATGAATCTGAAAACGTCTTCACACACATACTGCACTTGAAGGGTTTCTCTCCCGTGTGTGTTCTCTGGTGTATTTTAAGAGTCGATGAATCTGAAAATGCCTTCCCACACACAGTGCACTTGAAGGGTTTCTCTCCTGTGTGTGTTCTCTGGTGTATTTTAAGAGCAGATGACCGTGAAAATGCCTTCCCACACACACTGCACTTGAAGGGTTTCTCTCCTGTGTGAGTTCTCTGGTGGGTCTCAAGAACTGATGGCCATGCAAATGCCTTGTCACACACAGTGCACTTAAAGGGTTTCTCTCCCGTGTGTGTTCTCTGGTGTGATATAAGACCATATGACTGTGAAAATGCCTTCCCACACACACTGCACTTGAAGGGTTTCTCTCCCGTGTGTGTTTTCTGATGTTTTTTAAGAGCAGATGACCGTGAAAATGCCTTCCCACACACACTGCACTTGAAGGGTTTCTCTCCCGTGTGTGTTCTCTGGTGTGTTTTAAGAGTAGATGAATCTGAAAATGTCTTCCCACACACACTGCACCTGAAGGGTTTCTCTCCCGTGTGTGTTCTCTGGTGTGTTTTAAGAGCAGATGAATCAGAAAATGTCTTCCCACACACACTGCACAAGAAGGATTTCTCTCCCGTGTGTGTTCTCTGGTGTGTTTTAAGAGCAGATGACCGTGAAAATGCCTTCGCACACACAGTGCACTTGAAGGGTTTCTCTCCTGTGTGTGTTCTCTGGTGTATTTTAAGAGCAGATGACCGTGAAAATGCCTTCACACACACACTGCACTTGAAGGGTTTCTCTCCCGTGTGTGTTCTCTGGTGTTTTTTAAGAGTCGATGAATCTGAAAATGTCTTCCCACACACAGTGCACTTGAAGGGTTTCTCTCCTGTGCGAGTTCTCTGGTGCTGTGTCAAATTTCCAGTCCGATCCGTGCTGTATGCACGCTGGTCGCATTGTTGACTTGTCGTACCGAGCTGCTGTGCTGAGGGCCTTTGCTCCATCAGACCAGCGTCAGCTGCAGCCAGAAAATAAGAATATCCACACCATCTACACGTCAGTATCGAGCCATGGAGGAATGAATATAAACAGTCACACGTGAGTTACACGTCTATATTCATTCATGTATTCACGACTAGCTGTACTACCTGGCTTCGCCCGGGACTTGGATCCACCACGTCCGGCCGCCTTTGTCTCCCCAGTGGCGATGTTCACACCACAGCAGTTCCTCGTTTGAGGCTGACTCGACCTAGGGGAGGCCCAGAAGCGGTTCAAATAATCGTCGCCGGTGGTGGCCGTGAGCGGGAATCGAACTCGGGTCGCCGGGTTCGTAGCGCGGTGTAGCGCTAACCGATACACTACAATACTTTACGCTTCCACACACACACAGATACACACACAGACACACACACAGACACACACAGACACACACACAGATACACACACAGACAACGCTAACCGCTACACTACAATGAGTGACGCTTCCACATGCGCGGGTCACGTGACAGATTTGACGTCACAGCTCACTTGCTGTGCAAAAAATCTATACATTATTGAGCTCCCCCCCCCTAAAAAAACCAAAAGTGTATTTGTATAATGTTTGCACGGTGTACAGTCTGGAAAGTACCCACATGGCAAATTTCCAGTTTGTTGCATGTCGGGAAGTACGCTAAACATTTTGAACAGACAACACACAATCACAACTTTGCCTTTTATATATATTTGGAGATGCAGTGAAAAACCTTCCCAAATTCATCACGCGGTTTCAGTTTTTTGATTTTCAGTTTGATTTCTTTTGGTTATAGTCCCGTGAGGCATTCGGCTCTTGAATCGGGTGCAACCACAACAAGCAAAAAAACAAAACCACGACCGAGAAAATCATCTTACAGTGAGTATGTGTGACTGTGCAAACAGCACTGTCATGGCACGCAATGAGAGGGCAAATGTCATAAATATTCCTGTAAGCCCTCGCATCTTCAACATTAATGTTGCCATAGAAACGTTGTGGGGTGTTTTGCTTCATTTAAAAAAATATAATTTATTATGTTATTTTAATTTTATTTTCTATCTACGTGACTTTACCGAAAGAACCAAGAATATTAATTCCTGCAGTCACCAAAGTTTTAAGTCAAAACATTCACACACGTTGACAAAGCCTCACCTTGTGTTGTTGTGGGCAGGTCGCTTCTGATAACAAGAGCGGTATAGGAGCTCAAGCGGGCTTGGCCTGGTAACAAAAGAAAATAAAAACTGCGTGAATATTTACAATAAAACAAAGTTACAAAGTGGCGAGCCGGGTGAAGACAAATTAAACTTAAGCGAGATAATTAAAGTGAACGCAATCAGGCGAGGGCAGGAGGCAAGGCCCCGCGTGGCTAGGCCCCGCGTTGTAAAGTTCCAACCTGGACATCGATTCCCATGCTCGCTGCTACTCAACTGACATCCCTACGAGAGAGAGGCTCTACCTTGGTAAACAACAACAACAACCACCACCACAACGACCACCACAACGATGAGAATTTCTCCACCTCGGATTTCAGTGCAAGCACGTACACGGCAGCTTCCTGTTGCCTCGCGACAGCAGGAAGTAGTATGACGTCACTTCCCTCCCACAAGCGGCTCTGTAAATGAAAAAATTATGTTAATGAGGCCTGCCCATATGTCGAGGGATGGGGGCGTGGGCGCTGGACCCGTCACAATAAACTCGCGACGGCTTTAACGGACACATTATGTTAATGAGCTACAAGTCACTGGGCGTAGCTTTGCCCAAATAAGGATTGCCACTGTGGCGATATCGGCAGTGACCCAAGCGGAGGGGACGTCACGCTCAAGAGCGCGGTGGACAGGGGAGGGCTGAATACCTTGGTGACATGACGTCACTAGCGAGGCACACCTCACCCTGGCGTTTCACGCCGAGGAGGTAATTAAGAGTGGTGACGTCACAGAGTTGGAGTTTAAGTTGATTTAGATTCATTTTCCATTGCTCCCTCCCTTGGGTGTGTGAGCTCAGCAACAACAACGTGGACATTATTGTGCATACACTGTGTGTGTACACTGTGTGTGCGTGTACACTGTGTATGTGTACACTGTGTGTGTACACTGTGTGTGTGTGTACACTGTGTATACACTGTATGTAAACTGTGTGTACACTGTGTGTACAGTGTGTACAGTGTGTGCACTGTGTGTGTACACTGTGTGTGTGTACACTGTGTGTGTACAGTGTGTGTAAACTGTGTGTGTACACTGTGTGTGTACACTGTGTGTGTACAGTGTGTGTAAACTGTGTGTATGTACACTGTGTGTGTACACTGTGTGTACACTGTGTGTGTACATTGTGTGTGTGTGTACACTGTGTATACACTGTATGTAAACTGTGTGTACACTGTGTGTGTACAGTGTGTACAGTGTGTGCACTGTGTGTGTACACTGTGTGTGTGTACACTGTGTGTGTACAGTGTGTGTAAACTGTGTGTGTACACTGTGTGTGTACAGTGTGTGTAAACTGTGTGTATGTACACTGTGTGTGCACACTGTGTGTGTGCACACACACTGTATGTACACTGTGCATATACACTGTGTGTACACTGTGTACAATGTGTGTGTACACTGTGTATACAGTGTGTACACTGTGTGTGTACACTCTGTGTGTGTGTACACTGTGTATACAGTGCGTGTACACTGTGTGTGTACACTGTTTGTGTACAGTGTGTGTACATTGCGTGTACACTGTTTATAAACTGTGTGTGTACACTGTGTGTGTGTACACTGTGTGTGTGTGTACATTGTGTGTACACTGTGTATGAACTGTGTGTGTACACTGTGTGTAGGCTGTGTGCACACTGTGTGTGTGTACACTGTGTGGGTGTACACTGTGTGTGTACACTGTGTGTATACTGTGTATAAACTGTGTGTGTACACTGTGTGGATACTGTGTGTGTGTACACTGTGTGTGTACACTGTGTATAAACTGTGTGTGTACACTGTGTGTGTACACTGTGTACACTGTGTGTGTGTACAGTGTGTGTGTACACTTTGTATCCGCATTGAACCGAACCCCCGGCAAGACCATCTACTTAATGACGAGAGAAAATTCACACGAAATCTCCTTTTCAATGGAGTCATCCAGATGTAAAGTGAAACAAGCTTTTAATGAAGAAATAAAATCATCTAATTCAAAACACAACACAATTCAAAGATGTTTCATTTTAAAACTTCAAAACGGAGCATGGGGTACTTGCGTGAATGCGTCCTTCGTGTGCCGTAAATGTTGTGACTTTCCTGGCCTGAAGGCCGTCAACGTGTTGGACCATTATTGGTGCACAGCGTCTCAACAACAGCAGTGGGGTTTGCTTCAAACGATAGGTACGAACATCCAGACGTGAATCAGCAAGGAGCGTTTCTAGTCCCAGTTAGACAAACTCTACGTCAACACGTAAGACAAAACTACAATTCGTGTTGTAGAGAATGTACCTCCTCCTATACGTGTAACTTTCAAGTGGTATGCCTTGTAACTGATGAATGATCCGAGCGTGCTCCCTATTTCAAAGACAATGAGTTGCTCCAGAGGCAGACGCTTCGTGAAACACAAAAGTACCCTTTGACCTGTATTACAAGAACAACGGGTCTCACCAGAGTTCTCTGTACAGGTTACTTCCAAAACACACACTTTGTCCTAACATCACTTAATCTAGATTTGAACACTTAATCAATGTTTGACACTCATAGAAAAAATGTTACATGTACACGCACAATCAGACAAGTATTCATTCTTAATTATTGACAGGCATATTAACAAAATTGAATTACTGCAGTGAAATATCCTGCATCAGGTTACATCGTATGAACAAGAAGCTATTTTTAAAAATACGCACTGTCTGCTTAACAGTGTATGTACATATTCTTGGTTCTTTCGGTAAAGTCACGTAGAAGGGAAACAATAAAATAATCAAAATATAAAACAATAAAATTCTCACTGCAGTCGAAACGTCGTGAGAATTCTATTGTTTTATATTTTTATTATTTTGTTTCCCTTCTACGTGGCTTTACCAAAAGAACGAAGAAAATGAATCCCTGCAGTCACAAAAGCTTTAAATCAAAAGTGTATGAACACCGTACTATTGTTGCGTCATTCAAAACGAGTAGGCCGTTGCATGCTGGCGTCTGGGTCAAAATGTAGGAAATTTAAAACATTACACTACAAATAATAAATCACGGCGTTTCGATGGCAACACAAGCAATCGTCATCAGGTGGGACAAGCAAGCAGCAAGAAGAAGAAACTGCTGGAGTAGGCGCCTACTACTTCAGCAGTTTCTCTTGCTGTGGTTGTCCCACCTGATGACGATTGCTTGTGTTGTGATCTAAACACCGTGACCTGTTATGTTTCTACCCACGTGGTGACTTTACCGAAAGAAATCAAGAGTGGGAATTCCTGCAGTCACGAAAGCTTCGAATTAAGATTGCCTACAAACGACACACTGAGATGACGCATCAATCATCACCCAATACTGACAGGCTCTTGTTCACATGCAGGCCGGTGCAGGGCCACCACCTTGTGCCAAACAGGGGCAGCTGCTACTTGGGGATGCTCTTCGAGTGCTTCAGACGAGACACAAAACTCCGAGTTGCCGAGGCGATAAAGCAAGCACTGTGTAAATGCAATTATAATAAAATAGTGAATGCTTGGGAGCTTATTGTCTCTCGCTGCTGGTTAGAGATCTACCCAACCCACAGGTCCACAAAGACTGGCCGCCCTTACTCTGCAGGATGAACCTAGGAGCTGTGTCCAACTTCACATTCTTGTCATTAAAGGCCTGTGACAAAGGCGCATCTATTGTAGCGACATCGTCTCTGGCTTACACATCTACCGGGTCTCCACTTGACTTTGTATTGTCTAGGAAGTCCACCCACACCTCCACTTCCACCAACTGCTGGGAGTTGCCTCGCTCTGCCTCACAGTCAGAATTCTCCTCCTGCTTCACGATGTGAAGGTCCCATTTTGGGAGTTGAATCTTCATCTTCAGATTTTACCTTCACTTCTTCGCTCTTCACCATCACCTCTTCGCATTTCACCTTCACCTCTTCACATTTCACCTCGATACCTTTAAGTGTCCAAGCTGGGATTTTCTTCCGGTTCGTGTTTAATGAGGGATGGGCTCATTGCGGCACTTTGACTTTCACAAGCTGATTTCAGACTGCACTCCTTGTGGATCTTCTGATGCTTCTGTGTTCTCTGGTGTACATGAAGATTTGATGAAACTGCAAACGCCTTCCCGCATAGAGTGCACCTGAAGGGTTTCTCTCCCGTGTGTGTTCTCTGGTGTGTTTTAAGAGTAGATGACTGTGAAAATGTCTTCCCACACACACTGCACTTGAAGGGTTTCTCTCCCGTGTGTGTTCTCTGGTGTTTTTTAAGAGTAGATAAATCTGAAAATGCCTTCCCACACACACTGCACTTGAAGGGTTTCTCTCCCGTGTGTGTTCTCTGGTGTGTCACAAGATTACATGACTGTGTAAACGCCATCCCGCACATCGTGCACCTGAAGGGTTTCTCTCCTGTGTGTGTTCTCTGGTGTTTTTTAAGAGTAGATAAATCTGAAAATGCCTTCCCACACACAGTGCACTTGAAGGGTTTCTCTCCCGTGTGTGTTCTTTGGTGTTTTTTAAGAGTAGATAAATCTGAAAATGCCTTCCCACACACAGTGCACTTGAAGGGTTTCTCTCCCGTGTGTGTTCTTTGGTGTTTTTTAAGAGCAGATGACCATGAAAATGCCTTCCCACACACAGTACATTTGAAGGGTTTCTCTCCTGTGTGAGTTCTCTGGTGCCTTGTCAAATTTCCAGTCCGGTCCGTGCTGTATGCACGCTGGTCGCATTGTTGACTTGTCGTACCGAGCTGCGCTGAGTGCCTTTGCTCCATCAGACCAATTCTGCAGAGGAAGCGTCAGCTGCAGACAGAAAAAAAGAATATCCACACCATCTACACGTCAGGCACAGAGGAATGCACACGTGACTTACACGTCTATACTTATTAATATATTCATGATGTAGTGAAAAAGTTTCCCAAATTCATCAGATTTGATGAATCTGCAAACGCCTTCACGTACAGAGTGCACCTGAAGGGTTTCTCTCCACGGGCTGCTATGGCACACAATGAGAGGGAAAATGTCATTAATATGCCTGGAAGCCTTCATATCATCAAGATGAATGTTAACTCAAAACTCTAAGCACACAATTTCGGCTGTCTGACTACAAAAGGAATATTTATGAAAGCTAAATTCAGCTGACATAGCAAAGGGTGTTGAAAACAATACTATTTGTGTTATGCAGAAATTAATGTTCAATCACAACTTAGAGGTGTGAATCCAGGCTCAGATGTCCTTGAATGCTGGGATGAACAGTTCCGACTTCAGCTGAATGTGTGTGCTGTGTTCACCTCCTGTTTCCATTCTTATAAAGAGTTCCAGAGGAAAACAAAAATAAATTATTGTTTTGATATAACCTCCGTGTGCAATAGAGTTAATAGACTTGACTGCAAACACAAACTTGACACTGTCACACACTGCCATGAGTAAACAGGTGGTGGTGTGACCAGAACCATGCCTGGCCACCTTCATCTGCTCAGCATTAATTCTTCCTCACTCCACCAAGTAATGAATCGAGGATCAATCAACATAGCCGAGGCTATCAGTGTCTCTCTCCCCGTGGTGAAGGTGTTCCCCTCCACACATTCAGAGTCAACAGCGGCACGCGCTTAGTGACTTTGACCGATAGATACATTGACACACGTATTGTTGTTTTTTTCAGTAAAGTCACGTAGATAGAAAATAAAAATAACAGATTAAATTCAATAAGCTAAAGACCACTTGTGTTGCGATTGAAACGTCGTGGGTTTTTTGCTTCATTTTTTTTTTTATTTTTCATTTAATTTAGTATCCGTTATTTTTATTTCATTTTCTATCTACGTGACTTTACCGAAAGAACCAAGAATATTAATTCCTGCAGACACCAAAGTTTTAAGTCAAAACATTCACACACGTTGACAAAGCCTCACCTTGTGTTGTTGTGGGCAGGTCGCTTCTGATAACAAGAGCGGTATAGCAGCTCAAGCGGGCTTGGCCTGGTAACAAAAAATGAAAAATAAAAACTGCGTGAATATTTACAATAAAACAAAGTTACAAAGTGGCGAGCCGGGTGAAGACAAATTAAACTTAAGCGAGATCATTAAAGTAAACGCAATCAGGCGAGGGCAGGAGGCAAGGCCCCGCGTGGCTAGGCCCCGCGTTGTAAAGTTCCAACCTGGACGTCGATTCCCATGCTCGCTGCTACTCAACTGACATCCCTACGAGAGAGAGCGAGGCTCTACCTTGGTAAACAACAACAACAACCACCACCACAACGACCACCACCACAACGACCACCACCACCACAACGATGAGAATTTCTCACCTCGGATTTCAGTGCAAGCGCGCACACGGCAGCTTCCTGTTACCTCGCGACAGCAGGAAGTAGTATGACGTCACTTCTCTCCCAAGAGCGGCTCTCCAACTGAATACATTATGTTAATGAGGCCGGCCCATATGTGGAGGGATGGGGGCGTGGGCGCTGAACCCGTCGCATTAAACTCGCGACGGCTTTAACGGACACATTATGTTAATGAGCCGCCAGTCACTGGGCGTGATGAGTACTAGGTGCCTCGGTGAATGTATATGCTCTGACTTTAACATAGCTATTTCTGTGACCAGTTACAAGCTAATCACTCAGTTATTTCAATGCTAAATTCTATGCTAATTCCTTTGTCAAGGGGTACCTCTGCGGATGTGTATACTTTAACTTAGCTATTTCAATGAGCCATTTCAATGCTAAATTATATGCTAATTCCTTTGTCAAGGCGCTTGGTCTTTTTCTTCTCACACAGCTTAAAGGTCGTGATCTAAGCGTGGCTTCTTCCACTCCAGCGCTGTCCTCCAGGCAGTCTCGTCCCTTCACCTGATGAAGGCCGCTTGTGTTGTGGCCGAAACGTCGTGATTTTTTGTTAATTTTATTATTTTATTTTCACCTACGTGACTTTACCCAATAGAACCAAAGAGTATGGATCCTAGCAGTCACGAAAGCTTTAAATCTAGAATTTACCCAATAGAGCCAAAGAGTACTGGGCGTAGCTTTGCCCAAATAAGGATTGCCACTGGAACGATATCGGCAGTGACCCAAGCGGAGGTGACGTCATGCTCAAGAGCGCGGTGGACGGGGTTGGGGTGAATACCTTGGTGACATGACGTCACTAGCGAGGTACACCTCCCCCTGGCGTTTCACGCCGATGATTTAATGCAGAGTGGTGACGTCACAGAGTTGGAGTTTAAGTTTATTTAGATTCATTTTCCATTGCTCCCTCCCTTGGGTGCGTGGGCTCAGCAACGTGGACATTATTGTGTATACACTGTGTGTGTGTACACTGTGTGTGTACACTGTGTGTATGTACACTGTGTGTGTGTGTACACTGTGTGTGTGTACACTATGTGTGTGTACACTGTCACTGTGTCACTGTGTGTCGCTGTGTGTCACTGTGTGTCACTGTGCCTGGCACAAGCGTCGTGGTGACGTCACCGCCACTTAGTGGCGAATGGCGGTTGTTGTTGTGTCACTGTCACTGTGTGTCACTGAGTGTGTACACTGTGTGTGTACACACACACACAGTTTACACACTGTGTCACTGTGTGTACACTGTGACACAGTGTGTACACTGTGTGTGCACACTGTGTCACTGTGTCACTGCGTGCCACTGTGTGTGTGTACACTGTGTACACTGTGTGTATACACTGTGTATGTACCCTGTTTGTGTCCACATTGAACCAAACCTCCGGCAAGGCCATCTACTTAATGACGAGAGAAAATTCACAGGAAATGTCCTTTTCAATGAAGTCTTCCAGATGTAAATTGATACAAGCTTTTAATGAGGAAATAAAATCATCTAATTCAAAACACAACACAATTCAAAGATGTTTCATTTTAAAACTTCAAAAACGGAGCATGGGGTACCTGCGTGAATGCGTCCTTCGTGTGCAAATGTTGTGACTTTCCTGGCCTGAAGGCCGTCAATGTGTTGGACCCTTATTGGTGCACAGCGTCTCAACAACAGCAGTGGGGTTTGCTTCAACCGATGGTTACGAACATCCAGACGTGAATCAGCAAGGAGCATTTCTAGTCCTAGTTAGACAAAATCTACGTCAACACGTAAGACAAAACTACAATTCGTGTTGTAGAGAATGTACCTCCTCCTATACGTGTAACTTTTAAGTGGTATGCCTTGTAATTGATGAATGATCCGAGCATGCTCCCTATTTCAAAGACGATGAGTTTCTCCAGATGCTTCGTGGAACACAAAAGTACCCTTTGACCAGTATCACAAGAACAACGGGTCTCACCTGAGTTCTCTGTACAGGTTACTTTCAAACAAACACACACACACACTTTGTCCTAACATCACTTAATCAATGTTTGACCCTTATAGATCAAAACCAGACAAGTATACATTCTAAATTATTGACAGGCATATTAACAAAATTGGATTACTGCAGTGAAATATACTGCATGACGTTACATCGTATTAACAAGAAGCTTTTTAAAAAAGTTGCACAGTCTGCTTCACCGTGTATGTAAAACATACTATTGTGTCATTCAAAACGAGTAGGCCATTGCATGCTGGCGTCTGAGTGAAAATGTAGCAAATTCTAAACATTACCTACAAACTACACAACTGAGATGACACATCAATCATCGCCCACTACTGACAGGCTCTTGTCCACATGCAGGCCCACCTTGTGCCACACAGGGGCAGCTGCTACTTGGGGATGCTCTTTGAGTGTTTCAGGCGAGGTACGACACAAAACTCCGAGTTGCCGAGGCGGTTGAGGAAGCACCGTGTAAAAGCAATTATTATGACATAGTGAATGCTTGTGAGCTTATTGGCTCTTGCTCCTGGTTAGAGATCTACCCAACCCACGGGCCCACAAAGTGTTCAACTTCACATTCTTGTCATTAAAGGCCTGTGACAAAGGTGCATCTATTGTAGCGACATCGTCTCTGGCTTACACATCTACCGGGTCTCCACTTGACTTTGGATTGTCTCGGAGGAAGTCCACCCACACCTCCACTTCCACAAACTGCTGGGAGTTGCCTCGCTCTGCCTCACAGTCAGAATTCTCCTCCTGCTTCACGTTGCCTCCATCGATGTGAAGGTCCCATTTTGGAGTTGAATCTTCATCTTCACATTTCACCTTCACTTCTTCCATCTTTACCATCACTTCTTCCCTCTTCACCATCACCTCTTCATATTTCACCTCGATACCTTTAAAAGTGTCCAAGCTGGGATTTTCGTCCGGTTCTTGTTTCATGAGGGATGGGCTTATTGTGGCACTTTGACTTTCACAGGCTGATTTCAGATTCCACTCCTTGCAGACCTTCTGATGCTTCTGTGTTCTCTGGTGTACTTGAAGATTTTATGAATGTGCAAACGCCTTTCCGCAGAGTGCACCTGAAGGGTTTCTCTCCCGTGTGTGTTCTCTGGTGTACTTTAAGATGTGATGACTGTGCAAACATCATCCCACACAGAGTGTACCTCAAGGGTTTCTCTCCTGTCTGTGTTCTCTGGTGTACTTGAAGATTTGATGAATGTGCAAATGCCTTCCCGCACACACTGCACTTGAAGGGTTTCTCTCCCGTGTATACTCTGGTGTGTTTTAAGAGCAGATGACTGTGAAAATGCCTTCCCACACACACTGCACTTGAAGGGTTTCTCTCCCGTGTGTGTTCTCTGGTGTGATTTAAGACCAGATGACTGTGAAAATGCCTTCCCACACACACTGCACTTGAAGGGTTTCTCTCCCGTGTGTGTTTTCTGGTGTGTTTTAAGAGCAGATGACTGTGAAAATGCCTTCACACACACAGTGCACTTGAAGGGTTTCTCTCCCGTGTGTGTTCTCTGGTGTTTTTTAAGAGCAGATGGCTGTGAAAATGTCTTCCCACAAACACTGCACTTGAAGGGTTTCTCTCCCGTGTGTGTTCTCTGGTGTTTTTTAAGAGTAGATGAATCTAAAAATGTCTTCCCACACACACTGCACCTGAAGGGTTTCTCTCCCGTGTGTGTTCTCTGGTGTTTTTTAAGAGCAGATGAATCAGAAAATGTCTTCCCACACACACTGCACAAGAAGGGTTTCTCTCCCGTGTGTGTTCTCTGGTGTTTTTTAAGAGCAGATGACCGTGAAAATGCCTTCACACACACACTGCACTTGAAGGGTTTCTCTCCTGTGTGTGTTCTCTGGTGTTTTTTAAGAGTAGATGAATCTGAAAATGTCCTCCCACACACACTGCACTTGAAGGGTTTCTCTCCCGTGTGTGTTCTCTGGTGTCTTTGAAGATGAGATGAATCTGAAAATGCCTTCCCACACACACTGCACTTGAAGGGTTTCTCTCCCGTGTGTGTTCTCTGGTGTGTTTTAAGAGCAAATGAATCTGAAAATGCCTTCCCCCACACACTGTACTTGAAGGGTTTCTCTCCCGTGTGTGTTCTCTGGTGAATTTTAAGAGCAGATGACTGTGAAAATGCCTTCCCACACACAGTGCACTTGAAGGGTTTCTCTCCTGTGTGTGTTCTCTGGTGTTTTTTAAGAGTCGATGAATCTGAAAATGCCTTGTCACACACAGTGCACTTGAAGGGTTTCTCTCCTGTGCGAGTTCTCTGGTGCTGTGTCAAATTTCCAGTCCGATCCGTGCCGTATGCACGCTGGTCGCATTGTTGACTTGTCGTACCCAGCTGCTGTGCTGACTGCCTTTGCTCCATCAGACCAGCGTCAGCTGCAGACAGAAAATAAGAATATCCACACCATCGACACGTCAGTATCGAGCCATGGAGGAATTAATATATAGTCACACGTGACTTACACGTCTATATTCATTCATGTATTCATGACTAGCTGTACAACCCGGCTTCGCCCGGGACTTGGATCTACCACGTCCGGCCGCCTTTGTCTCCCCAGTGGCGATGTTCACACCACAACAGTTACTCGTTTGAGGCTGACTCGACCTAGGGGAGGCCCAGAAGCGGTTCAAATAATCATCACCGGTGGTGGCCGTGAGCGGGAATCGAACTCGGGTCGCCGGGTTCGTTGCGCAGCGTAGCGCTAACCGCTACACTACAATGCGTTACGCTTACACACACACAGATACACACAGACACACACACAAAGACACACACAGACACACACACACAGACACACACAACAACAACAACCGCCATTCGCCACTAAGTGGCGGTGACGTCACCACGACGCTTGTGCCAGGCTATGTGCACCCTGAGGCCACAGACACACACACACAGATACACACACACAGACACAAACACACACAGACACACACACAGACACATACACACAGACACACACACACAGACACACAGACAACGCTAACCGCTACACTACAATGCGTTACTCTTCCACATGCGAGGGTCACGTGACAGATTTGACGTCACAGCTCACTTGCCGTCCAAAAAATCTATACATTATTGAGCTCCCCTCCCCCCCTAAAAAAACACAAAAGTGTATTTGTATAATGTTTGCACGGTGTACAGTCTGGAAAGTACCCACATGGCAAATTTCCAGTTTGTTGCATGTTGGGAAGTACGCTAAACATTTTGAACAGACACACAATCACAACTTTGCCTTTTTTATATATATTTGGAGATGCAGTGAAAAACTTTCCCAAATTCATCACGCGGTTTCAGTTTTTTGATTTTCAGTTTGATTTATTTTGGTTATAGTCCCGTGAGCCATTCGGCTCTTGAATCGGGTGCAACCACAACAAGCGACAAAACAAAAACACGACCAAGAAAAACATCTTACAGTGACTATGTGTGACTGTGCAAACAGCACCGTCATGGCACGCAATGAGAGGGCAAATGTCATAAATATTCCTGTAAGCCCTCGCATCTTCAACATTAATGTTGCCATAGAAACGTTGTGGAGTTTTTTGCTTCATTGTAAAAAAGAAAAATTATTATCTGTTATTTTTATTTTATTTTCTATCTACGTGACTTTACCGAAAGAACCAAGAATATTAATTCCTGCAGTCACCAAAGTTTTAAGTCAAAACATTCACACACGTTGACAAAGCCTCACCTTGTGTTGTTGTGGGCAGGTCGCTTCTGATAACAAGAGCGGTATAGCAGCTCAAGCGGGCTTGGCCTGGTGAAAAAAATAAAAACTGCGTGAATATTTACAATAAAACAAAGTTACAAAGTGGCGAGCCGGGTGAAGACAAATTAAACTTAAGCGAGATAATTAAAGTGAACGCAATCAGGCGAGGGCAGGAGGCAAGGCCCCGCGTGATAGGCCCCGCGTTGTAAAGTTCCAACCTGGACATCGATTCCCATGCTCGCTGCTACTCAACTGACATCCCTACGAGAGAGAGCGAGGCTCTACCTTGGTAAACAACAAGAACAACCACCACAACCACCACCACCACAACGACCACCATCACAACAACCACAATCGCAATGAGAAGTTCTCACCTCGGATTTCAGTGCAGTTACATCGTGACGTCACGCGGCAGCAGGTGACATGACGTCACATCCGGGGAACGATACATGCTCCTCCAACAATGAGCGGCTCCGTAACTAAATAGAGAATAAATAAATTATGTTAATGGTACTCGTCCCATGTGTCGTGGGCAATGAACTCGTCGGCTTTAACGAATAAATTATGTTAATGAGTTGCCGTCACTGGGCGTAGCTTTGCCCAAATAAGGATTGGCACTGGAACGCAATGGGGCAGTGACACAAGCGGAGGTGACGTCACGCTCAAGAGCGCGGTGTATTACCTTGGTGACATGACGTCCGGAGCAAGGTACACCTCCCCCTGGCGTTTCACGCCGATGAAGTAATGCTGAGTGGTGACGTCACAGAGCGGGATTGGAGTTTAAGTTGATTTAGATTCATTTTCATTTCTCCCTCCCTTGGGTGCGTGGGCGCAGCTACAACAACAACGTGGACATTATTGTGTGTACACTGTGTGTGTGTACACTATGTGTGTGTACAATGTGTGTGTGTACACTGTGTGTGTGTGTACACTGTGTGTGTATACTGTGTGTATATACTGTGTGTGTGTACACTGTGTGAGCACAGTGTGCACACTGTGTGTGTACACTGTGGGTGTACGCTGTGTGTGTGTACACAATGCGTGTGTGTACACTGTGTGTGTACACTCTGTGTGTGTACACTGTGTGTTTACACTGTGTGTTTACTCTGTGTGTTTACACTGTGTGTGTACACTCTGTGTTTACACTGTGTGTGTGTGTACACTCTGTGTGTGTTTATACTGTGTGTGTTTACACTGTGTGTGTGTACACTGTGTGTGTACACTGTGTGTGTACACTCTTTACACTGTGTGTGTGTACACTGTCTGTGTACAGTGTGTGTGTACACTGTGTGTGTGTACACTGTGTGTGTGTACACTGTGTGTGTACACTCTGTGTGTGTACAATCTGTGTGTGTGTACACTGTGTGTGTGTACACTGTGTCTGTGTACACTGTGTGTGTACACTGTGTGTGTGTGTGTACACTGTGTGTGTGTACACTGTGTGTATGTGTGTACATTGTGTGTGTGTGTACACTGTGTGTGTACACTGTGTGTGTACAATCTGTGTGTGTGTTTACACTGTGTGTGTGTACAATGTGTGTGTGTACACTGTGTGTGTGTTTACACACACAGACACAACCTCTACCGTCAGCAGTGGATGGGTGTAGCGAGGTGCAATGCCGCCCCCCCCCCCCACTATCTCTGTGATTAAAACACACAAACACCACTAGCCTATAATAATAAAGTGACCAAAAAGGACAAAGAGTACGTTTGACCTGTCAACTGATATAAATTCCACATTTATATGGCGTAGCCCAGTCTCTCCATTGGATGACTCCTTTTAACCTCACACAGAGTAGTACTGAATTTATTGAGCTCTGATGCCCAAACTGTATTTTGAAATTGCAACCTTTAAAACTGCGAGACAAACGTTTTAACCACATCACTTTCCAGCCAGAAATCTCTGCCCAAGTTGGAGCACTCTACCAATGAATCCAGTCATCTGAAATTAACGTTATTGTAACATGCATTCGGAATTCCTTTGGTCGCCCAAATGAGCCTCCGCACCTTGGCATGGATAGCGAGTCCTGCACTCACGTCAGAAGCAATAACGTCCAGCTATTTTATTTCAGCATGGCAGATTTTAAGCCATGTTGACTTGGAATAAACCTCCCCAGGTACTTGGTCCGATTGAAACTGTAAAAATAAAATTGTACCCTTAGGGGTTAGCCTGAATTGAACCCATGTGATCGGATCCAAGCGAAATGCATCAAAGCAGCACTCCCATCTCACTGGGTTTGTACAAAATATCTGTGCTATACACCATACTACTTTACAGTAATATACTACTATACTTTAGCTGGAATGTAGCATGTTTATGGTAGAGTGGATTATTTGTACATTTTGATTGAAAATCCGAAGTGTCTTCAGTTATAAGACTCCGTCATTCTTCAAGCTGCATACCAATGTTGAACAAACATTTACATTTTTTATATTGCTAAAGGACATTTGCAGATGATACATTATTAATGTTTGAGACAGAGGGACATGCCAATGCACGTGAATGTTTTTTCAATAAAACATATCAAAACTATACAGTTGCAATGATATTAAAATTTAATCCAAGCAACATTACCATTTTCCCTGCTCCTTCAGTTTGTGCTCAATACTTTAACGTGTACAGGGCCATGGCGGTGTGGGGGCCGACGTCCACCCCACCGCCCTCGCTGGGCAGGTGGGGCGCGACATCGGCCCCTTCCGCCGCCTCCTCCACCGCGTCGGTCGGCTCCCGCCGGACCCCCGCCGACCGAGCAATCGGGCCCCCCGCGCTAGCGCCCTCTCCGAGGGACAGACTCGTGCTGCTGGCTCACGGCCGCACGGAGTAAACCCACGCACCCCCGCGCGCACCGCGGCTATCGCTAATGCAGCGGACAGCGACACGCTAGCGCCTACACCGGGGAGCGATTACCTCCACGAGCATCCACGCGCACCGCAGCCGTCATTAACACGGGGCCCGAACGGTCTCGCACCTGCGGGCGATGATCTCAACGCGCGAGCTCCGGCTGCGGCTCCGCCCTCGCTCTCGCCGCGCATCCGCCCACGGAGCCGCTCCGCGCGGGAATCACACGCGCACCACACCGATGCTCTCTGCTGACTTTTATTCGTGGCGCAAACCCCGCACCGCCCGGAGGGAATATTCTACGAGCCGACCCTAGGCCTACCGCTACCCAAGTCCGCAAATGCTCGCAGGCCCCATCACGTACCTCGCGGCCGTGCTCACGGCGTCGCGCGGACGCCGTGAGAGTCGGAGGGACGAAGACGAAAGGGAACTTTGCCTATCGCCGCCTCGTAGCGGCGCTCGCCGGCGTCACACAGATGCCGCGAGCGGCTCGAGAAGGCGGGGAGCGTCGCGCGCGACTCGTCGCTGCCGACCCGGCAAACCTTCGCGCGCCCAAACAATTTGAAGCCAACTCAGAGGCGCCGCAATGTGACTCGCTCTGCGAGGGTCGGCCATTCTCCTGGCACCGGGAAACCGCGGGACTTTCATCCCAGAGACCCTTCGGATGAAAACCCGTCGTGACGGGCAATCCCCCGCCAGGACGCTATGTGCGGGCGCTGCAGGTGCGTGCTCGGTGTGGGGGGCCACGGGGGAGTCGAGGCGCCGGCAGAGTTGCTCCGAGACCGTGGCACCACAACGGATCGGGAATTGCGTTGAAATCCGGCTCGCGCAAAAGCACAAAAGGGGCGACCCAACGGAGCCCGAAATCATGTCGATTCGCCGAGTCGACAAATGTGCATATTGCCCCCTGGGATGGCAACTGACAGTCGAATACGGAAAATCGTGATGTGAACAGATTCTCTTTATGTGCGACACAACTTCACGCCACATGGTCCCACGGGGAAAGAGGGTGACATAAATTAATCTTTGGTTTTTTCGATAAAGTCACATATAAATAAGAAATAACAAAACATAATTATGTTGTTTTGTTATTTCTTATTTATACGTGACTTTACCTAAAAAACAAAGATTAATTCCTGCAGTCACGAAAGCTTCGAACCAAGTTTAGGGTGGCATAAGTAAATACAAAAACGAACCAGTAAACCATTGGTGATTGATCAAAGCTATGAAGGCGATGATCCAGGAAAATGATATTATGATGCTGTGGTAAAAGGTAATAAGTTACTCGAAAGTGCCTGGCCGTGGGAACGTTGGTAATGATCAGGATAATACCCTAACAAAACAGGGAAGTCTGAAATATGTTGGCGTGTAAATCAGCATATCAAATTAAATCCACAGAGGAGGGAAAGAAGGATCCCAAGCATGCGACACTCAGAACCAGAAGTGGCAGAGACTCGGCCGAGAGAGTGGAGAGAGAGAGAGGAAGAGACTTTTCAGGACTTTATTTCCACTAAAAAAATAACAAAAAAACATTACAGGAAAAAAACACCTAAATTGAAAATCAATAAAACATCAAACTCTTAACAGCGGTATGTGCATGAAATACAAATGGCACTGGGATAGAAGCTGTGGAAACGAGGCAGTGCACGGACATCTCCGTGTGCAGCAAAGTTGTTCAAGGGTTTTTCAATTTTATAAAGAATCAAATGTTTTGACATCAGAATGCGATGTGCACAATATATATATATTTTTCTCCTGTATAAAACGAAATGTCAAACACCTGAATTCGTTTTTTCTTCAAGGATTCTGTTGTCGTAGCTACGTATGCAGTCTGCAAGTTTTTTTTTATGTGGGCACTTGCAAATATTGTCTGGGTACATGAAAATATTTCTTTGAAAATGTGTCCTAGACACTATATTTGTAAGTTAATAAAAGTAAAATTGAAACATTAGCACAATGTAGATTTGTATATTGTAGGGTAGAAATATATTTATCATAGCAATTATCAAATATTGGTTAATACAATTTATATTTTTACTTAGAATACTTTAGCCATGCAATAGACTAAATATAATGCTCGTGTTTTTAAAGAAAATAATATATTTACCAGGATTAAAGTTGTGCGAAATATGTTATAAAATCTGAGGCTTGGAGAATTGCATGCTGGGAATGAAATTGAGACAGAAAGGGGTTAATGCATGCCTTGCAGAGCAGGCGCACGTTACAGAGATTATTGACAAAACAGAATGCGATGTGAACAAAATATATTTTTCTCCGCTACATTTTCAAAACGAAATGGCGTTGACATGTCAAACGCATGAATTAGTTTTTTCTTCAAGGATCCTGGAAGAGGCGGCTGGGAGGCGGTGTCGCGGCAGGGGCTGGGCACATTCTCAGAGGATTCGCCTTGGTGAGGATGTTGTAGGCGTGCTGACACGCCACCTCCCGTGCTCCCTCCTCGCTGGAGCTCAGAAATGCGGGGAAGATGCCGGTGCCTTTTCCCATCCCGGGAATCGACACCTTATAGAGGAGGCCCATGGGTATCCCGGGCTCCGAGTGAGCGTGCAGCTCGAAGATTGGGTAGCTGACGCCGGCGGTCCGGCACAGCATCCGCAGCCGCACCTCCCACGACAGCATGGCCGCCTCCGGCAGCGCCTCGAGAGCAATGGGCATAGGCCGCAGGTGGAGAGGTACCCACCACAGCCACGTACGTGCCCCCCAGCCCTCAAACAGGCTGTGTGCGGCTTTGCCGGTGGCCGTGCACTCCGGCTCCGGCAGGTCTGGCACCGCCGCCTCCTCCTCCGCGTCTTCCGTTGCCGCGGCCGCAGCTACCGTTTCCCACTCCGGGATGGCCCAGTCCACCTTGATGGTCCGGCCCCATGGCCGGAAGTTGATTCGAAGGAGCTTCTTCCTGGCCATGGCGGCCGCGCGATGGCTCCCGTACTCGATGAACGCATAGCCTCGGTTGAGGGTTTTGTCCCAGCGACAGACGCTCATCTTGACATCCGCCACGCCCTCTGTGGCACCGCTCATCGCCATCATCACCTCCGCTCGCTTCTTGTCCTCTGGCAGCCCCCCAATGAAGAGGCGGCGATTGTCCACGCTGAAGCAGACTGCAATGCGGCGTCCGGGACGGATCTCGAATTTGTCGAGTTTCTTGACGGCATCCGTGGCTTGGGCGAGCGTCGCGTAGGTAGCGAACGCATAGCCGCGGGTCTCTCCGCTATGCTCCATCATGAGGCGGAGCTGGTAGAGCTTCCCCACCGTCTCCAGCACGGGCACCAGCTCATCCTCGTAGAGGTCGCGCGGGATCCTCACCAGAAACACCTCGCAGCCACGGGCGGGAGGGGGCCCCTGCCAGTCGGGTGGCGGTCCGAACTTCCTCTGTCCGTTCTCCTGGACAATGTTGTACCCCGTGCTCAACATGAGGTCCAGCAAGACCTTCATAGAGGCCATGCCGAGCACCGGTGGTTTGGCTGCTACGGTGGTGCTGGGGCAGCGGCTTGGGGCCCGGTGGAGCCCTTGACACTCCGCGCGGTCGCCTCGTGCCGACAAAGCCACGGGGGGAATCAACTCCTGAAGAGCCAAAACCCCGGCAGGAACTCGCTCGGCCCAAACCTACAGGCCAGCAGTGAAGAGAGGAAGAGAGAGAGTGGAGACGGATGGAGAGAGAGACACGTTTAAGCAGAGCTACCTATATAAACTCGCAAAATCACAATAAACTTAAAGATAAACCCAAGAAACTGTGTCCTGACTTTAGTACCGCCCTGTATAATAATCATTACCCCTCACCCTCTGTACACTCCCCCACCCCGCAGTGCCCCTCCTCACTCATCCACTCACTGATCCACCCACGCACTCACTCACCGAGTCGCTCACACACTCACCCACCCACTCACTTACCCACTCACCCATTCACTCACCCACATGCCCACTCACTCAGCCACTCACTCTCTCTCACCCACCCACTCACTCACCCAATCACTCACCCAGTCGCTCACACACTCACCCACCCACACACTCACCCAGAAACTCACACACTCACCCACCCACTCACCCAACCACTCACCCACACACTCACCCACCCACACACTCACCCAGTCGCTCACTCACTTACACACTCACCCAGTCGCTCACACACTCACCTCAACAACAACAACCGCCATTCACCACTAAGTGGCGGTGACGTCACCACGACGCTTGTGCCAGGCTATGTGCACCCTGAGGCCACGTGAAGTGTCGAACGCCCGCTGACAGGTCACGGGGCAGACCCAGGTGCCATGGGTCGACTGACTGAGATGACTGGCTGATGCACCACCTGTGCCCCCTACTGTGCCAACCTGCTGTGCTTTAGCCACCCGGCGCTCCGCTCGTTGTGGTGAGCGTCATTCCTCCACCCTCCGTTGTTGTTGGAGGGCGACTACCTCCAACTGCCCACTAGCGTCCTTCACGAGCCTCCTCCACAGAGGCCGATCTTGACACCGCTGGTACCAGTCATCGGCAAGTCCACTCAGCTCCACGTCCTCCCGTACCACATCACTCCATCTCTTCTCTAGCCCGGGCCGCGCCCGTTTAGCCCCCTCGATCCGGCCGAACAAAAGCTGTTTCGGCATGCAGTGGCTGGGCATGCGGGCTACATGACCCAGCCATTGCAGCCTTGCCCGCCGGTGGTCCCCCTTCTTAAAAAGGGGGACCACCAGGGCATCCTTCCAATCCTGCGGAACCCGTCCAGTGGTCCAGACTGTTGTTATGATGTCATATAGGGCAGTCAGTGCACAAACGCCACCCTCCCTCAGCATTTCGCTTTGGAGATCATCTCTGCCTGCTGCCTTTCCTGGTCTCAGACTCCGGATCGCCCTCAGTACTTCCTCAACAGATGACACCTCAGCCAGCCACTCACAGGGGGTGACTTCTTCCAATATTTGAGGCACCGCAGCCTCAGCAGGGTCATCCTCACTTTGTGCCACGATGTTTTCCTGGCTGAAGGATTTTCCCTCCCCCAGGACCTCACAGAAATGCTCAGCAAATCTGCAAACCTGTTCATGGGGGTCGGAGATTGGATCACCGTTTTTTCTCCTGATGGTAATAGGTGTGGTGCTGCAGGTTACTTTTTTGATGGAGTTAAATAGAAATTTGTGATCACGGGCCACTGAGGCAGACTCCATCTCCTCAGCAACCCGCGACCACTACCCATCCTTGCAGCGCCTCACGGCTCTCCGAACCTCCGAGCGAAGGCTGCGGTAAGCCTCCTCATTCTCTGACGTGGGATTCTGTAGCCGATGACAGTGGGCCTGTCGCTTTTTCTCAACCATCCTGAACACCTCCTCTGTCAGCCAGGGTCTCTGGGGAGGTCTGGACCGCGTGCCCAAAGCAGCCATTGCAGCTGCATGAGTCACAGTCCTAAACCTCGCCCATTTACCCTCGACATCAGGAGGAGTCGGGGACGATGCCAATCCCAGCCACAAGCAATGATTAAATTCTCGCTTGCAACTTTCATCAGATAACTGAGATCAGGCCACTTTAGGTTGGAATGGGGTCCTGGGTGTACACCCACCACCGGAGTAGAAGAATGGCAGGCGCATCTTACAGATGACTAGTCGATGGTCAGAGGGCAGATCAGTTCCACGGTAGGTCCTGGTGTCAAGGACATGGGCTCGCATCCGCTGGTCCGTCACTATGTAGTCCAGCAGATGTTCTTGCTTGGACCCGGCATGCATCCATGATGTTGTGTGAATGCGCCGATGCCGGAACAGCGTGTTGGTAATTACAAGCCCATGGGCTGCACAAAAATCTAGCAGCCTCCTACCGTTGTTATTGAGCTGATCTGGTCCATGCCCTCCAATCACTCCAGACCAGGTGCCAGCATCATGACCAACTCGGGCATTGAAGTCACCCAACATGATGACTCTATCCCGAGGGGCCACTTTAGCCAGCACCTGTGACAGGAGGTCATAGAAGGCATCTGACTCATCGGCTTTGCCTGCATCCCTCCACGGATGTTCATCTTCGGTGGGGGCATAAGTAACCACGACCACCATTCCTCGCCTCCGGTTGATGGGAAGGCGAGCCCAAAGTAGCCTGGGGCTTACAGCTTCCCACACCTCACCACCATGCTCCCACGCCCCCTTCATTCTTTTGTTCAAAAGAGCCACACCCTGTTGTTTGGCAGTCTGCTGCCCCAAGTAGAGGACTGTCCACCCCTCATGGTGGCAGGAGCCAGAACCGGTCCACCGGACCTCCTGAATGTCACATAGATCCAGGCGGTACCGGTCCAGCTCCCGACAGAGGAGTGGCAGCCTCTCCTCCGCAGTGAGCGTTCGAACATTCCACGTGGCCACCCGTAGTGGTTTTTCGTTGTTTATGGAGGAGCCCCGAGGGTAGATATTCAATCTCCTGGCTCCGCCAATTGGGGTTTGGCCAGGAAACGTCATAGACGCCTGGCCCCCGGGGCCTCCGGCACAAGCTTATTAGTTACATATTTCAGTTTAACTCGTGGTTTAGTGGTAATTAATTGAAGGTGGAGGGGTTACCAGCCCCTCGCACCCGTCCAGAGCCCCCGTTTAGCCCCTGTGGTGGACACAGATGCCATGAGGGGAGGAGCCAATCGAAATTGGACCTCCCCCCACAGCACTGTCCACGACAGAGTTACCCGTCCGGCACTCACACTCACTACCCACTCACCCAGTCGCTCACTCACTCACACGCTCACCTACCCACTCACAGACACACACTCACTTACCCAGTCGCTCACACACTCACCTCACACACTTACTCACACACCCACCCACTCACCCAGTCGCTCACTCACACACACTCACTCACCCAATCGCTCACATACTCACCCAGTTGCTCACACACTCGCTCACACACTCACCCACACACTCACTACCCACTCACCCAGTCGCTCACTCACTCACACGCTCACCCACCCACTCACACACACACATTCACTTACCCAGTTGCTCACACACTCACCCACCCACACTCTCACCCACTCACCCACCCACTCGCTCACTTACTCGCCCACTCACTCAGCCACTCACCCACCCACACACTCACCCAGAAACTCACACACTAACCCACCCACCCACTCACCCAACCACTCATACACTCACTTACCCAATCCCTCGCCCAGTCTCTCACATACTCACCTACACACTCACCCACCCACACACTCACCCACCCATATACTCACCCAGTCGCTCACTCACTCACACACTCACCCAGTCGCTCACACACTCACCTCACACACTCACACACCCACCCACTCACCCAGTAGCTCACTCACACACACACTCACTCACCCAGTCGCCCACATACTCACCCAGTTGCTCACACACTCACCCACACACTCACTACCCACTCACCCAGTCGCTCACTCACTCACATGCTCACCCACCCACTCACCCACCCACACACTCACCCAGAAACACACTCACCCACTCACCCAACCACTCATACACTCACTCACCCAATCACTCGCCCAGTCGCTCACATACTCACCTACACACTCACCCACCCACACACTCACCCACTAACCCAGTCGTGTTCCGTGTGTGTGTTCCGTGTGTGTGTTCCGTGTGTGTGTTCCGTGTGTGTGTGTGTTCCGTGTGTGTGTTCCGTGTGTGTGTTCCGTGTGTGTGTGTTACGTGTGTGTGTGTTCCGTGTGTGTGTGTTATGTGTGTGTGTGTGTTCGGTGTGTGTGTTCCGTGTGTGTGTTCCGTGTGTGTGTGTTCGGTGTGTGTGTTCCGTGTGTGTGTGTTATGTGTGTGTGTGTTCCGTGTGTGTGTGTTCCGTGTGTGTGTTCCGTGTGTGTGTTCCGTGTGTGTGTGTTCCGTGTGTGTGTGTTCCGTGTGTGTGTTCTGTGTGTGTGTTACGTGTGTGTGTTCGGTGTGTGTGTTCCGTGTGTGTGTGTTACGTGTGTGTGTTCGGTGTGTGTGTGTTACGTGTGTGTGTCCCCTGTGTGTGTTCCGTGTGTGTGTTCCGTGTGTGTGTTACGTGTGTGTGTGTTCGGTGTGTGTGTTCCGTGTGTGTGTTCCGTGTGTGTGTTCCGTGTGTGTGTTCAGTGTGTGTGTTCCGTGTGTGTGTGTTACGTGTGTGTGTCCCGTGTGTGTGTTCCGTGTGTGTGTTCTGTGTGTGTGTGTCGTGTGTGTGTCCCGTGTGTGTGTTCCGTGTGTGTGTTCCGTGTGTGTGTGTTACGTGTGTGTCCCGTGTGTGTGTTCCGTGTGTGTGTTCCGTGTGTGTCCCGTGTGTGTGTTCCGTGTGTGTGTGTTTTATGTGTGTGTGTTTGTTCCCCAGTGTATGTGTGTGTGTATTCCGTGTGTGTGTCCTCACTCGCGTGTGTGTTGAGATACGTGTCACACACGAGATGTTAACTACGTCGCCTGGTCTACAGGAGGTAGTGGGTTCGATCCCGACCCTGACGCCTGCTGCTGCTGCTGTATATTTAGAATTTGCGTCTCTCCCCATGGTCGCGTGGATTTCTCTCCGGGCCCTCCGGTTTTTTCGCCCTACATTTAAAGTCAACATCACCACGGCGCATTCACGGCGTTTGGCTGCCGACGTTGTCCACGCGACAACACGCCGCTTGCTTGGAGGGGCGATCATTTGTGGACAGGTCGCTCCTAAAAGAAGAGAAGCTAACAGCTCAGTGGACCCCTTGCTTGTAGGTAAGTTTCAAGGGCTTGCGCCGAAGGTTTTTTAAGGTTAAATTGTCGATTTAAAGCTTTCGTGACTGCAAGGATTCATCTTCTTTGGTTCTTTCGGTAAAGTCACCACGTAGAATGAGAATAAAATAATAAATTGATCAAATAAAATAACGCAATAAAATTATCACAACGTTTCGGCCAGACAGTCTCGTCCCTTCACCTGAAGGCCGCTTGTGTTGTGGCCGAAACGTCGTGAGAATTGTATTGTGTTATTTTATTTTATCAATTTATAATTTTATTCTCATTCTACGTGGTGACTTTACCGAAAGAACCAAAGAAGATATTCGGCTTCTGTCAATTTCCGCGTAAGAAGACATTTAGCTGAGCTATCATTTCTGGCCAGGTCGCTTGTGAAAAGGGCCTGTACACTACTACAGCTTTTCCTGGTAAAATAAAAAAAGTATATATAGTTTCGTTTAATTGTTTACTTTAACCGCAAATACATCTCTAATAAAGAAGGGATATTGCTCTCTGCCATGAATAAAGCCTCAATGCCCAAATATTGTCTTAAATAATTCCGGAGAGATCTCTCTGCTGTACGAAGAATTGCCATTTCCCCAAAACGTGAATTAATATTCACAATCTTTGCCTCGTTGGGGAAGTGATAGAGGCCCCTCCCCCTCCTCCTCCCTCTGTCCAATCGCGGCGTTGCCTCGCTGGTTGGCCCCTCCCCACGCCCCAATGCGACCCGAGCTAACCGCTCGGGTCGCAGTCGCCTCGCTGACGATCTGAGTGCGAAGTTCAACACAGAGAGAGACACAGAGAGAGACAGAGAGACACAGAGAGACACAGAGAGACACACAGACAGACACAGAGACACACAGAGAGAGACACACAGAGAGAGACAGAGACACACAGAGAGAGACACACAGAGAGAGACACAGAGAGAGACACAGAGAGACACACACAGAGAGACACACAGAGAGAGACACACGGAGAGAGAGACACAGAGACACACAGAGAGACACAGAGAGAGACACACAGAGAGAGACACAGAGAGAGAGAGACACAGAGAGACAGAGAGAGACACAGAGAGAGACACAGAGAGAGAGACACAGAGAGACACAGAGAGAGAGAGACAGAGACACACAGACACAGAGAGAGACACACAGAGAGAGACAGAGAGAGACACAGAGAGAGAGACACAGAGAGACAGAGACACAGAGATAGACACAAAGAGAGAGACACAGAGAGACAGAGAAACAGCGAGAGACAGAGACAGAGATAGATAGAGAGACACAGAGAGACAGATAGAGAGAAACAGAGAGAGACAGAGACACAGGGAGACAGACAGAGAGAGAAACACAGAGATAGACAGAGAGACACACAGAGAGACAGAGAGAGAGACAGAGACGGAGAGAGAGATAGACAGAGAGAGACACACAGAGAGAGAGAGACACAGAGAAAAACACAAAAGACACAGACAGAGACACAGAGAGAGAGACAGAGACACCGAGGCACACAGGGATAGACAGAGAGACAGACAGACAGGGATAGACACAGAGACAGAGAGAGACACAGAGAGAGGGATAGACAGAGAGAGAGACACAGAGAGACACACAGGGATAGACAGAGAGAGAAACAGAGAGAGAGAGAGACGGGGATAGACAGAGAGAGAGACAGGGATAGACACAGAGAGAGACACAGACAGAGAGAGGGATAGACAGAGAGAGACACACAGAGAGACACACAGGGATAGACAGAGAGAGAGACACACACAGAGAGAGAGACGGGGATAGACAGAGAGAGAGACAGGGATAGAAACAGAGACAGAGAGAGGGATAGACAGAGAGAGACACAGAGAAACACACAGGGATAGACAGAGAGAGAGAGACACACACAGAGAGAGACTGACTGACTGCTGCTGCCCGCTTGATCGTTGCCCCTGCCGCGTGTTGTAGACGGGGTGGCTGTTTGCGTGAAGAAGTTGCCGCGTGCAAAGCGTCGCTAAGACTGCCGCCACGTTTGGTGAGTCCCTGTGCCGAGTCGGGCGACTGCCGCCGTTCGTCGGCGTTCGTCATCATCGTCGTCATCAGTAGACACGTGGCATCGTCATCATCGTCGTCATCAGGTAGACACGTGGCATCGTCATCGTCGTCATCAGTAGACACGTGGCATCGTCGTCATCGTCGTCATCAGTAGACATGTGGCATCGTCATCATCGTCATCAGTTGACACATGGCATCGTCATCATCGTCATCGTCAGTAGACACGTGGCATTGTCATCATCGTCATCAGTTGACACATGGCATCGTCATCATCGTCATCATCAGTAGACACGTGGCATCGTCATCATCGTCATCAGTAGACACGTGGCATCGTCATCATCGTCATCGTCAGTAGACACGTGGCATTGTCATCATCGTCATCAGTTGACACATGGCATCGTCATCATCGTCATCATCAGTAGACACGTGGCATCGTCATCATCGTCATCAGTAGACACGTGGCATCGTCGTCATCGTCATCATCAGTAGACACGTGGCATCGTCATCATCGTCGTCATCAGTAGACACGTGGCATCGTCATCATCGTCGTCATCAGTAGACACGTGGCATCGTCATCATCATCATCAGTAGACACGTGGAATCGTCATCATCGTCAGTAGACACGTGGCATCGTCATCATCAGTAGACACGTGGCATCGTCATCATCGTCGTCATCAGTAGACACGTGGCATCGTCGTCATCGTCATCATCAGTAGACACGTGGCATCGTCATCATCGTCGTCATCAGTAGACACGTGGCATCATCATCGTCGTCATCAGTAGACACGTGGCATCGTCATCATCGTCATCATCAGTAGACACGTGGCATCGTCGTCATCGTCATCAATAGACACGTGGCATCGTCATCATCGTCATCGTCAATATACAGTTTATATACACACGTGATATACAGTTTATATACACACATAATATACAGTTCATACACACACATAATATACAGTTTATATACACACATAATATACAGTTTATATATACACATAATATACAGTTTATATACACACATAATATACAGTTTATATATACACATAATATACAGTTTATATATACACATAATATACAGTTTATATACACGTAATATACAGTTTATATACACACATAATATACAGTTTATATACACACGTAATATACAGTTTATATATACACATAATATACAGTTTATATACACACATAATATACAGTTTATATACACACGTAATATGCAGTTTATATACACACATAATATACAGTTTATATATACACATAATATACAGTTTATACATACACATAATATAGAGTTTATATACACACGTAATATGCAGTTTATATACACACATAATATACAGTTTATATACACACATAATATACAGTTTATATACACATAATATACAGTTTATATACACACGTAATATACAGTTTATATACACACATAATATACAGTTTATATACACATAATATACAGTTTATATACACACGTAATATACAGTTTATACACACATAATATACAGTTTATATACACATAATATACAGTTTATATACACATAATATACAGTTTATATACACACGTAATATACAGTTTATATACACACGTAATATACAGTTTATATAACACGTAATATACAGTTTATATATACACATAATATACAGTTTATATACACACGTAATATACAGTTTATATACACACATAATATACAGTTTATATGCACACGTAATATACAGTTTATATACACACATAATATACAGTTTATATATACACATAATATACAGTTTATACACACGTAATATACAGTTTATATACACACGTAATATACAGTTTATATACACATAATATACAGTTTATACATACACATAATATACAGTTTATATACACACATAATATACAGTTTATATACACACATAATATACAGTTTATATACACACGTAATATACAGTTTATATACACACATAATATACAGTTTATATACACACATAATATACAGTTTATATATACACATAATATACAGTTTATATACACACGTAATATACAGTTTATATACACACATAATATACAGTTTATATACACACATAATATACAGTTTATATACACACATAATATAGTTTATATATACACGTAATATACAGTTTATATAACACATAATATACAGTTTATATATACACATAATATACAGTTTATATACACACGTAATATACAGTTTATATACACACATAATATACAGTTTATATACACACGTAATATACAGTTTATATACACACATAATATACAGTTTATATATACACATAATATACAGTTTATACACACGTAATATACAGTTTATATACACACGTAATATACAGTTTATATACACATAATATACAGTTTATACATACACATAATATACAGTTTATATACACACATAATATACAGTTTATATACACACATAATATACAGTTTATATACACACGTAATATACAGTTTATATACACACATAATATACAGTTTATATACACACATAATATACAGTTTATATATACACATAATATACAGTTTATATACACACGTAATATACAGTTTATATACACACATAATATACAGTTAATATACACACATAATATACAGTTTATATACACACATAATATAGTTTATATATACACATAATATACAGTTTATATATACACATAATATACAGTTTATATACACACATAATATACAGTTTATATATACACATAATATACAGTTTATACATACACATAATATACAGTTTATATACACACATAATATACAGTTTATATACACACGTAATATACAGTTTATATACACACATAATATACAGTTTATATACACACATAATATACAGTTTATATACACACATAATATACAGTTTATATACACACATAATATACAGTTTATATACACATAATATACAGTTTATATACACATAATATACAGTTTATATACACACATAATATACAGTTTATATACACACACGTAATATACAGTTTATATACACACATAATATACAGTTTATATACACACATAATATACAGTTTATACATACACATAATATACAGTTTATATACACACGTAATATACAGTTTATATACACACGTAATATACAGTTTATATATACACATAATATACAGTTTATACACACGCAATATACAGTTTATATACACACATAATATATAGTTTATATACACATAATATACAGTTTATACATACACATAATATACAGTTTATATACACATAATATACAGTTTATATACACATAATATACAGTTTATATACACATAATATACAGTTTATATATACACATAATATACAGTTCATATATACACATAATATACAGTTTATACATACACATAATATACCGTTTATATATACACATAATATACAGTTTATATACACATAATATAGAGTTCATACACACACATAATATACAGTTTATATACACACATAATATACAGTTTATATATACACATAATATACAGTTTATACATACACATAATATACAGTTTATATACACACATAATATACAGTTTATATACACACGTAATATACAGTTTATATACACACGTAATATACAGTTTATATACACATAATATACAGTTTATATACACACATAATATACAGTTTATATACACTTAATATACAGGTTATACACACACATAATATACAGTTTATATACACACATAATATACAGTTTATTTACACTTAATATACAGTTTATATACACACTTAATATACAGTTTATACATACACATAATATACAGTTTATATACACACGTAATATACAGTTTATATACACACATAATATACAGTTAATATACACACATAATATACAGTTTATATACACACATAATATAGTTTATATATACACATAATATACAGTTTATATATACACATAATATACAGTTTATATACACACATAATATACAGTTTCTATATACACATAATATACAGTTTATACATACACATAATATACAGTTTATATACACACATAATATACAGTTTATATACACACGTAATATACAGTTTATATACACACATAATATACAGTTTATATACACACATAATATACAGTTTATATACACACATAATATACAGTTTATATACACACATAATATACAGTTTATATATACACACATAATATACAGTTTATATACACATAATATACAGTTTATATACACACATAATATACAGTTTATATACACACACGTAATATACAGTTTATATACACACATAATATACAGTTTATATACACACATAATATACAGTTTATACATACACATAATATACAGTTTATATACACACGTAATATACAGTTTATATACACACGTAATATACAGTTTATATATACACATAATATACAGTTTATACACACGTAATATACAGTTTATATACACACATAATATATAGTTTATATACACATAATATACAGTTTATACATACACATAATATACAGTTTATATACACATAATATACAGTTTATATACACATAATATACAGTTTATATATACACATAATATACAGTTCATATATACACATAATATACAGTTTATACATACACATAATATACCGTTTATATATACACATAATATACAGTTTATATACACATAATATAGAGTTCATACACACACATAATATACAGTTTATATACACACATAATATACAGTTTATATATACACATAATATACAGTTTATACATACACATAATATACAGTTTATATACACACATAATATACAGTTTATATACACACGTAATATACAGTTTATATACACACGTAATATACAGTTTATATACACATAATATACAGTTTATATACACACATAATATACAGTTTATATACACTTAATATACAGGTTATACACACACATAATATACAGTTTATATACACACATAATATACAGTTTATTTACACTTAATATACAGTTTATATACACACTTAATATACAGTTTATACATACACATAATATACAGTTTATACACATAATATACAGTTTATATACACACACATAATATACAGTTTATACACACGTAATGTACAGTTTATATATACACACATAATATACAGTTTATGATGTATAAAAGGGAAATTTGTGAATGTGTGTCTGTTCGAAATGTTTAGCTTACTTTCCAACATGCAACAAACTTGAAATTTGGCACCTGGGTAGCTTCCAGACTGTACACAATGCAACAAGTATAAAAATAGACTTTTGTATATATTAATATTAGTCACGGCAAGTGAGCGGTGACGTCACATCTGTGATGTCACCTGATGACGTCACGCATCCCCCCACCCTCCGCGTAGGCCGTGTGATCCAAGCCAACCATCATCATCACACATCACATCACAAGCATTTGAATTTGACCAGGTAAGGTCCCACACTGAGTGAGAACCATAGAGACCCATACTCACAGAGAACCACACCCACAGAGACCCATACTCACAGAGACCCATACTCACAGAGATCCATACTCACAGAGAACCACACTCACAGAGACCCATACTCATAGATACCCACAGAGACCCATACTCACAGGGACCCATACTCACAGAGACCCATACTCATAGAGACCCATACTCATAGAGACTCACTGAGAACCACACTCACAGAGACCCATACTCACAGAGAACCACACTCACAGAGACCCATACTCATAGAGACCCACAGAGACCCATACTCACAGAGACCCATACTCACAGAGACCCATACTCATAGAGACCCATACTCATAGAGACTCACAGAGAACCACACTCACAGAGACCCATACTCACAGAGACCCACACTTATAGAGACCCATACTCATAGAGACCCATTCTCACAGAGACCCCTACTCACAGAGAACCACACTCATAGAGACCCATACTCATAGAGACCCACAGGGACCCATACTCACAGAGAACCACACTCACAGAGACCCATACTCACAGAGACCCATACTCATAGAGACCCACAGAGACCTATACTCACAGAGACTCATACTCATAGAGACCCACAGAGACCCATACTCACAGAGACCCATACTCACAGAGAACCACACCCACAGAGACCCATACTCACAGAGACCCACAGAGACCCATACTCACAGAGACCCATACTCACAGAGACTCATACTCATAGAGACCCACAGAGACCCATACTCACAGAGACCCATACTCACAGAGACCCATACTCATAGAGACCCATGCTCATAGAGACTCAGAGAAAACCACACTCACAGAGACCCATACTCACAGAGACCCACACTTATAGAGACCCATACTCATAGAGACCCATACTCACAGAGACCCATACTCATAGAGACCCATACTCACAGAGACCCATACTCACAGAGAACCACACTCATAGAGACCCATACTCATAGAGACCCACAGAGACCCATACTCACAGAGACCCATACTCACAGAGACCCATACTCACAGAGACCCACACTCACAGAGACCCACAGAGACCCATACTCACAGAGACCCACACTCACAGAGACCCATACTCACAGAGACCCACAGAGACCCACACGCACAGAGACCCATACTCACAGAGACCCACAGAGACCCACACTCACAGAGACCCACAGAGACCCATACTCACAGAGAACCACACTCACAAAGACCCCTACTCACAGAGACTCACAGAGACCCACATTCACAGAGACCCACAGAGACCCACAGAGACCCACACTCACAGAGACCCACAGAGACCCACAGAGACCCACACGCACAAAGACCCACAGAGACCCACACTCACAGAGACCCACAGAGACCCACACTCACAGATACCCACAGAGACCCACAGAGACCCACACTCACAGAGACCCACAGAGACCCACACTCACAGAGACCCACAGAGACCCATACTCACAGAGACCCACAGAGACCCATACTCACAGAGACCCACAGAGACCCACCCTCACAGAGACCAACCCTCATATGGAACCATACTCACAGAGACCCACCGAGACCCACACTCACAGAGACCCACAGAGACCCACACTCACAGAGACCCACTGCTTGTGACACAGGAGGGCCGAGCGAGAATCCGAGCGGTGACAACCGCCGGCCATGGACAGGGGCCGAGGCGGCGGCGGAGGCGGAGGAGGCGGAGGAGGCGGAGGAGGCGGAGGAGGAGGAGACCCGAGAAGGATCACCGACATCTCGGCCAGGCTGAGGCAGCTGATTGTCCCCGACAGGGGGCGGCCACTGGCCAGGGAGGGCCGGCACCCGGAGGGCGCCGGCGGAGCCATGGGCCGCGGGGAATCGAGGCGGGAGAGGAGCGAACGAGCGAGGCAGAGGGACGCGGCAGAGCGGGCGAGGGAGGCGAGGGAGCACGACGCCTTCCTGAGGGAGCAGCATGCGATGAACCAGAGGTTCGCCGAGAGGCGACGGGAGCTCGTGAGCCGGGGGGTCAACGTTTACTTCAATCCAGCAGAGGAGGCGTGGACGGCCGCCGGGGGGGGCATGGCGGGGCGGGGGGGGAGAGGGGGGGGGAGGAGCAGAGCGGGGGGAGGGGGGGTGAGAGAGGAGGCGGCGAGAGGAGGGGCGGGGGGAGCGGAGGGAGGGGTGGGGGGATGGGCGAGGGGGGAGGCGCAGAGAAGATCGGGGAGGGAGGCGGGGGGTGGAGCGGGGGGAGGAGGGAGAGCCGAGGGAGGAGGGGGCAGGGAGAGGGGTGGGAGGGTGGGTGAGTGGATGGACCGACTGAGACAGGTCGTGACGCCGAGATGGAATCGTCATTCCGGGAGGGGGGGGTCAGGAGGGGCGGGCACTGGGTGAGGGAGGGGGTTCACTCTGACATGGGAGAGGCCAGTTCACCATGGGGGGGAGGGAGGGGGTTCACTCTGACATGGGTGAGGCCAGTTCACCATGGGGGGGAGGGAGGGGGTGTAGGTGTGCGGCTCGCTCCAAGCGTCTCGGCTTCGCACCGTGCTGTTTGGTGTCGTGATGTCTCCAAGTTCTTTCGGTAAAGTCATCACGTAGGTAGGTATAAAATCAAATAAATTAAATCACGTGACGTTTTGGGCGCAACACAACAAGCGTCCGTCATCAGGTGGGACAACCATAGCAAGAGACAATTGCTGAAGTGGGCAAAAGGGTTGCCGTGACAAGAGGCTATGTAGGTAAGAGGGGGGGGAGGAGCCAGGGAGGAGAGATAGAGAGAGGGGGGCATGGGGTAGGGGGAGTGGAGTGCTGCTAGAGGGATTAAGAAACTAGCAATGAAATGCCGGGGGGGGGGGGGAGTGGGCGGGGCTGGGAGTGGGAGGCTGAAGAAACTGGAGATGCGGATATGAAGGCAACATCCTTCCAATGATTGCTCAATTTGTATCCATCTTCTCGGTTGAAGTTACGTCTAAGTTTATATATCTGGACGGCTTCATGAACAAACCTTTGATAGTAGCCTGAAGGTTTGCAGAGTACCGTGGTCTCGGAAAAAAACGAAATCATGAGAGCCCACAGCGTTATAGCAATGGTCAGCCACGGCCGTGTTTCAGATCTGACTTGTGCTCGCGAACACGGTCCGAGATATGTCGTTTCGTTTCCCCAATGTAACAGCCACCACAGGTGCAACTTCGTTTGTAGACTCCAGGATATTGCATGTCAGGAATGACATCCTTTACCGATGGGATTAGATCACGGATTTTGTGTGCTGTACTGAATTGGACCTGGATCTTGTGTTTGTTTAAGATTTTGGAAAACTTTTTGGTAACGCCTGCTATGTATGATAACGTGATGGTTTTGATCGGCGTCTCAGGGGGTTGTTGCTCCATGGTTGGAGAAACATGATTGGAGAAACACGGTTGGAGAAACAGCTTTGCGAGTACCCATTCATCTTGAGGGCCTGGTGTACGTGTTCCAGTTCACTGGCTAGGTGGTGTTGGTCAGAAATACAGTGGGCCCTATGGTGTAGTGTTTTGATGAGGGAATGGGTACTCGGACCGTATTATTCGCAAAGTTGTTTCTCCAACCATGGAGAAACAACCCCCTGAGACGCCGATCAACACCATGACGTTACCATACATAGCAGGCGTTACCAAAAATATTTCCAAAATCTTAAACACAAGATCCAGGTCCGATTCAGTACAGTACACAAAATCCGTGATCTAATCCCATCGGTGAAGGATGTCATTCCTGACATGCAATATCCTCGAGTCTTCAAACTAAGTTGCACCTGTGGTGGCTGTTACATTGGGGAAACGAAACGACATATCTCGGACCGTGTTCGCGAGCACAAGTCAGATCTGAAACACGGCAGAACCAATACCTCCGCCGTGGCTGACCATTGCTATAACGCTGTGGGCTCTCATGATTTAGTTTTTTTCCAAGACCAAGGTACTCTGCAAACCACTATCAAAGGTTTGTTCATGAAGCCATCCAGATATCTAAACATAGACATAACTTCAACTGAGAAGATGTATACAAATTGAGCAATCATTGGAAGGATGCTATTAACCAGGTAAAACCTTAACTGCTTTATGGTGTTGCCTTCATATCCGCATCTCCAGTTTCTTCAGCCTCCCACTCCCTGACCCGCTCACTCCCCCCCCACCCCCCCCCCCCCGGCATTTCCTTGCTAGTTTCCTAATCCCTCTAGCAGCACTCCACTCCCCTACCCCCCACACCCCCCTCTCTATCTCTCCTCCCTGGCTCCTCCTCCCTCTCTTACCTACGTAGCCTCTTGTCACGGCAACCCTTTTGCCCACTTCAGCAACTGTCTCTTGCTGTGGTTGTCCCACCTGATGACGGACGCTTGTCGTGTTGCACCCGAAACGTCACGTGATTTAATTTACTTTATTTTATACTTACCTGACTTTATACCTACGTGATGACTTTTACCGAAAGAACCAAAGGGTGTGGCTCCCCTGCAGTCACGAAAACCTAGAATCTTGATTGAATGCCTCCAAGTGTCCCCAGGTCTCCGCGTGGAACCCTGAGGAGGTTTCCGCCTCTTTGCGTTCGGTCGCCTCGGACGTCGCATGGCCGCCGCCGTCGGCGGTCGCCGCCGTTGCGAGCCGGCGAGGGGGCCGGAGCGGGAGAGGGGTGAACGCGCCGATTGTCGCTGGGCGCGCGTTGATTAAAAGCGGTGCAAAATGTGTGGAGGGTAGAACTAGATTGTGTTCGTTGTGGACACGAAGGCCGCCTCGTTCCTACGGTGGGGCTGGTTGACTTCACTCGCAGAAAGTGGTGCTCGCTTCGCGACGGCCGGGAGGTGTCGACGACGGTGACGATGGCGGGCCGAGTCGACCCCCGACCGGGGATTGAACTGACACCCTTCATCGTCGTTCGACGGTTATCATTTGTTGACGGCGATTGTTTTAACGTCACGTTTGAAGTTGCCTTTGCTGAACGCGCCGATTGTCGCTGGGCGCGCGTTGATTAAAAGCGGTGCAAAATGTGTGGAGGGTAGAACTAGATTGCCGATATGGAGTTTTACGTAAAACCTAGGGAGCATAACCCCAACGCTCGACTTGATGTTCAGGTTAAGGTTCAGAGGAAATTATTTGGTGGTTGCTAAAAACTATTTTGAGTTTCAAATATTCTGTCTTCAAAAGGTCGACCGAACATGCAAAACTGGTGGCCAACTACAAGAAACGTCTGACCTCTGTGATTGCCAACAAGGGTTTTGCAACCAAGTACTAAGTCATGTTTTGCAGAGGGGTCAAATACTTATTTCCCTTATTAAAATGCAAATACATTTTTGACATGCGTTTTCTGGATTTTGTTGTTGTTATTCTGTCTCTCACTGTTCAAATAAACCTACCATTAAAATTATAGACTGATCATTTCTTTGTCAGTGGGCAAACGTACAAAATCAGCAGGGGGATCAAATACTTTTTTTCCCTCACCGTAAGGAGGGGTAACACTAACAGGAATGTGCGCTAACGCAATTTACCTAACAGGGAGGGCTACCGAACGTTCGAAACAAAAACCCTTTTAACGATTAACCCCTGAACCGCGAGGGAAGCGTAACAATTTCCGACGGATCAACCAGAGGCCACGGCCCGGCTCGCGGCTGCGACCACCCGCCAGACGGCGTGGGAACACAATTGAATGACAGGAGGGAGCGGTCCAGCGGACCGAAGCAACTCTTTGCACGAGCCATCGCCGCCAGTCCCCCCATCTCGAGCAGGAACTTGCGCGCTGGGGACCACTGGGACATTACGCAGATGGCCTAATGGGCGCAGCCCCTGCCTTGGAGGAGAAGATGGCAACCCGGCCTCCACACGTGGTCCATCACAGGGAGTGATGGGATCCTGCGGGCGACGCAGCAGAATCCTCCTGAAGCACAACTTCCGGGCTCACCCGCCCCGGCACGTCGGACGCATCAGACACCCGCCGCTCTGGAGCCGGAGACGAACCGTCTACATGTGGCGGGATGTAGGGGGGGGCTTTAACCACGACGGAGGCACAAACCAGCGGCGGCAAGCGACCTGCGTACGGACGCGCTGCGGCCCCTTGGCCTCGATCACCTCGACAGGGCCCTGCCACGCTCGGTGTAATTTAGGCGATGTACCCAAGGGCACCTGGGGAAAATGCGGCCCCGCCTTAGCCCCAGTGGTCCACGGGGTCCTGGACCTCCCGCGGTCCCACCGGCTTCTCGTTTGCGGCCTGCCGTTTGGCCGAATTCCCCCGAGACGCCTCCCACGCCTCCGTCAAACGCCCGAGTGTGGCCTGCATGGGCATGACGGCTCTCTTCCCTCCCAAATCCATGCCCGGCTGAGCTTGCATGGGTGGCTCATTCTCCCTCCCATACACGAGGTAAAACGGGGAGAATCCTGTTGAGGCATTAATGGGCCATGCTATATAGTGGGCAGGACACCGGGAATGTGCAAACCCCAGTTCGCCTCATTGATCCGTTGGCACAACGTGGACGTATGGGTTCTGTGGAAGCGCTCCGCCACCCCGTCCGTCTGAGGATGGTGGGGCAGGGTCCTGATTTGTTTTTGCACCCAGGGAGTTGCACACCTCCCGTAACAATCGAGAAGAACAATTCCGCCCCTGGTCTGCAGGAAGTTGTTCAGGAGCCCCCTTGTCCATGACGTAGCCGTGCAAGAACGTGTCCGCAATGGATGCGGCTGGCTGGTCTGGCAGAGGCGATGCCACCGGCCCCCGGAACAGGTATTCTACCCCGACCAGGATACATTTGTTTCCCCTCTGAGTGGCAGGGAACGGCCCGAGAATGTCCAGTGCGATGAGCTCATTGATATGAGACACCGTGATAGATCGTAACGGAGGCTGGGCCTGCCTCGTTGGTGGCTTGCGGGGTGTGCAATCAGTACAACCTTTTACCATGTGGTATACTTTGTCCGTCACCAAGGGCCAATAGAAGTCAACGCTTTAGTGTCAGCAAGGTTTCACGGATTCTGAGGTGCATTAATTTCTCATGGGACCACCCGGCGCGTGAGTTTACCCTGCAGAGCATTCGGCACCACCGTGCAATAACACTGTAGCTCTTCAACCCGTCTTATCAAAAGTCATTCGTGGAGGACTATTAGGGACATGCATCCCCGATGACTTGCTTTTACTGCCTCTCGTACCAACGCGGTGGAGCAATTTCAACAGCGAGGCGTCCTCCATCTGGAGGCGTCCCCATTCAGCGCGCGTGAGACCCAACGTGCCGTCACCTACGTGCATCCGCCTCGGGTGGCGGCGCGTCGACAGATGCCACTACAGCACGTGGCAACCTCGCGCACGATGGCTTACGTCAACCAGCACCCATTAAGCACGCACGCTGGTCACTCGGTGGTAAACGGCCACCGAGGGGTCGGCGCGCTGACGAGGCCTTCGCGCGAGGCGACAAACGCGGCCTCCTCCCCCCACCCCCCCCCCCCACCGAAATCTCTGGCCCTTAGCAGCGAGCGTGTGGAGCGGTTTTGGGATCGTCGCGAACTTGGGGAACAAAGTGGTGATAATGACGTGAAACCCCGACAAAATTGGGAACTTCACCCACCGACTTGGGGGTTGGCCATGTGTGCACGCGCGCCGTTTTGTCGGGAGCCATGGCTAACCCGGACTCGCTAACGATGTGGCCCAAATACTGCATCGATGTTTGCAAGAGGTGGCACTTTTGCAAGTTTAAATTTGAGATTGGCTGCCTGCACTTTGGCAAACACGGACCGCAGTTGCTGCAAATGCTGCTGATACGTGTGCCCGAACATAATGACGGGCGTTCGATACTTCATGCTGCCTTAACGTGCACTTAGCCTGGCACAAGCGCCGTGGTGACGTCACCGACACTTGTGGCGAATGGCGGTTGTTGTTGTGTATAACCAGCAGGTGGGGTGTAACTGAGTCGCAGACATCTTAGGAGCAACACGATTATTAACTATTAACACAACACACTCCAGGCTATTGACACAACACACTCCAGGCTATTAACACAACACACTCCAGGCTATTAACACAACACACTCCAGGCTATTAACACAACACACTCCAGGGCTATTAACACAACACACTCCAGGCTATTAACACAACAAGCTCCAGGCTATTAACACAACACAGTCCAGGCTATTAAGACAACATACTCCAAGTATTAACACAACATACTCCAGGCTATTAACACAACATACTCCAGGCTATTAACACAACACACTCCAGGCTATTAACACAACACACTCCAGGCTATTTACACAACACACTCCAGGCTAATAACACAACACACTCCAGGCTATTAACACAACACACTCCAGGCTATTAACACAACATACTCCAGGCTATTAACACAACACACTCCAGGCTATTAACACAACACACTCCAGGCTATTAACACAACACACTCCAGGGCTATTAACACAACACACTCCAGGGCTATTAACACAACACACTCCAGGCTATTTACATAACACACTCCAGGCTATTAACACAACACACTCCAGGCTATTAACACAACACACTCCAGGCTATTAAGACAACACACTCCAGGCTAGTAACACAACACACTCCAGGCAATTAACACAACACACTACAGGCTATTAACACAACATATTCCAGGCTATTAACACAAACACTCCAGGGCTATTAACACAACACCAGGCTATTAACACAACACACTACAGGGCTATTAACACAACACACTACAGGGCTATTAACACAAGACACTACAGGCTATTAACACAACACACTCCAGGCTATTAACACAACACACTCTAGGGCTATTGACACAACAAACTCTGGGGTGGTGACCACCCAACTAACCACGCTACGGCAGAACTAGACACGGCTCCACTATCCCGGTCCGGACCAAAAGCTGGGTCCCGGACCACGTGGCTGGAGGCTTCTTCAAGCTTGACGTGGATCTGCTGCCTCTCCAACAGTAAGGGCCCCGAGCCCCTCCCAGGGCCCCCCCCCTTATATGGGGCTGGCTCCGCCTCTTGCCCCGCCCACCTTCTAGAACTCTCTCGCCCTTGCCTGAAAGCTCTCGAGAGTTCTTCCCGGACCACGTGACCACCCATTGGCCCCCCTCCGCCGGTGGCCCCCCTCCAGTATAATCCGGTCACGCGTCCCCAGGTCAGCCAGAGGTACCACGCCCCCAACGTAACCCTGGCTGGGCTGACGCTCTCTCGCTCTCTCAACGGGAGCCACGGCGCTTAACCAGCGCTCACCCGAGCCCCCCACTAGGGCTGTGCTACACCACGTGTGTCCGGGGTGTACCCACGACAGTGTCCATCCCGCCGTGGCCTCGCAGGCCCGGCACCACACACAGTGACATCTCCAGTCGCCGCACCATTATACTTTTTATTTTGTTGATCATAACGCTTTAACTAACGTAGGGCGGGCTTGGGAGCGGCGTTGACGATGTGTTTTGGCGTTGCACCAACCCAGCACCTTTGCATTCAGAAGTTGGAGGTGCTTTGATTGTTACAGCGAGAGGTGGAATCATCACCGCCATGGGTTTAAGTGGGCACGGAGCCCGTCAAGGGAATGGGTAGGTAGAGGAATGGGGTTGGAGAGTATACACAACTTGCATTTCTAGTCATTTCAACAATTTATGGGCATGCGCATCATTAACAGTATCCTGATTGATGAGCAAAACAAAATCGCAATTTAATCGTGAATCTATTGTCATAAATGAGTCTGAAATATCAATAGTCATGCTCAAAACCGCATTCCTATTATAAAAAATAATTGAACTCCCATTCATGATGACAATTCCAATATGGTCATTATGATGCTCAGAATTAGTTATATTCTCAGAATCATGAACATTTATTAAAACAGCGGTATGCTCAAAATGCAAATTGACCAATTTCAACATGTACACAATCAATTCCAAGATTCTAATCAAAGTAAGTCCTATGTATCGTGGTGTTTTCATGCTTATCCATTATTTGGGCCCCCCCCAAAAAAATATATATACAAAAGTGTATTTTTATGTTTGCATGGTGTACAGTCTGGAAATTACCCACATGGCAAATTTCAAGCTTGGTGCGTATCGGCAAGTACGCTAAACATTTTGAACAGACACACATTCACAACTTGCCTTTGATATATATGGAGATTGGTAATAAATTGTTAATTTAACTACTTTCATGTTGACGGATTAGAAATACGAATAGCACTGGCTCACCACGGGGCTTATTGCGTGGTATCTGGGCACTTTATTTGAAACGTAAACCCCACAGTTTGTGAGTACAATTCCTCGCAAGTTTCGTCCACAGAGACAGACAATGACGTTTCTAGGTAAGAGTAAGAAATGAATCTACGTGTCGAGGAGAGACGAGAGAGCCAAGAGGTCACCTCGGGAGACGGTGGCGGGGCGTCAACCTTAGTCACGTGACTGAAGGAGTGTGGGCGTGCCGCGCGTGTGTACCGTGCGTGTGTGTCGTGCGTGTGTATTGTGTGTGTGTACTGTGCGTGTGTGTGTACTGTGAGTTTGTGTGTGCGTGTGTACTGTGCGTGTGTGCACCGTGTGTGTGTACTTTGTGTCTGTGTGTACCGTGCATGTGTGTGTACTGTGCGTGTGTGTGTACTGTGCGTGTGTGTATTGTGTGTGTGTACTGTGTGTACTGTGTGTGCACCGTGTGTACTGTGTGTGCACCGTGTGTGTGTGCTGTGTGTGTGTGTACTGTGTGTGTGTGTAACGTGTGTGGCGGTAGTCTAGCGGTTAGCGCTACGCTGCTCTACGAACATAACGACCCGAGTTTGATTCCCGCTCACAGCCAACACCCAGTGACGATTATTTGAACCGGTTCTGGGCCTCCCCTAGGTCGAGTCAGCCTCAAATGAGTACCCGGTGCGGTGTGTAAATATCATTACTGGGGAGACAAAGGCGGTCGGGCACGGTGCTGGCCACCCACCCCCTCGTGTACCGTTCCGGCCTTCATAGGTGGTGCTGCTACTTGCTAACAACACTTGCCCCAACAGTCTGTTAAGGCTACACGGGGGATCTTTGTCTTTGTATCACCACCCAGGAGTCACGGAGCTTTTGAGGCTCCGAGCCACGTGGGGATCCACAACAGCGTGAGGCGGTGCCACTCAGGTGAGACTCGGGGATATGTGATTTCTAATCGATAGCCATCCGTCAGTTAACCCATCGCAACTGCTGAGACTGTCACGCGACTTCCTCCTTCCAGCGAGCCTTTGACGCTTCACGTGACCTCAAAGTTTACACAGTGTGTACGTATACACAATAATGTCCACGTTGTTGTTGCTGAGTTCACGCACTCAAGGGAGGGGGCAATGGAAAATTAATCTAAATCAACTTAAACTCCATCCCCATGACCTCATCGGCATGAAGCGCCAGCTGGAGGTGTACCTCGCTAGTGACGTCATGTCACCAAGGTATTCACACTTCCCCAACCCCGTCCACGGCGCTCTTGAGCGTGACGTCACCTCCGCTTGGGTCACTGCCGATATCAATCCAGTGGCAATCCTTATTTGGGCAAAGCTACGCCGAGTGACTGGCGGTTCATTAACATAATGTATTTGAAGCCGTCGAGTGTTTATTGCGACGGGTTCAGCAGCCACGCCCCATCACTCGACATATGGGCCGGGTTCATTAACATAATTTATTCAGTTACAGTGCGGCTCATTGTGGGAGGGGCGTGTCCCTTACCGCGGAAGTGACGTCATGTTACCTGCTTACACGCGTGATGTCGCGAGGTAACAGGAGGCTGCCGATCTGCGCTTGCACTGAAATCCGAGGTTAGAAATTCTCATGCTGGTGGTAGTGGTGGTTGTTGTTGTGGTTGTTGTTTACCAAGGTAGAGCCTCTCTCGTAGGGATGTCAGTTGAGTAGCAGCGAGCATGGGAATCGACGTCCAGGTTGGAACTTTACAACGCGGGGCCTAGCCACGCGGGGCCTTGCCTCCTGCCCTCGCCTGATTGCGCTCACTTTAATTATCTCGCTTAAGTTTAATTTGTCTTCACCCGGCTCGCCACTTTGTAACTTTGTTTTATTGTAAATATTCACGCAGTTTTTATTTTCTTTTGTTACCAGGCCAAGCCCGCTTGAGCTGCTATACCGCTCTTGTTATCAGAAGCGACCTGCCCACAACAACACAAGGTGAGGCTTTGTCAACGTGTGTGAATGTTTTGACTTAAAACTTTGGTGACTGCAGGAATTAATATTCTTGGTTCTTTCGGTAAAGTCACGTAGATAGAAAATTAAATAAAAATAATAAAATAAATGAATAATTCCAAATAAAGCAAAAAACTCACGTCGTTTTGATCGCAACACAAGTGGTCTTTATTTAATGTAATTGTATTATCAGTTATTGTTAGTTTCTATCTACGTAACTTTACCGAAAGAAACAAGAATACGTGTGTCAATGTCTATCGGTCAAAGACACTCAGCGGAGAGACTCGCAAACTCCAAATATACAGCAGGCGTCAGGGTCGGGATCGAACCCACGACTTCCTGTATACCAAGTGAGGTAGCTAACATCTCACCACGGAGAGAGACACGCAAACTCCAGTTAGCCTCAGCTATGTTCGTTGATCCTCAATTCATTACTTGGTGGAGTGAGGAAGCATTCATGCCAAGCAGATGAAGGTGGCCAGGCGTGATTCTAGACACGCCACCACCTGTTTACCCAGTGACATTGTACAGTTTGTGTTTGCAGTAACGTCTATTAACTCTGTTGAATACGGAGGTTATAGCGTAACAATAGTTTACTTTTGTTTTCCTCTGGAACTCTTTATAAGAATGGAAACAGGAGGTGAACACAGCACACACATGCAGCTGAAGTCGGAACTGTTCATCCCAGCATTTAAGGACATCTGAGCCTGGATTCACACCTCTAAGTTGCGATTGAACATTAATTTATGCATAACACAATTAGGATTGTTTTCAACGAGACCCTTGGGGTGCGAGCCGCCGGTAACATTGCGGGGTTGGTGGGGGGCCAAGTGGTGAGCGCCCGGACCCCCCTGGACCCCCTTTGTCTCCCCGGCGAGCGGTGTGGCGTGACCCCCGCCCCCCCCGCACGGAGCCCCTCGACACCCCGCGGGGGTCAAGGTCACCGTGACCTTGACCCCCGCGGGGAGCGGCGAGCGAGGAGTCGGTCCTGGGCCTCCCCCTGGGGTCGACTCAGGCTAAAACTAAAATAGAGACACCGGGGGGCGCCGTGGCGAAGTTGGCGGCCGGGGGGAGACAAAGGCGGCCGGGCAGGGGGGCGGCGCCGGTGGCCCCCTTCGTAAGCGCCGCTGCTGCTGCTGCTCGCCACTAGCGGCACTCGCTCCGACAGCCTCCAAGGCTACGTGGGGGATCTTTGTCTTTGTGTTTGCCTCTAAAATCTCATTCATGGACTACTCACACAGAGACCCACAGACTACTCACACAGAGACCCATAGACTCACCACACAGAGACCCATAGACTACTCACACAGAGACCCATAGACTACTCACACAGAGACCCATAGACTACTCACACAGAGACCCATAGACTACTCACACAGAGACCCATAGACTCACCACACAGAGATCCATAGACTCACCACACAGAGACCCATAGACTCACCACATAGAGACCCATAGACTCACCACACAGAGACCCATAGACTCACCACGCAGAGACCCATAGACTACTCACACAGAGACCCATAGACTACTCACACAGAGACCCATAGACTCACCACACAGAGATCCATAGACTCACCACACAGAGACCCATAGAGTCACCACATAGAGACCCATAGACTCACCACACAGAGACCCATAGACTCACCACGCAGAGACCCATGGACTACTCACACAGAGACCCATAGACTACTCACACAGAGACCCATAGACTCACCACACAGAGACCCATAGACTCACCACACAGAGACCCACAGACTACTCACACAGAGACCCATAGACTCATCACACAGAGACCCATAGACTCACCACACAGAGACCCATAGACTCACCACACAGAGACCCATAGACTCATCACACAGAGACCCACAGACTACTCACACAGAGACCCATAGACTCACCACACAGAGACCCATAGACTCACCACACAGAGATCCACAGACTCACACAGAGACCCATAGACTACTCACACAGAGACCCATAGACTACTCACACAGAGACCCATAGACTACTCACACAGAGACCCACAGACTCACACAGAGAATATTAGACTCACACAGAGAAATTAGACTCACAGAGAGAAAATTAGACTCACACAGAGAAAATTAGACTCACACAGAGACCCATTGACTCGCATAGATACCCATAGACTCACACAAAGACCCATAAACTACTCTCACAAAGACCCATAGACTACTCACACAAAGTCCCATAGACTCACACAGAGACCCATAGACTACTCACACAGAGACCCATAGACTACTCACACAAAGTCCCATAAACTCACACAGAGACCCATAGACTACTCACACAGAGACCCACAGACTACTCACACAGAGACCCACAGACTCACACAGAGAAAATTAGACTCACACAGAGACCCACTGACTAGCATAGAGACCCATTGACTCACACAAAGTCCCATAAACTCACACAGAGACCCATAGACTACTCACACAGAGACCCATAGACTACTCACACAGAGACCCATTGACTACTCACACAGAGACCCACTGACTAGAATAGAGACCCATTGACTCACCCAAAGACCCATAGACTCACCACACAGAGACCCATAGACTACTCACACAGAGACCCACAGACTCACACAGAGAAAATTAGACTCACACAGAGACCCATTGACTCGCATAGAGACCCATTGACTCACAGATACCCATAGACTACTCACACAGAGACCCATAGACTACTCACACAGATACCCATAGACTCATCACACAGACACCCATAGACTACTCACACAGAGACCCATAGACTACTCACACAGATACCCATAGACTCACACAAAGACCCATAGACTACTCACACAAAGTCCCAAAAACTCACACAGAGACCCATAGACTACTCACACAGAGATCCACAGACTCACACAGAGACCCATAGACTACTCACACAGAGACCCAGACTCACACAGAGACCCATAGACTCACACAAAGACCCATAGACTACTCACACAAAGACCCATAAACTCACACAGAGACCCACTGACTCACACAGAGACCCACAGACTACTCACACAGAGAAAATTAGACTCACACAGAGACCCATAGACTACTCACACAGAGACCCACAGACTCACACAGAGAAAATTAGACTCACACAGAGACCCATTGACTCGCATAGAGACCCATTGACTCACACAGATACCCATAGACTACTCACACAGAGACCCATAGACTACTCACACAGATACCCATAGACTCATCACACAGACACCCATAGACTACTCACACAGAGACCCATAGACTACTCACACAGATACCCATAGACTCACACAAAGACCCATAGACTACTCACACAAAGTCCCAAAAACTCACACAGAGACCCATAGACTACTCACACAGAGATCCACAGACTCACACAGAGACCCATAGACTACTCACACAGAGACCCAGACTCACACAGAGACCCATAGACTCACACAAAGACCCATAGACTACTCACACAAAGACCCATAAACTCACACAGAGACCCACTGACTCACACAGAGACCCACAGACTACTCACACAGAGAAAATTAGACTCACACAGAGACCCATAGACTACTCACACAGAGACCCACAGACTACTCACACAGAGACCCATAGACTACTCACACAGAGACCCATAGACTACTCACACAGAGACCCATAGACTACTCACACAGAGACCCATAGACTACGCACACAGAGACCCATAGACTCACCACACAGAGATCCACAGACTCACACAGAGACCCATAGACTACGCACACAGAGATCCACAGACTCACACAGAGACCCACTGACTCGCATAGAGACCCATTGACTCACACAGAGACCCATAGACTACTCACACAAAGATCCACAGACTCACACAGAGAAAATTAGACTCACACAGATACCCCTAGACTCACACAAAGACCCATAGACTACTCACACAAAGTCCCATAAACTCACACAGAGACCCATAGACTACTCACACAGAGATCCACAGACTCACACAGAGATTATTAGACTCACACAGAGAATATTAGACTCACACAGAGAAAATTAGACTCACACAGAGACCCATTGACTCGCATAGAGACCCATAGACTCACACAAAGACCCATAGACTACTCACACAGAGACCCATAGACTACTCACACAAAGATCCACAGACTCGCACAGGGAAAATTAGACTCACACAGAGACCCACTGACTCACACAGAGACCCATTGACTCACACAGATACCCATAGACTCACACAAAGACCCATAGACTAATGACACAAAGTCCCATAAACTCACACAGAGACCCATAGACTACTCACACAGAGACCCATAGACTACTCACACAAAGACCCATAGACTCACCACACAGAGACCCACAGACTCATCACACAGAGACCCATAGACTCACCACACAGAGACCCATAGACTCACCACACAGAGACCCATGGACTTAACACACAGAGACCCATAGACTCATCACACAGAGACCCACAGACTCACCACACAGACACCCATAGACTCACCACACAGAGACCCATAGACTCATCACACAGAGACCCATAGACTCACCACACAGAGACCCATAGACTCACCACACAGAGACCCATAGACTCACCACACAGAGACCCATAGACTCACCACACAGAGACCCATAGACTACTCACACAGAGACCCACAGACTACTCACACAGAGACCCATAGACTCACCACACAGAGACCCATAGACTCACCACACAGAGACCCATAGACTACTCACACAGAGACCCACAGACTACTCACACAAAGACCCATAGACTCACCACACAGAGACCCATAGACTCATCACACAGAGACCCACAGACTCCCCACACAGAGACCCATAGACTCATCACACAGACACCCATAGACTCACCACACAGAGACCCATAGACTCCCCACACAGAGACCCATAGACTCACCACACAGAGACCCATAGACTCCCCACACAGAGACCCATAGACTCCCCACACAGAGACCCATAGACTCATCACACAGAGACCCATAGACTCACCACACAGAGACCCATAGACTCACCACACAGAGACCCATAGACTCACCACATAGAGACCCATAGACTCATCACACAGACACCCATAGACTACTCACACAGAGGCCCATAGACTACTCACACAGAGACCCACAGACTCACACAGAGACCCATAGACTACTCACACAGAGACCCATAGACTACTCACACAGAGACCCATAGACTACTCACACAGAGATCCACAGACTCACACAGAGAAAATTAGACTCACACAGAGACCCACTGACTCGCATAGAGACCCATTGACTCACACAGAGACCCATAGACTACTCACACAAAGTCCCATAAACTCACACAGAGACCCATAGACTGCTCACACAGAGACCCACAGACTACTCACACAGAGACCCACAGACTCACACAGAGAAAATTAGACTCACACAGATACCCATTGACTCACACAGAGACCCACAGACTCACACAGAGAAAATTAGACTCACACAGAGACCCATTGACTCACACAGAGACCCATTGACTCACACAGAGACCCATAGACTCACACAAAGACCCATATACTACTCACACAAAGTCCCATAAACTCACACAAAGACCCATAGACTACTCACACAGAGACCCACAGACTCACACAGAGAAAATTAGACTCACACAGAGACCCACAGACTCACACAGAGAATATTAGACTCACACAGAGAAAATTAGACTCACACAGAGACCCACAGACTCACACAGAGAATATTAGACTCACACAGAAAATTAGACTCACAGAGAGAAAATTAGACTCACACAGAGAAAATTAGACTCACACAGAGACCCATTGACTCGCATAGATACCCATAGACTCACACAAAGACCCATAAACTACTCACACAAAGACCCATAGACTCACACAGAGACCCATAGACTACTCACACAGCGACCCACAGACGACTCACACAGAGACCCACAGAATCACACAGAGAAAATTAGACTCACACAGATACCCATTGACTCACACAGAGACCCACAGACTCACACAGAGAAAATTAGGCTCACACAGAGACCCATTGACTCACACAGAGACCCATTGACTCACACAGAGACCCATAGACTCACACAGAGACCCATAAACTATTCACACAGAGACCCATAGACTACTCACACAGAGACCCATAGACTCACCACACAGAGACCCACAGATTACTCACACAGAGACCCATAGACTCATCACACAGAGACCCATAGACTCACACAGAGACCCACTGACTCGCATAGAGACCCATTGACTCACACAGATACCCATAGACTACTCACACAGAGATCCACAGACTCACACAGAGAAAATTAGACTCACACAGAGACCCACTGACTAGCATAGAGACCCATTGACTCACACAAAGTCCCATAAACTCACACAGAGACCCATTGACTACTCACACAGAGACCCACTGACTAGCATAGAGACCCATTGACTCACACAAAGACCCATAGACTCACACAGAGACCCATAGACTACTCACACAGAGACCCACAGACTCACACAGAGAAAATTAGACTCACACAGAGACCCATTGACTTGCATAGAGACCCATTGACTCACACAGATACCCATAGACTACTCACACAGAGACCCATAGACTACTCACACAGATACCCATAGACTCACACAAAGACCCATAGACTACTCACACAAAGTCCCAAAAACTCACACAGAGACCCATAGACTACTCACACAGAGATCCACAGACTCACACAGAGACCCATAGACTACTCACACAGAGACCCAGACTCACACAGAGACCCATAGACTCACACAAAGACCCATAGACTACTCACACAAAGACCCATAAACTCACACAGAGACCCACTGACTCACACAGAGACCCACAGACTACTCACACAGAGAAAATTAGACTCACACAGAGACCCATAGACTACTCACACAGAGACCCATAGACTACTCACACAGAGACCCATAGACTCATCACACAGACACCCATAGACTACTCACACAGAGACCCATAGACTACTCACACAGATACCCATAGACTACGCACACAGAGACCCATAGACTCACCACACAGAGATCCACAGACTCACACAGAGACCCATAGACTACTCACACAAAGATCCACAGACTCACACAGAGATTATTAGACTCACACAGAGAAAATTAGACTCACACAGAGAAAATTAGACTCACACAGAGACCCATTGACTCGCATAGAGACCCATAGACTCACACAAAGACCCATAGACTACTCACACAGAGACCCATAGACTACTCACACAGAGATCCACAGACTCGCACAGAGAAAATTAGACTCACACAGAGACCCACTGACTCACACAGAGACCCATTGACTCAAACAGATACCCATAGACTCACACAAAGACCCATAGACTAATGACACAAAGTCCCATAAACTCACACAGAGACCCATAGACTACTCACACAGAGACCCATAAACTCACACAGAGACCCATAGACTACTCACACAAAGACCCATAAACTCACACAGAGACCCATAGACTACTCACACAAAGACCCATAGACTACTCACACAGAGACCCACTGACTCACACAAAGACCCATAGACTACTCACACAAAGTCCCAAAAACTCACACAGAGACCCATAGACTACTCACACAGAGATCCACAGACTCACACAGAGACCCATAGACTACTCACACAGAGACCCAGACTCACACAGAGACCCACAGACTCACACAGAGACCCACTGACTCACACAGAGACCCACTGACTCGCATAGAGACCCAATGACTCACACAGAGACCCACAGACTACTCACACAGAGAAAATTAGACTCACACAGAGACCCATAGACTACTCACACAGAGACCCACAGACTACTCACACAGAGACCCATAGACTACTCACACAGAGACCCATAGACTACTCACACAGAGACCCATAGACTACTCACACAGAGACCCATAGACTACGCACACAGAGACCCATAGACTCACCACACAGAGACCCACAGACTCACACAGAGACCCATAGACTACGCACACAGAGATCCACAGACTCACACAGAGACCCACTGACTCGCATAGAGACCCATTGACTCACACAGAGACCCATAGACTACTCACACAAAGATCCACAGACTCACACAGAGAAAATTAGACTCACACAGATACCCATAGACTCACACAAAGACCCATAGACTACTCACACAAAGTCCCATAAACTCACACAGAGACCCATAGACTACTCACACAGAGACCCATTGACTCACACAAAGACCCATAGACTACTCACACAGAGACCCATAGACTACGCACACAGAGACCCATATACTCACCACACAGAGACCCACAGACTCACACAGAGACCCATAGACTACGCACACAGAGATCCACAGACTCACACAGAGACCCACTGACTCGCATAGAGACCCATTGACTCACACAAAGACCCATAGACTACTCACACAAAGTCCCATAAACTCACACAGAGACCCATAGACTACTCACACAGAGACCCATTGACTCACACAAAGACCCATAGACTACTCACACAAAAACCCATAGACTACTCACACAAAGTCCCATAAACTCACACAGAGACCCATAGACTACTCACACAGAGACCCATAGACTACTCACACAAAGACCCATAGACTACTCACACAAAGACCCATAGACTACTCACACAAAGTCCCATAAACTCACACAGAGACCCATAGACTACTCACACAGAGACCCATAGACTACTCACACAGAGACCCATAGACTCACACAGAGACCCACAGACTCACATAGAGACCCAGTGACTCACACAGAGACCCGTAGAGTATCTTCTTTGGTTCTTTCGGTATTAAAGTCACCATCACCACGTAGAATGAGAATAATAAAATAATAAAATAAAACACAATAAAATTCTCACGACGTTTCGGCCACGACACAAGCGGCCTTCTTCAGGTGAAAGGAACAAACCTGTCGGGACGACAGAGCCACAATAATGACGGAGCTTCAATAATGAAGACCTTAGCACAGACTGACGTTGTGACACGTGGTGCACGTGGTGTCTGTGTGTGTGTCTGTCTGTGTGTCTGTGTGTGTCTGTGTGTGTGTGTGTCTGTGTGTGTGTCTGTCTGTGTGTGTGTCTGTGTGTGTGTCTGTCTGTGTGTGTGTCTGTCTGTGTGTCTGTCTGTGTGTGTGTCTGTGTGTGTGTGTGTCTGTGTGTGTGTCTGTGTGTGTGTGTGTCTGTGTGTGTGTCTGTGTGTGTGTGTCTGTCTGTGTGTGTCTGTGTGTGTGTCTGTCTGTGTGTCTGTCTGTGTGTGTCTGTGTGTTTCTGTGTGTCTGTGTGTCTGTGTGTATGTCTGTCTGTGTGTGTGTCTGTGTGTGTGTCTGTGTCTGTGTGTGTGTCTGTGTGTGTGTCTGTGTGTCTGTCTGTCTGTGTGTCTGTGTGTGTGTCTGTGTGTCTGTCTGTGTGTCTGTGTGTATGTGTCTGTCTGTGTGTCTGTGTGTGTGTCTGTGTGTGTGTCTGTGTGTCTGTGTATGTGTGTGTGTCTGTGTGTGTGTCTGTGTGTGTGTCTGTGTGTCTGTCTGTGTCTGTGTGTATGTGTCTGTCTGTGTGTCTGTGTGTGTGTCTGTGTGTGTGTGTCTGTGTGTGTGTCTGTGTGTGTGTCTGTGTGTGTGTGTCTGTGTGTGTGTCTGTCTGTGTGTCTGTCTGTGTGTGTCTGTGTGTTTCTGTGTGTCTGTGTGTCTGTGTGTATGTCTGTCTGTGTGTGTGTCTGTGTGTGTGTCTGTGTCTGTGTGTGTGTCTGTGTGTCTGTCTGTCTGTGTGTCTGTGTGTGTGTCTGTGTGTGTGTCTGTGTGTCTGTCTGTGTGTCTGTCTGTGTGTCTGTCTGTGTGTCTGTGTGTGTGTCTGTGTGTGTGTCTGTGTGTCTGTGTATGTGTGTCTGTGTGTGTCTGTGTGTGTGTCTGTGTGTCTGTCTGTGTCTGTGTGTATGTGTCTGTCTGTGTGTCTGTGTGTGTGTCTGTGTGTGTGTGTCTGTGTGTGTGTCTGTGTGTGTGTCTGTGTGTCTGTCTGTGTGTCTGTGTGTATGTGTCTGTCTGTGTGTATGTGTGTGTGTCTGTGTGTGTCTGTGTGTCTGTGTATGTGACTGTGTGTGTGTGACTGTGTGTGTACTGTGTGTGGGGAGCGATAGTGTAGCGGTTAGCGCTACGCTGCGCTATGAACCTGGCGACCCGGGTTCGATTCCCGCTCACGGCCAACACCAGTGACGATTATCTGAACCGGTCCCGGGCCTCCCCTAGGTCGACTCAGCCTCAAATGAGTACCTGGTGCGGTGTGTAAACATCGCGACTGGGGAGACAAAGGCGGTCGGGCGTGGTGCTGGCCACCCACCCCCTCGTGTACCGTTCCGGCCTTCATAGGTGCTCGCTAACAGCACTTGCCCCTACAGTCTGTTAAGGCTATATGGGGGATCTTTGTCTTTGTGTGTCTGTGTGTGTGTCTGTGTGTCTGTGTATGTGTCTGTGTGAAGAGCGGTGGGACAGCGGTCAGTGCGCGCGCGCAAATAATTAATTAATTATTAATTATTGATCTATTCGGGGAACCATTGGCTTGTTGACACAAGGGCTTAGTAGGAGTTTTTAATTAACTCTGAGCAGCCGTCAGTCAAACCATTACGTCATCCGCGCGGTTGAAGCGCGAGTGGGGGGATGACGTCATTGACCCCCCCCCCCCCAAATGGCGGGTGGGGGGGAGGGCATCGGCCCCCACCTAATGGGGAGTGGCGAGTGGGGCATTAGCCCCCACTCACTCACCCATCCACCCTCACTCACCCCCTCACCAACCCCCTCACTCACCCTCACCAACCCCCCCCACTCACCCATCCACTCACTCACCCCCTCACTAAACCCCTCACTCACCCACCCCCTCACTCACTAAACCTCCCTCACCAACCCCTCACTACTCACCCCCTCACTCACTCACCCCTCACTCACCCCCTCACTCACCCCCTCACCAACCCCTCTCACTCACCCCTCACTCACTCACCCCCTCACTAAACCCCTCACTCTCACCCCCTCACTCACTCACCCCCTCACCCACCCCCTCACTCACCCCCTCACCAACCCCCTCACTCACTCACCCCTTCACCAACCCCCTCACCTCCTCCCTCAGTCACCCCCTCACCAACCCCCTCACTCACCCCCTCACTCACCCCCTCACCAACCCCCTCACTCACTCACCCCACTCATCCCCCTCACTCACCCCCCTCACCAACCCCCTCACTCACTCACCCCCCTCACCAACCCCCTCACTCACCTACCCCCTCACCCCACTCACCCCCCACTCATCCCTCACCAATCACACCTCACTCACCCCCTCACTCACCCCCTCCCCACCCCCTCACTCACCCCCTCACCAACCCCCTCACTCACCCCCTCACTCACTCACCCCCTCACTCACCCCCTCACTCACTCACCCCTTCACCAACCCCCTCACCCCTCACTCACCCTCACCAATCCCCTCACTCACTCACCCCTCACCAACCCCCTTACTCACCCCCTCACTCACCCACCCCTCACTCACCCCCTCACTCACCCCCTCACCAATCCCCTCACTCACTCACCCCCTCACCAACCCCCTCACTCACCCCCTCACCAACCCCCTCAGTCACCCCCTCACTCACCCCCTCACTCACCCCCTCACCAACCCCCTCACTCCTCACCCCTTCACCAACCCCTCGCTCACCCCCTCACTCACCCCCTCACCAACCCCCTCACTCACCCCCTCACTCACCCCCTCACCAACCCCCTCACTCACTCACCCCCTCATCCCCTCACTCACCCCCTCACCAACCCCTCACTCACTCACCCTCACCAACCCCCTCACTCACCTACCCCCTCACCCCCTCACTCATCCCCTCACCAACCCCCCCACTCACCCCCTCACTCACCCCCTCACTCACTCACCCTTCCACCCACCCCCTCACCCCCTCACTCACCCCCTCACCAATCCCCTCACTCACTCACCCCCCTCACAACCCCTTACTCACCCCCTCACTCACCCACCCCTCACTCACCCCCTCACTCACCCCCTCACCAATCCCCTCACTCACTCACCCCCTCACCAACCCCCTAACTCACCCCCTCACCAACCCCCTCAGTCACCCCCTCACTCAACCCCTCACTCACCCCCTCACCAATCCCCTCACTCACTCACCCCCTCACCAACCCCTCACCAACCCCCTCACCTCCCCCCTCACCAACCCCTCACTCACCCCCTCACTCACCCCCTCACTCACCCCTTCACCAATCCCCTCACTCACTCACCCCCTCACAAACCCCCTCACTCACCCCCTCATCCCCTCACTCACCAACCCCCTCACTCACTCACCCCTCACTCACCCCCTCACCAATCCCCTCACTCACTCACCCCCTCACCAACCCCCTCACCCCCTCACCAACCCCCTCAGTCACCCCCTCACTCACCCCTCACTCACCCCTCACCAATCCCCTCACTCACTCACCCCCTCACCAACCCCCTCACCAACCCCCTCACTCACCCCGTCACCAACCCCCTCACTCACCCCCTCACTCACCCCCTCACCAACCCCCTCACTCACCCCCTCACTCACCCCTCACCAACCCCCTCACTCACTCACCCCCTCATCCCCTCACTCACCCCCTCACCAACCCCCTCACTCACCCCCTCACCAACCCCCTCACTCACCTACCCCCTCACCCCCTCACTCATCCCCTCACCAACCCCCTCACTCACCCCCTCACTCACCCCCTCACCCACCCCCTCACTCACCCCCTCACCAACCCCCTCACTCACCCCCTCACTCACCCCCTCACTCGCTCACCCCTTCACCAACCCCCTCACTCACCCCCTCACCAATCCCCTCACTCACCTCACCCCCTCACCAACCCCCTTACTCACCCCCTCACTCACCCCCTCACCAATCCCCTCACTCACTCACCCCCTCACCAACCCCCTCACTCACCCCCTCACCAACCCCCTCACTCACTCACCCCTCACTCACTCACCCCCTCACCAACCCCCTCACTCACCCCTCACCAACCCCCTCAGTCACCCCCTCACTCACCCCCTCACTCACCCCCTCACCAATCCCCTCACTCACTCACCCCCTCACCAACCCCCTCACCAACCCCCTCACTCACCCCCTCACCAACCCCCTCACTCACCCCCTCACTCACCCCCTCACTCACCCCTTCACCAATCCCTCACTCACTCACCCCTCACCAATCCCCTCACTCACTCACCCCCTCACCTACCCCCTTACTCACCCCCTCACTCACCCACCCCTCACTCACCCCCTCACTCACCCCCTCACCAATCCCCTCACTCACTCACCCCCTCACCAACCCCCTCACTCACCCCCTCACCAACCCCCTCAGTCACCCCCTCACTCACCCCCTCACCAATCCCCTCACTCACTCACCCCCTCACGAACCCCCTCACCAACCCCCTCAGTCACCCCCTCACTCACCCCCTCACTCACCCCCTCACCAACCCCCTCACTCACTCACCCCTTCACCAACCCCCCTCGCTCACCCCCTCACTCACCCCCTCACCAACCCCCTCACTCACCCCCTCACTCACCCCCTCACCAACCCCCTCACTCACTCACCCCCTCATCCCCTCACTCACCCCCTCACCAACCCCCTCACTCACTCACCCCCTCACCAATCCCCTCACTCACTCACCCCCTCACTCACCCCCTCACCAACCCCCTCACCTACCCCCTCACTCACCCCCTCACCCCCTCACTCACCCCCTCACCAACCCCCTCACCAACCCCCTCACTCACCCCCTCACCTACCCCCTCACTCACCCCCTCACCCCTCACTCACCCCCTCACCAACCCCCTCACTCACTCACCCCCTCACAAACCCCCTCACTCACTCACCCCCTCATCCCCTCACTCACCCCCTCACCAACCCCCTCACTCACTCACCCCCTCACTCACTCACCCCCTCATCCCCTCACTCACCCCCTCACCAACCCCCTCACCCCCTCACCCCCTCACTCACTCACCCCCTCACCAACCCCCTCACTCACCCCCTCACTCACCCCCTCACCAACCCCCTCACTCACTCACCCCCTCACTCACTCAGCCACCCACCCACCCACTCACCGTCGTGGTGTGTTTATACACGAAACAATGTCCTCTTGTGGAGTGCAGGAGGTCCGACGTTCCGTGCCGCTAACACGGACAGGCGACTGCGCGCGGCTGTGATCACGTGACGCATTCGCAGGGCGGCAGAGTCTTCCGGAAGATGTCCCGCGCCACGCGTGAGACGGCCGGAAGAGTCTTCCGGAAGATGTCCCGCGCCACGCTTGAGACGGCCGGAAGAGTCTTCCGGAAGACGTCCCGCGCCACGCGTGAGACGGCCGGAAGAGTCTTCCGGAAGACGTCCAGCGCCACGCTTGAGACGGCCGGAAGAGTCTTCCGGAAGATGGCCCGCGAGTCTTGAAGGGCACGTGACACGTGAGACAACCCGCTGGGAGGTGTAACAGCAACGATAACAACAACAGTAGAAACAACAACAGCAGAAACAACAACCACAACAGCAGAAACAACAGCAGCAGTAGAGGCGCCGTTCCACGTGTGGAACGGCCGAGTGGGTCACCCACGTGGATAGAGCCTGGGGCGGGCCTAGAACTGGTCGGTGACTGTGTGTGTGGTGTGTGTGGTGTGATGTGTGTGGTGTGTGTGTGGTGTGTGACTGTGTGTGTGGTGTGTGTGTGACTGTGTGTGTGGTGTGTGTGGTGTGTGTGTGACTGTGTGTGTGGTGTGTGTGTGTGTGGTCTGTGTGTGTGTGGTGTGTGTGTGGTGTGTGTGTGGTGTCTGTGAGTGTGTGTGGTGTCTGTGTGTGGTGTGTGTGTGGTGTGTGTGTGTGGTGTATGTGTGGGGTGTGTGTGTGACTGTGTGTGTGGTGTGTGTGACTGTGTGGTGTGTGTGATGTGACTGTGTGTGGTGTGTGTGTGGTGTGTGTGTGTGATGTGTCTGTGGTGTGTGTGTGATGTGTGTGACTGTGTGTGTGGTGTGTGACTGTCTGTGGTGTGTGTGTGATGTGTGTGACTGTGTGTGTGGTGTGTGACTGTGTGTGGTGTGTGTGTGGTGTGTGACTGTGTGTGGTGTGTGTGATGTGTCTGTGGTGTGTGTGACTGTGTGTGGTGTGTGACTGTGTGTGTGTGATGTGTGACTGTGTATGTGGTGTGTAACTGTGTGTGATGTTTCTGTGGTGTGTGTGGTGTGTGTGATGTGTCTGTGGTGTGTGTGACTGTGTGTGTGTGGTGTGTGTCTGTGTGTGTGTGTGTCTGTGTGTGTGTGTCTGTGTGTGTGTGTCTGTCTGTGTGTGTCTGTGTGTGTGTCTGTCTGTGTGTCTGTCTGTGTGTGTCTGTGTGTTTCTGTGTGTCTGTGTGTCTGTGTGTATGTCTGTCTGTGTGTGTGTCTGTGTGTGTGTCTGTGTGTGTGTCTGTGTGTGTGTCTGTGTGTCTGTCTGTCTGTGTGTCTGTGTGTGTGTCTGTGTGTCTGTCTGTGTGTCTGTGTGTATGTGTCTGTCTGTGTGTCTGTGTGTGTGTCTGTGTGTGTGTCTGTGTGTCTGTGTATGTGTGTGTGTCTGTGTGTGTGTCTGTGTGTCTGTCTGTGTCTGTGTGTATGTGTCTGTCTGTGTGTCTGTGTGTGTGTCTGTGTGTCTGTGTGTGTGTCTGTGTGTGTGTGTGTCTGTCTGTGTGTGTCTGTGTGTGTGTCTGTCTGTGTGTCTGTCTGTGTGTGTCTGTGTGTTTCTGTGTGTCTGTGTGTCTGTGTGTATGTCTGTCTGTGTGTGTGTCTGTGTGTGTGTCTGTGTCTGTGTGTGTGTGTGTCTGTGTGTCTGTCTGTCTGTGTGTCTGTGTGTGTGTCTGTGTGTCTGTCTGTGTGTCTGTGTGTATGTGTCTGTCTGTGTGTCTGTGTGTGTGTCTGTGTGTGTGTCTGTGTGTCTGTGTATGTGTGTGTGTCTGTGTGTGTGTCTGTGTGTGTGTCTGTGTGTCTGTCTGTGTCTGTGTGTATGTGTCTGTCTGTGTGTCTGTGTGTGTGTCTGTGTGTGTGTCTGTGTGTGTGTCTGTGTGTCTGTCTGTGTGTCTGTGTGTATGTGTTTGTCTGTGTGTCTGTGTGTGTGTCTGTGTGTGTGTGTCTGTGTGTCTGTGTATGTGACTGTGTGTGTGTGACTGTGTGTGTACTGTGTGTGGGGAGCGATAGTGTAGCGGTTAGCGCTACGCTGCGCTATGAACCTGGCGACCCGGGTTCGATTCCCGCTCACGGCCAACACCAGTGACGATTATCTGAACCGGTCCCGGGCCTCCCCTAGGTCGACTCAGCCTCAAATGAGTACCTGGTGCGGTGTGTAAACATCGCGACTGGGGAGACAAAGGCGGTCGGGCGTGGTGCTGGCCACCCACCCCCTCGTGTACCGTTCCGGCCTTCATAGGTGCTCGCTAACAGCACTTGCCCCTACAGTCTGTTAAGGCTATATGGGGGATCTTTGTCTTTGTGTGTCTGTGTGTGTGTCTGTGTGTCTGTGTATGTGTCTGTGTGAAGAGCGGTGGGACAGCGGTCAGTGCGCGCGCGCAAATAATTAATTAATTATTAATTATTGATCTATTCGGGGAACCATTGGCTTGTTGACACAAGGGCTTAGTAGGAGTTTTTAATTAACTCTGAGCAGCCGTCAGTCAAACCATTACGTCATCCGCGCGGTTGAAGCGCGAGTGGGGGGATGACGTCATTGACCCTCCCCCCCCCAAATGGCGGGTGGGGGGGAGGGCATCGGCCCCCACCTAATGGGGAGTGGCGAGTGGGGCATTAGCCCCCACTCACTCACCCATCCACTCACCCCCTCACTCACCCCCTCACCAACCCCCTCACTCACCCCTCACCAACCCCCCCCACTCACTCACCCATCCACTCACTCACCCCCTCACTAAACCCCTCACTCACCCACCCCCTCACTCACTCACCCCCTCACCAACCCCCTCACTCACTCACTCACCCCCTCACTCACTCACCCCCTCACTCACCCCCTCACTCACCCCCTCACCAACCCCCTCACTCACCCCCTCACTCACTCACCCCCTCACTAAACCCCTCACTCACCCACCCCCTCACCCACCCCCTCACTCACCCCCTCACCAACCCCCTCACTCACTCACCCCTTCACCAACCCCCTCACTCACCCCCTCACTCACCCCCTCACCAACCCCCTCACTCACCCCCTCACTCACCCCCTCACCAACCCCCTCACTCACTCACCCACTCATCCCCTCACTCACCCCCTCACCAACCCCCTCACTCACTCACCCCCTCACCAACCCCCTCACTCACCTACCCCCTCACCCACTCACCCCCTCACTCATCCCCTCACCAACCCCCTCACTCACCCCCTCACTCACCCCCTCACTCACCCCCTCACCCACCCCCTCACTCACCCCCTCACCAACCCCCTCACTCACCCCCTCACTCACTCACCCCCTCACTCACCCCCTCACTCACTCACCCCTTCACCAACCCCCTCACCCCCTCACTCACCCCCTCACCAATCCCCTCACTCACTCACCCCCTCACCAACCCCCTTACTCACCCCCTCACTCACCCACCCCTCACTCACCCCCTCACTCACCCCCTCACCAATCCCCTCACTCACTCACCCCCTCACCAACCCCCTCACTCACCCCCTCACCAACCCCCTCAGTCACCCCCTCACTCACCCCCTCACTCACCCCCTCACCAACCCCCTCACTCACTCACCCCTTCACCAACCCCCTCGCTCACCCCCTCACTCACCCCCTCACCAACCCCCTCACTCACCCCCTCACTCACCCCCTCACCAACCCCCTCACTCACTCACCCCCTCACTCACCCCCTCACCAACCCCCTCACTCACTCACCCCCTCACCAACCCCCTCACTCACCTACCCCCTCACCCCCTCACTCATCCCCTCACCAACCCCCTCACTCACCCCCTCACTCACCCCCTCACTCACTCACCCCTTCACCAACCCCCTCACCCCCTCACTCACCCCCTCACCAATCCCCTCACTCACTCACCCCCTCACCAACCCCCTTACTCACCCCCTCACTCACCCACCCCTCACTCACCCCCTCACTCACCCCCTCACCAATCCCCTCACTCACTCACCCCCTCACCAACCCCCTAACTCACCCCCTCACCAACCCCCTCAGTCACCCCCTCACTCACCCCCTCACTCACCCGCTCACCAATCCCCTCACTCACTCACCCCCTCACCAACCCCCTCACCAACCCCCTCACTCACCCCCTCACCAACCCCCTCACTCACCCCCTCACTCACCCCCTCACTCACCCCTTCACCAATCCCCTCACTCACTCACCCCCTCACAAACCCCCTCACTCACCCCCTCATCCCCTCACTCACCAACCCCCTCACTCACTCACCCCCTCACTCACCCCCTCACCAATCCCCTCACTCACTCACCCCCTCACCAACCCCTCACCCCCTCACCAACCCCCTCAGTCACCCCCTCACTCACCCCCTCACTCACCCCCTCACCAATCCCCTCACTCACTCACCCCCTCACCAACCCCCTCACCAACCCCCTCACTCACCCCGTCACCAACCCCCTCACTCACCCCCTCACTCACCCCCTCACCAACCCCCTCACCCACCCCCTCACTCACCCCCTCACCAACCCCCTCACTCACTCACCCCCTCATCCCCTCACTCACCCCCTCACCAACCCCCTCACTCACCCCCTCACCAACCCCCTCACTCACCTACCCCCTCACCCCCTCACTCATCCCCTCACCAACCCCCTCACTCACCCCCCTCACTCACCCCCTCACCCACCCCCTCACTCACCCCCTCACCAACCCCCTCACTCACCCCCTCACTCACCCCCTCACTCACTCACCCCTTCACCAACCCCCTCACCCCCTCACTCACCCCCTCACCAATCCCCTCACTCACTCACCCCCTCACCAACCCCCTTACTCACCCCCTCACTCACCCACCCCTCACTCACCCCCTCACCAATCCCCTCACTCACTCACCCCCTCACCAACCCCCTCACTCACCCCCTCACCAACCCCCTCACTCACTCACCCCCTCACTCACTCACCCCCTCACCAACCCCCTCACTCACCCCTCACCAACCCCCTCACCCCTCCACTCACTCACCCCCTCACCTCACTCACCCCCTCACCAACCCCCCTCACTCACCCCTCACCAACCCCCTCAGTCACCCCCTCACTCACCCCCTCACTCACCCCCTCACCAATCCCCTCACTCACTCACCCCCTCACCAACCCCCTCACCACCCTCACTCACCCCCTCACTCACCCCCTCACTCACCCACACCCCTCACCTACCCCCTTACTCACCCCCTCACTCACCCACCCCTCACTCACCCCCTCACTCACCCCCTCACCAATCCCCTCACTCACTCACCCCCTCACCAACCCCCTCACTCACCCCCTCACCAACCCCCTCAGTCACCCCCTCACTCACCTCCTCACTCACCCCTCACCAATCCCCTCACTCACTCACCCCCTCACTCACCCCCTCACCAACCCCCTCACTCACCCCCTCACCTACCCCCTCACTCACCCCCTCACCAATCCCCTCACTCACCCCCTCACTCACCCCCTCACCAACCCCCTCACCTACCCCCTCACTCACCCCCTCACCCCCTCACTCACCCCCTCACCAACCCCCTCACCAACCCCCTCACTCACCCCCTCACCTACCCCCTCACTCACCCCCTCACCCCCTCACTCACCCCCTCACCAACCCCCTCACTCACTCACCCCCTCACAAACCCCCTCACTCACTCACCCCCTCATCCCCTCACTCACCCCCTCACCAACCCCCTCACTCACTCACCCCCTCATCCCCTCACTCACCCCCTCACCAACCCCCTCACCCCCTCACCCCCTCACTCACCCCCTCACCAACCCCCTCACTCACCCCCTCACTCACCCCCTCACCAACCCCCTCACTCACTCACCCCCTCACTCACCCCCTCACTCACTCAGCCACCCACCCACCCACTCACCGTCGTGGTGTGTTTATACACGAAACAATGTCCTCTTGTGGAGTGCAGGAGGTCCGACGTTCCGTGCCGCTAACACGGACAGGCGACTGCGCGCGGCTGTGATCACGTGACGCATTCGCAGGGCGGCAGAGTCTTCCGGAAGATGTCCCGCGCCACGCGTGAGACGGCCGGAAGAGTCTTCCGGAAGATGTCCCGCGCCACGCTTGAGACGGCCGGAAGAGTCTTCCGGAAGACGTCCCGCGCCACGCGTGAGACGGCCGGAAGAATCTTCCGGAAGACGTCCAGCGCCACGCTTGAGACGGCCGGAAGAGTCTTCCGGAAGATGGCCCGCGAGTCTTGAAGGGCACGTGACACGTGAGACAACCCGCTGGGAGGTGTAACAGCAACGATAACAACAACAGCAGAAACAACAACAGCAGAAACAACAACCACAACAGCAGAAACAACAGCAGCAGTAGAGGCGCCGTTCCACATGTGGAACGGCCGAGTGGGTCACCCACGTGGATAGAGCCTGGGGCGGGCCTAGAACTGGTCGGTGACTGTGTGTGTGGTGTGTGTGGTGTGATGTGTGTGGTGTGTGACTGTGTGTGTGGTGTGTGTGTGACTGTGTGTGTGGGTGTGTGGTGTGTGTGTGGTGTGTGTGTGGTGTGTGTGACTGTGTGTGTGGTGTGTGTGTGTGTGGTCTGTGTGTGTGTGGTGTGTGTGTGGTGTGTGTGTGGTGTCTGTGAGTGTGTGTGGTGTCTGTGTGTGGTGTGTGTGTGGTGTGTGTGTGTGGTGTATGTGTGGGGTGTGTGTGTGACTGTGTGTGTGGTGTGTGTGACTGTGTGGTGTGTGTGATGTGACTGTGTGTGGTGTGTGTGTGGTGTGTGTGTGTGATGTGTCTGTGGTGTGTGTGTGATGTGTGTGACTGTGTGTGTGGTGTGTGACTGTGTGTGGTGTGTGTGTGGTGTGTATGTGTGATGTGTCTGTGGTGTGTGTGTGATGTGTGTGACTGTGTGTGTGGTGTGTGACTGTGTGTGGTGTGTGTGTGGTGTGTGACTGTGTGTGGTGTGTGTGATGTGTCTGTGGTGTGTGTGACTGTGTGTGGTGTGTGACTGTGTGTGGTGTGTGTGTGATGTGTGACTGTGTATGTGGTGTGTAACTGTGTGTGATGTTTCTGTGGTGTGTGTGGTGTGTGTGATGTGTCTGTGGTGTGTGTGACTGTGTGTGTGTGGTGTGTGACTGTGTGTGTGTGGTGTGTGACTGTGTGTGGTGTGTGTGTGGTGTGTGTCTGACTGTGTGTGGTGTGTGACTGTGTGTGGGTCTGCCCCGTGACCTCCTGCCAGCGGGCGTTCGACACTTCACGTGGCCTCAGGGTGCACATAGCCTGGCACAAGCGTCGTGGTGACGTCACCGCCACTTAGTGGCGAATGGCGGTTGTTGTTGTTGTTGTGGTGTGTGACTGTGTGTGTGGTGTGTGTCTGCGTTTTATTGATGGTTTCGCTCGAATAGTTGGTCAACACAGCAGCTGATAATGCAAATGATAGTTATAATTCGCATTTAATAATCCGTGGCTTAGCTGATGTGAGTGGAGTTTGTGTGATCTCCCCCTGTTCTACAGATGAGTGACTGGAGTTTGTGTGATCTCCCCCTGTTCTACAGATGAGTGGAGTTTGTGTGATCTCCCCCTCTTCTAAAGATGAGTGAGTGGCGTTTGTGTGATCTCCCCCTGTCCTACAGAGTGAGTGTAGTTTGTGTGATCTCCCCCTGTTCTACACATGAGTGAGTGGAGTTTGTGTGATTCTCCCCCTGTTCTACAGAGTGAGTGAGTGGAGTTTGTGTGATCTCCCCCTGTTCTACAGAGTGGAGTTTGTGTGATCTCCCCCTGTTCTACAGAGTGAGTGGAGTTTGTGTGATCTCCCCCTGTCCTACAGAGTGAGTGGAGTTTGTGTGATCTCCCCCTGTTCTACAGAGTGAGTGAGTGGAGTTTGTGTGATCTCCCCCTGTTCTACAGATGAGTGAGTGGAGTTTGTATGATCTCCCCCTGTTCTATAGATGAGTGAATGGAGTTTGTATGATCTCCCCCTGTTCTACAGATGAGTGAGTGGAGTTTGTATGATCTCCCCCTGTTCTACAGATGAGTGAATGGAGTTTGTATGATCTCCCCCTGTTCTACAGATGAGTGAGTGGAGTTTGTATGATCTCCCCCTGTTCTACAGATGAGTGACTGGAGTTTGTGTGATCTCCCCCTGTTCTACAGAGTGAGTGAGTGGAGTTTGTGTGATCTCCCCCTGTTCTGCAGAGTGAGTGAGTGGAGTTTGTGTGATCTCCCCCTGTTCTACAGATGAGTGACTGGAGTTTGTGTGATCTCCCCCTGTTCTACAGATGAGTGAGTGGAGTTTGTGTGATCTCCCCCTGTTCTACAGATGAGTGAGTGGAGTTTGTGTGATCTCCCCCTGGTCTACAGATGAGTGAGTGGAGTTTGTGTGATCTCCCCCTGTTCTACAGATGAGTGAGTGGAGTTTGCGCGATTTCCCCCTGTTCTACAGATGAGTGAGTGGCGTTTGTGTGATCTCCCGCTGTTCTACAGAGTGAGTGAGTGGGGGTTGTGTGATCTCCCCTGTTCTACAGATGAATGAGTGGAGTCTGTGTGATCTCCCCCTATTCTACAGATGAGTGAGTGGAGTTTGTATGATCTCCCCCTGTTTTACATATGAGTGAGTGGAGTTTGTGTGATCTCCCCCTGTTCTACAGATGAGTGAGTAGAGTTTGTGTGATCTCCCCCTGTTCTACAGAGTGAGTGAGTGGAGTTTGTGTGATCTCCCCCTGTTCTACAGAGTGAGTGGAGTTTGTGTGATCTCCCCCTGTTCTACAGATGAGTGAGTGGAGTTTGTGTGATCTCCCCCTGTTCTACAGATGAGTGAGTGGAGTTTGTGTCATCTCCCCCTGTTCTTCAGATGAGTGCGTGGAGTTTGTGTGATCTCCCCCTGTTCTACAGATGAGTGAGTGGAGTTTGTGTGATCTCCCCCTGTTCTGCAGATGAGTGACTGGAGTTTGTGTGATCTCCCCCTGTTCTACAGATGAGTGAGTGGAGATTGTGTGATCTCCCCCTGTTCTACAGATGAGTGGAGTTTGTGTGATCTCCCCCTGTCCTACAGATGAGTGAGTGGAGTGTGTGTGATCTCCCCCTATTCTACAGATGAGTGAGTGGAGTTTGTGTGATCTCCCCCTGTTCTACAGATGAGTGAGTGGAGTTTGTGTGATCTCCCCCTGTTCTACAGAGTGAGTGAATGGAGTTTGTATAATCTCCCCCTGTTCTACAGATTGAGTGAGTGGAGTTTGTATGATCTCACTCTGTTCTACAAAGTGAGTGAGTGAGTGGAGTTTGTGTGATCTCCCCCTGTCCTACAGATGAGTGAGTGGAGTTTGTGTGATCTCCCCCTGTTCTACAGATGAGTGAGTGGAGTTTGTGTGATCTCCCCCTGTTCTACAGATGAGTGAGTGGAGTTTGTGTGGACCATCTTCAGAGTCAGTGGAGGAGGCTCGTGAAGGACGCTGCTACTGGGCAGTTTGAGGCAGTCGCCCTCCTGCAACAACGGAGTGCAGAGGAGCGGCAGCAGGCTCAGTGAGTCGACCCGTGGCACCTGGGTCTGTCCCTTGACCTCCTGCCAGCACCAGGCGTTCGACACTTCACGTGACCTTCAAGTGCACTTATAGCCGTGACTTAGAGCTTTTGTGACTGCAGGAATTCATATTCTTTGGGTCTTACGGTAAGTCACTTATCTACGTGACTTTACCGAAAGATCCAAAGAATATGCACGTAGCCTGCCGCTTGTTGTTGTTGATGGTGCTGACGGAGGTGACGGTGTTGGAGGTGATGGCGTTGGTGACGCTGATGGCGTTGGTGACGGTGTTAGAGGTGATGCTGACGGCGGTGACGGTTGTGACGTTACAGGTTTGCTCCCCGCACGGCCACCGTCGCTCGGGAACGAGGAGAGCGACCGAAGAGCTCCGATGGAGCGGGAAGGGAGAGGAGAGCGAGGAGGGAAAAGAAGTCAGGGCAGAGAGGAGGAGCCTCAAATTACGGAAGAGCAAGAAGGGAGAGATGACGGACATCAAGATGCCCAGAGGGGAGAGCGTGCAGTGAGGTGGGCCGAGGGCAAGAGGGAGGAGCAGAGGCAGGACGCGGACAAGGCCAGGTGGGAGCAAGAGGGGGCCAGAAGGAAAGTCGCGGGAGGGGTGGGTGGAGAGAGACAGGTCGAAGGCAGAGCGAGAGACACAGAGAGGAGAGACAGAGAGAGGAGGGATAGAGAGGCGGGGGAGATGGGGGGAGAGGCAGGGACGATGGGGGAGGGATGGGGCAAGGCCGGAGAGATCAGAGGGATATACACATAAAAATGCCATTGAGATTATAGATCGAGTCTTATCGGACTTGCCACGTGGGAGATGATGTGAGGGGTACGGAAGGAGGACAAATTTGTAAGGGGTAGATTCACAAAGAGACCCATAGATTAGCATCCTCATCTAGCCACTCACTTGTCCGCTCACCAACTCACCCGGCGACTCACCCACTGACTCATCCACCCACTCACTCATCCACCCACCCACTCACCCAACAACTTACCCACCCACCCACTCACCCAGACACTCAACCACCCATATATCATGTTGGGTATTTTATATCAAATGTTTATTGTTTTGGCCATTAAACGTCAGTGTCGTAGTGGTCGCCCAGCATGAGTTATAATCCTGGACAGCCGGCATCACAAACCCCTCCACCACCACCGATGTGTTCCTCGTGGAAACAAATCTGAAATTAATTTCGCATTCCTCAGGTCGTGCGAGATTAAATCAAACGGAAGGGCTTCACAGCCGAGGCAAGGTGAAAGGGGTTCACTGCCTCGCGACGCAGTATCGTCCGCTCGCTTTGCTCGTCAATACCGAAGAAACGACGCACGGCCGTGATCTTTTGGGAAGCGTCTGTGGTGTGATCGCAGTCAAAGCAGTCATAATGGGCAGTCGATCGTCAGGACGCACGTGTGGTGGTGGTGGGGTAAAGTGTGGGCACTCTCGCCTATTTCAACAAGCAGATGGATAGCTTGGAAGTGTAGGGCCCAGATGCCCCTCGAGAGGAGCTCACCGCAGCATCTTCTGTTGGAGGTCCGTCCCACCCGGGGGGCCGTGGCACAAGCGACACGTTGCAGAGCTGCGCCTTTGCCTTTGTCTCACGACGCGTTGCAGATGAGCTGTGGCAACTGCGGTGGCTGTCGCACTCAAATTTGAACCCCGTGGGGCCGGAGTTACATTCGTCAGCGCCCCTGTCGCCCCCTGGTGGACGAACCGCGCCTGGCTGCCGTCCGTCCCGAGTTTTGAGGATCTTTCTGAGAGTGTTTGGGTCATTTTTCCTGAATCGTGCGAAATCCGAGCAATTCCGAAATTCCATTCTCGTGCGCGACGGCACCAGCGATGTGCTCAGCAGCTAAATGCCGACGCTGAGGCTTGCTGGTCTTCGCGAGAGGGCTTCAGGAGAGAGGTGGTTTAGTTTTGATATTTCTCCTGCGTTGAAGGGGCGCAGACCACAGCAGTTTACTGTGTGGTCCGTAGTTTAGAGTGCATGGCCACAATAACAAATACACGTCTTCATTTGGTTCCCCATTGAGCTGTGCTTAGGCCGTCTGAGCATAAGTGACGTCTGTGGATGAAAATCGTTTGCTGCACTTGATGATGAACACAAACACTGTTGTGATTTATATACAGGATAATTCTGAATTTCTCATCTAAACTGCTGCGCGAGGTTTGCGACGCTTTAGGTGCTAAGATAATTAAAACGTCGCCGTACCACCCCCAGACAGATGGGATGGTGGAGCGCCTGAATAGAACTCTGACCTCCATGCTCTGTCAGGCGATTGACGCGGCGCAAACGGACTGGGATTTGCATGTTCCGAGTGTACTAGCTGCATATAGGATGGCCCCTCATACTTCCACGGGATTTTCACCATTTTTTCTCATGTATGGGAGGCAGAATGTACCCCCTGTAGATGCCCAATTGGGTTTGCCACTGGCTAAGGGGAAATCCAAGTTGCCCAGAGCATGTGAAAATTACCCCGCAATGCATTTCCACGGCTCGGGAGGCGGCAAAATTTAACGCCGCCAAAGCACGGGCGAAACAACGAACGTATTCTAGATTTGAAGCTTTCGTGACTGCAAGGATCCATACTCTTTGGTTCTATTCGGTAAAGTCACCACGTAGGTAAAAATACGTGACTTTACCGAATGGAACCAAAGAGTAATGAACGTATTGCGGGGAAACGGGATCACGTGCTAGCATGGCCCATTGGTGACGGAGCATGGTTACGTTGCCTGCGGGTGCCGGTTGGTTACGTCCCCTAAGCTGCATCAGCCCCCCGGCAAGAGCCCGTGGAAGTGGCCGAGGTTAAGCGGCCGCAGTTTGCGCGTTTCCGGCTGGGCCTTCGCCGTTGGTTCGTCCGTCCGTCTCGGCCGAAGCCGTTTGTCCTGCCACGGATTGCCTCTTCCCCCGTCTCCGAAAATTGGTCCGCCAGCGTCCAGTGCGTCCGGCGAGCCGGGGATGGCGTGTGCGTTCAGACGGCGTGCGTCGGAAGGATCGCGCCGTGCCGCCCGTCGCATCGAAGCCTCGCCGGGACCGAGGGAGGTGGCTGCTGCCGCCGAGCCTGCTGCACCCGTGCCTCCTGCTGCACCCGTGCCTCCTGCTGCACCCGTGCCTCCTGCGTTGCACCCCGTGTGTCTCCGGCCGTTCTCGTGGCACGCGCACCGCCCGAGCAGGGGCGGAAGACCCGTCCCCCGTCAACGGAACTCGGCGTCGCGAACTCGGTCCAAACGCTTGCGATTCCGTTGACTCCTGATTCTGGGTATTTGCTCGGGAATGGCGGAGAGGTTGTGGTTGTTGTTGTTGTTCAGTTCTGGCCGAGGTTAACTCGGTCCAAATGCTTGCGATTCCGTTGATTCCATATTCTGGGTATTGGTCGGGGAATGGCGGAGAGGTTGTGGTTGTTGTTGTTGTTCAGTTCTGGTCGAGGTTAACTCGGTCCAAATGCTTGCGATTCCGTTGATTCCATATTTTGGGTATTGGTTTGGGAATGGCGGAGAGGTTATGGTTGTTGTTCAGTTCTGTTCTGTTCGTTTTCCTAAGTCTTGTTCCCTTTCGTAAATGTTCCCTTCGCTCCTTGTTCCCTCGTCTTTAGGTGTTGTTCCTGCGGATTGTTCTGCCTTTTTAAGGAAAATAACTGGAGTCCTGCTTTTATAGATATTGTTGTTGTTGTTATCCTGCACATGGGCGCACTTACCTGTTATTTGAGTATTAGCCAGGAAAATTTCGATTTAAACCTTTCGTGACTGTAAGGATTCATCTTCTTTGGTTCTTTCAGTAAAGTCACCGCGTAGAATGAGAATAAAATAATAAAATAAAACAATAAAATTCTCACGACGTTTCGGCCACAACGCAGGTGGCCTTCTTCAGAGCTTCATTATTGAAGCTCCGTCATTTATTGTAGCTCTGTCGTCCCGACAGGTTTGTTCCTTTCACCTGAAGAAGGCCACTTGTGTCGTGGCCGAAACGTCGTGAGAATTTTATTGTTTTATTTTATTCTCATTCTACGTGGTGACTTTACCGAAAGAACCAAACAAGATATTAGCCAGGAAGGCTACATGTTTTTTTATTACGGGGGGGGGGTGGGGGGGGGTGATGTAATGACATGATGACACCTGTTGGTTAGAAAACAGAAGCACGGGTACAGGCACCGCTAAAGCAACATCCAATCCGAAAGGGAGAGGTATCTAGGCCAAGGGTAAATGGGCGGGGCTCGCCGGGAACCCTCTGGAAGGTTCCGCGATAGGGCGTGGCCAGAGGCGGAGCCTAGCCGCACTTTGCGGCGACAGAAGCGGTGGGCGGAGGAGGACTCGGGGCTCGCGCGTGGAGCCTTGGGTCCCGGGCTGCGTTGCCGCTCGCCGTCGTCTCTCTCCGTCGTGCGGCCGCGCGCGGAAGATCTCCTGCGGGGGTTCCGTCGCTGCCCTTCCCGGCACGCCGCCGGCCAGCGGCGAAGCCGAGAGCGGACGGGTGGAACGGCGCCGCGTGACCGACCGTGCGTGTGGCCGGCGGAGACGCCGCGCTCAGAATGAGAAGATGAGGTTGGCCTGCGCTGTGCCGCGTGTGAATAAAAGAAGCACTTCCTCATTGCGTACGTACGTTGAACTTCTTACGCGCCGTACGTAGCCAACCGTGCTCATCGGAGGTGCTGGGGAAGGATGACAAACTGAACACACAAAGTCGTCAATCCTGATTTGAAGCTTTCGTGACTGCAGGGATCCACGCTCTTTGGTTCTTCCGGTAAAGTGACTGTGAAGACGGTCGCTTGTTGCTGCGATCGGAACGTCGTGATCTATTTTTGTTTTTTTTTTTTTACCGAAAGAACCAAAGGGTACGATAGGTAGTTCCATAGTCAGTATTTAATGAGCCTATTTAATAAGTCTATTTAATAAGCCTTTTTAAAAAGCCTATTTAATAAGTCTATTTAATAAGCCTATTTAATAAGTCTATTTAATAAGCCTATTTAATAAGCCTATTTATTGTGCCTATTTAATAATCCTATTTAATAAGCCTATTTATTAATTCTATTTAATAAGCCTATTTAATAAGCCTATTTAATAAGCCTAAGTTGCTGAAATAAGCCTATTTAATGAGGCTATTTAATAAGCCTAAGTTGCTGAATAAGCCTATTTAATAAGTCTAAGTTGCTGAAATAAGGCTAGTTAATAAGCCTAAGTTGCTGAAATAAGCCTATTTAATACGCCTAAGTTGCTGAAATAAGCCTATTTAATAAGTCTAAGTTGCTGAAATAAGCCTATCTAATAAGCCAAAGTTGCTAAAATAGGCCTATTTAATGAGGCTATTTAATAATTCTATTTAATAAGCCTATTTAATAAGCCTATTTAAAAAGGTCTATTTAATAAGTCTAAGTTGCTGAAATAAACCTATTTAAAAATGCTATTTAATACGCCTAAGTTGCTGAAATAAACCTGTTTAATAAGGCTATTTAATAAGCATAAGTTGCTGAAATAAGCCTATTTAATAAGCCTACGTTGCTGAACTAAGCCTATATAAAAAGGTCTATTTAATAAGTCTAAGTTGCTGAAATAACCTATTTAATAATGCTATTTAATAAGCCTAAATTGCTGAAATAAACCTGTTTAATAAGGCAATTTAATAAGCATAAGTTGCTGAAATAAGCCTATTTAATAAGCCTAAGTTGCTGAAATAAGCCTATTTAATAAGGCTATTTAATAAGTCTAAGTTGCAGAAATAAACCTATTTAATAATGCTATTTAATACGCCTAAGTTGCTGAAATAAGCATATTTAATACGCATAAGTTGCTAAAATAAGCCTATTTAATAGGCCTATCTAATGAGTCTAAGTTGCAGAAAAAAGCATATTTCATAAGCATATTTAGTGAGCCTAATTTGCTGAAATGTCTATTTAATAAGGCTATTTAATAAGCCTAAGTTGCTGAAATAAGCCTATTTAATGAGCCTATTTAATAAGCCTATTTAATAAGCCTATTTAATAAGCCTATTTAATACGCCTATTTAATAAACCTATTTAATCAGTATTTAATGAGCCTATTTAATAAGTCTATTTAATAAGCCTTTTTAAAAAGCCTATTTAATAAGTCTATTTAATAAGCCTATTTAATAAGTCTATTTAATAAGTCTATTTAATAAGCATATTTAATAAGTATTTAATGAGCCTATTTAATAAGCCTATTTATTGAGCCTATTTAATAAGCCTATTTATTGAGCCTATTTAATAAGTCTATTTATTGACTGTATTTAATGAGCCTATTTATTGAGCCTATTTAATGAGCATATTTAATAAGTCTATTGAATAAGCCTATTTAATAAGCCTATTTAATAAGCCTATTTAATAAGTTTATTTAATAAGCCTATTTGATAAGCCTATTTAATAACCCTATTTATTGAGCCTATTTAATACGTCTATTTAATAAGCCTATTTAATAAGCCTATTTAATAAGTATTTAATGAGCCTATTTAATAAGTCTATTTAATAAGACTATTTAATAGGCCTAGTTAATAAGTCTAAGTTGCTGAAATAAGCCTATTTAATAAGCCTAAGTTGCTGAAATAAGCCTATTTAAAAAGGCTATTTTAATAAGCATAAGTTGCTTAAATAAGCCTATTTAATAAGCCTAAGTTGCTAAAATAAGCCTATTTAATGAGGCTGTTTAATATGTCTATTTAATAAGCCTATTTAATAAGCCTATTTATTAAGCCTATTTAATACGCCTTTTTAATAAGCCTATTTAATAAGTCTATTTAATAAGCCTATTTAATAAGTCTATTTAATACGCCTATTTAATAAGCCTATTTAATAAGTATTTAATGAGCCTATTTAATACGCCTATTTATTGAGCCTATTTAATAAGCCTATATATTGAGCCTATTTACTAAGCCTATTTATTGAGCCTATTTAATAAGCCTATTTATTGAGCCTATTTCATACGCCTATTTAATATGTATATTTAATAAGCTATTTAATGAGCCTATTTAATAAGCCTATTTAATAAGCCTATTTATTGAGCCTATTTAATAAGTCTATTTAATAAGTCTATTTAATAAGCCTATGTATTGAGCCTATTTAATAAGCCTATTTAATAAATCTAGTATGCCTATTTAATAAGCCTATTTAATAAGCCTATTTAATAAGCCTATTTATTGAGCCTATTTAATAAGTATTTAATAAGCCTATTTAATAAGTATTTAATGAGCCTATTTAATAAGTCTATTTAATAAGCCTATTTAATAGGTCTATTTAATAAGTTTAAGTTGCTGAATATGCCAATTTAATAAGTCTAAGTTGCTGAAATAAGGCTATTTAATAAGCCTAATTTGCTGAAATAAGCCTATTTAATAAGCCTAAGTTGCTGAAATAAGGCTATTTAATAAGTCTAATTGCTGAAATAATCCTATTTAATAAGCCTAAGTTGCTGAAATAAGTATATTTAATAAGCATAAGTTGCTGAAATAAGCCTATTAATAAGTCTAAGTTGCTGAAATAAGGCTATTTAATAAGTCTAAGTTGCTGAAATAAGCCTATTTAATCAGCGTGAGTTGCTGAAATAAGCCTATTTAATAGGCCCAAGTTGCTGAAATAAGCCTATTTAATAAGGCTATTTAATAAACCTAAGTTGCTGAAATAAGTCTATTTAATAAGCGTAAGTTGCTGAAATAAGGATAATTAATAAGTCTAAGTTGCTGAAATAAGCCTATTTAATAAGCCTAAGTTGCTGAAATAAGCCTATTTAATAAGCCTAAGTTGCTGAAATAAGCCTATTTAATAGGCCTATCTAATAAGTCTAAGTTGCAGAAATAAGCATATTTCATAAGCCTATTTAATGAGCCTAAGTTGCTGAAATGTCTATTTAAGTCGATTTAATAAGCCTAAGTTGCTGAAATAAGCCTATTTAATGAGGCTATTTAATAAGCCTAAGTTACTGAAATAAGCCTATTTAATAATTCTAAGTTTCTGAACTAAGCCTATTTAAAAAGGTCTATTTAATAAGTCTAAGTTGCTGAAATAAACCCATTTAAAAATGCTATTTAATACGCCTAAGTTGCTGAAATAAACCTGATTAATAAGGCTATTTAATAAGCATAAGTTGCTGAAATAAGCCTATTTAATAAGCCTAAGTTGCTGAAATAAGCCTATTTAATAAGGCTATTTAATGAGCCTAAGTTGCTGAAATAAGACTATTTAATAAGCCTAAGTTTCTGAACTAAGCCTATTTAAAAAGGTATATTTAATAAGCCTAAATTGCTGAAATAAACCTGTTTAATAAGGCTATTTAATAAGCATAAGTTGCTGAAATAAGCCTATTTAATAAGCCTAAGTTGCTGAAATAAGCCTATTTAATAAGGCTATTTAATAAGTCTAAGTTGCAGAAATAAACCTATTTTATAATGCTATTTAATACGCCTAAGTTGCTGAAATAAGCATATTTAATAAGCCTAAGTTGCTAAAATAAGCCTATTTAATAGGCCTATCTAATAAGTCTAAGTTGCAGAAATAAGCATATTTCATAAGCCTATTTAATGAGCCTAAGTTGCTGAAATGTCTATTTAATAAGTCGATTTAATAAGTCTAAGTTGCTAAAATAAGCCTATTTAATAAGGCTATTTAATAAGCCTAAGTTGCTGAAATAAGCCTATTTAATAAGGCTATTTAATGAGCCTAAGTTGCTGAAATAAGCCTATTTAATAAGCCGAAGTTTCTGAACTAAGCCTATTTAAAAAGGTATATTTAATAAGTCTAAGTTGCTGAAATAAACCTATTTTAAAATGCTATTTAATAAGCCTAAGTTGCTGAAATAAACCTGTTTAATAAGGCTATTTAATAAGCGTAAGTTGCTGAAATAAGCCTATTTAATAAGCCTAAGTTGCTGAAATAAGCCTATTTTATAAGGCTATTTAATAAGTCTAAGTTGCTGAAATAAACCTATTTAAAAAGCCTAAGTTGCTAAAATAAGCCTATTTAATGAGGCTATTTAATAAGTCTATTTAATAAGTCTATTTAATACGCCTATTTAATAAGTCTATTTAATAAGCCTATTTAATAAGCCTATTTAATAAGCCTATTTATTGAGCCTATTTAATAAGCCTATTTAATAAGCCTATTTAATAAGCCTATTTATTGAGCCTATTTAATAAGCCTATTTATTGAGCCTATTTAATAAGCCTATTTATTGAGCCTATTTCATATGCCTATGTAATATGTCTATTTAATAAGCTATTTAATGAGCCTATTTAATAAGCCTATTTAATAAGCCTATTTAATAAGCCTATTTATTGAGCCTATTTAATAAGTCTATTTAATAAGCCTATTTAATAAGCCTATTTATTGAGCCTATTTAATAAGCCTATTTAATAAACTATTTAGTATGCCTATTTAGTATGCCTATTTAATAAGCCTATTTAATAAGCCTATTTAATAAGCCTATTTATTGAGCCTATTTAATAAGTCTATTTAATAAGCCTATTTAATAAGTATTTAATGAGCCTATTTAATAAGTCTATTTAATAAGCCTATTTAATAGGCCTATTTAATAAGTCTAAGTTGCTGAATAAGCCAATTTAATAAGTCTAAGTTGCTGAAATAAGGCTATTTAATAAGCCTAATTTGCTGAAATAAGCCTATTTAATAAGCCTAAGTTGCTGAAATAAGGCTATTTAATAAGTCTAAGTTGCTGAAATAAGCCTACTTAATAAGCCTAAGTTGCTGAAATAAGTATATTTAATAAGCATAAGTTGCTGAAATAAGCCTATTTAATAAGTCTAAGTTGCTGAAATAAGGCTATTTAATAAGTCTAAGTTGCTGAAATAAGCCTATTTAATCAGCGTAAGTTGCTGAAATAAGCCTATTTAATAGGCCCAAGTTGCTGAAATAAGCCTATTTAATAAGGCTATTTAATAAGCCTAAGTTGCTGAAATAAGTCTATTTAATAAGCGTAAGTTGCTGAAATAAGGCTATTTAATAAGTCTAAGTTGCTGAAATAAACCTATTTAATAAGCCTAAGTTGCAGAAATAAGCATATTTCATAAGCCTATTTAATGAGCCTAAGGTGCTGAAATGTCTATTTAATAAGTCGATTTAATAAGCCTAAGTTGCTGAAATAAGCCTATTTAATGAGGCTATTTAATAAGCCTAATTTACTGAAATAAGCCTATTTAATAATCCGAAGTTTCTGAACTAAGCCTATTTAAAAAGGTCTATTTAATAAGTCTAAGTTGCTGAAATAAACCTATTTAAAAATGCTATTTAATACGCCTAAGTTGCTGAAATAAACCTGATTAATAAGGCTATTTAATAAGCATAAGTTGCTGAAATAAGCCTATTTAATAAGCCTACGTTGCTGAACTAAGCCTATATAAAAAGGTCTATTTAATAAGTCTAAGTTGATGAAATAAACCCATTTAAAAATGCTATTTAATAGGCCTAAATTGCTGAAATAAACCTGTTTAATAAGGCTATTTAATAAGCATAAGTTGCTGAAATAAGCCTATTTAATAAGCCTAAGTTGCTGAAATAAGCCTATTTAATAAGGCTATTTAATAAGTCTAAGTTGCAGAAATAAACCTATTTTATAATGCTATTTAATACGCCTAAGTTGCTGAAATAAGCATATTTTATAAGCCTAAGTTGCTAAAATAAGCCTATTTAATAAGCCTAAGTTGCTGAAATAAGGCTATTTAATAAGTCTAATTGCTGAAATAAGCCTATTTAATAAGCCTAAGTTGCTGAAATAAGTATATTTAATAAGCATAAGTTGCTGAAATAAGCCTATTAATAAGTCTAAGTTGCTGAAATAAGGCTATTTAATAAGTCTAAGTTGCTGAAATAAGCCTATTTAATCAGCGTAAGTTGCTGAAATAAGCCTATTTAATAGGCCCAAGTTGCTGAAATAAGCCTATTTAATAAGGCTATTTAATAAACCTAAGTTGCTGAAATAAGTCTATTTAATAAGCGTAAGTTGCTGAAATAAGGATAATTAATAAGTCTAAGTTGCTGAAATAAGCCTATTTAATAAGCCTAAGTTGCTGAAATAAGCCTATTTAATAAGCCTAAGTTGCTGAAATAAGCCTATTTAATAGGCCTATCTAATAAGTCTAAGTTGCAGAAATAAGCATATTTCATAAGCCTATTTAATGAGCCTAAGTTGCTGAAATGTCTATTTAATAAGTCGATTTAATAAGCCTAAGTTGCTGAAATAAGCCTATTTAATGAGGCTATTTAATAAGCCTAAGTTACTGAAATAAGCCTATTTTATAATTCTAAGTTTCTGAACTAAGCTTATTTTAAAAGGTCTATTTAATAAGTCTAAGTAGCTGAAATAAACCCATTTAAAAATGCTATTTAATACGCCTAAGTTGCTGAAATAAACCTGATTAATAAGGCTATTTAATAAGCATAAGTTGCTGAAATAAGCCTATTTAATAAGCCTAAGTTGCTGAAATAAGCCTATTTAATAAGACTATTTAATGAGCCTAAGTTGCTGAAATAAGACTATTTAATAAGCCTAAGTTTCTGAACTAAGCCTATTTAAAAAGGTATATTTAATAAGCCTAAATTGCTGAAATAAACCTGTTTAATAAGGCTATTTAATAAGCATAAGTTGCTGAAATAAGCCTATTTAATAAGCCTAAGTTGCTGAAATAAGCCTATTTTATAAGGCTATTTAATAAGTCTAAGTTGCAGAAATAAACCTATTTTATAATGCTATTTAATACGCCTAAGTTGCTGAAATAAGCATATTTAATAAGCCTAAGTTGCTAAAATAAGCCTATTTAATAGGCCTATCTAATAAGTCTAAGTTGCAGAAATAAGCATATTTCATAAGCCTATTTAATGAGCCTAAGTTGCTGAAATGTCTATTTAATAAGTCGATTTAATAAGTCTAAGTTGCTAAAATAAGCCTATTTAATAAGGCTATTTAATAAGCCTAAGTTGCTGAAATAAGCCAATTTAATAAGGCTATTTAATGAGCCTAAGTTGCTGAAATAAGCCTATTTAATAAGCCGAAGTTTCTGAACTAAGCCTATTTAAAAAGGTATATTTAATAAGTCTAAGTTGCTGAAATAAACCTATTTAAAAATGCTATTTAATAAGCCTAAGTTGCTGAAATAAACCTGTTTAATAAGGCTATTTAATAAGCGTAAGTTGCTGAAATAAGCCTATTTAATAAGCCTAAGTTGCTGAAATAAGCCTATTTAATAAGACTATTTAATGAGCCTAAGTTGCTGAAATAAGACTATTTAATAAGCCTAAGTTTCTGAACTAAGCCTATTTAAAAAGGTATATTTAATAAGCCTAAATTGCTGAAATAAACCTGTTTAATAAGGCTATTTAATAAGCATAAGTTGCTGAAATAAGCCTATTTAATAAGCCTAAGTTGCTGAAATAAGCCTATTTAATAAGGCTATTTAATAAGTCTAAGTTGCAGAAATAAACCTATTTTATAATGCTATTTAATACGCCTAAGTTGCTGAAATAAGCATATTTAATAAGCCTAAGTTGCTAAAATAAGCCTATTTAATAGGCCTATCTAATAAGTCTAAGTTGCAGAAATAAGCATATTTCATAAGCCTATTTAATGAGCCTAAGTTGCTGAAATGTCTATTTAATAAGTCGATTTAATAAGTCTAAGTTGCTAAAATAAGCCTATTTAATAAGGCTATTTAATAAGCCTAAGTTGCTGAAATAAGCCAATTTAATAAGGCTATTTAATGAGCCTAAGTTGCTGAAATAAGCCTATTTAATAAGCCGAAGTTTCTGAACTAAGCCTATTTAAAAAGGTATATTTAATAAGTCTAAGTTGCTGAAATAAACCTATTTAAAAATGCTATTTAATACGCCTAAGTTGCTGAAATAAACCTGATTAATAAGGCTATTTAATAAGCATAAGTTGCTGAAATAAGCCTATTTAATAAGCCTAAGTTGCTGAAATAAGCCTATTTAATAAGGCTATTTAATGAGCCTAAGTTGCTGAAATAAGACTATTTAATAAGCCTAAGTTTCTGAACTAAGCCTATTTAAAAAGGTATATTTAATAAGCCTAAATTGCTGAAATAAACCTGTTTAATAAGGCTATTTAATAAGCATAAGTTGCTGAAATAAGCCTATTTAATAAGCCTAAGTTGCTGAAATAAGCCTATTTAATAAGGCTATTTAATAAGTCTAAGTTGCAGAAATAAACCTATTTTATAATGCTATTTAATACGCCTAAGTTGCTGAAATAAGCATATTTAATAAGCCTAAGTTGCTAAAATAAGCCTATTTAATAGGCCTATCTAATAAGTCTAAGTTGCAGAAATAAGCATATTTCATAAGCCTATTTAATGAGCCTAAGTTGCTGAAATGTCTATTTAATAAGTCGATTTAATAAGTCTAAGTTGCTAAAATAAGCCTATTTAATAAGGCTATTTAATAAGCCTAAGTTGCTGAAATAAGCCTATTTAATAAGGCTATTTAATGAGCCTAAGTTGCTGAAATAAGCCTATTTAATAAGCCGAAGTTTCTGAACTAAGCCTATTTAAAAAGGTATATTTAATAAGTCTAAGTTGCTGAAATAAACCTATTTAAAAATGCTATTTAATAAGCCTAAGTTGCTGAAATAAACCTGTTTAATAAGGCTATTTAATAAGCGTAAGTTGCTGAAATAAGCCTATTTAATAAGCCTAAGTTGCTGAAATAAGCCTATTTTATAAGGCTATTTAATAAGTCTAAGTTGCTGAAATAAACCTATTTAAAAAGCCTAAGTTGCTAAAATAAGCCTATTTAATGAGGCTATTTAATAAGTCTATTTAATAAGTCTATTTAATACGCCTATTTAATAAGTCTATTTAATAAGCCTATTTAATAAGCCTATTTAATAAGCCTATTTATTGAGCCTATTTAATAAGCCTATTTAATAAGCCTATTTAATAAGCCTATTTATTGAGCCTATTTAATAAGCCTATTTATTGAGCCTATTTAATAAGCCTATTTATTGAGCCTATTTCATATGCCTATGTAATATGTCTATTTAATAAGCTATTTAATGAGCCTATTTAATAAGCCTATTTAATAAGCCTATTTAATAAGCCTATTTATTGAGCCTATTTAATAAGTCTATTTAATAAGCCTATTTAATAAGCCTATTTATTGAGCCTATTTAATAAGCCTATTTAATAAACTATTTAGTATGCCTATTTAGTATGCCTATTCAATAAGCCTATTTAATAAGCCTATTTATTGAGCCTATTTAATAAGTCTATTTAATAAGCCTATTTAATAAGTATTTAATGAGCCTATTTAATAAGTCTATTTAATAAGCCTATTTAATAGGCCTATTTAATAAGTCTAAGTTGCTGAATAAGCCAATTTAATAAGTCTAAGTTGCTGAAATAAGGCTATTTAATAAGCCTAATTTGCTGAAATAAGCCTATTTAATAAGCCTAAGTTGCTGAAATAAGGCTATTTAATAAGTCTAAGTTGCTGAAATAAGCCTACTTAATAAGCCTAAGTTGCTGAAATAAGTATATTTAATAAGCATAAGTTGCTGAAATAAGCCTATTTAATAAGTCTAAGTTGCTGAAATAAGGCTATTTAATAAGTCTAAGTTGCTGAAATAAGCCTATTTAATCAGCGTAAGTTGCTGAAATAAGCCTATTTAATAGGCCCAAGTTGCTGAAATAAGCCTATTTAATAAGGCTATTTAATAAGCCTAAGTTGCTGAAATAAGTCTATTTAATAAGCGTAAGTTGCTGAAATAAGGCTATTTAATAAGTCTAAGTTGCTGAAATAAACCTATTTAATAAGCCTAAGTTGCAGAAATAAGCATATTTCATAACGCTATTTAATGAGCCTAAGGTGCTGAAATGTCTATTTAATAAGTCGATTTAATAAGCCTAAGTTGCTGAAATAAGCCTATTTAATGAGGCTATTTAATAAGCCTAATTTACTGAAATAAGCCTATTTAATAATCCGAAGTTTCTGAACTAAGCCTATTTAAAAAGGTCTATTTAATAAGTCTAAGTTGCTGAAATAAACCTATTTAAAAATGCTATTTAATACGCCTAAGTTGCTGAAATAAACCTGATTAATAAGGCTATTTAATAAGCATAAGTTGCTGAAATAAGCCTATTTAATAAGCCTACGTTGCTGAACTAAGCCTATATAAAAAGGTCTATTTAATAAGTCTAAGTTGATGAAATAAACCCATTTAAAAATGCTATTTAATAAGCCTAAATTGCTGAAATAAACCTGTTTAATAAGGCTATTTAATAAGCATAAGTTGCTGAAATAAGCCTTTTTAATAAGCCTAAGTTGCTGAAATAAGCCTATTTAATAAGGCTATTTAATAAGTCTAAGTTGCAGAAATAAACCTATTTTATAATGCTATTTAATACGCCTAAGTTGCTGAAATAAGCATATTTTATAAGCCTAAGTTGCTAAAATAAGCCTATTTAATAAGCCTAAGTTGCTGAAATAAGGCTATTTAATAAGTCTAATTGCTGAAATAAGCCTATTTAATAAGCCTAAGTTGCTGAAATAAGTATATTTAATAAGCATAAGTTGCTGAAATAAGCCTATTAATAAGTCTAAGTTGCTGAAATAAGGCTATTTAATAAGTCTAAGTTGCTGAAATAAGCCTATTTAATCAGCGTAAGTTGCTGAAATAAGCCTATTTAATAGGCCCAAGTTGCTGAAATAAGCCTATTTAATAAGGCTATTTAATAAACCTAAGTTGCTGAAATAAGTCTATTTAATAAGCGTAAGTTGCTGAAATAAGGATAATTAATAAGTCTAAGTTGCTGAAATAAGCCTATTTAATAAGCCTAAGTTGCTGAAATAAGCCTATTTAATAAGCCTAAGTTGCTGAAATAAGCCTATTTAATAGGCCTATCTAATAAGTCTAAGTTGCAGAAATAAGCATATTTCATAAGCCTATTTAATGAGCCTAAGTTGCTGAAATGTCTATTTAATAAGTCGATTTAATAAGCCTAAGTTGCTGAAATAAGCCTATTTAATGAGGCTATTTAATAAGCCTAAGTTACTGAAATAAGCCTATTTTATAATTCTAAGTTTCTGAACTAAGCTTATTTAAAAAGGTCTATTTAATAAGTCTAAGTAGCTGAAATAAACCCATTTAAAAATGCTATTTAATACGCCTAAGTTGCTGAAATAAACCTGATTAATAAGGCTATTTAATAAGCATAAGTTGCTGAAATAAGCCTATTTAATAAGCCTAAGTTGCTGAAATAAGCCTATTTAATAAGACTATTTAATGAGCCTAAGTTGCTGAAATAAGACTATTTAATAAGCCTAAGTTTCTGAACTAAGCCTATTTAAAAAGGTATATTTAATAAGCCTAAATTGCTGAAATAAACCTGTTTAATAAGGCTATTTAATAAGCATAAGTTGCTGAAATAAGCCTATTTAATAAGCCTAAGTTGCTGAAATAAGCCTATTTAATAAGGCTATTTAATAAGTCTAAGTTGCAGAAATAAACCTATTTTATAATGCTATTTAATACGCCTAAGTTGCTGAAATAAGCATATTTAATAAGCCTAAGTTGCTAAAATAAGCCTATTTAATAGGCCTATCTAATAAGTCTAAGTTGCAGAAATAAGCATATTTCATAAGCCTATTTAATGAGCCTAAGTTGCTGAAATGTCTATTTAATAAGTCGATTTAATAAGTCTAAGTTGCTAAAATAAGCCTATTTAATAAGGCTATTTAATAAGCCTAAGTTGCTGAAATAAGCCAATTTAATAAGGCTATTTAATGAGCCTAAGTTGCTGGAATAAGCCTATTTAATAAGCCGAAGTTTCTGAACTAAGCCTATTTAAAAAGGTATATTTAATAAGTCTAAGTTGCTGAAATAAACCTATTTAAAAATGCTATTTAATAAGCCTAAGTTGCTGAAATAAACCTATTTAATAAGCCTAAGTTGCAGAAATAAGCATATTTCATAAGCCTATTTAATGAGCCTAAGGTGCTGAAATGTCTATTTAATAAGTCGATTTAATAAGCCTAAGTTGCTGAAATAAGCCTATTTAATGAGGCTATTTAATAAGCCTAATTTACTGAAATAAGCCTATTTAATAATCCGAAGTTTCTGAACTAAGCCTATTTAAAAAGGTCTATTTAATAAGTCTAAGTTGCTGAAATAAACCTATTTAAAAATGCTATTTAATACGCCTAAGTTGCTGAAATAAACCTGATTAATAAGGCTATTTAATAAGCATAAGTTGCTGAAATAAGCCTATTTAATAAGCCTACGTTGCTGAACTAAGCCTATATAAAAAGGTCTATTTAATAAGTCTAAGTTGATGAAATAAACCCATTTAAAAATGCTATTTAATAGGCCTAAATTGCTGAAATAAACCTGTTTAATAAGGCTATTTAATAAGCATAAGTTGCTGAAATAAGCCTATTTAATAAGCCTAAGTTGCTGAAATAAGCCTATTTAATAAGGCTATTTAATAAGTCTAAGTTGCAGAAATAAACCTATTTTATAATGCTATTTAATACGCCTAAGTTGCTGAAATAAGCATATTTTATAAGCCTAAGTTGCTAAAATAAGCCTATTTAATAAGCCTAAGTTGCTGAAATAAGGCTATTTAATAAGTCTAATTGCTGAAATAAGCCTATTTAATAAGCCTAAGTTGCTGAAATAAGTATATTTAATAAGCATAAGTTGCTGAAATAAGCCTATTAATAAGTCTAAGTTGCTGAAATAAGGCTATTTAATAAGTCTAAGTTGCTGAAATAAGCCTATTTAATCAGCGTAAGTTGCTGAAATAAGCCTATTTAATAGGCCCAAGTTGCTGAAATAAGCCTATTTAATAAGGCTATTTAATAAACCTAAGTTGCTGAAATAAGTCTATTTAATAAGCGTAAGTTGCTGAAATAAGGATAATTAATAAGTCTAAGTTGCTGAAATAAGCCTATTTAATAAGCCTAAGTTGCTGAAATAAGCCTATTTAATAAGCCTAAGTTGCTGAAATAAGCCTATTTAATAGGCCTATCTAATAAGTCTAAGTTGCAGAAATAAGCATATTTCATAAGCCTATTTAATGAGCCTAAGTTGCTGAAATGTCTATTTAATAAGTCGATTTAATAAGCCTAAGTTGCTGAAATAAGCCTATTTAATGAGGCTATTTAATAAGCCTAAGTTACTGAAATAAGCCTATTTTATAATTCTAAGTTTCTGAACTAAGCTTATTTTAAAAGGTCTATTTAATAAGTCTAAGTAGCTGAAATAAACCCATTTAAAAATGCTATTTAATACGCCTAAGTTGCTGAAATAAACCTGATTAATAAGGCTATTTAATAAGCATAAGTTGCTGAAATAAGCCTATTTAATAAGCCTAAGTTGCTGAAATAAGCCTATTTAATAAGACTATTTAATGAGCCTAAGTTGCTGAAATAAGACTATTTAATAAGCCTAAGTTTCTGAACTAAGCCTATTTAAAAAGGTATATTTAATAAGCCTAAATTGCTGAAATAAACCTGTTTAATAAGGCTATTTAATAAGCATAAGTTGCTGAAATAAGCCTATTTAATAAGCCTAAGTTGCTGAAATAAGCCTATTTTATAAGGCTATTTAATAAGTCTAAGTTGCAGAAATAAACCTATTTTATAATGCTATTTAATACGCCTAAGTTGCTGAAATAAGCATATTTAATAAGCCTAAGTTGCTAAAATAAGCCTATTTAATAGGCCTATCTAATAAGTCTAAGTTGCAGAAATAAGCATATTTCATAAGCCTATTTAATGAGCCTAAGTTGCTGAAATGTCTATTTAATAAGTCGATTTAATAAGTCTAAGTTGCTAAAATAAGCCTATTTAATAAGGCTATTTAATAAGCCTAAGTTGCTGAAATAAGCCAATTTAATAAGGCTATTTAATGAGCCTAAGTTGCTGAAATAAGCCTATTTAATAAGCCGAAGTTTCTGAACTAAGCCTATTTAAAAAGGTATATTTAATAAGTCTAAGTTGCTGAAATAAACCTATTTAAAAATGCTATTTAATAAGCCTAAGTTGCTGAAATAAACCTGTTTAATAAGGCTATTTAATAAGCGTAAGTTGCTGAAATAAGCCTATTTAATAAGCCTAAGTTGCTGAAATAAACCTGTTTAATAAGGCTATTTAATAAGCATAAGTTGCTGAAATAAGCCTATTTAATAAGCCTAAGTTGCTGAAATAAGCCTATTTAATAAGGCTATTTAATAAGTCTAAGTTGCAGAAATAAACCTATTTTATAATGCTATTTAATACGCCTAAGTTGCTGAAATAAGCATATTTAATAAGCCTAAGTTGCTAAAATAAGCCTATTTAATAGGCCTATCTAATAAGTCTAAGTTGCAGAAATAAGCATATTTCATAAGCCTATTTAATGAGCCTAAGTTGCTGAAATGTCTATTTAATAAGTCGATTTAATAAGTCTAAGTTGCTAAAATAAGCCTATTTAATAAGGCTATTTAATAAGCCTAAGTTGCTGAAATAAGCCAATTTAATAAGGCTATTTAATGAGCCTAAGTTGCTGAAATAAGCCTATTTAATAAGCCGAAGTTTCTGAACTAAGCCTATTTAAAAAGGTATATTTAATAAGTCTAAGTTGCTGAAATAAACCTATTTAAAAATGCTATTTAATACGCCTAAGTTGCTGAAATAAACCTGATTAATAAGGCTATTTAATAAGCATAAGTTGCTGAAATAAGCCTATTTAATAAGCCTAAGTTGCTGAAATAAGCCTATTTAATAAGGCTATTTAATGAGCCTAAGTTGCTGAAATAAGACTATTTAATAAGCCTAAGTTTCTGAACTAAGCCTATTTAAAAAGGTATATTTAATAAGCCTAAATTGCTGAAATAAACCTGTTTAATAAGGCTATTTAATAAGCATAAGTTGCTGAAATAAGCCTATTTAATAAGCCTAAGTTGCTGAAATAAGCCTATTTAATAAGGCTATTTAATAAGTCTAAGTTGCAGAAATAAACCTATTTTATAATGCTATTTAATACGCCTAAGTTGCTGAAATAAGCATATTTAATAAGCCTAAGTTGCTAAAATAAGCCTATTTAATAGGCCTATCTAATAAGTCTAAGTTGCAGAAATAAGCATATTTCATAAGCCTATTTAATGAGCCTAAGTTGCTGAAATGTCTATTTAATAAGTCGATTTAATAAGTCTAAGTTGCTAAAATAAGCCTATTTAATAAGGCTATTTAATAAGCCTAAGTTGCTGAAATAAGCCTATTTAATAAGGCTATTTAATGAGCCTAAGTTGCTGAAATAAGCCTATTTAATAAGCCGAAGTTTCTGAACTAAGCCTATTTAAAAAGGTATATTTAATAAGTCTAAGTTGCTGAAATAAACCTATTTAAAAATGCTATTTAATAAGCCTAAGTTGCTGAAATAAACCTGTTTAATAAGGCTATTTAATAAGCGTAAGTTGCTGAAATAAGCCTATTTAATAAGCCTAAGTTGCTGAAATAAGCCTATTTTATAAGGCTATTTAATAAGTCTAAGTTGCTGAAATAAACCTATTTAAAAAGCCTAAGTTGCTAAAATAAGCCTATTTAATGAGGCTATTTAATAAGTCTATTTAATAAGTCTATTTAATACGCCTATTTAATAAGTCTATTTAATAAGCCTATTTAATAAGCCTATTTAATAAGCCTATTTATTGAGCCTATTTAATAAGCCTATTTAATAAGCCTATTTAATAAGCCTATTTATTGAGCCTATTTAATAAGCCTATTTATTGAGCCTATTTAATAAGCCTATTTATTGAGCCTATTTCATATGCCTATGTAATATGTCTATTTAATAAGCTATTTAATGAGCCTATTTAATAAGCCTATTTAATAAGCCTATTTAATAAGCCTATTTATTGAGCCTATTTAATAAGTCTATTTAATAAGCCTATTTAATAAGCCTATTTATTGAGCCTATTTAATAAGCCTATTTAATAAACTATTTAGTATGCCTATTTAGTATGCCTATTCAATAAGCCTATTTAATAAGCCTATTTATTGAGCCTATTTAATAAGTCTATTTAATAAGCCTATTTAATAAGTATTTAATGAGCCTATTTAATAAGTCTATTTAATAAGCCTATTTAATAGGCCTATTTAATAAGTCTAAGTTGCTGAATAAGCCAATTTAATAAGTCTAAGTTGCTGAAATAAGGCTATTTAATAAGCCTAATTTGCTGAAATAAGCCTATTTAATAAGCCTAAGTTGCTGAAATAAGGCTATTTAATAAGTCTAAGTTGCTGAAATAAGCCTACTTAATAAGCCTAAGTTGCTGAAATAAGTATATTTAATAAGCATAAGTTGCTGAAATAAGCCTATTTAATAAGTCTAAGTTGCTGAAATAAGGCTATTTAATAAGTCTAAGTTGCTGAAATAAGCCTATTTAATCAGCGTAAGTTGCTGAAATAAGCCTATTTAATAGGCCCAAGTTGCTGAAATAAGCCTATTTAATAAGGCTATTTAATAAGCCTAAGTTGCTGAAATAAGTCTATTTAATAAGCGTAAGTTGCTGAAATAAGGCTATTTAATAAGTCTAAGTTGCTGAAATAAACCTATTTAATAAGCCTAAGTTGCAGAAATAAGCATATTTCATAAGCCTATTTAATGAGCCTAAGGTGCTGAAATGTCTATTTAATAAGTCGATTTAATAAGCCTAAGTTGCTGAAATAAGCCTATTTAATGAGGCTATTTAATAAGCCTAATTTACTGAAATAAGCCTATTTAATAATCCGAAGTTTCTGAACTAAGCCTATTTAAAAAGGTCTATTTAATAAGTCTAAGTTGCTGAAATAAACCTATTTAAAAATGCTATTTAATACGCCTACGTTGCTGAAATAAACCTGATTAATAAGGCTATTTAATAAGCATAAGTTGCTGAAATAAGCCTATTTAATAAGCCTACGTTGCTGAACTAAGCCTATATAAAAAGGTCTATTTAATAAGTCTAAGTTGATGAAATAAACCCATTTAAAAATGCTATTTAATAAGCCTAAATTGCTGAAATAAACCTGTTTAATAAGGCTATTTAATAAGCATAAGTTGCTGAAATAAGCCTTTTTAATAAGCCTAAGTTGCTGAAATAAGCCTATTTAATAAGGCTATTTAATAAGTCTAAGTTGCAGAAATAAACCTATTTTATAATGCTATTTAATACGCCTAAGTTGCTGAAATAAGCATATTTTATAAGCCTAAGTTGCTAAAATAAGCCTATTTAATAAGCCTAAGTTGCTGAAATAAGGCTATTTAATAAGTCTAATTGCTGAAATAAGCCTATTTAATAAGCCTAAGTTGCTGAAATAAGTATATTTAATAAGCATAAGTTGCTGAAATAAGCCTATTAATAAGTCTAAGTTGCTGAAATAAGGCTATTTAATAAGTCTAAGTTGCTGAAATAAGCCTATTTAATCAGCGTAAGTTGCTGAAATAAGCCTATTTAATAGGCCCAAGTTGCTGAAATAAGCCTATTTAATAAGGCTATTTAATAAACCTAAGTTGCTGAAATAAGTCTATTTAATAAGCGTAAGTTGCTGAAATAAGGATAATTAATAAGTCTAAGTTGCTGAAATAAGCCTATTTAATAAGCCTAAGTTGCTGAAATAAGCCTATTTAATAAGCCTAAGTTGCTGAAATAAGCCTATTTAATAGGCCTATCTAATAAGTCTAAGTTGCAGAAATAAGCATATTTCATAAGCCTATTTAATGAGCCTAAGTTGCTGAAATGTCTATTTAATAAGTCGATTTAATAAGCCTAAGTTGCTGAAATAAGCCTATTTAATGAGGCTATTTAATAAGCCTAAGTTACTGAAATAAGCCTATTTTATAATTCTAAGTTTCTGAACTAAGCTTATTTAAAAAGGTCTATTTAATAAGTCTAAGTAGCTGAAATAAACCCATTTAAAAATGCTATTTAATACGCCTAAGTTGCTGAAATAAACCTGATTAATAAGGCTATTTAATAAGCATAAGTTGCTGAAATAAGCCTATTTAATAAGCCTAAGTTGCTGAAATAAGCCTATTTAATAAGACTATTTAATGAGCCTAAGTTGCTGAAATAAGACTATTTAATAAGCCTAAGTTTCTGAACTAAGCCTAATTAAAAAGGTATATTTAATAAGCCTAAATTGCTGAAATAAACCTGTTTGATAAGGCTATTTAATAAGCATAAGTTGCTGAAATAAGCCTATTTAATAAGCCTAAGTTGCTGAAATAAGCCTATTTAATAAGGCTATTTAATAAGTCTAAGTTGCAGAAATAAACCTATTTTATAATGCTATTTAATACGCCTAAGTTGCTGAAATAAGCATATTTAATAAGCCTAAGTTGCTAAAATAAGCCTATTTAATAGGCCTATCTAATAAGTCTAAGTTGCAGAAATAAGCATATTTCATAAGCCTATTTAATGAGCCTAAGTTGCTGAAATGTCTATTTAATAAGTCGATTTAATAAGTCTAAGTTGCTAAAATAAGCCTATTTAATAAGGCTATTTAATAAGCCTAAGTTGCTGAAATAAGCCAATTTAATAAGGCTATTTAATGAGCCTAAGTTGCTGAAATAAGCCTATTTAATAAGCCGAAGTTTCTGAACTAAGCCTATTTAAAAAGGTATATTTAATAAGTCTAAGTTGCTGAAATAAACCTATTTAAAAATGCTATTTAATAAGCCTAAGTTGCTGAAATAAACCTGTTTAATAAGGCTATTTAATAAGCGTAAGTTGCTGAAATAAGCCTATTTAATAAGCCTAAGTTGCTGAAATAAGCCTATTTAATAAGGCTATTTAATAAGTCTAAGTTGCTGAAATAAACCTATTTAAAAAGCCTAAGTTGCTAAAATAAGCCTATTTAATGAGGCTATTTAATAAGTCTATTTAATAAGCCTATTTAATACGCCTATTTAATAAGCCTATTTAATAAGCCTATTTATTGAGCCTATTTAATAAGCCTATTTAATAAGCCTATTTAATAAGCCTATTTATTGAGCCTATTTAATAAGCCTATTTATTGAGCCTATTTAATAAGCCTATTTATTGAGCCTATTTCATATGCCTATGTAATATGTCTATTTAATAAGCTATTTAATGAGCCTATTTAATAAGCCTATTTAATAAGCCTATTTAATAAGCCTATTTATTGAGCCTATTTAATAAGTCTATTTAATAAGCCTATTTAATAAGCCTATTTATTGAGCCTATTTAATAAGCCTATTTAATAAACTATTTAGTATGCCTATTTAGTATGCCTATTTAATAAGCCTATTTAATAAGCCTATTTAATAAGCCTATTTATTGAGCCTATTTAATAAGTCTATTTAATAAGCCTATTTAATAAGTATTTAATGAGCCTATTTAATAAGTCTATTTAATAAGCCTATTTAATAGGCCTATTTAATAAGTCTAAGTTGCTGAATAAGCCAATTTAATAAGTCTAAGTTGCTGAAATAAGGCTATTTAATAAGCCTAATTTGCTGAAATAAGCCTATTTAATAAGCCTAAGTTGCTGAAATAAGGCTATTTAATAAGTCTAACTTGCTGAAATAAGCCTACTTAATAAGCCTAAGTTGCTGAAATAAGTATATTTAATAAGCATAAGTTGCTGAAATAAGCCTATTTAATAAGTCTAAGTTGCTGAAATAAGGCTATTTAATAAGTCTAAGTTGCTGAAATAAGCCTATTTAATCAGCGTAAGTTGCTGAAATAAGCCTATTTAATAGGCCCAAGTTGCTGAAATAAGCCTATTTAATAAGGCTATTTAATAAGCCTAAGTTGCTGAAATAAGTCTATTTAATAAGCGTAAGTTGCTGAAATAAGGCTATTTAATAAGTCTAAGTTGCTGAAATAAACCTATTTAATAAGCCTAAGTTGCAGAAATAAGCATATTTCATAAGCCTATTTAATGAGCCTAAGGTGCTGAAATGTCTATTTAATAAGTCGATTTAATAAGCCTAAGTTGCTGAAACAAGCCTATTTAATGAGGCTATTTAATAAGCCTAATTTACTGAAATAAGCCTATTTAATAATCCGAAGTTTCTGAACTAAGCCTATTTAAAAAGGTCTATTTAATAAGTCTAAGTTGCTGAAATAAACCTATTTAAAAATGCTATTTAATACGCCTAAGTTGCTGAAATAAACCTGATTAATAAGGCTATTTAATAAGCATAAGTTGCTGAAATAAGCCTATTTAATAAGCCTACGTTGCTGAACTAAGCCTATATAAAAAGGTCTATTTAATAAGTCTAAGTTGATGAAATAAACCCATTTAAAAATGCTATTTAATAAGCCTAAATTGCTGAAATAAACCTGTTTAATAAGGCTATTTAATAAGCATAAGTTGCTGAAATAAGCCTATTTAATAAGCCTAAGTTGCTGAAATAAGCCTATTTAATAAGGCTATTTAATAAGTCTAAGTTGCAGAAATAAACCTATTTTATAATGCTATTTAATACGCCTAAGTTGCTGAAATAAGCATATTTTATAAGCCTAAGTTGCTAAAATAAGCCTATTTAATAGGCCTATCTAATAAGTCTAAGTTGCAGAAATAAGCATATTTCATAAGCCTATTTAATGAGCCTAAGTTGCTGAAATGTCTATTTAATAAGTCGATTTAATAAGTCTAAGTTGCTAAAATAAGCCTATTTAATAAGGCTATTTAATAAGCCTAAGTTGCTGAAATAAGCCTATTTAATAAGGCTATTTAATGAGCCTAAGTTGCTGAAATAAGCCTATTTAATAAGCCGAAGTTTCTGAACTAAGCCTATTTAAAAAGGTATATTTAATAAGTCTAAGTTGCTGAAATAAACCTATTTAAAATGCTATTTAATAAGCCTAAGTTGCTGAAATAAACCTGTTTAATAAGGCTATTTAATAAGCGTAAGTTGCTGTAATAAGCCTATTTAATAAGCCTAAGTTGCTGAAATAAGCCTATTTAATAAGGCTATTTAATAAGTCTAAGTTGCTGAAATAAACCTATTTAAAAAGCCTAAGTTGCTAAAATAAGCCTATTTAATGAGGCTATTTAATAAGTCTATTTAATAAGCCTATTTAATACGCCTATTTAATAAGTCTATTTAATAAGCCTATTAATAAGCCTATTTAATAAGCCTATTTAATAAGCCTATTTATTGAGCCTATTTAATAAGCCTATTTAATAAGCCTATTTATTGAGCCTATTTAATAGGTGTATTTAATAAGCCTATTTAATGAGCCCAATTAATAAGTATTTAATGAGCCTATTTAATCAGTCTATTTAATAAACCTATTTAATAGGCCTATTTAATAAGTCTAAGTTGCTGAAAGAAACCTTTTTAATAAGTCTAAGTTGCTGAAATAAGCCGATTTAATAAGCCTAAGTTGCTGAAATAAGCCTATTTAATAAGGCTATTTAATAAGCCTAAGTTGCTGAATAAGCCTATTTAATAAGTCTAAGTTGCTGAAATAAGGCTATTTAATAAGCCTAAGTTGCTGAAATAAGGCTATTTATTAAGTCTAAGTTGCTGAAATAAGCCTATTTAATAAGCCTAAGTTGCTAAAATAAGCCTATTTAATGAGGCTATTTAATAAGTCTATTTAATAAGCCAATTTAATAAGCCTATTTAATAAGCCTATTTAATAAGCCTCATTAATATGTCTATTTAATAAGTCTATTTAATAAGCCTATTTAATAAATATTTAATGAGCCTATTTAATAAGCCTATTTATTGAGCCTATTTAATAAGCCTATTTATTAAGCAAATTTAATAAGCCTATTTAATTAGCCTATTTAATAAGTCTATTTAATAAGTCTATTTAATAAGTCTATTTAATAAGCCTATTTAATAAGTCTATTTAATAAGCCTATTTAATAAGCCTATTTAATAAGCCTATTTAACAAGCCTATTTAATACGCCTATTTAATAAACCTATTTAATCAGTATTTAATGAGCCTATTTAATAAGTCTTTTTAATAAGCCTTTTTAAAAAGCCTATTTAATAAGTCTATTTAATAAGCCTATTTAATAAGTATTTAATGAGCGTATTTAATAAGCCTATTTATTGAGCCTATTTAATAAGCATATTTATTAAGCCTATTTAATAAGCCTATTTAATAAGCCTATTTAATATGTCTATTTAATAAGCCTATTTAATAAGCCTAAGTTGCTGAAATAAGCCTATTTAATACGGCTATTTAATAAGCCTAAGTTGCTGAATAAGCCTATTTAATAAGTCTAAGTTGCTGAAATAAGGCTATTTAATAAGCCTAAGTTGCTGAAATAAGCCTATTTAATAAGCCTAAGTTGCTGAAATAAGGCTATTTAATAAGTTTAAGTTGCTGAAATAAGCCTATTTAATAAGCGTAAGTTGCTGAAATAAGGCTATTTAATAAGTCTAAGTTGCTGAAATAAACCTATTTAATAAGCCTAAGTTGCAGAAATAAGCATATTTCATAAGCCTATTTAATGAGCCTAAGGTGCTGAAATGTCTATTTAATAAGTCGATTTAATAAGCCTAAGTTGCTGAAATAAGCCTATTTAATGAGGCTATTTAATAAGCCTAATTTACTGAAATAAGCCTATTTAATAATCCGAAGTTTCTGAACTAAGCCTATTTAAAAAGGTCTATTTAATAAGTCTAAGTTGCTGAAATAAACCTATTTAAAAATGCTATTTAATACGCCTAAGTTGCTGAAATAAACCTGATTAATAAGGCTATTTAATAAGCATAAGTTGCTGAAATAAGCCTATTTAATAAGCCTACGTTGCTGAACTAAGCCTATATAAAAAGGTCTATTTAATAAGTCTAAGTTGATGAAATAAACCCATTTAAAAATGCTATTTAATAAGCCTAAATTGCTGAAATAAACCTGTTTAATAAGGCTATTTAATAAGCATAAGTTGCTGAAATAAGCCTATTTAATAAGCCTAAGTTGCTGAAATAAGCCTATTTAATAAGGCTATTTAATAAGTCTAAGTTGCAGAAATAAACCTATTTTATAATGCTATTTAATACGCCTAAGTTGCTGAAATAAGCATATTTTATAAGCCTAAGTTGCTAAAATAAGCCTATTTAATAAGCCTAAGTTGCTGAAATAAGGCTATTTAATAAGTCTAATTGCTGAAATAAGCCTATTTAATAAGCCTAAGTTGCTGAAATAAGTATATTTAATAAGCATAAGTTGCTGAAATAAGCCTATTAATAAGTCTAAGTTGCTGAAATAAGGCTATTTAATAAGTCTAAGTTGCTGAAATAAGCCTATTTAATCAGCGTAAGTTGCTGAAATAAGCCTATTTAATAGGCCCAAGTTGCTGAAATAAGCCTATTTAATAAGGCTATTTAATAAACCTAAGTTGCTGAAATAAGTCTATTTAATAAGCGTAAGTTGCTGAAATAAGGATAATTAATAAGTCTAAGTTGCTGAAATAAGCCTATTTAATAAGCCTAAGTTGCTGAAATAAGCCTATTTAATAAGCCTAAGTTGCTGAAATAAGCCTATTTAATAGGCCTATCTAATAAGTCTAAGTTGCAGAAATAAGCATATTTCATAAGCCTATTTAATGAGCCTAAGTTGCTGAAATGTCTATTTAATAAGTCGATTTAATAAGCCTAAGTTGCTGAAATAAGCCTATTTAATGAGGCTATTTAATAAGCCTAAGTTACTGAAATAAGCCTATTTAATAATTCTAAGTTTCTGAACTAAGCTTATTTAAAAAGGTCTATTTAATAAGTCTAAGTAGCTGAAATAAACCCATTTAAAAATGCTATTTAATACGCCTAAGTTGCTGAAATAAACCTGATTAATAAGGCTATTTAATAAGCATAAGTTGCTGAAATAAGCCTATTTAATAAGCCTAAGTTGCTGAAATAAGCCTATTTAATAAGGCTATTTAATGAGCCTAAGTTGCTGAAATAAGACTATTTAATAAGCCTAAGTTTCTGAACTAAGCCTATTTAAAAAGGTATATTTAATAAGCCTAAATTGCTGAAATAAACCTGTTTAATAAGGCTATTTAATAAGCATAAGTTGCTGAAATAAGCCTATTTAATAAGCCTAAGTTGCTGAAATAAGCCTATTTAATAAGGCTATTTAATAAGTCTAAGTTGCAGAAATAAACCTATTTTATAATGCTATTTAATACGCCTAAGTTGCTGAAATAAGCATATTTAATAAGCCTAAGTTGCTAAAATAAGCCTATTTAATAGGCCTATCTAATAAGTCTAAGTTGCAGAAATAAGCATATTTCATAAGCCTATTTAATGAGCCTAAGTTGCTGAAATGTCTATTTAATAAGTCGATTTAATAAGTCTAAGTTGCTAAAATAAGCCTATTTAATAAGGCTATTTAATAAGCCTAAGTTGCTGAAATAAGCCAATTTAATAAGGCTATTTAATGAGCCTAAGTTGCTGAAATAAGCCTATTTAATAAGCCGAAGTTTCTGAACTAAGCCTATTTAAAAAGGTATATTTAATAAGTCTAAGTTGCTGAAATAAACCTATTTAAAAATGCTATTTAATAAGCCTAAGTTGCTGAAATAAACCTGTTTAATAAGGCTATTTAATAAGCGTAAGTTGCTGAAATAAGCCTATTTAATAAGCCTAAGTTGCTGAAATAAGCCTATTTAATAAGGCTATTTAATAAGTCTAAGTTGCTGAAATAAACCTATTTAAAAAGCCTAAGTTGCTAAAATATGCCTATTTAATGAGGCTATTTAATAAGTCTATTTAATAAGCCTATTTAATACGCCTATTTAATAAGCCTATTTAATAAGCCTATTTATTGAGCCTATTTAATAAGCCTATTTAATAAGCCTATTTAATAAGCCTATTTATTGAGCCTATTTAATAAGCCTATTTATTGAGCCTATTTAATAAGCCTATTTATTGAGCCTATTTCATATGCCTATGTAATATGTCTATTTAATAAGCTATTTAATGAGCCTATTTAATAAGCCTATTTAATAAGCCTATTTAATAAGCCTATTTATTGAGCCTATTTAATAAGTCTATTTAATAAGCCTATTTATTGAGCCTATTTAATAAGCCTATTTAATAAACTATTTAGTATGCCTATTTAGTATGCCTATTTAATAAGCCTATTTAATAAGCCTATTTAATAAGCCTATTTATTGAGCCTATTTAATAAGTCTATTTAATAAGCCTATTTAATAAGTATTTAATGAGCCTATTTAATAAGTCTATTTAATACGCCTATTTAATAGGCCTATTTAATAAGTCTAAGTTGCTGAATAAGCCAATTTAATAAGTCTAAGTTGCTGAAATAAGGCTATTTAAATAAGCCTAATTTGCTGAAATAAGCCTATTTAATAAGCCTAAGTTGCTGAAATAAGGCTATTTAATAAGTCTAAGTTGCTGAAATAAGCCTACTTAATAAGCCTAAGTTGCTGAAATAAGTATATTTAATAAGCATAAGTTGCTGAAATAAGCCTATTTAATAAGTCTAAGTTGCTGAAATAAGGCTATTTAATAAGTCTAAGTTGCTGAAATAAGCCTATTTAATCAGCGTAAGTTGCTGAAATAAGCCTATTTAATAGGCCCAAGTTGCTGAAATAAGCCTATTTAATAAGGCTATTTAATAAGCCTAAGTTGCTGAAATAAGTCTATTTAATAAGCGTAAGTTGCTGAAATAAGGCTATTTAATAAGTCTAAGTTGCTGAAATAAACCTATTTAATAAGCCTAAGTTGCAGAAATAAGCATATTTCATAAGCCTATTTAATGAGCCTAAGGTGCTGAAATGTCTATTTAATAAGTCGATTTAATAAGCCTAAGTTGCTGAAATAAGCCTATTTAATGAGGCTATTTAATAAGCCTAATTTACTGAAATAAGCCTATTTAATAATCCGAAGTTTCTGAACTAAGCCTATTTAAAAAGGTCTATTTAATAAGTCTAAGTTGCTGAAATAAACCTATTTAAAAATGCTATTTAATACGCCTAAGTTGCTGAAATAAACCTGATTAATAAGGCTATTTAATAAGCATAAGTTGCTGAAATAAGCCTATTTAATAAGCCTACGTTGCTGAACTAAGCCTATATAAAAAGGTCTATTTAATAAGTCTAAGTTGATGAAATAAACCCATTTAAAAATGCTATTTAATAAGCCTAAATTGCTGAAATAAACCTGTTTAATAAGGCTATTTAATAAGCATAAGTTGCTGAAATAAGCCTATTTAATAAGCCTAAGTTGCTGAAATAAGCCTATTTAATAAGGCTATTTAATAAGTCTAAGTTGCAGAAATAAACCTATTTTATAATGCTATTTAATACGCCTAAGTTGCTGAAATAAGCATATTTTATAAGCCTAAGTTGCTAAAATAAGCCTATTTAATAGGCCTATCTAATAAGTCTAAGTTGCAGAAATAAGCATATTTCATAAGCCTATTTAATGAGCCTAAGTTGCTGAAATGTCTATTTAATAAGTCGATTTAATAAGTCTAAGTTGCTAAAATAAGCCTATTTAATAAGGCTATTTAATAAGCCTAAGTTGCTGAAATAAGCCTATTTAATAAGGCTATTTAATGAGCCTAAGTTGCTGAAATAAGCCTATTTAATAAGCCGAAGTTTCTGAACTAAGCCTATTTAAAAAGGTATATTTAATAAGTCTAAGTTGCTGAAATAAACCTATTTAAAATGCTATTTAATAAGCCTAAGTTGCTGAAATAAACCTGTTTAATAAGGCTATTTAATAAGCGTAAGTTGCTGTAATAAGCCTATTTAATAAGCCTAAGTTGCTGAAATAAGCCTATTTAATAAGGCTATTTAATAAGTCTAAGTTGCTGAAATAAACCTATTTAAAAAGCCTAAGTTGCTAAAATAAGCATATTTAATGAGGCTATTTAATAAGTCTATTTAATAAGCCTATTTAATGAGGCTATTTAATAAGTCTATTTAATAAGCCTATTAATAAGCCTATTTAATAAGCCTATTTAATAAGCCTATTTATTGAGCCTATTTAATAAGCCTATTTAATAAGCCTATTTATTGAGCCTATTTAATAGGTGTATTTAATAAGCCTATTTAATGAGCCCAATTAATAAATATTTAATGAGCCTATTTAATCAGTCTATTTAATAAACCTATTTAATAGGCCTATTTAATAAGTCTAAGTTGCTAAAATAAGCCTATTTAATAAGCCTAAGTTGCTGAAAAGCCTATTTCATAAGCCTAAGTTGCTGAAAGAAACCTTTTTAATAAGTCTAAGTTGCTGAAATAAGCCGATTTAATAAGCCTAAGTTGCTGAAATAAGCCTATTTAATAAGGCTATTTAATAAGCCTAAGTTGCTGAATAAGCCTATTTAATAAGTCTAAGTTGCTGAAATAAGGCTATTTAATAAGCCTAAGTTGCTGAAATAAGGCTATTTATTAAGTCTAAGTTGCTGAAATAAGCCTATTTAATAAGCCTAAGTTGCTAAAATAAGCCTATTTAATGAGGCTATTTAATAAGTCTATTTAATAAGCCAATTTAATAAGCCTATTTTATAAGCCTATTTAATAAGCCTTATTAATATGTCTATTTAATAAGTCTATTTAATAAGCCTATTTAATAAATATTTAATGAGCCTATTTAATAAGCCTATTTATTGATCCTATTTAATAAGCCTATTTATTAAGCAAATTTAATAAGCCTATTTAATTAGCCTATTTAATAAGTCTATTTAATAAGTCTATTTAATAAGTCTATTTAATAAGCCTATTTAATAAGCCTATTAATTAAGCCTATTTAATGAGCCTATTTAATAAGCCTATTTATTGAGCCTATATAATAAGCCTATTTATTAATGCTATTTAATAAGTCTATTTAATAAGCCTATTTAATAAGCCTATTTAATAAGCCTATTTAACAAGCCTATTTAATACGCCTATTTAATAAACCTATTTAATCAGTATTTAATGAGCCTATTTAATAAGTCTATTTAATAAGCCTTTTTAAAAAGCCTATTTAATAAGTCTATTTAATAAGCCTATTTAATAAGTATTTAATGAGCGTATTTAATAAGCCTATTTATTGAGCCTATTTAATAAGCCTATTTATTAAGCCTATTTAATAAGCCTATTTAATAAGCCTATTTAATATGTCTATTTAATAAGCCTATTTAATAAGCCTAAGTTGCTGAAATAAGCCTATTTAATACGGCTATTTAATAAGCCTAAGTTGCTGAATAAGCCTATTTAATAAGTCTAAGTTGCTGAAATAAGGCTATTTAATAAGCCTAAGTTGCTGAAATAAGCCTATTTAATAAGCCTAAGTTGCTGAAATAAGGCTATTTAATAAGTTTAAGTTGCTGAAATAAGCCTATCTAATAAGCCTAAGTTGCTGAAATAAGCCTATTTAATAAGCCTAAGTTGCTGAAATAAGCCTATTTAATAGGCCTATCTAATAAGTCTAAGTTGCAGAAATAAGCATATTTCATAAGCCTATTTAATGAGCCTAAGTTGCTGAAATGTCTATTTAATAAGTCGATTTAATAAGCCTAAGTTGCTGAAATAAGCCTATTTAATGAGGCTATTTAATAAGCATAAGTTGCTGAAATAAGCCTATTTAATAAGCCTAAGTTGCTGAAATAAGCCTATTTAATAAGGCTATTTAATAAGTCTAAGTTGCAGAAATAAACCTATTTTATAATGCTATTTAATACGCCTAAGTTGCTGAAATAAGCATATTTAATAAGCCTAAGTTGCTAAAATAAGCCTATTTAATAGGCCTATCTAATAAGTCTAAGTTGCAGAAATAAGCATATTTCATAAGCCTATTTAATGAGCCTAAGTTGCTGAAATGTCTATTTAATAAGTCGATTTAATAAGTCTAAGTTGCTAAAATAAGCCTATTTAATAAGGCTATTTAATAAGCCTAAGTTGCTGAAATAAACCTATTTAATAAGGCTATTTAATGAGCCTAAGTTGCTGAAATAAGCCTATTTAATAAGCCGAAGTTTCTGAACTAAGCCTATTTAAAAAGGTATATTTAATAAGTCTAAGTTGCTGAAATAAACCTATTTAAAAATGCTATTTAATAAGCCTAAGTTGCTGAAATAAACCTGTTTAATAAGGCTATTTAATAAGCGTAAGTTGCTGAAATAAGCCTATTTAATAAGCCTAAGTTGTTGAAATAAGCCTATTTAATAAGGCTATTTAATAAGTCTAAGTTGCTGAAATAAACCTATTTAAAAAGCCTAAGTTGCTAAAATAAGCCTATTTAATGAGGCTATTTAATAAGTCTATTTAATAAGCCTATTTAATACGCCTATTTAATAAGTCTATTTAATAAGCCTATTTAATAAGCCTATTTAATAAGCCTATTTAATAAGCCTATTTATTGAGCCTATTTAATAAGCCTATTTAATAAACTATTTAGTATGCCTATTTAGTATGCCTATTTAATAAGCCTATTTAATAAGCCTATTTAATAAGCCTATTTATTGAGCCTATTTAATAAGTCTATTTAATAAGCCTATTTAATAAGTATTTAATGAGCCTATTTAATAAGTATATTTAATAAGCCTATTTAATAGGCCTATTTAATAAGTCTAAGTTGCTGAATAAGCCAATTTAATAAGTCTAAGTTGCTGAAATAAGGCTATTTAAATAAGCCTAATTTGCTGAAATAAGCCTATTTAATAAGCCTAAGTTGCTGAAATAAGGCTATTTAATAAGTCTAAGTTGCTGAAATAAGCCTACTTAATAAGCCTAAGTTGCTGAAATAAGTATATTTAATAAGCATAAGTTGCTGAAATAAGCCTATTTAATAAGTCTAAGTTGCTGAAATAAGGCTATTTAATAAGTCTAAGTTGCTGAAATAAGCCTATTTAATCAGCGTAAGTTGCTGAAATAAGCCTATTTAATAGGCCCAAGTTGCTGAAATAAGCCTATTTAATAAGGCTATTTAATAAGCCTAAGTTGCTGAAATAAGTCTATTTAATAAGCGTAAGTTGCTGAAATAAGGCTATTTAATGTCTAAGTTGCTGAAATAAACCTATTTAATAAGCCTAAGTTGCAGAAATAAGCATATTTCATAAGCCTATTTAATGAGCCTAAGGTGCTGAAATGTCTATTTAATAAGTCGATTTAATAAGCCTAAGTTGCTGAAATAAGCCTATTTAATGAGGCTATTTAATAAGCCTAATTTACTGAAATAAGCCTATTTAATAATCCGAAGTTTCTGAACTAAGCCTATTTAAAAAGGTCTATTTAATAAGTCTAAGTTGCTGAAATAAACCTATTTAAAAATGCTATTTAATACGCCTAAGTTGCTGAAATAAACCTGATTAATAAGGCTATTTAATAAGCATAAGTTGCTGAAATAAGCCTATTTAATAAGCCTACGTTGCTGAACTAAGCCTATATAAAAAGGTCTATTTAATAAGTCTAAGTTGATGAAATAAACCCATTTAAAAATGCTATTTAATAAGCCTAAATTGCTGAAATAAACCTGTTTAATAAGGCTATTTAATAAGCATAAGTTGCTGAAATAAGCCTATTTAATAAGCCTAAGTTGCTGAAATAAGCCTATTTAATAAGGCTATTTAATAAGTCTAAGTTGCAGAAATAAACCTATTTTATAATGCTATTTAATACGCCTAAGTTGCTGAAATAAGCATATTTTATAAGCCTAAGTTGCTAAAATAAGCCTATTTAAAAGGCCTATCTAATAAGTCTAAGTTGCAGAAATAAGCATATTTCATAAGCCTATTTAATGAGCCTAAGTTGCTGAAATGTCTATTTAATAAGTCGATTTAATAAGTCTAAGTTGCTAAAATAAGCCTATTTAATAAGGCTATTTAATAAGCCTAAGTTGCTGAAATAAGCCTATTTAATAAGGCTATTTAATGAGCCTAAGTTGCTGAAATAAGCTTATTTAATAAGCCGAAGTTTCTGAACTAAGCCTATTTAAAAAGGTATATTTAATAAGTCTAAGTTGCTGAAATAAACCTATTTAAAATGCTATTTAATAAGCCTAAGTTGCTGAAATAAACCTGTTTAATAAGGCTATTTAATAAGCGTAAGTTGCTGTAATAAGCCTATTTAATAAGCCTAAGTTGCTGAAATAAGCCTATTTAATAAGGCTATTTAATAAGTCTAAGTTGCTGAAATAAACCTATTTAAAAAGCCTAAGTTGCTAAAATAAGCCTATTTAATGAGGCTATTTAATAAGTCTATTTAATAAGCCTATTTAATACGCCTATTTAATAAGTCTATTTAATAAGCCTATTAATAAGCCTATTTAATAAGCCTATTTAATAAGCCTATTTATTGAGCCTATTTAATAAGCCTATTTAATAAGCCTATTTATTGAGCCTATTTAATAGGTGTATTTAATAAGCCTATTTAATGAGCCCAATTAATAAGTATTTAATGAGCCTATTTAATCAGTCTATTTAATAAACCTATTTAATAGGCCTATTTAATAAGTCTAAGTTGCTAAAATAAGCCTATTTAATAAGCCTAAGTTGCTGAAAAGCCTATTTCATAAGCCTAAGTTGCTGAAAGAAACCTTTTTAATAAGTCTAAGTTGCTGAAATAAGCCGATTTAATAAGCCTAAGTTGCTGAAATAAGCCTATTTAATAAGGCTATTTAATAAGCCTAAGTTGCTGAATAAGCCTATTTAATAAGTCTAAGTTGCTGAAATAAGGCTATTTAATAAGCCTAAGTTGCTGAAATAAGGCTATTTATTAAGTCTAAGTTGCTGAAATAAGCCTATTTAATAAGCCTAAGTTGCTAAAATAAGCCTATTTAATGAGGCTATTTAATAAGTCTATTTAATAAGCCTATTTAATAAGCCTATTTAATAAGCCTATTTAATGAACCTATTTAATAAGTCTATTTAATAAGCCTTTTTAAAAAGCCTATTTAATAAGTCTATTTAATAAGCCTATTTAATAAGTATTTAATGAGCGTATTTAATAAGCCTATTTATTGAGCCTATTTAATAAGCCTATTTATTAAGCCTATTTAATAAGCCTATTTAATAAGCCTATTTAATATGTCTATTTAATAAGCCTATTTAATAAGCCTAAGTTGCTGAAATAAGCCTATTTAATACGGCTATTTAATAAGCCTAAGTTGCTGAATAAGCCTATTTAATAAGTCTAAGTTGCTGAAATAAGGCTATTTAATAAGCCTAAGTTGCTGAAATAAGCCTATTTAATAAGCCTAAGTTGCTGAAATAAGGCTATTTAATAAGTTTAAGTTGCTGAAATAAGCCTATTTAATAAGCCTAAGTTGCTGAAATAAGCCTATTTAATAAGCCTAAGTTGCTGAAATAAGACTATTTAATAGGCCTATCTAATAAGTCTAAGTTGCAGAAATAAGCATATTTCATAAGCCTATTTAATGAGCCTAAGTTGCTGAAATGTCTATTTAATAAGTCGATTTAATAAGCCTAAGTTGCTGAAATAAGCCTATTTAATGAGGCTATTTAATAAGCATAAGTTGCTGAAATAAGCCTATTTAATAAGCCTACGTTGCTGAACTAAGCCTATATAAAAAGGTCTATTTAATAAGTCTAAGTTGCTGAAATAAACCTATTTAAAAATGCTAGTTAATATGCCTAAATTGCTGAAATAAACCTGTTTAATAAGGCTATTTAATAAGCATAAGTTGCTGAAATAAGCCTATTTAATAAGCCTAAGTTGCTCAAATAAGCCTATTTAATAAGGCTATTTAATAAGTCTAAGTTGCAGAAATAAACCTATTTTATAATGCTATTTAATACGCCTAAGTTGCTGAAATAAGCATATTTAATAAGTCTAAGTTGCTAAAATAAGCCTATTTAATAAGGCTATTTAATAAGCCTAAGTTGCTGAAATAAGCCTATTTAATAAGGCTATTTAATGAGCCTAAGTTGCTGAAATAAGCCTATTTATTAAGCCGAAGTTTCTGAACTAAGCCTATTTAAAACGGTATATTTAATAAGTCTAAGTTGCTGAAATAAACCTATTTAAAAATGCTATTTAATAAGCCTAAGTTGCTGAAATAAACCTGTTTAATAAGGCTATTTAATAAGCGTAAGTTGCTGAAATAAGCCTAAGTTGCTGAAATAAGCCTATTTAATAAGCCTAAGTTGCTGAAATAAGCCTATTTAATAGGCCTATCTAATAAGTCTAAGTTGCAGAAATAAGCATATTTCATAAGCCTATTTAATGAGCCTAAGTTGCTGAAATGTCTATTTAATAAGTCGATTTAATAAGCCTAAGTTGCTGAAATAAGCCTATTTAATGAGGCTATTTAATAAGCATAAGTTGCTGAAATAAGCCTATTTAATAAGCCTAAGTTGCTGAAATAAGCCTATTTAATAAGGCTATTTAATAAGTCTAAGTTGCAGAAATAAACCTATTTTATAATGCTATTTAATACGCCTAAGTTGCTGAAATAAGCATATTTAATAAGCCTAAGTTGCTAAAATAAGCCTATTTAATAGGCCTATCTAATAAGTCTAAGTTGCAGAAATAAGCATATTTCATAAGCCTATTTAATGAGCCTAAGTTGCTGAAATGTCTATTTAATAAGTCGATTTAATAAGTCTAAGTTGCTAAAATAAGCCTATTTAATAAGGCTATTTAATAAGCCTAAGTTGCTGAAATAAACCTATTTAATAAGGCTATTTAATGAGCCTAAGTTGCTGAAATAAGCCTATTTAATAAGCCGAAGTTTCTGAACTAAGCCTATTTAAAAAGGTATATTTAATAAGTCTAAGTTGCTGAAATAAACCTATTTAAAAATGCTATTTAATAAGCCTAAGTTGCTGAAATAAACCTGTTTAATAAGGCTATTTAATAAGCGTAAGTTGCTGAAATAAGCCTATTTAATAAGCCTAAGTTGTTGAAATAAGCCTATTTAATAAGGCTATTTAATAAGTCTAAGTTGCTGAAATAAACCTATTTAAAAAGCCTAAGTTGCTAAAATAAGCCTATTTAATGAGGCTATTTAATAAGTCTATTTAATAAGCCTATTTAATACGCCTATTTAATAAGTCTATTTAATAAGCCTATTTAATAAGCCTATTTAATAAGCCTATTTAATAAGCCTATTTATTGAGCCTATTTAATAAGCCTATTTAATAAGCCTATTTAATAAGCCTATTTATTGAGCCTATTTAATAAGCCTATTTATTGAGCCTATTTAATAAGCCTATTTATTGAGCCTATTTCATATGCCTATGTAATATGTCTATTTAATAAGCTATTTAATGAGCCTATTTAATAAGCCTATTTAATAAGCCTATTTAATAAGCCTATTTATTGAGCCTATTTAATAAGCCTATTTAATAAACTATTTAGTATGCCTATTTAGTATGCCTATTTAATAAGCCTATTTAATAAGCCTATTTAATAAGCCTATTTATTGAGCCTATTTAATAAGTCTATTTAATAAGCCTATTTAATAAGTATTTAATGAGCCTATTTAATAAGTATATTTAATAAGCCTATTTAATAGGCCTATTTAATAAGTCTAAGTTGCTGAATAAGCCAATTTAATAAGTCTAAGTTGCTGAAATAAGGCTATTTAAATAAGCCTAATTTGCTGAAATAAGCCTATTTAATAAGCCTAAGTTGCTGAAATAAGGCTATTTAATAAGTCTAAGTTGCTGAAATAAGCCTACTTAATAAGCCTAAGTTGCTGAAATAAGTATATTTAATAAGCATAAGTTGCTGAAATAAGCCTATTTAATAAGTCTAAGTTGCTGAAATAAGGCTATTTAATAAGTCTAAGTTGCTGAAATAAGCCTATTTAATCAGCGTAAGTTGCTGAAATAAGCCTATTTAATAGGCCCAAGTTGCTGAAATAAGCCTATTTAATAAGGCTATTTAATAAGCCTAAGTTGCTGAAATAAGTCTATTTAATAAGCGTAAGTTGCTGAAATAAGGCTATTTAATGTCTAAGTTGCTGAAATAAACCTATTTAATAAGCCTAAGTTGCAGAAATAAGCATATTTCATAAGCCTATTTAATGAGCCTAAGGTGCTGAAATGTCTATTTAATAAGTCGATTTAATAAGCCTAAGTTGCTGAAATAAGCCTATTTAATGAGGCTATTTAATAAGCCTAATTTACTGAAATAAGCCTATTTAATAATCCGAAGTTTCTGAACTAAGCCTATTTAAAAAGGTCTATTTAATAAGTCTAAGTTGCTGAAATAAACCTATTTAAAAATGCTATTTAATACGCCTAAGTTGCTGAAATAAACCTGATTAATAAGGCTATTTAATAAGCATAAGTTGCTGAAATAAGCCTATTTAATAAGCCTACGTTGCTGAACTAAGCCTATATAAAAAGGTCTATTTAATAAGTCTAAGTTGATGAAATAAACCCATTTAAAAATGCTATTTAATAAGCCTAAATTGCTGAAATAAACCTGTTTAATAAGGCTATTTAATAAGCATAAGTTGCTGAAATAAGCCTATTTAATAAGCCTAAGTTGCTGAAATAAGCCTATTTAATAAGGCTATTTAATAAGTCTAAGTTGCAGAAATAAACCTATTTTATAATGCTATTTAATACGCCTAAGTTGCTGAAATAAGCATATTTAATAAGCCTAAGTTGCTAAAATAAGCCTATTTAATAGGCCTATCTAATAAGTCTAAGTTGCAGAAATAAGCATATTTCATAAGCCTATTTAATGAGCCTAAGTTGCTGAAATGTCTATTTAATAAGTCGATTTAATAAGTCTAAGTTGCTAAAATAAGCCTATTTAATAAGGCTATTTAATAAGCCTAAGTTGCTGAAATAAGCCTATTTAATAAGGCTATTTAATGAGCCTAAGTTGCTGAAATAAGCTTATTTAATAAGCCGAAGTTTCTGAACTAAGCCTATTTAAAAAGGTATATTTAATAAGTCTAAGTTGCTGAAATAAACCTATTTAAAATGCTATTTAATAAGCCTAAGTTGCTGAAATAAACCTGTTTAATAAGGCTATTTAATAAGCGTAAGTTGCTGTAATAAGCCTATTTAATAAGCCTAAGTTGCTGAAATAAGCCTATTTAATAAGGCTATTTAATAAGTCTAAGTTGCTGAAATAAACCTATTTAAAAAGCCTAAGTTGCTAAAATAAGCCTATTTAATGAGGCTATTTAATAAGTCTATTTAATAAGCCTATTTAATACGCCTATTTAATAAGTCTATTTAATAAGCCTATTAATAAGCCTATTTAATAAGCCTATTTAATAAGCCTATTTATTGAGCCTATTTAATAAGCCTATTTAATAAGCCTATTTATTGAGCCTATTTAATAGGTGTATTTAATAAGCCTATTTAATGAGCCCAATTAATAAGTATTTAATGAGCCTATTTAATCAGTCTATTTAATAAACCTATTTAATAGGCCTATTTAATAAGTCTAAGTTGCTAAAATAAGCCTATTTAATAAGCCTAAGTTGCTGAAAAGCCTATTTCATAAGCCTAAGTTGCTGAAAGAAACCTTTTTAATAAGTATAAGTTGCTGAAATAAGCCGATTTAATAAGCCTAAGTTGCTGAAATAAGCCTATTTAATAAGGCTATTTAATAAGCCTAAGTTGCTGAATAAGCCTATTTAATAAGTCTAAGTTGCTGAAATAAGGCTATTTAATAAGCCTAAGTTGCTGAAATAAGGCTATTTATTAAGTCTAAGTTGCTGAAATAAGCCTATTTAATAAGCCTAAGTTGCTAAAATAAGCCTATTTAATGAGGCTATTTAATAAGTCTATTTAATAAGCCTATTTAATAAGCCTATTTAATAAGCCTATTTAATGAGCCTATTTAATAAGTCTATTTAATAAGCCTTTTTAAAAAGCCTATTTAATAAGTCTATTTAATAAGCCTATTTAATAAGTATTTAATGAGCGTATTTAATAAGCCTATTTATTGAGCCTATTTAATAAGCCTATTTATTAAGCCTATTTAATAAGCCTATTTAATAAGCCTATTTAATATGTCTATTTAATAAGCCTATTTAATAAGCCTAAGTTGCTGAAATAAGCCTATTTAATACGGCTATTTAATAAGCCTAAGTTGCTGAATAAGCCTATTTAATAAGTCTAAGTTGCTGAAATAAGGCTATTTAATAAGCCTAAGTTGCTGAAATAAGCCTATTTAATAAGCCTAAGTTGCTGAAATAAGGCTATTTAATAAGTTTAAGTTGCTGAAATAAGCCTATTTAATAAGCCTAAGTTGCTGAAATAAGCCTATTTAATAAGCCTAAGTTGCTGAAATAAGCCTATTTAATAGGCCTATCTAATAAGTCTAAGTTGCAGAAATAAGCATATTTCATAAGCCTATTTAATGAGCCTAAGTTGCTGAAATGTCTATTTAATAAGTCGATTTAATAAGCCTAAGTTGCTGAAATAAGCCTATTTAATGAGGCTATTTAATAAGCATAAGTTGCTGAAATAAGCCTATTTAATAAGCCTACGTTGCTGAACTAAGCCTATATAAAAAGGTCTATTTAATAAGTCTAAGTTGCTGAAATAAACCTATTTAAAAATGCTAGTTAATATGCCTAAATTGCTGAAATAAACCTGTTTAATAAGGCTATTTAATAAGCATAAGTTGCTGAAATAAGCCTATTTAATAAGCCTAAGTTGCTCAAATAAGCCTATTTAATAAGGCTATTTAATAAGTCTAAGTTGCAGAAATAAACCTATTTTATAATGCTATTTAATACGCCTAAGTTGCTGAAATAAGCATATTTAATAAGTCTAAGTTGCTAAAATAAGCCTATTTAATAAGGCTATTTAATAAGCCTAAGTTGCTGAAATAAGCCTATTTAATAAGGCTATTTAATGAGCCTAAGTTGCTGAAATAAGCCTATTTATTAAGCCGAAGTTTCTGAACTAAGCCTATTTAAAACGGTATATTTAATAAGTCTAAGTTGCTGAAATAAACCTATTTAAAAATGCTATTTAATAAGCCTAAGTTGCTGAAATAAACCTGTTTAATAAGGCTATTTAATAAGCGTAAGTTGCTGAAATAAGCCTAAGTTGCTGAAATAAGCCTATTTAATAAGCCTAAGTTGCTGAAATAAGCCTATTTAATAGGCCTATCTAATAAGTCTAAGTTGCAGAAATAAGCATATTTCATAAGCCTATTTAATGAGCCTAAGTTGCTGAAATGTCTATTTAATAAGTCGATTTAATAAGCCTAAGTTGCTGAAATAAGCCTATTTAATGAGGCTATTTAATAAGCATAAGTTGCTGAAATAAGCCTATTTAATAAGCCTAAGTTGCTGAAATAAGCCTATTTAATAAGGCTATTTAATAAGTCTAAGTTGCAGAAATAAACCTATTTTATAATGCTATTTAATACGCCTAAGTTGCTGAAATAAGCATATTTAATAAGCCTAAGTTGCTAAAATAAGCCTATTTAATAGGCCTATCTAATAAGTCTAAGTTGCAGAAATAAGCATATTTCATAAGCCTATTTAATGAGCCTAAGTTGCTGAAATGTCTATTTAATAAGTCGATTTAATAAGTCTAAGTTGCTAAAATAAGCCTATTTAATAAGGCTATTTAATAAGCCTAAGTTGCTGAAATAAACCTATTTAATAAGGCTATTTAATGAGCCTAAGTTGCTGAAATAAGCCTATTTAATAAGCCGAAGTTTCTGAACTAAGCCTATTTAAAAAGGTATATTTAATAAGTCTAAGTTGCTGAAATAAACCTATTTAAAAATGCTATTTAATAAGCCTAAGTTGCTGAAATAAACCTGTTTAATAAGGCTATTTAATAAGCGTAAGTTGCTGAAATAAGCCTATTTAATAAGCCTAAGTTGTTGAAATAAGCCTATTTAATAAGGCTATTTAATAAGTCTAAGTTGCTGAAATAAACCTATTTAAAAAGCCTAAGTTGCTAAAATAAGCCTATTCAATGAGGCTATTTAATAAGTCTATTTAATAAGCCTATTTAATACGCCTATTTAATAAGTCTATTTAATAAGCCTATTTAATAAGCCTATTTAATAAGCCTATTTAATAAGCCTATTTATTGAGCCTATTTAATAAGCCTATTTAATAAGCCTATTTAATAAGCCTATTTATTGAGCCTATTTAATAAGCCTATTTATTGAGCCTATTTAATAAGCCTATTTATTGAGCCTATTTCATATGCCTATGTAATATGTCTATTTAATAAGCTATTTAATGAGCCTATTTAATAAGCCTATTTAATAAGCCTATTTAATAAGCCTATTTATTGAGCCTATTTAATAAGCCTATTTAATAAACTATTTAGTATGCCTATTTAGTATGCCTATTTAATAAGCCTATTTAATAAGCCTATTTAATAAGCCTATTTATTGAGCCTATTTAATAAGTCTATTTAATAAGCCTATTTAATAAGTATTTAATGAGCCTATTTAATAAGTATATTTAATAAGCCTATTTAATAGGCCTATTTAATAAGTCTAAGTTGCTGAATAAGCCAATTTAATAAGTCTAAGTTGCTGAAATAAGGCTATTTAAATAAGCCTAATTTGCTGAAATAAGCCTATTTAATAAGCCTAAGTTGCTGAAATAAGGCTATTTAATAAGTCTAAGTTGCTGAAATAAGCCTACTTAATAAGCCTAAGTTGCTGAAATAAGTATATTTAATAAGCATAAGTTGCTGAAATAAGCCTATTTAATAAGTCTAAGTTGCTGAAATAAGGCTATTTAATAAGTCTAAGTTGCTGAAATAAGCCTATTTAATCAGCGTAAGTTGCTGAAATAAGCCTATTTAATAGGCCCAAGTTGCTGAAATAAGCCTATTTAATAAGGCTATTTAATAAGCCTAAGTTGCTGAAATAAGTCTATTTAATAAGCGTAAGTTGCTGAAATAAGGCTATTTAATGTCTAAGTTGCTGAAATAAACCTATTTAATAAGCCTAAGTTGCAGAAATAAGCATATTTCATAAGCCTATTTAATGAGCCTAAGGTGCTGAAATGTCTATTTAATAAGTCGATTTAATAAGCCTAAGTTGCTGAAATAAGCCTATTTAATGAGGCTATTTAATAAGCCTAATTTACTGAAATAAGCCTATTTAATAATCCGAAGTTTCTGAACTAAGCCTATTTAAAAAGGTCTATTTAATAAGTCTAAGTTGCTGAAATAAACCTATTTAAAAATGCTATTTAATACGCCTAAGTTGCTGAAATAAACCTGATTAATAAGGCTATTTAATAAGCATAAGTTGCTGAAATAAGCCTATTTAATAAGCCTACGTTGCTGAACTAAGCCTATATAAAAAGGTCTATTTAATAAGTCTAAGTTGATGAAATAAACCCATTTAAAAATGCTATTTAATAAGCCTAAATTGCTGAAATAAACCTGTTTAATAAGGCTATTTAATAAGCATAAGTTGCTGAAATAAGCCTATTTAATAAGCCTAAGTTGCTGAAATAAGCCTATTTAATAAGGCTATTTAATAAGTCTAAGTTGCAGAAATAAACCTATTTTATAATGCTATTTAATACGCCTAAGTTGCTGAAATAAGCATATTTAATAAGCCTAAGTTGCTAAAATAAGCCTATTTAATAGGCCTATCTAATAAGTCTAAGTTGCAGAAATAAGCATATTTCATAAGCCTATTTAATGAGCCTAAGTTGCTGAAATGTCTATTTAATAAGTCGATTTAATAAGTCTAAGTTGCTAAAATAAGCCTATTTAATAAGGCTATTTAATAAGCCTAAGTTGCTGAAATAAGCCTATTTAATAAGGCTATTTAATGAGCCTAAGTTGCTGAAATAAGCTTATTTAATAAGCCGAAGTTTCTGAACTAAGCCTATTTAAAAAGGTATATTTAATAAGTCTAAGTTGCTGAAATAAACCTATTTAAAATGCTATTTAATAAGCCTAAGTTGCTGAAATAAACCTGTTTAATAAGGCTATTTAATAAGCGTAAGTTGCTGTAATAAGCCTATTTAATAAGCCTAAGTTGCTGAAATAAGCCTATTTAATAAGGCTATTTAATAAGTCTAAGTTGCTGAAATAAACCTATTTAAAAAGCCTAAGTTGCTAAAATAAGCCTATTTAATGAGGCTATTTAATAAGTCTATTTAATAAGCCTATTTAATACGCCTATTTAATAAGTCTATTTAATAAGCCTATTAATAAGCCTATTTAATAAGCCTATTTAATAAGCCTATTTATTGAGCCTATTTAATAAGCCTATTTAATAAGCCTATTTATTGAGCCTATTTAATAGGTGTATTTAATAAGCCTATTTAATGAGCCCAATTAATAAGTATTTAATGAGCCTATTTAATCAGTCTATTTAATAAACCTATTTAATAGGCCTATTTAATAAGTCTAAGTTGCTAAAATAAGCCTATTTAATAAGCCTAAGTTGCTGAAAAGCCTATTTCATAAGCCTAAGTTGCTGAAAGAAACCTTTTTAATAAGTCTAAGTTGCTGAAATAAGCCGATTTAATAAGCCTAAGTTGCTGAAATAAGCCTATTTAATAAGGCTATTTAATAAGCCTAAGTTGCTGAATAAGCCTATTTAATAAGTCTAAGTTGCTGAAATAAGGCTATTTAATAAGCCTAAGTTGCTGAAATAAGGCTATTTATTAAGTCTAAGTTGCTGAAATAAGCCTATTTAATAAGCCTAAGTTGCTAAAATAAGCCTATTTAATGAGGCTATTTAATAAGTCTATTTAATAAGCCTATTTAATAAGCCTATTTAATAAGCCTATTTAATGAGCCTATTTAATAAGTCTATTTAATAAGCCTTTTTAAAAAGCCTATTTAATAAGTCTATTTAATAAGCCTATTTAATAAGTATTTAATGAGCGTATTTAATAAGCCTATTTATTGAGCCTATTTAATAAGCCTATTTATTAAGCCTATTTAATAAGCCTATTTAATAAGCCTATTTAATATGTCTATTTAATAAGCCTATTTAATAAGCCTAAGTTGCTGAAATAAGCCTATTTAATACGGCTATTTAATAAGCCTAAGTTGCTGAATAAGCCTATTTAATAAGTCTAAGTTGCTGAAATAAGGCTATTTAATAAGCCTAAGTTGCTGAAATAAGCCTATTTAATAAGCCTAAGTTGCTGAAATAAGGCTATTTAATAAGTTTAAGTTGCTGAAATAAGCCTATTTAATAAGCCTAAGTTGCTGAAATAAGCCTATTTAATAAGCCTAAGTTGCTGAAATAAGCCTATTTAATAGGCCTATCTAATAAGTCTAAGTTGCAGAAATAAGCATATTTCATAAGCCTATTTAATGAGCCTAAGTTGCTGAAATGTCTATTTAATAAGTCGATTTAATAAGCCTAAGTTGCTGAAATAAGCCTATTTAATGAGGCTATTTAATAAGCATAAGTTGCTGAAATAAGCCTATTTAATAAGCCTACGTTGCTGAACTAAGCCTATATAAAAAGGTCTATTTAATAAGTCTAAGTTGCTGAAATAAACCTATTTAAAAATGCTAGTTAATATGCCTAAATTGCTGAAATAAACCTGTTTAATAAGGCTATTTAATAAGCATAAGTTGCTGAAATAAGCCTATTTAATAAGCCTAAGTTGCTCAAATAAGCCTATTTAATAAGGCTATTTAATAAGTCTAAGTTGCAGAAATAAACCTATTTTATAATGCTATTTAATACGCCTAAGTTGCTGAAATAAGCATATTTAATAAGTCTAAGTTGCTAAAATAAGCCTATTTAATAAGGCTATTTAATAAGCCTAAGTTGCTGAAATAAGCCTATTTAATAAGGCTATTTAATGAGCCTAAGTTGCTGAAATGTCTATTTAATAAGTCGATTTAATAAGTCAAAGTTGCTAAAATAAGCCTATTTCATAAGGCTATTTAATAAGCCTAAGTTGCTGAAATAAGCCTATTTATTAAGCCGAAGTTTCTGAACTAAGCCTATTTAAAACGGTATATTTAATAAGTCTAAGTTGCTGAAATAAACCTATTTAAAAATGCTATTTAATAAGCCTAAGTTGCTGAAATAAACCTGTTTAATAAGGCTATTTAATAAGCGTAAGTTGCTGAAATAAGCCTAAGTTGCTGAAATAAGCCTATTTAATAAGGCTATTTAATAAGTCTAAGTTGCTGAAATAAACCTATTTAATAAGCCTAAGTTGCTAAAATAAGCCTATTTAATGAGGCTATTTAATAAGTTTATTTAATAAGCCTATTGAATAAGCCTATTTAATAAGCCTATTTAATAAGCCTATTTAATACGCCTATTTAATAAACCTATTTAATCAGTATTTAATGAGCCTATTTAATAAGGTTATTTAATAAGCCTTTTTAAAAAGCCTATTTAATAAGTCTATTTAATAAGCCTATTTAATAAGTCTATTTAATAAGTCTATTTAATAAGCCTACTTAATAAGTATTTAATGAGCCTATTTAATAAGCCTATTTATTGAGCCTATTTAATAAGCCTATTTATTGAGCCTATTTAATAAGCCTATTTATTGAGCCTATTTAATAAGCTAATTATTGAGCCTATTTAATGAGCCTATTTAATAAGTCTATTTAATAAGCCTATTTAATAAGCCTATTTAATAAGCCTATTTAATACACCTAAGTTGCTGAAATAAGCCTATTTAATAAGCCTGAGTTGCTAAAATAAGGCTATTTAATGAGGCTATTTAATACGTCTCTTTAATAAGCCTATTTAATAAGCCTATTTAATAAGCCTACTTAATAAACCTATTTAATAAGCCTATTTAATAAGTCTATTTAATAAGTCTATTTAATAAGCCTATTTAATAAGTATTTAATGAGCCTATTTAATAAGCCTATTTATTGAGCCTATTTAATAAGCCTATTTATTAAGCATATTTAATAAGCCTATTTAATAAGCCTATTTAATAAGTCTATTTAATAAGCCTATTTAATAAGCCTATTTAATAAGCCTAAGTTGCTGAAATAAGCCTATTTAATAAGTCTAAGTTGCTGAAATAAGCCTATCTAATAAGCCAAAGTTGCTAAAATAGGCCTATTTAATGAGGCTATTTGATAAGTCTATTTAATAAGCCTATTTAATAAGCCTATTTAAAAAGGTCTATTTAATAAGTCTAAGTTGCTGAAATAAACCTATTTAAAAATGCTATTTAATACGCCTAAGTTGCTGAAATAAACCTGTTTAATAAGGCTATTTAATAAGCATAAGTTGCTGAAATAAACCTGTTTAATAAGCCTATTTAATAAGCCTAAGTTGCTGAAATAAGCCTATTTAATAAGGCTATTTAATACGTCTAAGTTGCAGAAATAAACCTATTTAATAATGCTATTTAATACGCCTAAGTTGCTGAAATAAGCATATTTAATAAGCATAAGTTGCTAAAATAAGCCTATTTAATAGGCCTATCTAATAAGTCTAAGTTGCAGAAAAAAGCATATTTCATAAGCATATTTATTGAGCCTAAGTTTCTGAAATGTCTATTTAATAAGGCTATTTAATAAGCCTAAGTTGCTAAAATAAGCCTATTTAATAAGGCTATTTAATAAGCCTAAGTTGCTGAAATAAGCCTATTTAAAAAGGTATATTTAATAAGTCTAAGTTGCTGAAATAAACCTATTTAAAAATGCTATTTAATAAGCCTAAGTTGCTGAAATAAACCTATTTAATAAGCCTAAGTTGCTAAAATAAGCCTATTTAATGAGGCTATTTAATAAGTCTATTTAATAAGCCTATTTAATAAGCCTATTTAATAAGCCTATTTAATAAGCCTATTTAATACGCCTATTTAATAAACCTATTTAATCGGTATTTAATCAGCCTATTTAATACGACTATTTAATAAGCCTTTTTAAAAAGCCTATTTAATAAGTCTATTTAATAAGCCTATTTAATAAGTCTATTTAATAAGTCTATTTAATAAGCCTATTTAATAAGTATTTAATGAGCCTATTTAATAAGCCTATTTATTGAGCCTATTTAATAAGCCTATTTATTGAGCCTATTTAATAAGCCTATTTATTGAGCCTATTTAATGAGCCTATTTATTGAGCCTATTTAATGAGCATATTTAATAAGTCTATTGAATAAGCCTATTTAATAAGCCTATTTAATAAGCCTATTTAATAAGCCTATTTAATAAGCCTATTTAATAAGCCTATTTAATAACCCTATTTATTGAGCCTATTTAATAAGTCTATTTAATAAGCCTATTTAATAATCCTATTTAATAAGTATTTAATGAGCCTATTTAATAAGTCTATTTAATAAGCCTATTTAATAAGCCTAGTTAATAAGTCTAAGTTGCTGAAATAAGCCTATTTAATAAGCCTATTTAATACGCCTATTTAATAAACCTATTTAATCAGTATTTAATGAGCCTATTTGATAAGTCTATTTAATAAGCCTTTTTAAAAAGCCTATTTAATAAGTCTATTTAATAAGCCTATTTAATAAGTCTCTTTAATAAGTCTATTTAATAAGCCTATTTAATAAGCCTATTTATTGAGCCTATTTGATAAGTCTATTTAATAAGCCTATTAAATAAGCCTATTTCATAAGTATTTAATGCGCCTATTTAATAAGTCTATTTGATAAGCCTAATTAATAGGCCTATTTAATAAGCCTATATATTGAGCCTTTTTAATAAGTCTATTTAATAAGCCTATTAAATAAGCCTATTTAATAAGTATTTAATGCACCTATTTAATACGCCTATTTATTGAGCCTATTTAATAAGCCTATTTATTGAGCCTATTTAATAAGCCTATTTATTGAGCCTATTTAATAAGCCTATTTATTGTGCCTATTTAATGAGCCTATTTAATAAGTCTATTTAATAAGCCTATTTAATAAGCCTATTTAGTAAGCCTATTTAATAACCCTATTTAATAAGCCTATTTAATAAGCCTATTTAATATGCCTATTTAATAAGCCTATTTATTGAGCCTATTTAATAAGTCTATTTAATAAGCCTATTAAATAAGCCTATTTAATGCGCCTATTTAATAAGTCTATTTGATAAGCCTATTTAATAGGCCTATTTAATAAATCTAAGTTGCTGAAATAAGCCTATTTAATAAGCCTAACTTGCTGAAATAAGCCTATTTAATAAGCCTGAGTTGCTAAAATAAGGCTATTTAATGAGGCTATTTAATACGTCTATTTAATAAGCCTATTTAATAAGCCTATTTAATAAGCCTATTTAATACGCCTATTTAATAAGCCTATTTAATAAGCCTATTTAATAACCCTATTTATTGAGCCTATTTAATAAGTCTATTTAATAAGCCTATTTAATAAGCCTATTTAATAAGTATTTAATGAGCCTATTTAATAAGTCTATTTAATAAGCCTATTTAATAAGCCTAGTTAATAAGTCTAAGTTGCTGAAATAAGCCTATTTAATAAGCCTATTTAATACGCCTATTTAATAAACCTATTTAATCAGTATTTAATGAGCCTATTTGATAAGTCTATTTAATAAGCCTTTTTAAAAAGCCTATTTAATAAGTCTATTTAATAAGCCTATTTAATAAGTCTCTTTAATAAGTCTATTTAATAAGCCTATTTAATAAGCCTATTTATTGAGCCTATTTGATAAGTCTATTTAATAAGCCTATTAAATAAGCCTATTTAATAAGTATTTAATGCGCCTATTTAATAAGTCTATTTGATAAGCCTATTTAATAGGCCTATTTAATAAGCCTATATATTGAGCCTTTTTAATAAGTCTATTTAATAAGCCTATTAAATAAGCCTATTTAATAAGTATTTAATGCGCCTATTTAATACGCCTATTTATTGAGCCTATTTAATAAGCCTATTTATTGAGCCTATTTAATAAGCCTATTTATTGAGCCTATTTAATAAGCCTATTTATTGTGCCTATTTAATGAGCCTATTTAATAAGTCTATTTAATAAGCCTATTTAATAAGCCTATTTAGTAAGCCTATTTAATAACCCTATTTAATAAGCCTATTTAATAAGCCTATTTAATACGCCTATTTAATAAGCCTATTTATTGAGCCTATTTAATAAGTCTATTTAATAAGCCTATTAAATAAGCCTATTTAATGCGCCTATTTAATAAGTCTATTTGATAAGCCTATTTAATAGGGCTATTTAATAAGTCTAAGTTGCTGAAATAAGCCTATTTAATAAGCCTAACTTGCTGAAATAAGCCTATTTAATAAGCCTGAGTTGCTAAAATAAGGCTATTTAATGAGGCTATTTAATACGTCTATTTAATAAGCCTATTTAATAAGCCTATTTAATAAGCCTAAGTTGCTGAAATAAGCCTATTTAATAAGTCTAAGTTGCTGAAATAAGGCTATTTAATAAGCTTAAGTTGCTGAAATAAGCCTATTTAATAAGCCTAAGTTGCTGAAATAAGCCTATTTAATAAGTCTAAGTTGCTGAAATAAGCCTATCTAATAAGCCAAAGTTGCTAAAATAGGCCTATTTAATGAGGCTATTTGATAAGTCTATTTAATAAGCCTATTTAATAAGCCTATTTAAAAAGGTCTATTTAATAAGTCTAAGTTGCTGAAATAAACCTATTTAAAAATGCTATTTAATACGCCTAAGTTGCTGAAATAAACCTGTTTAATAAGGCTATTTAATAAGCATAAGTTGCTGAAATAAGCCTATTTAATAAGCCTAAGTTGCTGAAATAAGCCTATTTAATAAGGCTATTTAATACGTCTAAGTTGCAGAAATAAACCTATTTAATAATGCTATTTAATACGCCTAAGTTGCTGAAATAAGCATATTTAATAAGCATAAGTTGCTAAAATAAGCCTATTTAATAGGCCTATCTAATAAGTCTAAGTTGCAGAAAAAAGCATATTTCATAAGCATATTTATTGAGCCTAAGTTTCTGAAATGTCTATTTAATAAGGCTATTTAATAAGCCTAAGTTGTTGAAATAAGCCTATTTAATAAGGCTATTTAATGAGCCTAAGTTGCTGAAATAAGCCTATTTAAAAAGCCTAAGTTTCTGAACTAAGCCTATTTAAAAAGGTATATTTAATAAGTCTAAGTTGCTGAAATAAACTTATTTAAAAATGCTATTTAATAAGCCTAAGTTGCTGAAATAAACCTGTTTAATAAGGCTATTTAATAAGCATAAGTTGCTGAAATAAGCCTAAGTTGCTGAAATAAGCCTATTTAATAAGGCTATTTAATAAGTCTAAGTTGCTGAAATAAACCTATTTAATAAGCCTAAGTTGCTAAAATAAGCCTATTTAATGAGGCTATTTAATAAGTCTATTTAATAAGCCTATTTAATAAGCCTATTTAATAAGCCTATTTAATAAGCCTATTTAATACGCCTATTTAATAAACCTATTTAATCAGTATTTAATGAGCCTATTTAATAAGTCTATTTAATAAACCTTTTTAAAAAGCCTATTTAATAAGTCTATTTAATAAGCCTATTTAATAAGTCTATTTAATAAGTTTATTTAATAAGCCTATTTAATAAGTATTTAATGAACCTATTTAATAAGCTTATTTATTGAGCCTATTTAATAAGCCTATTTATTGAGCCTATTTAATAAGCCTATTTATTGAGCCTATTTAATGAGCCTATTTATTGAGCCTATTTAATGAGCATATTTAATAAGTCTATGGAATAAGCCTATTTAATAAGCCTATTTAATAAGCCTATTTAATAAGCCTATTTAATAAGCCTATTTAATAAGCCTATTTAATAAGCCTATTTAATAACCCTATTTATTGAGCCTATTTAATAAGTCTATTTAATAAGCCTATTTAATAAGCCTATTTAATAAGTATTTAATGAGCCTATTTAATAAGTCTATTTAATAAGCCTATTTAATAAGCCTAGTTAATAAGTCTAAGTTGCTGAAATAAGCCTATTTAATGAGCCTAAGTTGCTGAAATAAGCCTATTTAATAAGGCTATTTTAATATGCATAAGTTGCTTAAATAAGCCTATTTAATAAGCCTAAGTTGCTAAAATAAGCCTATTTAGTGTTGCTGTTTAATATGTCTATTTAATACGCCTATTTAATAAACCTATTTAATCAGTATTTAATGAGCCTATTTGATAAGTCTATTTAATAAGCCTTTTTAAAAAGCCTATTTAATAAGTCTATTTAATAAGCCTATTTAATAAGTCTCTTTAATAAGTCTATTTAATAAGCCTATTTAATAAGCCTATTTATTGAGCCTATTTGATAAGTCTATTTAATAAGCCTATTAAATAAGCCTATTTAATAAGTATTTAATGCGCCTATTTAATAAGTCTATTTGATAAGCCTATTTAATAGGCCTATTTAATAAGCCTATATATTGAACCTTTTTAATAAGTCTATTTAATAAGCCTATTAAATAAGCCTATTTAATAAGTATTTAATGCGCCTATTTAATACGCCTATTTATTGAGCCTATTTAATAAGCCTATTTATTGAGCCTATTTAATAAGCCTATTTATTGACCCTATTTAATAAGCCTATTTATTGTGCCTATTTAATGAGCCTATTTAATAAGTCTATTTAATAAGCCTATTTAATAAGCCTATTTAGTAAGCCTATTTAATAACCCTATTTAATAAGCCTATTTAATAAGCCTATTTAATACGCCTATTTAATAAGCCTATTTATTGAGCCTATTTAATAAGTCTATTTAATAAGCCTATTAAATAAGCCTATTTAATGCGCCTATTTAATAAGTCTATTTGATAAGCCTATTTAATAGGCCTATTTAATAAATCTAAGTTGCTGAAATAAGCCTATTTAATAAGCCTATTTAATAAGTATTTAATGAACCTATTTAATAAGCCTATTTATTGAGCCTATTTAATAAGCCTATTTATTGAGCCTATTTAATAAGCCTATTTATTGAGCCTATTTAATGAGCCTATTTATTGAGCCTATTTAATGAGCATATTTAATAAGTCTATGGAATAAGCCTATTTAATAAGCCTATTTAATAAGCCTATTTAATAAGCCTATTTAATAAGCCTATTTAATAAGCCTATTTAATAAGCCTATTTAATAACCCTATTTATTGAGCCTATTTAATAAGTCTATTTAATAAGCCTATTTAATAAGCCTATTTAATAAGTATTTTATGAGCCTATTTAAAAAGTCTATTTAATAAGCCTAAGTTGCTGAAATAAGCCTATTTAATAAGGCTATTTTAATATGCATAAGTTGCTTAAATAAGCCTATTTAATAAGCCTAAGTTGCTAAAATAAGCCTATTTAGTGAGGCTGTTTAATATGTCTATTTAATAAGCCTATTTAATAAGCCTATTTATTAAGCCTATTTAATACGCCTATTTAATAAAACTATTTAATCAGTATTTAATGAGCCTATTTGATAAGTCTATTTAATAAGCCTTTTTAAAAAGCCTATTTAATAAGTCTATTTAATAAGCCTATTTAATAAGTCTCTTTAATAAGTCTATTTAATAAGCCTATTTAATAAGCCTATTTATTGAGCCTATTTGATAAGTATTTAATGCGCCTATTTAATAAGTCTATTTGATAAGCCTATTTAATAGGCCTATTTAATAAGCCTATATATTGAGCCTTTTTAATAAGTCTATTTAATAAGCCTATTAAATAAGCCTATTTAATAAGTATTTAATGCGCCTATTTAATACGCCTATTTATTGAGCCTATTTAATAAGCATATTTATTGAGCCTATTTAATAAGCCTATTTATTGAGCCTATTTAATAAGCCTATTTATTGTGCCTATTTAATGAGCCTATTTAATAAGTCTATTTAATAAGCCTATTTAATAAGCCTATTTAGTAAGCCTATTTAATAACCCTATTTAATAAGCCCATTTAATAAGCCTATTTAATACGCCTATTTAATAAGCCTATTTATTGAGCCTATTTAATAAGTCTATTTAATAAGCCTATTAAATAAGCCTATTTAATGCGCCTATTTAATAAGTCTATTTGATAAGCCTATTTAATAGGCCTATTTAATAAATCTACGTTGCTGAAATAAGCCTATTTAATAAGCCTAACTTGCTGAAATAAGCCTATTTAATAAGCCTGAGTTGCTAAAATAAGGCTATTTAATGAGGCTATTTAATACGTCTATTTAATAAGCCTATTTAATAAGCCTATTTAATAAGCCTATTTAATAAGCCTATTTAATAAGCCTATTTAATAAGCCTATTTAATAACCCTATTTATTGAGCCTATTTAATAAGTCTATTTAATAAGCCTATTTAATAAGCCTATTTAATAAGTATTTAATGAGCCTATTTAATAAGTCTATTTAATAAGCCTATTTAATAAGCCTAGTTAATAAGTCTAAGTTGCTGAAATAAGCCTATTTAATAAGCCTATTTAATACGCCTATTTAATAAACCTATTTAATCAGTATTTAATGAGCCTATTTGATAAGTCTATTTAATAAGCCTTTTTAAAAAGCCTATTTAATAAGTCTATTTAATAAGCCTATTTAATAAGTCTCTTTAATAAGTCTATTTAATAAGCCTATTTAATAAGCCTATTTATTGAGCCTATTTGATAAGTCTATTTAATAAGCCTATTAAATAAGCCTATTTAATAAGTATTTAATGCGCCTATTTAATAAGTCTATTTGATAAGCCTATTTAATAGGCCTATTTAATAAGCCTATATATTGAGCCTATTTAATAAGTCTATTTAATAAGCCTATTAAATAAGCCTATTTAATAAGTATTTAATGCGCCTATTTAATAAGCCTATTTATTGAGCCTATTTAATAAGCCTATTTATTGAGCCTATTTAATAAGCCTATTTATTGAGCCTATTTAATAAGCCTATTTATTGTGCCTATTTAATGAGCCTATTTAATAAGTCTATTTAATAAGCCTATTTAATAAGCCTATTTAGTAAGCCTATTTAATAACCCTATTTAATAAGCCTATTTAATACGCCTATTTAATAAGCCTATTTATTGAGCCTATTTAATAAGTCTATTTAATAAGCCTATTAAATAAGCCTATTTAATGCGCCTATTTAATAAGTCTATTTGATAAGCCTATTTAATAGGGCTATTTAATAAGTCTAAGTTGCTGAAATAAGCCTATTTAATAAGCCTAACTTGCTGAAATAAGCCTATTTAATAAGCCTGAGTTGCTAAAATAAGGCTATTTAATGAGGCTATTTAATACGTCTATTTAATAAGCCTATTTAATAAGCCTAAGTTGCTGAAATAAGCCTATTTAATAAGTCTAAGTTGCTGAAATAAGGCTATTTAATAAGCCTAAGTTGCTGAAATAAGCCTATTTAATAAGCCTAAGTTGCTGAAATAAGCCTATTTAATAAGTCTAAGTTGCTGAAATAAGCCTATCTAATAAGCCAAAGTTGCTAAAATAGGCCTATTTAATGAGGCTATTTGATGAGTCTATTTAATAAGCCTATTTAATTAGCCTATTTAAAAAGGTCTATTTAATAAGTCTAAGTTGCTGAAATAAACCTATTTAAAAATGCTATTTAATACGCCTAAGTTGCTGAAATAAACCTGTTTAATAAGGCTATTTAATAAGCATAAGTTGCTGAAATAAGCCTATTTAATAAGCCTACGTTGCTGAACTAAGCCTATATAAAAAGGTCTATTTAATAAGTCTAAGTTGCTGAAATAAACCTATTTAATAATGCTATTTAATAAGCCTAAATTGCTGAAATAAACCTGTTTAATAAGGCTATTTAATAAGCATAAGTTGCTGAAATAAGCCTATTTAATAAGCCTAAGTTGCTGAAATAAGCCTATTTAATAAGGCTATTTAATACGTCTAAGTTGCAGAAATAAACCTATTTAATAATGCTATTTAATACGCCTAAGTTGCTGAAATAAGCATATTTAATAAGCATAAGTTGCTAAAATAAGCCTATTTAATAGGCCTATCTAATAAGTCTAAGTTGCAGAAAAAAGCATATTTCATAAGCATATTTATTGAGCCTAAGTTTCTGAAATGTCTATTTAATAAGGCTATTTAATAAGCCTAAGTTGCTGAAATAAGCCTATTTAATAAGGCTATTTAATGAGCCTAAGTTGCTGAAATAAGCCTATTTAAAAAGCCTAAGTTTCTGAACTAAGCCTATTTAAAAAGGTATATTTAATAAGTCTAAGTTGCTGAAATAAACCTATTTAAAAATGCTATTTAATAAGCCTAAGTTGCTGAAATAAACCTGTTTAATAAGGCTATTTAATAAGCATAAGTTGCTGAAATAAGCCTAAGTTGCTGAAATAAGCCTATTTAATAAGGCTATTTAATAAGTCTAAGTTGCTGAAATAAACCTATTTAATAAGCCTATTTAGTAAGCCTATTTAATAAGCCTATTTAATAAGCCTATTTAATACGCCTATTTAATAAAACTATTTAATCAGTATTTAATGAGCCTATTTAATAAGTCTATTTAATAAACCTTTTTAAAAAGCCTATTTAATAAGTCTATTTAATAAGCCTATTTAATAAGTCTATTTAATACGTCTATTTAATAAGCCTATTTAATAAGTATTTAATGAGCCTATTTAATAAGCCTATTTATTGAGCCTATTTAATAAGCCTATTTATTGAGCCTATTTAATAAGCCTATTTATTGAGCCTATTTAATGAGCCTATTTATTGAGCCTATTTAATGAGCATATTTAATAAGTCTATGGAATAAGCCTATTTAATAAGCCTATTTAATAAGCCTATTTAATAAGCCTATTTAATAAGCCTATTTAATAAGCCTATTTAATAACCTATTTAATAACCCTATTTATTGAGCCTATTTAATAAGTCTATTTAATAAGCCTATTTAATAAGCCTATTTAATAAGTATTTAATGAGCCTATTTAATAAGTCTATTTAATAAGCCTATTTAATAAGCCTAGTTAATAAGTCTAAGTTGCTGAAATAAGCCTATTTAATAAGCCTAAGTTGCTGAAATAAGCCTATTTAATAAGGCTATTTTAATATGCATAAGTTGCTTAAATAAGCCTATTTAATAAGCCTAAGTTGCTAAAATAAGCCTATTTAGTGAGGCTGTTTAATATGTCTATTTAATAAGCCTATTTAATAAGCCTATTTATTAAGCCTATTTAATACGCCTATTTAATAAACCTATTTAATAAGTATTTAAAGAGCCTATTTAATAAGTCTATTTAATAAACCTTTTTAATAAGCCTATTTAATAAGTCTATTTAATAAGCCTATTTAATAAGTCTATTTAATAAGTCTATTTAATAAGCCTACTTAATAAGTATTTAATGAGCTTATTTAATAAGCCTATTTATTGAGCGTATTTAATAAGCCTATTTATTGAGCCTATTTAATAAGCCTATTTATTGAGCCTATTTAATAAGCCTATTTATTGAGCCTATTTAATGAGCCTATTTAATACGCCTAAGTTGCTGAAATAAGCCTATTTAATAAGCCTGAGTTGCTAAAATAAGGCTATTTAATGAGGCTATTTAATACGTCTCTTTAATAAGCCTATTTAATAAGCCTATTTAATAAGCCTACTTAATAAACCTATTTAATAAGCCTATTTAATAAGTCTATTTAATAAGTCTATTTAATAAGCCTATTTAATAAGTATTTAATGAGCCTATTTAATACGCCTATTTATTGAGCCTATTTAATAAGCCTATTTATTAAGCATATTTAATAAGCCTATTTAATAAGCCTATTTAATAAGTCTATTTAATAAGCCTATTTAATAAGCCTATTTAATAAGCCTAAGTTGCTGAAATAAGCCTATTTAATAAGGCTATTTAATAAACCTAAGTTGCTGAATAAGCCTATTTAATAAGTATTTAAAGAGCCTAATTAATAAGTCTATTTAATAAGCCTTTTTAATAAGCCTATTTAATAAGTCTATTTAATAAGCCTATTTAATAAGTCTATTTAATAAGTCTATTTAATAAGCCTACTTAATAAGTATTTAATGAGCCTATTTAATAAGCCTATTTATTGAGCGTATTTAATAAGCCTATTTATTGAGCCTATTTAATAAGCCTATTTATTGAGCCTATTTAATAAGCCTATTTATTGAGCCTATTTAATGAGCCTATTTAATAAGTCTATTTAATAAGCCTATTTAATAAGCCTATTTAATACGCCTATTTAATACGCCTAAGTTGCTGAAATAAGCCTATTTAATAAGCCTGAGTTGCTAAAATAAGGCTATTTAATGAGGCTATTTAATACGTCTCTTTAATAAGCCTATTTAATAAGCCTATTTAATAAGCCTACTTAATAAACCTATTTAATAAGCCTATTTAATAAGTCTATTTAATAAGTCTATTTAATAAGCCTATTTAATAAGTATTTAATGAGCCTATTTAATAAGCCTATTTATTGAGCCTATTTAATAAGCCTATTTATTAAGCATATTTAATAAGCCTATTTAATAAGCCTATTTAATAAGTCTATTTAATAAGCCTATTTAATAAGCCTATTTAATAAGCCTAAGTTGCTGAAATAAGCCTATTTAATAAGGCTATTTAATAAACCTAAGTTGCTGAATAAGCCTATTTAATAAGTCTAAGTTGCTGAAATAAGGCTATTTAATAAGCCTAAGTTGCTGAAATAAGCCTATTTAATAAGTCTAAGTTGCTGAAATAAGCCTAAGTTGCTGAAATAAGCCTATTTAATAAGGCTATTTAATAAGTCTAAGTTGCTGAAATAAACCTATTTAATAAGCCTAAGTTGCTAAAATAAGCCTATTTAATGAGGCTATTTAATAAGTCTATTTAATAAGCCTATTTAATAAGCCTATTTAATAAGCCTATTTAATAAGCCTATTTAATACGCCTATTTAATAAACCTATTTAATCAGTATTTAATGAGCCTATTTAATAAGTCTATTTAATAAACCTTTTTAAAAAGCCTATTTAATAAGTCTATTTAATAAGCCTATTTAATAAGTCTATTTAATAAGTTTATTTAATAAGCCTATTTAATAAGTATTTAATGAGCCTATTTAATAAGCCTATTTATTGAGCCTATTTAATAAGCCTATTTATTGAGCCTATTTAATAAGCCTATTTATTGAGCCTATTTAATGAGCCTATTTATTGAGCCTATTTAATGAGCATATTTAATAAGTCTATGGAATAAGCCTATTTAATAAGCCTATTTAATAAGCCTATTTAATAAGCCTATTTAATAAGCCTATTTAATAAGCCTATTTAATAAGCCTATTTAATAACCCTATTTATTGAGCCTATTTAATAAGTCTATTTAATAAGCCTATTTAATAAGCCTATTTAATAAGTATTTAATGAGCCTATTTAATAAGTCTATTTAATAAGCCTATTTAATAAGCCTAATTAATAAGTCTAAGTTGCTGAAATAAGCCTATTTAATAAGCCTAAGTTGCTGAAATAAGCCTATTTAATAAGGCTATTTTAATATGCATAAGTTGCTTAAATAAGCCTATTTAATAAGCCTAAGTTGCTAAAATAAGCCTATTTAGTGAGGCTGTTTAATATGTCTATTTAATAAGCCTATTTAATAAGCCTATTTATTAAGCCTATTTAATACGCCTATTTAATAAACCTATTTAATAAGTATTTAAAGAGCCTATTTAATAAGTCTATTTAATAAGCCTTTTTAATAAGCCTATTTAATAAGTCTATTTAATAAGCCTATTTAATAAGTCTATTTAATAAGCCTACTTAATAAGCCTACTTAATAAGTATTTAATGAGCCTATTTAATAAGCCTATTTATTGAGCCTATTTAATAAGCCTATTTATTGAGCCTATTTAATAAGCCTATTTATTGAGCCTATTTAATAAGCCTATTTATTGAGCCTATTTAATGAGCCTATTTAATAAGTCTATTTAATAAGCCTATTTAATAAGCCTATTTAATAAGCCTATTTAATACGCCTAAGTTGCTGAAATAAGCCTATTTAATAAGCCTGAGTTGCTAAAATAAGGCTATTTAATGAGGCTATTTAATACGTCTCTTTAATAAGCCTATTTAATAAGCCTATTTAATAAGCCTACTTAATAAACCTATTTAATAAGCCTATTTAATAAGTCTATTTAATAAGTCTATTTAATAAGCCTATTTAATAAGTATTTAATGAGCCTATTTAATAAGCCTATTTATTGAGCCTATTTAATAAGCCTATTTATTAAGCATATTTAATAAGCCTATTTAATAAGTCTATATAATAAGCCTATTTAATAAGCCTATTTAATAAGCCTAAGTTGCTGAAATAAGCCTATTTAATAAGGCTATTTAATAAACCTAAGTTGCTGAATAAGCCTATTTAATAAGTCTAAGTTGCTGAAATAAGGCTATTTAATAAGCCTAAGTTGCTGAAATAAGCCTGTTTAATAAGGCTATTTAATAAGCATAAGTTGCTGAAATAAGCCTATTTAATAAGCCTATGTTGCTGAACTAAGCCTATATAAAAAGGTGTATTTAATAAGTCTAAGTTGCTGAAATAAACCTATTTAATAATGCTATTTAATAAGCCTAAATTGCTGAAATAAACCTGTTTAATAAGCCTATTTAATAAGCCTAAGTTGCTGAAATAAGCCTATTTAATAAGGCTATTTAATACGTCTAAGTTGCAGAAATAAACCTATTTAATAATGCTATTTAATACGCCTAAGTTGCTGAAATAAGCATATTTAATAAGCATAAGTTGCTAAAATAAGCCTATTTAATAGGCCTATCTAATAAGTCTAAGTTGCAGAAAAAAGCATATTTCATAAGCATATTTATTGAGCCTAAGTTTCTGAAATGTCTATTTAATAAGGCTATTTAATAAGCCTAAGTTGCTAAAATAAGCCTATTTAATAAGGCTATTTAATGAGCCTAAGTTGCTGAAATAAGCCTATTTAAAAAGCCTAAGTTTCTGAACTAAGCCTATTTAAAAAGGTATATTTAATAAGTCTAAGTTGCTGAAATAAACCTATTTAAAAATGCTATTTAATAAGCCTAAGTTGCTGAAATAAACCTGTTTAATAAGGCTATTTAATAAGCATAAGTTGCTGAAATAAGCCTAAGTTGCTGAAATAAGCCTATTTAAAAAGGCTATTTAATAAGTCTAAGTTGCTGAAATAAACCTATTTAATAAGCCTAAGTTGCTAAAATAAGCCTATTTAATGAGGCTATTTAATAAGTCTATTTAATAAGCCTATTTAATAAGCCTATTTAATAAGCCTATTTAATAAGCCTATTTAATACGCCTATTTAATAAACCTATTTAATCGGTATTTAATCAGCCTATTTAATACATCTATTTAATAAGCCTTTTTAAAAAGCCTATTTAATAAATCTATTTAATAAGCCTATTTAATAAGTCTATTTAATAAGTCTATTTAATAAGCCTATTTAATAAGTATTTAATGAGCCTATTTAATAAGCCTATTTATTGAGCCTATTTAATAAGCCTATTTATTGAGCCTATTTAATAAGCCTATTTATTGAGCCTATTTAATGAGCCTATTTATTGAGCCTATTTAATGAGCATATTTAATAAGTCTATTGAATAAGCCTATTTAATAAGCCTATTTAATAAGCCTCTTTAATAAGCCTATTTAATAAGCCTATTTAATAAGCCTATTTAATAACCCTATTTATTGAGCCTTTTTAATAAGTCTATTTAATAAGCCTATTTAATAAGCCTATTTAATACGTATTTAATGAGCCTATTTAATAAGTCTATTTAATAAGCCTATTTAATAAGCCTAGTTAATAAGTCTAAGTTGCTGAAATAAGCATATTTAATAAGCCTATTTAATACGCCTATTTAATAAACCTATTTAATCAGTATTTAATGAGCCTATTTGATAAGTCTATTTAATAAGCCTTTTTAAAAAGCCTATTTAATAAGTCTATTTAATAAGCCTATTTAATAAGTCTCTTTAATAAGTCTATTTAATAAGCCTATTTAATAAGCCTATTTATTGAGCCTATTTGATAAGTCTATTTAATAAGCCTATTAAATAATCCTATTTAATAAGTATTTAATGCGCCTATTTAATAAGTCTATTTGATAAGCCTATTTAATAGGCCTATTTAATAAGCCTATATATTGAGCCTTTTTAATAAGTCTATTTAATAAGCCTATTAAATAAGCCTATTTAATAAGTATTTAATGCGCCTATTTAATACGCCTATTTATTGAGCCTATTTAATAAGCCTATTTATTGAGCCTATTTAATAAGCCTATTTATTGAGCCTATTTAATAAGCCTATTTATTGTGCCTATTTAATGAGCCTATTTAATAAGTCTATTTAATAAGCCTATTTAATAAGCCTATTTAGTAAGCCTATTTAATAACCCTATTTAATAAGCCTATTTAATAAGCCTATTTAATACGCCTATTTAATAAGCCTATTTATTGAGCCTATTTAATAAGTCTATTTAATAAGCCTATTAAATAAGCCTATTTAATGCGCCTATTTAATAAGTCTATTTGATAAGCCTATTTAATAGGCCTATTTAATAAGTCTAAGTTGCTGAAATAAGCCTATTTAATAAGCCTAACTTGCTGAAATAAGCCTATTTAATAAGCCTGAGTTGCTAAAATAAGGCTATTTAATGAGGCCATTTAATAAGCCTATTTAATAAGCCTATTTAATAAGCCTATTTAATAAGCCTATTTAATAAGCCTATTTAATAAGCCTATTTAATAACCCTATTTATTGAGCCTATTTAATAAGTCTATTTAATAAGCCTATTTAATAAGCCTATTTAATAAGTATTTAATGAGCCTATTTAATAAGTCTATTTAATAAGCCTATTTAATAAGCCTAGTTAATAAGTCTAAGTTGCTGAAATAAGCCTATTTAATAAGCCTATTTAATACGCCTATTTAATAAACCTATTTAATAAGTATTTAATGAGCCTATTTGATAAGTCTATTTAATAAGCCTTTTTAATAAGTCTCTTTAATAAGTCTATTTAATAAGCCTATTTAATAAGCCTATTTATTGAGCCTATTTAATAAGCCTATTTATTGTGCCTATTTAATGAGCCTATTTAATAAGTCTATTTAATAAGCCTATTTAATAAGCCTATTTAGTAAGCCTATTTAATAACCTTATTTAATAAGCCTATTTAATAAGCCTATTTAATACGCCTATTTAATAAGCCTATTTATTGAGCCTATTTAATAAGTCTATTTAATAAGCCTATTAAATAAGCCTATTTAATGCGCCTATTTAATAAGTCTATTTGATAAGCCTATTTAATAGGCCTATTTAATAAGTCTAAGTTGCTGAAATAAGCCTATTTAATAAGCCTAACTTGCTGAAATAAGCCTATTTAATAAGCCTGAGTTGCTAAAATAAGGCTATTTAATGAGGCTATTTAATAAGCCTATTTAATAAGCCTATTTAATAAGCCTATTTAATAAGCCTATTTAATAAGCCTATTTAATAAGCCTATTTAATAACCCTATTTATTGAGCCTATTTAATAAGTCTATTTAATAAGCCTATTTAATAAGCCTATTTAATAAGTATTTAATGAGCCTATTTAATAAGTCTATTTAATAAGCCTATTTAATAAGCCTAGTTAATAAGTCTAAGTTGCTGAAATAAGCCTATTTAATAAGCCTATTTAATACGCCTATTTAATAAACCTATTTAATCAGTATTTAATGAGCCTATTTGATAAGTCTATTTAATAAGCCTTTTTAATAAGTCTCTTTAATAAGTCTATTTAATAAGCCTATTTAATAAGCCTATTTATTGAGCCTATTTGATAAGTCTATTTAATAAGCCTATTAAATAAGCCTATTTAATAAGTATTTAATGCGCCTATTTAATAAGTCTATTTGATAAGCCTATTTAATAGGCCTATTTAATAAGCCTATATATTGAGCCTATTTAATAAGTCTATTTAATAAGCCTATTAAATAAGCCTATTTAATAAGTATTTAATGCGCCTATTTAATAAGCCTATTTATTGAGCCTATTTAATAAGCCTATTTATTGAGCCTATTTAATAAGCCTATTTATTGAGCCTATTTAATAAGCCTATTTATTGTGCCTATTTAATGAGCCTATTTAATAAGTCTATTTAATAAGGCTATTTAATAAGCCTATTTAGTAAGCCTATTTAATAACCCTATTTAATAAGCCTATTTAATAAGCCTATTTAATACGCCTATTTAATAAGCCTATTTATTGAGCCTATTTAATAAGTCTATTTAATAAGCCTATTAAATAAGCCTATTTAATGCGCCTATTTAATAAGTCTATTTGATAAGCCTATTTAATAGGGCTATTTAATAAGTCTAAGTTGCTGAAATAAGCCTATTTTATAAGCCTAACTTGCTGAAATAAGCCTATTTAATAAGCCTGAGTTGCTAAAATAAGGCTATTTAATGAGGCTATTTAATACGTCTATTTAATACGCCTATTTAATAAGCCTATTTAATAAGCCTAAGTTGCTGAAATAAGCCTATTTAATAAGTCTAAGTTGCTGAAATAAGGCTATTTAATAAGCCTAAGTTGCTGAAATAAGCCTATTTAATAAGCCTAAGTTGCTGAAATAAGCCTATTTAATAAGTCTAAGTTGCTGAAATAAGCCTATCTAATAAGCCAAAGTTGCTAAAATAGGCCTATTTAATGAGGCTATTTGATAAGTCTATTTAATAAGCCTATTTAATAAGCCTATTTAAAAAGGTCTATTTAATAAGTCTAAGTTGCTGAAATAAACCTATTTAAAAATGCTATTTAATACGCCTAAGTTGCTGAAATAAACCTGTTTAATAAGGCTATTTAATAAGCATAAGTTGCTGAAATAAGCCTATTTAATAAGCCTACGTTGCTGAACTAAGCCTATATAAAAAGGTCTATTTAATAAGTCTAAGTTGCTGAAATAAACCTATTTAATAATGCAATTTAATAAGCCTAAATTGCTGAAATAAACCTGTTTAATAAGGCTATTTAATAAGCATAAGTTGCTGAAATAAGCCTATTTAATAAGCCTAAGTTGCTGAAATAAGCCTATTTAATAAGGCTATTTAATTCGTCTAAGTTGCAGAAATAAACCTATTTAATAATGCTATTTAATACGCCTAAGTTGCTGAAATAAGCATATTTAATAAGCATAAGTTGCTAAAATAAGCCTATTTAATAGGCCTATCTAATAAGTCTAAGTTGCAGAAAAAAGCATATTTCATAAGCATATTTATTGAGCCTAAGTTTCTGAAATGTCTATTTAATAAGGCTATTTAATAAGCCTAAGTTGCTGAAATAAGCCTATTTAATAAGGCTATTTAATGAGCCTAAGTTGCTGAAATAAGCCTATTTAAAAAGCCTAAGTTTCTGAACTAAGCCTATTTAAAAAGGTATATTTAATAAGTCTAAGTTGCTGAAATAAACCTATTTAAAAATGCTATTTAATAAGCCTAAGTTGCTGAAATAAACCTGTTTAATAAGGCTATTTAATAAGCATAAGTTGCTGAAATAAGCCTAAGTTGCTGAAATAAGCCTATTTAATAAGGCTATTTAATAAGTCTAAGTTGCTGAAATAAACCTATTTAATAAGCCTAAGTTGCTAAAATAAGCCTATTTAATGAGGCTATTTAATAAGTCTATTTAATAAGCCTATTTAATAAGCCTATTTAATAAGCCTATTAAATAAGCCTATTTAATACGCCTATTTAATAAACCTATTTAATCAGTATTTAATGAGCCTATTTAATAAGTCTATTTAATAAACCTTTTTAAAAAGCCTATTTAATAAGTCTATTTAATAAGCCTATTTAATAAGTCTATTTAATAAGTCTATTTAATAAGCCTATTTAATAAGTATTTAATGAGCCTATTTAATAAGCCTATTTATTGAGCCTATTTAATGAGCCTATTTATTGAGCCTATTTAATAAGCCTATTTATTGAGCCTATTTAATGAGCCTATTTATTGAGCCTATTTAATGAGCATATTTAATAAGTCTATGGAATAAGCCTATTTAATAAGCCTATTTAATAAGCCTATTTAATAAGCCTATTTAATAAGCCTATTTAATAAGCCTATTTAATAACCCTATTTATTGAGCCTATTTAATAAGTCTATTTAATAAGCCTATTTAATAAGCCTATTTAATAAGTATTTAATGAGCCTATTTAATAAGTCTATTTAATAAGCCTATTTAATAAGCCTAGTTAATAAGTCTAAGTTGCTGAAATAAGCCTAATTAATAAGCCTAAGTTGCTGAAATAAGCCTATTTAATAAGGCTATTTTAATATGCATAAGTTGCTTAAATAAGCCTATTTAATAAGCCTAAGTTGCTAAAATAAGCCTATTTAGTGAGGCTGTTTAATATGTCTATTTAATAAGCCTATTTAATAAGCCTATTTATTAAGCCTATTTAATACGCCTATTTAATAAACCTATTTAATAAGTATTTAAAGAGCCTATTTAATAAGTCTATTTAATAAGCCTTTTTAATAAGCCTATTTAATAAGTCTATTTAATAAGCCTATTTAATAAGTCTATTTAATAAGTCTATTTAATAAGCCTATTTAATAAGTATTTAATGAGCCTATTTAATACGCCTATTTATTGAGCCTATTTAATAAGCCTATTTATTGAGCCTATTTAATAAGCCTATTTATTGAGCCTATTTAATAAGCCTATTTATTGAGCCTATTTCATACGCCTATTTAATATGTCTATTTAATAAGCTATTTAATGAGCCTATTTAATAAGCCTATTTATTGAGCCTATTTAATAAGCCTATTTATTGAGCCTATTTAATAAGCCTATTTATTGAGCCTATTTCATACACCTATTTAATATGTCTATTTAATAAGCTATTTAATGAGCCTATTTAATAAGCCTATTTAATATGCCTATTTAATAAGCCTATTTAATAAGCCTATTTAATAAGCCTATTTATTGAGCCTATTTAATAAGTCTATTTAATAAGCCTGTTTAATAAGTATTTAATGAGCCTATTTAATAAGTCTATTTAATAAGCCTATTTAATAGGCCTATTTAATAAGTCTAAGTTGCTGAATAAGCCAATTTCATAAGTCTAAGTTGCTGAAATAAGGCTATTTAATAAGCCTAATTTGCTGAAATAAGCCTATTTAATAAGCCTAAGTTACTGAAATAAGGCTATTTAATGAGTCTAAGTTGCTGAAATAAGCCTATTTAATAAGCCTAAGTTGCTGAAATAAGTATATTTAATAAGCATAAGTTGCTGAAATAAGCCTATTTAATAAGTCTAAGTTGCTGAAATAAGGCTATTTAATAAGTCTAAGTTGCTGAAATAAGCCTATTTAATCAGCGTAAGTTGCTGAAATAAGCCTATTTAATGAGCCCAAGTTGCTGAAATAAGCCTATTTAATAAGGCTATTTAATAAGCCTAAGTTGCTGAAATAAGTCTATTTAATAAGCGTAAGTTGCTGAAATAAGGCTATTTAATACGTCTAATTTGCTGAAGTAAGCCTATTTAATAAGCCTAAGTTGCTGAAATAAGCCTATTTAATAAGCCTAAGTTGCTGAAATAAGCCTATTTAATAGGCCTATCTAATAAGTCTAAGTTGCAGAAATAAGCATATTTCATAAGCCTATTTAATGAGCCTAAGTTGCTGAAATGTCTATTTAATAAGCCGATTTAATAAGTCTAACTTGCTAAAATAAGCCTATTTAATAAGGCTATTTAATAAGCCTAAGTTGCTGAAATAAGCCTATTTAATGAGGCTATTTAATAAGCCTAAGTTACTGAAATAGGCCTATTTAATAATCCTAAGTTTCTGAACTAAGCCTATTTAAAAATGCTATTTAATAAGTTAAGTTGCTGAAATAAACCTATTTAAAAATGCTATTTAATAAGCCTAAATTGCTGAAATAAACCTGTTTAATAAGTCTATTTAATAAACATAATTTGCTGAAATAAGCCTATTTAATAAGCCTAAGTTGCTGAAATAAGCCTATTTAATAAGGCCATTTAATAAGTCTAAGTTGCAGAAATAAACCTATTTTATAATGCTATTTAATACGCCTAAGTTGCCGAAATAAGCATATTTAATAAGCCTAAGTTGCTAAAATAAGCCTATTTAATAGGCATATCTAATAAGTCTAAGTTGCAGAAATAAGCATATTTAATAAGACTATTTAATGAGCCTAAGTTGCTGAAATGTCTATTTAATAAGTCGATTTAATAAGTCTAAGTTGCTAAAATAAGCTTATTTAATAAGGCTATTTAATAAGCCTAAGTTGCTGAAATAAGCCTATTTAATAAGGCTATTTAATGAGCCTAAGTTGCTGAAATAAGCCTATTTAATAAGCCGAAGTTTCTGAACTAAGCCTATTTAAAAAGGTATATTTAATAAGTCTAAGTTGCTGAAATAAACCTATTTAAAAATGATATTTAATAAAGTCACGTAGAATGAGAATAAAATAATAAATTGATAAAATAAAATAACACAATAATATTATTGTGTTATTTTAAATTGATAAAATAAAATAACACAATAATATTATTGTGTTATTTTAAAATAAATAAAATAACACAATAATATTATTGTGTTATTTTAAAATAACACAATAATATTATTGTGTTATTTTATTTTATCAATTTATTATTTTACGTGACTTTACCGAAAGAACCAAAGAAGATGAATCATTGCAGTCACGAAAGCTTTAAATCGAAAGATATTTAATAAGCCTAAGTTGCTGAAATAAACCTGTTTAATAAGGCTATTTAATAAGCGTAAGTTGCTGAAATAAGCCTATTTAATAAGCCTAAGTTGCTGAAATAAGCCTATTTAATGAGGCTATTTAATAAGTCTATTTAATAAGCCTATTTAATAAGCCTATTTAATAAGCCTATTTAATAAGCCTATTTAATACGCCTATTTAATAAACCTATTTAATCAGTATTTAATGAGCCTATTCAATAAGTCTATTTAATAAGCCTTTTTAAAAAGCCTATTTAATAAGTCTATTTAATAAGCCTATTTAATAAGTATATTTAATAAGTCTATTTAATAAGCCTATTTAATAAGTATTTAATGAGCCTATTTAATAAGCCTATTTATTGAGCCTATTTAATAAGCCTATTTATTGAGCCTATTTAATGAGCCTATTTAATAAGTCTAGTGAATAAGCCTATTCAATAAGCCTATTTAATAAGCCTATTTAATAAGCCTATTTAATAAGCCTATTTAATACGCCTATTTAATAAACCTATTTAATCAGTATTTAATGAGCCTATTCAATAAGTCTATTTAATAAGCCTTTTTAAAAAGCCTATTTAATAAGTCTATTTAATAAGCCTATTTAATAAGTATATTTAATAAGTCTATTTAATAAGCCTATTTAATAAGTATTTAATGAGCCTATTTAATAAGCCTATTTATTGAGCCTATTTAATAAGCCTATTTATTGAGCCTATTTAATAAGCCTATTTATTGAGCCTATTTAATGAGCCTATTTATTGAGCCTATTTAATGAGCCTATTTAATAAGTCTAGTGAATAAGCCTATTCAATAAGCCTATTTAATAAGCCTATTTAATAAGCCTATTTAATAAGCCTATTTAATAAGCCTATTTAATAAGCCTATTTAATAACCCTATTTATTGAGCCTATTTAATAAGTCTATTTAATAAGCCTATTTAATTAGCCTATTTAAAAAGTATTTAATGAGCCTATTTAATAAGTCTATTTAATAAGCTATTTAATAAGCCTAGTTAATAAGTCTAAGTTGCTGAAATAAGCCTATTTAATAAGCCTAAGTTGCTGAAATAAGCCTATTTAATAAGGCTATTTTAATAAGCATAAGTTGCTTAAATAAGCCTATTTAATAAGCCTAAGTTGCTAAAATAAGCCTATTTAGTGAGGCTGTTTAATATGTCTATTTAATAAACCTATTTAATAAGCCTATTTATTAAGCCTATTTAATACACCTATTTAATAAACCTATTTAATAAGTATTTAAAGAGCCTATTTAATAAGTCTATTTAATAAGCCTTTTTAATAAGCCTATTTAATAAGTCTATTTAATAAGCCTATTTAATAAGTCTATTTAATAAGTCTATTTAATACGCCTATTTAATAAGTATTTAATGAGCCTATTTAATACGCCTATTTATTGAGCCTATTTAATAAGCCTATTTATTGAGCATATTTAATAAGCCTATTTATTGAGCCTATTTCATACGCCTATTTAATATGTCTATTTAATAAGCTATTTAATGAGCCTATTTAATGAGCCTATTTAATAAGCCTATTTAATAAGCCTATTTATTGAGCCTATTTAATAAGTCTATTTAATAAGCCTATTTAATAAGCCTATTTATTGAGCCTATTTAATAAGCCTATTTAATAAATCTATTTAATATGCCTATTTAATAAGCCTATTTAATAAGCCTATTTAATAAGCCTATTTATTGAGCCTATTTAATAAGTCTATTTAATAAGCCTGTTTAATAAGTATTTAATGAGCCTATTTAATAAGTCTATTTAATAAGCCTATTTAATAGGCCTATTTAATAAGTCTAAGTTGCTGAATAAGCCAATTTCATAAGTCTAAGTTGCTGAAATAAGGCTATTTAATAAGCCTAAGTTGCTGAAATAAGCCTATTTAATAAGCCTAAGTTACTGAAATAAGGCTATTTAATAAGTCTAAGTTGCTGAAATAAGCCTATTTAATAAGCCTAAGTTGCTGAAATAAGTATATTTAATGAGCCTAAGTTGCTGAAATGTCTATTTAATAAGTCGATTTAATAAGTCTAACTTGCTAAAATAAGCCTATTTAATAAGGCTATTTAATAAGCCTAAGTTGCTGAAATAAGCCTATTTAATGAGGCTATTTAATAAGCCTAAGTTAATGAAATAAGCCTATTTAATAATCCTAAGTTTCTGAACTAAGCCTATTTAAAAAGGTCTATTTAATAAGTCTAAGTTGCTGAAATAAACCTATTTAAAAATGCTATTTAATACGCCTAAGTTGCTGAAATAAACCTGATTAATAAGGCTATTTAATAAGCATAAGTTGCTGAAATAAGCCTATTTAATAAGCCTACGTTGCTGAACTAAGCCTATATAAAAAGGTCTATTTAATAAGTCTAAGTTGCTGAAATAAACCTATTTAAAAATGCTATTTAATAAGCCTAAATTTCTGAAATAAACCTGTTTAATAAGGCTATTTAATAAGCATAATTTGCTGAAATAAGCCTATTTAATAAGCCTAAGTTGCTGAAATAAGTCTATTTAATAAGGCCATTTAATAAGTCTAAGTTGCAGAAATAAACCTATTTTATAATGCTATTTAATACGCCTAAGTTGCCGAAATAAGCATATTTAATAAGCCTAAGTTGCTAAAATAAGCCTATTTAATAGGCATATCTAATAAGTCTAAGTTGCAGAAATAAGCATATTTAATAAGACTATTTAATGAGCCTAAGTTGCTGAAATGTCTATTTAATAAGTCGATTTAATAAGTCTAAGTTGCTAAAATAAGCTTATTTAATAAGGCTATTTAATAAGCCTAAGTTGCTGAAATAAGCCTATTTAATAAGGCTATTTAATGAGCCTAAGTTGCTGAAATAAGCCTATTTAATAAGCCGAAGTTTCTGAACTAAGCCTATTTAAAAAGGTATATGTAATAATTCTAAGTTGCTGAAATAAACCTATTTAAAAATGCTATTTAATAAGCCTAAGTTGCTGAAATAAACCTGTTTAATAAGGCTATTTAATAAGCGTAAGTTGCTGAAATAAGCCTATTTAATAAGCCTAAGTTGCTGAAATAAGCCTATTTAATGAGGCTATTTAATAAGTCTATTTAATAAGCCTATTTAATAAGCCTATTTAATAAGCCTATTTAATAAGCCTATTTAATACGCCTATTTAATAAACCTATTTAATCAGTATTTAATGAGCCTATTTAATAAGTCTATTTAATAAGCCTTTTTAAAAAGCCTATTTAATAAGTCTATTTAATAAGCCTATTTAATAAGTATATTTAATAAGTCTATTTAAAAAGCCTATTTATTGAGCCTATTTAATGAGCCTATTTATTGAGCCTATTTAATGAGCCTATTTAATAAGTCTATTGAATAAGCCTATTTAATAAGCCTATTTAATAAGCCTATTTAATGAGCCTATTTAATAAGCCTATTTATTGAGCCTATTTAATAAGCCTATTTATTGAGCCTATTTAATAAGCCTATTTATTGAGCCTATTTAATGAGCCTATTTATTGAGCCTATTTAATGAGCCTATTTAATAAGTCTATTGAATAAGCCTATTTAATAAGCCTATTTAATAAGCCTATTTAATAAGCCTATTTAATAAGCCTATTTAATAAGCCTATTTAATAAGCCTATTTAATAACCCTATTTATTGAGCCTATTTAATAAGTCTATTTAAAATGTCTATTTAATAAGCCTAGTTAATAAGCCTAGTTAATAAGTCTAAGTTGCTGAAATAAGCCTATTTAATAAGCCTAAGTTGCTGAAATAAGCCTATTTAATAAGGCTATTTTAATAAGCATAAGTTGCTTAAATAAGCCTATTTAATAAGCCTAAGTTGCTAAAATAAGCCTATTTAGTGAGGCTGTTTAATATGTCTATTTAATAAGCCTATTTAATAAGCCTATTTATTAAGCCTATTTAATATGCCTATTTAATAAACCTATTTAATAAGTATTTAAAGAGCCTATTTAATAAGTCTATTTAATAAGCCTTTTTAATAAGCCTATTTAATAAGTCTATTTAATAAGCATATTTAATAAGTCTATTTAATAAGTCTATTTAATAAGCCTATTTAATAAGTATTTAATGAGCCTATTTAATACGCCTATTTATTGATCCTATTTAATAAGCCTATTTATTGAGCCTATTTAATAAGCCTATTTATTGAGCCTATTTAATAAGCCTATTTATTGAGCCTATTTCATACGCCTATTTAATATGTCTATTTAATAAGCTATTTAATGAGCCTATTTAATAAGCCTATTTAATAAGCCTATTTAATAAGCCTATTTATTGAGCCTATTTAATAAGTCTATTTAATAAGCCTGTTTAATAAGTATTTAATGAGCCTATTTAATAAGTCTATTTAATAAGCCTATTTAATAGGCCTATTTAATAAGTCTAAGTTGCTGAATAAGCCAATTTCATAAGTCTAAGTTGCTGAAATAAGGCTATTTAATAAGCCTAATTTGCTGAAATAAGCCTATTTAATAAGCCCAAGTTACTGAAATAAGGCTATTTAATAAGTCTAAGTTGCTGAAATAAGCCTATTTAATAAGCCTAAGTTGCTGAAATAAGTATATTTAATAAGCATAAGTTGCTGAAATAAGCCTATTTAATAAGTCTAAGTTGCTGAAATAAGGCTATTTAATAAGTCTAAGTTGCTGAAATAAGCCTATTTAATCAGCGTAAGTTGCTGAAATAAGCCTATTTAATAAGCCCAAGTTGCTGAAATAAGCCTATTTAATAAGGCTATTTAATAAGTCTAATTTGCTGAAGTAAGCCTATTTAATAAGCCTAAGTTGCTGAAATAAGCCTATTTAATAAGCCTAAGTTGCTGAAATAAGCCTATTTAATAGGCCTATCTAATAAGTCTAAGTTGCAGAAATAAGCATATTTCATAAGCCTATTTAATGAGCCTAAGCTGCTGAAATGTCTATTTAATAAGTCGATTTAATAAGTCTAACTTGCTAAAATAAGCCTATTTAATAAGGCTATTTAATAAGCCTAAGTTGCTGAAATAAGCCAATTTAATAAGGCTATTTAATGAGCCTAAGTTGCTGAAATAAGCCTATTTAATAAGCCGAAGTTTCTGAACTAAGCCTATTTAAAAAGGTCTATTTAATAAGTCTAAGTTGCTGAAATAAACCTATTTAAAAATGCTATTTAATACGCCTAAGTTGCTGAAATAAACCTGATTAATAAGGCTATTTAATAAGCATAAGTTGCTGAAATAAGCCTATTTAATAAGCCTACGTTGCTGAACTAAGCCTATATAAAAAGGTCTATTTAATAAGTCTAAGTTGCTGAAATAAACCTATTTAAAAATGCTATTTAATAAGCCTAAATTTCTGAAATAAACCTGTTTAATAAGGCTATTTAATAAGCATAATTTGCTGAAATAAGCCTATTTAATAAGCCTAAGTTGCTGAAATAAGTCTATTTAATAAGGCCATTTAATAAGTCTAAGTTGCAGAAATAAACCTATTTTATAATGCTATTTAATACGCCTAAGTTGCCGAAATAAGCATATTTAATAAGCCTAAGTTGCTAAAATAAGCCTATTTAATAGGCATATCTAATAAGTCTAAGTTGCAGAAATAAGCATATTTAATAAGACTATTTAATGAGCCTAAGTTGCTGAAATGTCTATTTAATAAGTCGATTTAATAAGTCTAAGTTGCTAAAATAAGCTTATTTAATAAGGCTATTTAATAAGCCTAAGTTGCTGAAATAAGCCTATTTAATAAGGCTATTTAATGAGCCTAAGTTGCTGAAATAAGCCTATTTAATAAGCCGAAGTTTCTGAACTAAGCCTATTTAAAAAGGTATATGTAATAATTCTAAGTTGCTGAAATAAACCTATTTAAAAATGCTATTTAATAAGCCTAAGTTGCTGAAATAAACCTGTTTAATAAGGCTATTTAATAAGCGTAAGTTGCTGAAATAAGCCTATTTAATAAGCCTAAGTTGCTGAAATAAGCCTATTTAATGAGGCTATTTAATAAGTCTATTTAATAAGCCTATTTAATAAGCCTATTTAATAAGCCTATTTAATAAGCCTATTTAATACGCCTATTTAATAAACCTATTTAATCAGTATTTAATGAGCCTATTTAATAAGTCTATTTAATAAGCCTTTTTAAAAAGCCTATTTAATAAGTCTATTTAATAAGCCTATTTAATAAGTATATTTAATAAGTCTATTTAAAAAGCCTATTTATTGAGCCTATTTAATGAGCCTATTTATTGAGCCTATTTAATGAGCCTATTTAATAAGTCTATTGAATAAGCCTATTTAATAAGCCTATTTAATAAGCCTATTTAATGAGCCTATTTAATAAGCCTATTTATTGAGCCTATTTAATAAGCCTATTTATTGAGCCTATTTAATAAGCCTATTTATTGAGCCTATTTAATGAGCCTATTTATTGAGCCTATTTAATGAGCCTATTTAATAAGTCTATTGAATAAGCCTATTTAATAAGCCTATTTAATAAGCCTATTTAATAAGCCTATTTAATAAGCCTATTTAATAAGCCTATTTAATAAGCCTATTTAATAACCCTATTTATTGAGCCTATTTAATAAGTCTATTTAAAATGTCTATTTAATAAGCCTAGTTAATAAGCCTAGTTAATAAGTCTAAGTTGCTGAAATAAGCCTATTTAATAAGCCTAAGTTGCTGAAATAAGCCTATTTAATAAGGCTATTTTAATAAGCATAAGTTGCTTAAATAAGCCTATTTAATAAGCCTAAGTTGCTAAAATAAGCCTATTTAGTGAGGCTGTTTAATATGTCTATTTAATAAGCCTATTTAATAAGCCTATTTATTAAGCCTATTTAATATGCCTATTTAATAAACCTATTTAATAAGTATTTAAAGAGCCTATTTAATAAGTCTATTTAATAAGCCTTTTTAATAAGCCTATTTAATAAGTCTATTTAATAAGCATATTTAATAAGTCTATTTAATAAGTCTATTTAATAAGCCTATTTAATAAGTATTTAATGAGCCTATTTAATACGCCTATTTATTGATCCTATTTAATAAGCCTATTTATTGAGCCTATTTAATAAGCCTATTTATTGAGCCTATTTAATAAGCCTATTTATTGAGCCTATTTCATACGCCTATTTAATATGTCTATTTAATAAGCTATTTAATGAGCCTATTTAATAAGCCTATTTAATAAGCCTATTTAATAAGCCTATTTATTGAGCCTATTTAATAAGTCTATTTAATAAGCCTGTTTAATAAGTATTTAATGAGCCTATTTAATAAGTCTATTTAATAAGCCTATTTAATAGGCCTATTTAATAAGTCTAAGTTGCTGAATAAGCCAATTTCATAAGTCTAAGTTGCTGAAATAAGCCTATTTAATAAGCCTAATTTGCTGAAATAAGCCTATTTAATAAGCCCAAGTTACTGAAATAAGGCTATTTAATAAGTCTAAGTTGCTGAAATAAGCCTATTTAATAAGCCTAAGTTGCTGAAATAAGTATATTTAATAAGCATAAGTTGCTGAAATAAGCCTATTTAATAAGTCTAAGTTGCTGAAATAAGGCTATTTAATAAGTCTAAGTTGCTGAAATAAGCCTATTTAATCAGCGTAAGTTGCTGAAATAAGCCTATTTAATAAGCCCAAGTTGCTGAAATAAGCCTATTTAATAAGGCTATTTAATAAGTCTAATTTGCTGAAGTAAGCCTATTTAATAAGCCTAAGTTGCTGAAATAAGCCTATTTAATAAGCCTAAGTTGCTGAAATAAGCCTATTTAATAGGCCTATCTAATAAGTCTAAGTTGCAGAAATAAGCATATTTCATAAGCCTATTTAATGAGCCTAAGCTGCTGAAATGTCTATTTAATAAGTCGATTTAATAAGTCTAACTTGCTAAAATAAGCCTATTTAATAAGGCTATTTAATAAGCCTAAGTTGGTGAAATAAGCCTATTTAATGAGGCTATTTAATAAGCCTAAGTTACTGAAATAAGCCTATTTAATAATCCTAAGTTTCTGAACTAAGCCTATTTAAAAAGGTCTATTTAATAAGTCTAAGTTGCTGAAATAAACCTATTTAAAAATGCTATTTATTACGCCTAAGTTGCTGAAATAAACCTGATTAATAAGGCTATTTAATGAGCCTATTTAATGAGCCTATTTATTGAGCCTATTTAATAAGTCTATTTAATAAGCCTATTTAATAAGCCTATTTATTGAGCCTATTTAATAAGCCTATTTAATAAATCTATTTAATATGCCTATTTAATAAGTCTATTTAATAAGCCTATTTAATAAGCCTATTTAATAAGCCTATTTATTGAGCCTATTTAATAAGTCTATTTAATAAGCCTATTTAATAAGTATTTAATGAGCCTATTTAATAAGTCTATTTAATAAGCCTATTTAATAGGCCTATTTAATAAGTCTAAGTTGCTGAATAAGACAATTTCATAAGTCTAAGTTGCTGAAATAAGGCGATTTAATAAGCCTAATTTGCTGAAATAAGCCTATTTTATAAGCCTAAGTTACTGAAATAAGGCTATTTAATAAGTCTAAGTTGCTGAAATAAGCCTATTTAATAAGCCTAAGTTGCTGAAATAAGTATATTTAATAAGCATAAGTTGCTGAAATAAGCCTATTTAATAAGTCTAAGTTGCTGAAATAAGGCTATTTAATAAGTCTAAGTTGCTGAAATAAGCCTATTTAATCAGCGTAAGTTGCTGAAATAAGCCTATTTAATAAGCCCAAGTTGCCGAAATAAGCCTATTTAATAAGGCTATTTAATAAGCCTAAGTTGCTGAAATAAGTCTATTTAATAAGCGTAAGTTGCTGAAATAAGGCTATTTAATAAGTCTAATTTGCTGAAGTAAGCCTATTTAATAAGCCTAAGTTGCTGAAATAAGCCTATTTAATAAGCCTAAGTTGCTGAAATAAGCCTATTTAATAGGCCTATCTAATAAGTCTAAGTTGCAGAAATAAGCATATTTCATAAGCCTATTTAATGAGCCTAAGTTGCTGAAATGTCTATTTAATAAGTCGATTTAATAAGTCTAACTTGCTAAAATAAGCCTATTTAATCAGGCTATTTAATAAGCCTAAGTTGCTGAAATAAGCCTATTTAATGAGGCTATTTAATAAGCCTAAGTTACTGAAATAAGCCTATTTAATAATCCTAAGTTTCTGAACTAAGCCTATTTAAAAAGGTCTATTTAATTAGTCTAAGTTGCTGAAATAAACCTATTTAAAAATGCTATTTAATACGCCTAAGTTCCTGAAATAAACCTGATTAATAAGGCTATTTAATAAGCATAAGTTGCTGAAATAAGCCTATTTAATAAGCCTACGTTGCTGAACTAAGCCTATATAAAAAGGTCTATTTAATAAGTCTAAGTTGCTGAAATAAACCTAACTAAAAATGCCATTTAATAAGCCTAAATTGCTGAAATAAACCTGTTTAATAAGGCTATTTAATAAGCATAATTTGCTGAAATAAGCCTATTTAATAAGCCTAAGTTGCTGAAATAAGCCTATTTAATAAGGCCATTTAATAAGTCTAAGTTGCAGAAATAAACCTATTTTATAATGCTATTTAATACGCCTAAGTTGCCGAAATAAGCATATTTAATAAGCCTAAGTTGCTAAAATAAGCCTATTTAATAGGCATATCTAATAAGTCTAAGTTGCAGAAATAAGCATATTTAATAAGACTATTTAATGAGCCTAAGTTGCTGAAATGTCTATTTAATAAGTCGATTTAATAAGTCTAAGTTGCTAAAATAAGCTTGTTTATTAAGGCTATTTAATAAGCCTAAGTTGCTGAAATAAGCCTATTTAATAAGGCTATTTAATGAGCCTAAGTTGCTGAAAAAAGCCTATTTAATAAGCCGAAGTTTCTGAACTAAGCCTATTTAAAAAGGTATATTTAATAAGTCTAAGTTGCTGAAATAAACCTATTTAAAAATGCTATTTAATAAGCCTAAGTTGCTGAAATAAACCTGTTTAATAAGGCTATTTAATAAGCGTAAGTTGCTGAAATAAGCCTATTTAATAAACATAAGTTGCTGAAATAATCCTATTTAATAAGGCTATTTAATAAGTCTAAGTTGCTGAAAGAAACCTATTAAATAAGCCTAAGTTGCTAAAATAAGCCTATTTAATGAGGCTATTTAATAAGTCCATTTAATAAGCCTATTTAATAAGCCCATTTAATACGCCTATTTAATAAGCCTATTTAATACGCCTATTTAATCAACCTATTTAATAAGTATTTAATGAGCCTATTTATTAAGTCTATTTAATAAGCCTTTTTAATAAGCCTATTTAATAAAGTCTATTAAATAAGCCTATTTAATAATTATTTAATGAGCCTATTTAATAAACCTATTTATTGAGCCTATTTAACAAGCCTATTTATTGAGCCTATTTAATAAGCCTATTTATTGAGCCTATTTAGTAAGCCTATTTATTGAGCCTATTTAATAAGCCTATTTAATAAGCCTATTTAATAAGCCTATTTAATAAGCCTATTTAATAAGTATTTATTGAGCCTATTTAATCAGTCTATTTAATACGTCTATTTAATAGGCCTATTTAATAAGTCTAAGTTGCTGAAATAAGCCTATTTAATAAGGCTAAGTTGCTGAAATAAGCCTATTTAATAAGGCTATTTAATAAGCCTAAGTTGCTGAATAAGCATATTTAATAAGTCTAAGTTGCTGAAATAAGGCTATTTAATAAGCCTAAGTTGCTGAAATGAGCCTATTTAATGAGGCTATTTAATAAGTCTATTTAAGAAGCCTATTTAATAAGCCTATTTAATAAGCCTTTTTAATAAGCCTATTTAATAAGTCTATTTAATAAGTCTATTTAATAAGCCTATTTAATAAGTATTTAATGAGCCTATTTAATAAGCCTATTTATTGAGCCTTTTTAATAAGCCTATTTATTAAGCCTTTTTAATAAGCCTATTTAATAAGTCTATTTAATAAGCCTATTTAATAAGCCTATTTAATAAGCCTATTTAATATGCCTATTTATTAAGCCTATTTAATGAGCCTATTTAATAAGTCTATTTAATGAGCCTATTTAATAAGTCTAAGTTGCTGAATAAGCCTATTTAATAAGCCTAAGTTGCTGAAATAAGCCTATTTAATAAGCCTATTCAATAAGCCTAAGTTGCTGAATAAGCCTATATAATAAGCCTAAGTTGCTGAAATAAGCCTATTTAATAAGTCTAAGTTGCTGAAATAAGGCTATTTAATAAGCCTAAGTTACTGACATAAGCCTATTTAATAAGCCTAAGTTGCTGAAATAAGGCTATTTAATAAGTTTAAGTTGCTGAAATAAGCCTATTTAATATGCCTAAGTTGCTGAAATAAGTACATTTAATGAGCATAAGTTGCTGATATAAGCCTATTTAATAAGTCTAAGTTGCTGAAATAAGGCTATTTAATAAGTCTAAGTTGCTGAAATGAGCCTATTTAATCAGCATAATTTGCTGAAATAAGCCTATTTAATAAGCCCAAGTTGCTGAAATAAGCCTATTTAATAAGGCTATTTAATAAGCCTAAGTTGCTGAAATAAGCCTATTTAATAAGCCTAAGTTTGCTGAAATAAGCCTATTTAATAGGCCTATCTAATAAGTCTAAGTTGCAGAAATAAGCATATTTCATAAGCCTATTTACTGAGCCTAAGTTGCTGAAATGTCTATTTAATAAATCGATTTAATAAGTCTAAGTTGCTAAAATAAACCTATTTAATAAGGCTATTTAATAAGCCTAAGTAGCTGAAATAAGCATATTTAATGAGGCTATTTAATGAGCCTAAGTTGCTGAAATAAGCCTATTTAATAAGCCTAAGTTTCTGAACTAAGCCTATTTAAAAAGGTCTATTTAATAAGTCTAAGTTGCTGAAATAAACCTATTTAAAAATTCTATTTAATACGCCTAAGTTGCTGAAATAAACCTGATTAATAAGTCTATTTAATAAGCATAAGTTGCTGAAATAAGCCTATTTAATAAGCCTACGTTGCTGAACTAAGCCTATATAAAAAGGTCTATTTAATAAGTCTAAGTTGCTGAAATAAACCTATTTAAAAATGCTATTTAATAAGCCTAAATTGCTGAAATAAACCTGTTTAATAAGGCTATTTAATAAGCATAAGTTGATGAAATAAGCCTATTTAATAAGACTAAGTTGCTGAAATAAGCCTATTTAATAAGGCTATTTAATAAGTCTAAGTTGCAGAAATAAACCTATTTAATAATGCTATTTAATAGCCTAAGTTGCTGAAATAAGCATATTTAATAAGCCTACGTTGCTAAAATAAGCCTATTTAATAGGCCTATCTAATAAGTCTAAGTTGCAGAAATAAGCACATTTCATAAGCCTATTTAATGAGCCTAAGTTGCTGGAATGTCTATTTAATAAGTCGATTTAATAAGTCTAAGTTGCTCAAATAAGCCTATTTAATAAGGCTATTTAATAAGCCTAAGTTGCTGAAATAAGCCTATTTAATAAGGCTATTTAATGAGCCTAAGTTGCTGAAATAAGCCTATTTTAAAAACCTAAGTTTCTGAACTAAGCCTATTTAAAAAGGTATATTTAATAAGTCTAAGTTGCTGAAATAAACCTATTTAAAAATGCTATTTAATAAGCCTAAGTTGCTGAAATAAACCTGTTTAATAAGGCTATTTAATAAGCGTAAGTTGCTGAAATAAGCTTATTTAATAAGCCTAAGTTGCTGAAATAAGCCTATTTAATAAGGCTATTTAATAAGTCTAAGTTGCTGAAATAAACCTATTTAATAAGCCTAAGTTGCTAAAAAAGCCTATTTAATGAGGCTATTTAATAAGTCCATTTAATAAGCCTATTTAATACGCCTATTTAATACGCCTATTTAATAAGCCTATTTAATACGCCTATTTAATAAACCTATTTAATAAGTATTTAATGAGCCTATTTATTAAGTCTATTTAATACGCCTTTTTAATAAGCCTGTTTAATAAAGTCTAATTAATAAGCCTATTTAATAAGTCTATTTAATAAGTCTATTTAATAAGCCTATTTAATAAGTATTTAATGAGCCTATTTAATAAGCCTATTTATTGAGCCTATTTAATAAGCCTATTTATTGAGCCTATTTAATAAGCCTATTTATTGAGCCTATTTAGTAAGCCTATTTATTGAGCCTATTTAATAAGTCTATTTGATAAGCCTATTCAATGAGCCTATTTAATAAGTATTTAATGAGCCTATTTAATAAGTCTATTTAATAAGCCTATTTAATAGGCCTATTTAATAAGTCTAAGTTGCTGAAATAAGCTTATTTAATAAGCCTAAGTTGCTGAAATAAGCCTTTATAATAAGGCTATTTAATAAGCATAAGTTGCTGAATTCAGCCTATTTAATAAGCCTAAGTTGCTAAAATAAGCCTATTTAATGAGGCTATTTAATAAGTCTATTTAATGAGGCTATTTAATAAGTCTATTTAATAAGCCTATTTAATGAGACTATTTAATTCGCCTATTTAATAAACCTATTTAATAAGTATTTAATGAGCCTATTTAATAAGTCTATTTAATAAGCCTTTTTAATAAGCCTATTTAATAAGTCTATTTAATAAGCCTATTTAATAAGTATATTTAATAAGTCTAATTAATAAGCCTATTTAATACGTATTTAATGAGCCTATTTAATAAGCCTATTTATTGAGCCTATTTAATGAGCCTATTTATTGAGCCTATTTAATGAGCCTATTTATTGAGCCTATTTAATAAGCCTATTTATTGAGCCCATTTCATACGCCTATTTAATAAGTCTATTTAATAAGCCTATTTAATAAGTCTAAGTTGCTGAAATAAGCCTATTTAATAAGCCCAGGTTGCTGAAATAAGCCTATTTAATAAGGCTGTTTAGTAAGCCTAAGTTGCTGAAATGAGCCTATTTCATAAGCCTAAGTTGCTGAAATAAGGCTATTTAATAAGTCTAAGTTGCTGAAATAAGCCTATTTAATAAGGCTGTTTAGTAAGCCTAAGTTGCTGAAATGAGCCTATTTCATAAGCCTAAGTTGCTGAAATAAGGCTATTTAATAAGTCTAAGTTGCTGAAATAAGCCTATTTAATAAGCCTAAGTTGCTAAAATAAGCCTATTTAATGAGGCTATTTAATAAGTCTATTTAATAAGCCTATTTAATAAGCCTATTTAATAAGCCTATTTAATATGCCTATTTAATAAGTCTATTTAATAAGTCTATTTAATACGCCTATTTAATAAGTATTTAATAAGCCTATTTATTGAGCCTATTTAATAAGCCTATTTAATATGCCTATTTAATAAGTCTATTTAATAAGTCTATTTAATACGCCTATTTAATACGTATTTAATAAGCCTATTTAATAAGCCTATTTAATAAGCCTATTTAATAAGCCTATTTATTAAGCATATTTAATGAGCCTATTTAATAAGCCTATTTATTGAGCCTATTTAATAAGTCTATTTAATAAGCCTGTTTAATAAGCCTTTTTAATAAGTATTTAATGAGCCTATTTAATAAGCCTAAGTTGCTGAATAAGCCTATTTAATAAGCCTGAGTTGCTGAAATAAGCCTATTTAATAAGCCTATTTAATAAGCCTAAGTTGCTGAATAAGCCTATTTAATAAGCCTAAGTTTCTGAACTAAGCCTATTTAAAAAGGTCTATTTAATACGTCTAAGTTGCTGAAATAAACTTATTTAAAAATGCTATTTAATACGCCTAAGTTGCTGAAATAAACCTGATTAATAAGGTATTTAATAAGCATAAGTTGCTGAAATAAGCCTATTTAATAAGCCTACGTTGCTGAACTAAGCCTATATAAAAAGGTCTATTTAATAAGTCTAAGTTGCTGAAATAAACCTATTTAAAAATACTATTTAATAAGCCTAAATTGCTGAAATAAACCTGTTTAATAAGGCTATTTAATAAGCATAAGTTGCTGAAATAAGCCTATTTAATAAGCCTAAGTTGCTGAAATAAGCCTATTTAATAAGGCTATTTAATAAGTCTAAGTTGCAGAAATAAAACCTATTTATTAATGCTATTTAATACGCCTAAGTTGCTGAAATAAGCATATTTAATAAGCCTAAGTTGTAAAAAATAAGCCTATTTAATAGGCCTATCTCATAAGACTAAGTTGCAGAAATAAGCATATTTCATAAGCATATTTAATGAGCCTAAGTTGCTGAAATGTCTATTTAATAAGTCGATTTAATAAGTCTAAGTTGCTGAAATAAACCTATTTAATAAGCCTAAGTTGCTAAAAAAGCCTATTTAATGAGGCTATTTAATAAGTTCATTTAATAAGCCTATTTAATAAGCCTATTTAATACGCCTATTTAATAAGCCTATTTAATACGCCTATTTAATAAACCTATTTAATAAGTATTTAATGAGCCTATTTATTAAGTCTATTTAATACGCCTTTTAAATACGCCTATTTAATAAAGTCTATTTAATAAGCCTATTTAATAAGTCTATTTAATAAGTCTATTTAATAAGCCTATTTAATAAGTATTTAATGAGCCTATTTAATAAGCCTATTTATTGAGCCTATTTAATAAGCCTATTTAATAAGCCTATTTAATAAGCCTATTTAATAAGCCTATTTTATAAGCCTATTTAATAAGCCTATTTAATAAACCTATTTATTGAGCCTATTTAATAAGTCTATTTAATAAGCCTATTTAATAAGCCTATTTAATAAGCATTTAATGAGCCTATTTAATAAGTCTATTTAATAAGCCTATTTAATAGGCCTATTTAATAAGTCTAAGTTGCTGAAATAAGCTTATTTAATAAGCCTAAGTTGCTGAAATAAGCCTATATAATAAGGCTATTTAATAAGCATAAGTTGCTGAATTAAGCCTATTTAATAAGCCTAAGTTGCTAAAATAAACCTATTTAATGAGGCTATTTAATAAGTCTATTTAATGAGGCTATTTAATAAGTCTATTTAATAAGCCTATTTAATGAGACTATTTAATACGCCTATTTAATAAACCTATTTAATAAGTATTTAATGAGCCTATTTAATAAGTCTATTTAGTAAGCCTGTTTAATAAGCCTTTTTAATAAGTATTTAATGAGCCTATTTAATAAGCCTAAGTTGCTGAATAAGCCTATTTAATAAGCCTGAGTTGCTGAAATAAGCCTATTTAATAAGCCTATTTAATAAGCCTAAGTTGCTGAATAAGCCTATTTAATAAGCCTAAGTTTCTGAACTAAGCCTATTTAAAAAGGTCTATTTAATAAGTCTAAGTTGCTGAAATAAACCTATTTAAAAATGCTATTTAATACGCCTAAGTTGCTGAAATAAACCTGATTAATAAGGCTATTTAATAAGCATAAGTTGCTGAAATAAGCCTATTTAATAAGCCTACGTTGCTGAACTAAGCCTATCTAAAAAGGTCTATTTAATAAGTCTAAGTTGCTGAAATAAACCTGTTTAATAAGGCTATTTAATAAGCATAAGTTGCTGAAATAAGCCTATTTAATAGTCCTAAGTTGCTGAAATAAGCCTATTTAATAAGGCTATTTAATAAGTCTAAGTTGCAGAAATAAACCTATTTAATAATGCTATTTAATACGCCTAAGTTGCTGAAATAAGCATATTTAATAAACCTAAGTTGTAAAAAATAAGCCTATTTAATAGGCCTATCTAATAAGTCTAAGTTTCAGAAATGAGCATATTTCATAAGCATATTTAATGAGCCTAAGTTGCTGAAATGTCTATTTAATAAGTCGATTTAATAAGTCTAAGTTGCTAAAATAAGCCTATTTAATAAGGCTATTTAATAAGCCTAAGTTGCTGAAATAAGCCTATTTATTAAGGCTATTTAATGAGCCTAAGTTGCTGAAATAAGCCTATTTAAAAAGCCTAAGTTTCTGAACTAAGCCTATTTAAAAAGGTATATTTAATAAGTCTTGGTTGCTGAAATAAACCTATTTAAAAATGCTATTTAATAAGCCTAAGTTGCTGAAATAAACCTGTTTAATAAGGCTATTTAATAAGTGTAAGTTGCTGAAATAAGCTTATTTAATAAGCCTAAGTTGCTGAAATATGCCTATTTAATAAGGCTATTTAATAAGTCTAAGTTGCTGAAATAAACCTATTTAATAAGCCTAAGTTGCTAAAAAAGCCTATTTAATGAGGGTATTTAATAAGTTCATTTAATAAGCCGATTTAATAAGCCTATTTAATACGCCTACTTAATAAACCTATTTAATAAGTTTTTAATGAGCCTATTTATTAAGTCTATTTAATACGCCTTTTAAATAAGCCTATTTAATAAAGTCAATTTAATAAGCCTATTTAATAAATCTATTTAATAAGTCTATTTAATAAGCCTATTTAATAAGTATTTAATGAGCCTATTTAATAAGCCTATTTATTGAGCCTATTTAATAAGCCTATTTATTGAGCCTATTTAATAAGCCTATTTATTGAGCCTATTTAGTAAGCCTATTTATTGAGCCTATTTAATAAGCCTATTTAATAAGCCTATTTAATAAGCCTAATTAATAAGCCTTTTTTATAAGCCTATTTAATAAGCCTATTTAATAAGCCTATTTATTGAGCCTATTTAATAAGTCTATTTAATAAGCCTATTTAATAAAGTCAATTTAATAAGCCTATTTAATAAATCTATTTAATAAGTCTATTTAATAAGCCTATTTAATAAGTATTTAATGAGCCTATTTAATACGTCTATTTAATAAGCCTATTTAATAGGCCTATTTAATAAGTCTAAGTTGCTGAAATAAGCTTATTTAATAAGCCTAAGTTGCTGAAATAAGCCTATATAATAAGGCTATTTAATATGCATAAGTTGCTGAATTAAACCTATTTAATAAGCCTAAGTTGATAAAATAAGCCTATTTAATGAGGCTATTTAATAAGTCTATTTAATGAGGCTATTTAATAAGTCTATTTAATAAGCCTATTTAATGAGACTATTTAATACGCCTATTTAATAAACCTATTTAATAAGTATTTAATGAGCCTTTTTAATAAGTCTATTTAATAAGCCTTTTTAATAAGTATTTAATGAGCCTATTTAATAAGCCTAAGTTGCTGAATAAGCCTATTTAATAAGCCTGAGTTGCTGAAATAAGCCTATTTAATAAGCCTATTTAATAAGCCTAAGTTGCTGAATAAGCCTATTTAATAAGCCTAAGTTTCTGAACTAAGCCTATTTAAAAAGGTCTATTTAATAAGTCTAAGTTGCTGAAATAAACCTATTTAAAAATGCTATTTAATACGCCTAAGTTGCTGAAATAAACCTGATTAATAAGGCTATTTAATAAGCATAAGTTGCTGAAATAAGCCTATTTAATAAGCCTACGTTGCTGAACTAAGCCTATATAAAAAGGTCTATTTAATAAGTCTAAGTTGCTGAAATAAACCTATTTAAAAATGCTATTTAATAAGCCTAATTTGCTGAAATAAACCTGTTTAATAAGGCTATTTAATAAGCATAAGTTGCTGAAATAAGCCTATTTAATAATCCTAAGTTGCTGAAATAAGCCTATTTAATAAGGCTATTTAATAAGTCTAAGTTGCAGAAATAAACCTATTTAATAATGCTATTTAATAAGCCTAAGTTGCTGAAATAAGCATATTTAATAAGCCTAAGTTGTAAAAATAAGCCTATTTAATAGGCCTATCTAATAAGTCTAAGTTGCAGAAATAAGCATATTTCATAAGCATATTTAATGAGCCTAAGTTGATGAAATGTCTAATTAATAAGTCGATTTAATAAGTCTAAGTTGCTAAAATAAGCCTATTTAATAAGGCTATTTAATAAGCCTAAGTTGCCCAAATAAGCCTATTTAATAAGGCTATTTAATGAGCCTAAGTTGCTGAAATAAGCCTATTTAAAAAGCCTAAGTTTCTGAACTAATCCTATTTAAAAGGTATATTTAATAAGTCTAAGTTGCTGAAATAAACCTATTTAAAAATGCTATTTAATAAGCCTAAGTTGCTGAAATAAACCTGTTTAATAAGGATATTTAATAAGCGTAAGTCGCTGAAATAAGCTTATTTAATAAGCATAAGTTGCTGAAATAAGCCTATTTAATAAGGCTATTTAATAAGTCTACGTTGCTGAAATAAACCTATTTAATAAGCCTAAGTTGCTAAAAAAAGCCTATTTAATGAGGCTATTTAATAAGTCCATTTAATAAGCCTATTTAATAAGTTAATTTAATAAGCCTATTTAATAAGCCTATTTAATACGCCTATTTAATAAGCCTATTTAATACGCCTATTTAATAAACCTATTTAATAAGTATTTAATGAGCCTATTTATTAAGTCTATTTAATACGCCTTTTTAATAAGCCTATTTAATAAAGTCTATTTAATAAGCCTATTTAATAAGTCTATTTAATAAGTCTATTTAATAATCCTAATTAATAAGTATTTAATGAGCCTATTTAATAAGCCTATTTATTGAGCCTATTTAATAAGCCTATTTATTGAGCCTATTTAATAAGCCTATTTATTGAACCTATTTAGTAAGCCTATTTATTGAGCATATTTAATAAGCCTATTTAATAAGCCTATTTAATAAGCCTATTTAATAAGCCTATTTAATAAGCCTATTTAATACGCCTATTTATTGAGCCTATTTAATAAGTCTATTTAATAAGCCTATTTAATAAGCCTATTTAATAAGTATTTAATGAGCCTATTTAATAAGTTTATTTAATAAGCCTATTTAATAGGCCTATTTAATAAGTCTAAGTTGCTGAAATAAGCCTATTTAATAAGCCTAAGTTGCTAAAATAAGCCTATTTAATGAGGCTATTTAATAAGTCTATTTAATGAGGCTATTTAATAAGTCTATTTAATAAGCCTATTTAATAAGTATTTAACGAGCCTATTTAATAAGCCTATTTATTGAGCCTATTTAATAAGCCTATTAAATAAGCCTATTTAATAAGCCTATTTAATAAGTCTATTTAATAAGCCTATTTAATAAGCCTATTTAATAAGCATATTAATTAAGCCTATTTAATGAGCCTATTTAATAGGCCTATTTATTGAACCTATTTAATAAGTCCATTTAATAAGCCTGTTTAATAAGCCTATTTAATAAGTATTTAATGAGCCTATTTAATAAGCCTAAGTTGCTGAATAAGCCTATTTAATAAGCCTAAGTTGCTGAAATAAGCCTATTTAATAAGCCTATTTAATAAGCGTAAGTTGCTGAAATAAGCCTATTTAATAAGCCTAAGTTGCTGAAATAAGGCTATTTAATAAGTCTAAGTTGCTGAAATGAGCCTATTTATTCAGCGTAAGTTGCTGAAATAAGCCTATTTAATAAGCCCTAGTTGCTGAAATAAGCCTATTTAATAAGCCTAAGTTGCTGAATAAGCCTATTTAATAAGCCTAAGTTTCTGAACTAAGCCTATTTAAAAAGGTCTATTTAATAAGTCTAAGTTGCTGAAATAAACCTATTTAAAATGCTATTTAAAACGCCTAAGTTGCTGAAATAAACCTGATTAATAAGGCTATTTAATAAGCATAAGTTGCTGAAATAAGCCTATTTAATAAGCCTACGTTGCTGAACTAAGCCTATCTAAAAAGGTCTATTTAATAAGTCTAAGTTGCTGAAATAAACCTGTTTAATAAGGCTATTTAATAAGCATAAGTTGCTGAAATAAGCCTATTTAATAGTCCTAAGTTGCTGAAATAAGCCTATTTAATAAGCCTACGTTGCTGAACTAAGCCTATCTAAAAAGGTCTATTTAATAAGTCTAAGTTGCTGAAATAAACATGTTTAATAAGGCTATTTAATAAGTCTAAGTTGCAGAAATAAACCTATTTAATAATGCTATTTAATACGCCTAAGTTGCTGAAATAAGCATATTTAATAAGCCTAAGTTGTAAAAAATAAGCCTATTTAATAGGCCTATCTAATAAGTCTAAGTTTCAGAAATGAGCATATTTCATAAGCATATTTAATGAGCCTAAGTTGCTGAAATGTCTATTTAATAAGTCGATTTAATAAGTCTAAGTTGCTAAAATAAGCCTATTTAATAAGGCTATTTAATAAGCCTAAGTTGCTGAAATAAGCCTATTTATTAAGGCTATTTAATGAGCCTAAGTTGCTGAAATAAGCCTATTTAAAAAGCCTAAGTTTCTGAACTAAGCCTATTTAAAAAGGTATATTTAATAAGTCTAAGTTGCTGAAATAAACCTATTTAAAAATGCTATTTAATAAGCCTAAGTTGCTGAAATAAACCTGTTTAATAAGGCTATTTAATAAGTGTAAGTTGCTGAAATAAGCTTATTTAATAAGCCTAAGTTGCTGAAATATGCCTATTTAATAAGGCTATTTAATAAGTCTAAGTTGCTGAAATAAACCTATTTAATAAGCCTAAGTTGCTAAAAAAGCCTATTTAATGAGGCTATTTAATAAGTTCATTTAATAAGCCTATTTAATAAGCCTATTTAATACGCCTACTTAATAAACCTATTTAATAAGTTTTTAATGAGCCTATTTATTAAGTCTATTTAATACGCCTTTTAAATAAGCCTATTTAATAAAGGCAATTTTATAAGCCTATTTAATAAGTCTATTTAATAAGTCTATTTAATAAGCCTATTTAATAAGTATTTAATGAGCCTATTTAATAAGCCTATTTATTGAGCCTATTTAATAAGCCTATTTATTGAGCCTATTTAGTAAGCCTATTTATTGAGCCTATTTAATAAGCCTATTTAATAAGCCTATTTAATAAGCCTAATTAATAAGCCTATTTTATAAGCCTATTTAATAAGCCTACTTAATACGCCTATTTATTGAGCCTATTTAATAAGTCTATTTAATAAGCCTATTTAATAAGCCTATTTAATAAGTATTTAATGAGCCTATTTAATAAGTCTATTTAATAAGCCTATTTAATAGGCCTATTTAATAAGTCTAAGTTGCTGAAATAAGCTTATTTAATAAGCCTAAGTTGCTGAAATAAGCCTATATAATAAGGCTATTTAATATGCATAAGTTGCTGAATTAAGCCTATTTAATAAGCCTAAGTTGCTAAAATAAGCCTATTTAATGAGGCTATTTAATAAGTCTATTTAATGAGGCTATTTAATAAGTCTATTTAATAAGCCTATTTAATGAGACTATTTAATACGCCTATTTAATAAACCTATTTAATAAGTATTTAATGAGCCTATTTAATAAGTCTATTTAATAAGCCTGTTTAATAAGCCTTTTTAATAAGTATTTAATGAGCCTATTTAATAAGCCTAAGTTGCTGAATAAGCCTATTTAATAAGCCTGAGTTGCTGAAATAAGCCTATTTAATAAGCCTATTTAATAAGCCTAAGTTGCTGAATAAGCCTATTTAAAAAGGTCTATTTAATAAGTCTAAGTTGCTGAAATAAACCTATTTAAAAATGCTATTTAAAACGCCTAAGTTGCTGAAATAAACCTGATTAATAAGGCTATTTAATAAGCATAAGTTGCTGAAATAAGCCTATTTAATAAGCCTACGTTGCTGAACTAAGCCTATCTAAAAAGGTCTATTTAATAAGTCTAAGTTGCTGAAATAAACCTGTTTAATAAGGCTATTTAATAAGCATAAGTTGCTGAAATAAGCCTATTTAATAGTCCTAAGTTGCTGAAATAAGCCTATTTAATAAGCCTACGTTGCTGAACTAAGCCTATCTAAAAAGGTCTATTTAATAAGTCTAAGTTGCTGAAATAAACCTGTTTAATAAGGCTATTTAATAAGTCTAAGTTGCAGAAATAAACCTATTTAATAATGCTATTTAATACGCCTAAGTTGCTGAAATAAGCATATTTAATAAGCCTAAGTTGTAAAAAATAAGCCTATTTAATAGGCCTATCTAATAAGTCTAAGTTTCAGAAATGAGCATATTTCATAAGCATATTTAATGAGCCTAAGTTGCTGAAATGTCTATTTAATAAGTCGATTTAATAAGTCTAAGTTGCTAAAATAAGCCTATTTAATAAGGCTATTTAATAAGCCTAAGTTGCTGAAATAAGCCTATTTATTAAGGCTATTTAATGAGCCTAAGTTGCTGAAATAAGCCTATTTAAAAAGCCTAAGTTTCTGAACTAAGCCTATTTAAAAAGGTATATTTAATAAGTCTAAGTTGCTGAAATAAACCTATTTAAAAATGCTATTTAATAAGCCTAAGTTGCTGAAATAAACCTGTTTAATAAGGCTATTTAATAAGTGTAAGTTGCTGAAATAAGCTTATTTAATAAGCCTAAGTTGCTGAAATATGCCTATTTAATAAGGCTATTTAATAAGTCTAAGTTGCTGAAATAAACCTATTTAATAAGCCTAAGTTGCTAAAAAAGCCTATTTAATGAGGCTATTTAATAAGTTCATTTAATAAGCCTATTTAATAAGCCTATTTAATACGCCTACTTAATAAACCTATTTAATAAGTTTTTAATGAGCCTATTTATTAAGTCTATTTAATACGCCTTTTAAATAAGCCTATTTAATAAAGGCAATTTTATAAGCCTATTTAATAAGTCTATTTAATAAGTCTATTTAATAAGCCTATTTAATAAGTATTTAATGAGCCTATTTAATAAGCCTATTTATTGAGCCTATTTAATAAGCCTATTTAATAAGCCTAATTAATAAGCCTATTTTATAAGCCTATTTAATAAGCCTACTTAATACGCCTATTTATTGAGCCTATTTAATAAGTCTATTTAATAAGCCTATTTAATAAGCCTATTTAATAAGTATTTAATGAGCCTATTTAATAAGTCTATTTAATAAGCCTATTTAATAGGCCTATTTAATAAGTCTAAGTTGCTGAAATAAGCTTATTTAATAAGCCTAAGTTGCTGAAATAAGCCTATATAATAAGGCTATTTAATATGCATAAGTTGCTGAATTAAGCCTATTTAATAAGCCTAAGTTGCTAAAATAAGCCTATTTAATTAGGCTATTTAATAAGTCTATTTAATGAGGCTATTTAATAAGTCTATTTAATAAGCCTATTTAATGAGACTATTTAATACGCCTATTTAATAAACCTATTTAATAAGTATTTAATGAGCCTATTTAATAAGTCTATTTAATAAGCCTGTTTAATAAGCCTTTTTAATAAGTATTTAATGAGCCTATTTAATAAGCCTAAGTTGCTGAATAAGCCTATTTAATAAGCCTAAGTTTCTGAACTAAGCCTATTTAAAAAGGTCTATTTAATAAGTCTAAGTTGCTGAAATAAACCTATTTAAAAATGCTATTTAAAACGCCTAAGTTGCTGAAATAAACCTGATTAATAAGGCTATTTAATAAGCATAAGTTGCTGAAATAAGCCTATTTAATAAGCCTACGTTGCTGAACTAAGCCTATCTAAAAAGGTCTATTTAATAAGTCTAAGTTGCTGAAATAAACCTGTTTAATAAGGCTATTTAATAAGCATAAGTTGCTGAAATAAGCCTATTTAATAGTCCTAAGTTGCTGAAATAAGCCTATTTAATAAGCCTACGTTGCTGAACTAAGCCTATCTAAAAAGGTCTATTTAATAAGTCTAAGTTGCTGAAATAAACCTGTTTAATAAGGCTATTTAATAAGTCTAAGTTGCAGAAATAAACCTATTTAATAATGCTATTTAATACGCCTAAGTTGCTGAAATAAGCATATTTAATAAGCCTAAGTTGTAAAAAATAAGCCTATTTAATAGGCCTATCTAATAAGTCTAAGTTTCAGAAATGAGCATATTTCATAAGCATATTAAAGAGCCTAGGTTGCTGAAATGTCTATTTAATAAGTCGATTTAATAAGTCTAAGTTGCTAAAATAAGTCTATTTAATAAGGCTATTTAATAAGCCTAAGTTGCTGAAATAAGCCTATTTATTAAGGCTATTTAATGAGCCTAAGTTGCTGAAATAAGCCTATTTAAAAAGCCTAAGTTTCTGAACTAAGCCTATTTAAAAAGGTATATTTAATACGTCTAAGTTGCTGATATAAACCTATTTAAAAATGCTATTTAATAAGCCTAAGTTGCTGAAATAAACCTGTTTAATAAGGCTATTTAATAAGTGTAAGTTGCTGAAATAAGCTTATTTAATAAGCCTAAGTTGCTGAAATATGCCTATTTAATAAGGCTATTTAATAAGTCTAAGTTGCTGAAATAAACCTATTTAATAAGCCTAAGTTGCTAAAAAAGCCTATTTAATGAGGCTATTTAATAAGTTCATTTAATAAGCCTATTTAATAAGCCTATTTAATACGCCTACTTAATGAACCTATTTAATAAGTTTTTAATGAGCCTATTTATTAAGTCTATTTAATACGCCTTTTAAATAAGCCTATTTAATAAAGTCAATTTAATAAGCCTATTTAATAAGTCTATTTAATAAGTCTATTTAATAAGCCTATTTAATAAGTATTTAATGAGCCTATTTAATAAGCCTATTTATTGAGCCTATTTAATAAGCCTATTTATTGAGCCTATTTAGTAAGCCTATTTATTGAGCCTATTTAATAAGCCTATTTAATAAGCCTATTTAATAAGCCTAATTAATAAGCCTATTTTATAAGCCTATTTAATAAGCCTATTTAATAAGCCTATTTATTGAGCCTATTTATTAAGTCTATTTAATAAGCCTATTTAATAAGCCTATTTAATAAGTATTTAATGAGCCTATTTAATAAATCTATTTAATAAGCCTATTTAATAGGCCTATTTAATAAGTCTAAGTTGCTGAAATAAGCTTATTTAATAAGCCTAAGTTGCTGAAATAAGCCTATATAATAAGGCTATTTAATATGCATAAGTTGCTGAATTAAGCCTATTTAATAAGCCTAAGTTGCTAAAATAAGCCTATTTAATGAGGCTATTTAATAAGTCTATTTAATGAGGCTATTTAATAAGTCTATTTAATAAGCCTATTTAATGAGACTATTTAATACGCCTATTTAATAAACCTATTTAATAAGTATTTAATGAGCCTATTTAATAAGTCTATTTAATAAGCCTGTTTAATAAGCCTTTTTAATAAGTATTTAATGAGCCTATTTAATAAGCCTAAGTTGCTGAATAAGCCTATTTAATAAGCCTGAGTTGCTGAAATAAGCCTATTTAATAAGCCTATTTAATAAGCCTAAGTTGCTGAATAAGCCTATTTAAAAAGGTCTATTTAATAAGTCTAAGTTGCTGAAATAAACCTATTTAAAAATGCTATTTAAAACGCCTAAGTTGCTGAAATAAACCTGATTAATAAGGCTATTTAATAAGCATAAGTTGCTGAAATAAGCCTATTTAATAAGCCTACGTTGCTGAACTAAGCCTATCTAAAAAGGTCTATTTAATAAGTCTAAGTTGCTGAAATAAACCTGTTTAATAAGGCTATTTAATAAGCATAAGTTGCTGAAATAAGCCTATTTAATAGTCCTAAGTTGCTGAAATAAGCCTATTTAATAAGCCTACGTTGCTGAACTAAGCCTATCTAAAAAGGTCTATTTAATAAGTCTAAGTTGCTGAAATAAACCTGTTTAATAAGGCTATTTAATAAGTCTAAGTTGCAGAAATAAACCTATTTAATAATGCTATTTAATACGCCTAAGTTGCTGAAATAAGCATATTTAATAAGCCTAAGTTGTAAAAAATAAGCCTATTTAATAGGCCTATCTAATAAGTCTAAGTTTCAGAAATGAGCATATTTCATAAGCATATTTAATGAGCCTAAGTTGCTGAAATGTCTATTTAATAAGTCGATTTAATAAGTCTAAGTTGCTAAAATAAGCCTATTTAATAAGGCTATTTAATAAGCCTAAGTTGCTGAAATAAGCCTATTTATTAAGGCTATTTAATGAGCCTAAGTTGCTGAAATAAGCCTATTTAAAAAGCCTAAGTTTCTGAACTAAGCCTATTTAAAAAGGTATATTTAATAAGTCTAAGTTGCTGAAATAAACCTATTTAAAAATGCTATTTAATAAGCCTAAGTTGCTGAAATAAACCTGTTTAATAAGGCTATTTAATAAGTGTAAGTTGCTGAAATAAGCTTATTTAATAAGCCTAAGTTGCTGAAATATGCCTATTTAATAAGGCTATTTAATAAGTCTAAGTTGCTGAAATAAACCTATTTAATAAGCCTAAGTTGCTAAAAAAGCCTATTTAATGAGGCTATTTAATAAGTTCATTTAATAAGCCTATTTAATAAGCCTATTTAATACGCCTACTTAATAAACCTATTTAATAAGTTTTTAATGAGCCTATTTATTAAGTCTATTTAATACGCCTTTTAAATAAGCCTATTTATTAAAGGCAATTTTATAAGCCTATTTAATAAGTCTATTTAATAAGTCTATTTAATAAGCCTATTTAATAAGTATTTAATGAGCCTATTTAATAAGCCTATTTATTGAGCCTATTTAATAAGCCTATTTATTGAGCCTATTTAGTAAGCCTATTTATTGAGCCTATTTAATAAGCCTATTTAATAAGCCTATTTAATAAGCCTAATTAATAAGCCTATTTTATAAGCCTATTTAATAAGCCTACTTAATACGCCTATTTATTGAGCCTATTTAATAAGTCTATTTAATAAGCCTATTTAATAAGCCTATTTAATAAGTATTTAATGAGCCTATTTAATAAGTCTATTTAATAAGCCTATTTAATAGGCCTATTTAATAAGTCTAAGTTGCTGAAATAAGCTTATTTAATAAGCCTAAGTTGCTGAAATAAGCCTATATAATAAGGCTATTTAATATGCATAAGTTGCTGAATTAAGCCTATTTAATAAGCCTAAGTTGCTAAAATAAGCCTATTTAATGAGGCTATTTAATAAGTCTATTTAATGAGGCTATTTAATAAGTCTATTTAATAAGCCTATTTAATGAGACTATTTAATACGCCTATTTAATAAACCTATTTAATAAGTATTTAATGAGCCTATTTAATAAGTCTATTTAATAAGCCTGTTTAATAAGCCTTTTTAATAAGTATTTAATGAGCCTATTTAATAAGCCTAAGTTGCTGAATAAGCCTATTTAATAAGCCTAAGTTTCTGAACTAAGCCTATTTAAAAAGGTCTATTTAATAAGTCTAAGTTGCTGAAATAAACCTATTTAAAAATGCTATTTAAAACGCCTAAGTTGCTGAAATAAACCTGATTAATAAGGCTATTTAATAAGCATAAGTTGCTGAAATAAGCCTATTTAATAAGCCTACGTTGCTGAACTAAGCCTATCTAAAAAGGTCTATTTAATAAGTCTAAGTTGCTGAAATAAACCTGTTTAATAAGGCTATTTAATAAGCATAAGTTGCTGAAATAAGCCTATTTAATAGTCCTAAGTTGCTGAAATAAGCCTATTTAATAAGCCTACGTTGCTGAACTAAGCCTATCTAAAAAGGTCTATTTAATAAGTCTAAGTTGCTGAAATAAACCTGTTTAATAAGGCTATTTAATAAGTCTAAGTTGCAGAAATAAACCTATTTAATAATGCTATTTAATACGCCTAAGTTGCTGAAATAAGCATATTTAATAAGCCTAAGTTGTAAAAAATAAGCCTATTTAATAGGCCTATCTAATAAGTCTAAGTTTCAGAAATGAGCATATTTCATAAGCATATTAAAGAGCCTAGGTTGCTGAAATGTCTATTTAATAAGTCGATTTAATAAGTCTAAGTTGCTAAAATAAGTCTATTTAATAAGGCTATTTAATAAGCCTAAGTTGCTGAAATAAGCCTATTTATTAAGGCTATTTAATGAGCCTAAGTTGCTGAAATAAGCCTATTTAAAAAGCCTAAGTTTCTGAACTAAGCCTATTTAAAAAGGTATATTTAATAAGTCTAAGTTGCTGATATAAACCTATTTAAAAATGCTATTTAATAAGCCTAAGTTGCTGAAATAAACCTGTTTAATAAGGCTATTTAATAAGTGTAAGTTGCTGAAATAAGCTTATTTAATAAGCCTAAGTTGCTGAAATATGCCTATTTAATAAGGCTATTTAATAAGTCTAAGTTGCTGAAATAAACCTATTTAATAAGCCTAAGTTGCTAAAAAAGCCTATTTAATGAGGCTATTTAATAAGTTCATTTAATAAGCCTATTTAATAAGCCTATTTAATACGCCTACTTAATGAACCTATTTAATAAGTTTTTAATGAGCCTATTTATTAAGTCTATTTAATACGCCTTTTAAATAAGCCTATTTAATAAAGTCAATTTAATAAGCCTATTTAATAAGTCTATTTAATAAGTCTATTTAATAAGCCTATTTAATAAGTATTTAATGAGCCTATTTAATAAGCCTATTTATTGAGCCTATTTAATAAGCCTATTTATTGAGCCTATTTAGTAAGCCTATTTATTGAGCCTATTTAATAAGCCTATTTAATAAGCCTATTTAATAAGCCTAATTAATAAGCCTATTTTATAAGCCTATTTAATAAGCCTATTTAATAAGCCTATTTATTGAGCCTATTTATTAAGTCTATTTAATAAGCCTATTTAATAAGCCTATTTAATAAGTATTTAATGAGCCTATTTAATAAATCTATTTAATAAGCCTATTTAATAGGCCTATTTAATAAGTCTAAGTTGCTGAAATAAGCTTATTTAATAAGCCTAAGTTGCTGAAATAAGCCTATTTAATAAGTCTAAGTTGCTGAAATAAGCCTATTTAATAAGCCTACGTTGCTGAACTAAGCCTATCTAAAAAGGTCTATTTAATAAGTCTAAGTTGCTGAAATAAACCTGTTTAATAAGGCTATTTAATAAGTCTAAGTTGCAGAAATAAACCTATTTAATAATGCTATTTAATACGCCTAAGTTGCTGAAATAAGCATATTTAATAAGCCTAAGTTGTAAAAAATAAGCCTATTTAATAGGCCTATCTAATAAGTCTAAGTTTCAGAAATGAGCATATTTCATAAGCATATTAAAGAGCCTAGGTTGCTGAAATGTCTATTTAATAAGTCGATTTAATAAGTCTAAGTTGCTAAAATAAGTCTATTTAATAAGGCTATTTAATAAGCCTAAGTTGCTGAAATAAGCCTATTTATTAAGGCTATTTAATGAGCCTAAGTTGCTGAAATAAGCCTATTTAAAAAGCCTAAGTTTCTGAACTAAGCCTATTTAAAAAGGTATATTTAATAAGTCTAAGTTGCTGATATAAACCTATTTAAAAATGCTATTTAATAAGCCTAAGTTGCTGAAATAAACCTGTTTAATAAGGCTATTTAATAAGTGTAAGTTGCTGAAATAAGCTTATTTAATAAGCCTAAGTTGCTGAAATATGCCTATTTAATAAGGCTATTTAATAAGTCTAAGTTGCTGAAATAAACCTATTTAATAAGCCTAAGTTGCTAAAAAAGCCTATTTAATGAGGCTATTTAATAAGTTCATTTAATAAGCCTATTTAATAAGCCTATTTAATACGCCTACTTAATGAACCTATTTAATAAGTTTTTAATGAGCCTATTTATTAAGTCTATTTAATACGCCTTTTAAATAAGCCTATTTAATAAAGTCAATTTAATAAGCCTATTTAATAAGTCTATTTAATAAGTCTATTTAATAAGCCTATTTAATAAGTATTTAATGAGCCTATTTAATAAGCCTATTTATTGAGCCTATTTAATAAGCCTATTTATTGAGCCTATTTAGTAAGCCTATTTATTGAGCCTATTTAATAAGCCTATTTAATAAGCCTATTTAATAAGCCTAATTAATAAGCCTATTTTATAAGCCTATTTAATAAGCCTATTTAATAAGCCTATTTATTGAGCCTATTTATTAAGTCTATTTAATAAGCCTATTTAATAAGCCTATTTAATAAGTATTTAATGAGCCTATTTAATAAATCTATTTAATAAGCCTATTTAATAGGCCTATTTAATAAGTCTAAGTTGCTGAAATAAGCTTATTTAATAAGCCTAAGTTGCTGAAATAAGCCTATATAAAAAGGTCTATTTAATAAGTCTAAGTTGCTGAAATAAACCTATTTAAAAATGCTATTTAATAAGCCTAAATTGCTGAAATAAACCTGTTTAATAAGGCTATTTAATAAGCATAAGTTGCTGAAATAAGCCTATTTAATAATCCTAAGTTGCTGAAATAAGCCTATTTAATAAGGCTATTTAATAAGTCTAAGTTGCAGAAATAAACCTATTTAATAATGCTATTTAATAAGCCTAAGTTGCTGAAATAAGCATATTTAATAAGCCTAAGTTGTAAAAATAAGCCTATTTAATAGGCCTATCTAATAAGTCTAAGTTGCAGAAATAAGCATATTTCATAAGCATATTTAATGAGCCTAAGTTGATGAAATGTCTAATTAATAAGTCGATTTAATAAGTCTAAGTTGCTAAAATAAGCCTATTTAATAAGGCTATTTAATAAGCCTAAGTTGCCCAAATAAGCCTATTTAATAAGGCTATTTAATGAGCCTAAGTTGCTGAAATAAGCCTATTTAAAAAGCCTAAGTTTCTGAACTAAGCCTATTTAAAAAGGTATATTTAATAAGTCTAAGTTGCTGAAATAAACCTATTTAAAAATGCTATTTAATAAGCCTAAGTTGCTGAAATAAACCTGTTTAATAAGGATATTTAATAAGCGTAAGTTGCCGAAATAAGCTTATTTAATAAGCATAAGTTGCTGAAATAAGCCTATTTAATAAGGCTATTTAATAAGTCTACGTTGCTGAAATAAACCTATTTAATAAGCCTAAGTTGCTAAAAAAAGCCTATTTAATGAGGCTATTTAATAAGTCCATTTAATAAGCCTATTTAATAAGTACATTTAATAAGCCTATTTAATAAGCCTATTTAATACGCCTATTTAATAAGCCTATTTAATACACCTATTTAATAAACCTATTTAATAAGTATTTAATGAGCCTATTTATTAAGTCTATTTAATACGCCTTTTTAATAAGCCTATTTAATAAAGTCTATTTAATAAGCCTATTTAATACGTCTATTTAATAAGTCTATTTAATAATCCTAATTAATAAGTATTTAATGAGCCTATTTAATAAGCCTATTCATTGAGCCTATTTAATAAGCCTATTTATTGAGCCTATTTAATAAGCCTATTTATTGAGCCTATTTAGTAAGCCTATTTATTGAGCGTATTTAATAAGCCTATTTAATACGCCTATTTAATAAGCCTATTTAATAAGCCTATTTTATAAGCCTATTTAATAAGCCTATTTAATACGCCTATTTATTGAGCCTATTTAATAAGTCTATTTAATAAGCCTATTTAATAAGCCTATTTAATAAGTATTTAATGAGCCTATTTAATAAGTCTATTTAATAAGCCTATTTAATAGGCCTATTTAATAAGTCTAAGTTGCTGAAATAAGCCTATTTAATAAGCCTAAGTTGCTAAAATAAGCCTATTTAATGAGGCTATTTAATAAGTCTATTTAATGAGGCTATTTAATAAGTCTATTTAATAAGCCTATTTAATAAGTATTTAACGAGCCTATTTAATAAGCCTATATATTGAGCCTATTTAATACGCCTATTAAATAAGCCTATTTAATAAGCCTATTTAATAAGTCTATTTAATAAGCCTATTTAATAAGCCTATTTAATAAGCCTATTAATTAAGCCTATTTAATGAGCTTATTAAATAGGCCTATTTATTGAACCTATTTAATAAGTCCATTTAATAAGCCTGTTTAATAAGCCTATTTAATAAGTATTTAATGAGCCTATTTAATAAGCCTAAGTTGCTGAATAAGCCTATTTAATAAGCCTAAGTTGCTGAAATAAGCCTATTTAATAAGCCTATTTAATAAGCCTAAGTTGCTGAAATAAGCCTATTTAATAAGCCTAAGTTGCTGAAATAAGGCTATTTAATAAGTCTTAGTTGCTGAAATAAGCCTATTTAATAAGCCTATGTTGCTGAAATAAGTATATTTAATAAGCATAAGTTGCTGAAATAAGCCTATTTAATAAGTCTAAGTTGCTGAAATAAGGCTATTTAATAAGTCTAAGTTGCTGAAATGAGCCTATTTATTCAGCGTAAGTTGCTGAAATAAGCCTATTTAATAAGCCCTAGTTGCTGAAATAAGCCTATTTAATAAGTCTAAGTTGCTGAAATAAGCCTATTTAATAAGCCTAAGTTGCTGAAATAAGCCTATATAATAAGTCTAAGTTGCTGAAATAAGGCGATTTAATAAGCTTAAGTTGCTGAAATGAGCCTATTTAATAAGCCTAAGTTGCTGAAATAAGGCTATTTAATAAGTCTAAGTCGCTGAAATAAGCCTATTTAATAAGCCTAAGTTGCTAAAATAAGCCTATTTAATGAGGCTATTTAATAAGTCTATTTAATAAGCCTATTTAATAAGCCTATTTAATAAGCCTATTTAATAAGCCTATTTAATAAGTCTATTTAATAAGTCTATTTAATAAGCCTATTTAAAGAGTATTCAATGAGCCTATTTATTAAGCCTATTTATTGAGCCTATTTAATAAGCCTATTTATTAAGCCTATTTATTAAGCCTATTTATTGAGCCTATTTAATAAGCCTATTTATTTAGCCTATTTAATACGCCTATTTGATAAGTCTATTTAATAAGCCTATTTATTGAGCCTATTTAATAAGCCTATTTAATAAGCCTATTTAATAAGTATTTAATGAGCCTATTTAATCAGTCTATTTAATAAGCCTATTTAATAGGCCTATTTAATAAGTCTAAGTTGCTGAAATAAGCCTATTTAATAAACCTAAGTTGCTGAAAAGCCTATTTCATAAGCCTAAGTTGCTGAAATAAGCCTTTTTAATAAGTCTAAGTTGCTGAAATAAGCCTATTTAATAAGCCTAAGTTGCTAAAATAAGCCTATTTAATGAGGCTGTTTAATAAGTCTATTTAATAAGCCTATTTAATAAGCCTATTTAATGAGCCTATTTAAAAAGCCTATTTAATAAGTAAATTTAAAAAGTCTATTTAATAAGCCTATTTAATAAGTATTTAACCAGCCTATTTAATAAGCCTATTTATTGAGCCTATTTAATAAGCCTATTTATTAAGCCAATTAAATAAGCCTATTTAATAAGCCTATTTAATAAGTCTATTTAATAAGCCTATTTAATAAGCCTATTTAATAAGCCTATTAATTAAGCCTATTTAATGAGCCTATTTAATAAGCCTATTTATTTAACCTATTTAATAAGTCTATTTAATAAGCCTGTTTAATAAGCCTATTTAATAAGTATTTAATGAGCCTATTTAATAAGCCTAAGTTGCTGAATAAGCCTATTTAATAAGCCTATTTAATAAGCCTAAGTTGCTGAAATAAGCCTATTTAATAAGCCTAAGTTGCTGAAATAAGGCTATTTAATAAGTCTAAGTTGCTGAAATAAGCCTATTTAATAAGCCTATGTTGCTGAAATAAGTATATTTAATAAGCATAAGTTGCTGAAATAAGCCTATTTAATAAGTCTAAGTTGCTGAAATAAGGCTATTTAATAAGTCTAAGTTCCTGAAATGAGCCTATTTAATCAGCGTAAGTTGCTGAAATAAGCCTATTTAATAAGCCCTAGTTGCTGAAATAAGCCTATTTAATAAGGCTATTTAATAAGCCTAAGTTGCTGAAATAAGCCTATTTAATAAGTCTAAGTTGCTGAAATAAGCCTATTTAATAAGCCTAAGTTGCTGAAATAAGCCTATTTAATAAGTCTAAGTTGCTGAAATAAGACTATTTAATAAGCTTAAGTTGCTGAAATGAGCCTATTTAATAAGCCTAAGTTGCTGAAATAAGGATATTTAATAAGTCTAAGTCGCTGAAATAAGACTATTTAATAAGCCTAAGTTGCTAAAATAAGCCTATTTAATGAGGCTATTTAATAAGTCTATTTAATAAGCCTATTTAATAAGCCTATTTAATAAGCCTATTTAATAAGCCTATTTATTGAGCCTATTTAATGAGCCTATTTATTAAGCCTTTTTAATACGCCTATTTAATAAGTCTATTTAATAAGCCTATTTAATAAGCCTATTTAATAAGCCTATTTAATACGCCTATTTATTGAGCCTATTTAATTAGTCTATTTAATAAGCCTATTTAATAAGCCTATTTAATAAGTATTTAATGAGCCTATTTAATCAGTCTATTTAATAAGCCTATTTAATAGGCCTATTTAATAAGTCTAAGTTGCTGAAATAAGCCTATTTAATAAGCCTAAGTTGCTGAAAAGCCTATTTCATAAGCCTAAGTTGCTGAAATAAGCCTTTTTAATAAGTCTAAGTTGCTGAAACAAGCCTATTTAATAAGCCTAAGTTGCTAAAATAAGCCTATTTAATGAGGCTGTTTAATAAGTTATTTAATAAGCCTATTTAATAAGCCTATTTAATGAGCCTATTTAATAAGCCTATTTAATAAGTATTTAACGAGCCTATTTAATAAGCCTATTTATTGAGCATATTTAATAAGCCTATTTATTAAGCCAATTAAATAAGCCTATTTAATAAGCCTATTTAATAAGTCTATTTAATAACCCTATTTAATAAGCCTATTTAATAAGCCTATTAATTAAGCCTATTTAATGAGCCTATTTAATAAGCCTGTTTATTGAACCTATTTAATAAGTCTATTTAATAAGCCTGTTTAATAAGCCTATTTAATAAGTATTTAATGAGCCTATTTAATAAGCCTAAGTTGCTGAATAAGCCTATTTAATAAGCCTAAGTTGCTGAAATAAGCCTATTTAATAAGCCTATTTAATAAGCCTAAGTTGCTGAATAGGCCTATTTAATAAGCCTAAGTTGCTGAAATAAGCCTATTTAATAAGTCTAAGTTGCTGAAATAAGGCTATTTAATAAGCCTAAGTTGCTGAAATAAGCCTATTTAATAAGTCTAAGTTGATGAAATAAGCCTATTTAATCAGCGTAAGTTGCTGAAATAAGCCTATTTAATAAGCCCAAGTTGCTTAAATAAGCCTATTTAATAAGGCTATTTAATAAGCGTAAGTTGCTGAAAGAAGCCTATTTAATAATCGTAAGTTGCTGAAATAAGGCTTTTAATAAGTCTAAGTTGCTGAAATAAGCCTATTTAATAAGCCTAAGTTGCTGAAATAAGCCTATTTAATAAGCCTAAGTTGCTGAAATAAGCCTATTTAATAGGCCTATCTAATAAGTCTCAGTTGCAGAAATAAGCATATTTCATAAGCCCAAGTTGCTAAAATAAGCCTATTTAATGAGGCTGTTTAATAAGTCTATTTAATAAGCCTATTTAATAGGCCTATTTAATGAGCCTATTTAAAAAGCCTATTTAATAAGTCTATTTATTAAGTCTATTTAATAAGCCTATTTAATAAGTATTTAACGAGCCTATTTAATAAGCCTATTTATTGAGCCTATTTAATGAGCCTATTTATTAAGCCAATTAAATAAGCCTATTTAATAAGCCTATTTAATAAGTCTATTTAATAAGCCTATTTAATAAGCCTATTTAATAAGCCTATTAATTAAGCCTATTTAATGAGCCTATTTAATAAGCCTATTTATTGAACCTATTTAATAAGTCTATTTAATAAGCCTGTATAATAAGCCTATTTAATAAGTATTTAATGAGCCTATTTAATAAGCCTAAGTTGCTGAATAAGCCTATTTAATAAGCCTAAGTTGATAAAATAAGCCTATTTAATAAGCCTAAGTTGCTGAAATAAGGCTATTTAATAAGTCTAAGTTGCTGAAATAAGCCTATTTAATAAGCCTATGTTGCTGAAATAAGTATATTTAATAAGCATAAGTTGCTGAAATAAGCCTATTTAATAAGTCTAAGTTGCTGAAATAAGGCTATTTAATAAGTCTAAGTTGCTGAAATGTGCCTATTTAATCAGCGTAATTTGCTGAAATAAGCCTATTTAATAAGCCTAGTTGCTGAAATAAGCCTATTTAATAAGGCTATTTAATAAGCCTAAGTTGCTGAAATAAGCCTATGTAATAAGCCTAAGTTGCTGAAATAAGCCTATTTAATAAGCCTAAGTTGCTGAAATAAGCCCATTTAATAAGTCTAAGTTGCTGAAATAAGGCTATTTAATAAGCTTAAGTTGCTGAAATGAGCCTATTTAATAAGCCTAAGTTGCTGAAATAAGGCTATTTAATAAGTCTAAGTCGCTGAAATAAGCCTATTTAATAAGCCTAAGTTGCTAAAATAAGCCTATTTAATGAGGCTATTTAATAAGACTATTTAATAAGCCTATTTAATAAGCCTTTTTAATAAGCCTATTTAATAAGCCTATTTAATAAGTCTATTTAATAAGTCTATTTAATAAGCCTATTTAAAGAGTATTCAATGAGCCTATTTATTAAGCCTATTCATTGAGCCTATTTAATAAGCCTATTTATTAAGCCTATTTATTAAGCCTATTTATTGAGCCTATTTAATAAGCCTATTTATTAAGCCTATTTAATACGCCTATTTAATAAGTCTATTTAATAAGCCTATTTAATAAGCCTATTTAATAAGCGTATTTAATACGCCTATTTATTGAGCCTATTTAATAAGTCTATTTAATAAGCCTATTTAATAAGCCTATTTAATAAGTATTTAATGAGCCTATTTAATCAGTCTATTTAATAAGCCTATTTAATAGGCCTATTTAATAAGTCTAAGTTGCTGAAATAAGCCTATTTAATAAGCCTAAGTTGCTGAAAAGCCTATTTCATAAGCCTAAGTTGCTGAAATAAGCCTTTTTAATAAGTCTAAGTTGCTGAAATAAGCCTATTTAATAAGCCTAAGTTGCTAAAATAAGCCTATTTAATGAGGCTGTTTAATAAGTCTATTTAATAAGCCTATTTAATAAGCCTATTTAATGAGCCTATTTAAAAAGCCTATTTAATAAGTCTATTTAATAAGCCTATTTAATAAGCCTATTTAATAAGCCTATTAATTAAGCCTATTTAATGAGCCTATTTAATAAGCCTATTTATTGAACCTATTTAATAAGTCTATTTAATAAGCCTGTTTAATAAGCCTATTTAATAAGTATTTAATGAGCCTATTTAATAAGCCTAAGTTGCTGAATAAGCCTATTTAATAATCCTAAGTTGCTGAAATAAGCCTATTTAATAGGCCTATCTAATAAGTCTAAGTTGCAGAAATAAGCATATTTCATAAGCCTATTTAATGAACCTAAGTTGCTGAAATGTCTATTTAATAAGTCGATTTAATAAGTTAAAGTTGCTGAAATAAGCCTATTTAATAAGCCTAAGTTGCTGAAAAGCCTATTTCATAAGCCTAAGTTGCTGAAATAAGCCTTTTTAATAAGTCTAAGTTGCTGAAATAAGCCTATTTAATAAGCCTAAGTTGCTAAAATAAGCCTATTTAATGAGGCTGTTTAATAAGTCTATTTAATAAGCCTATTTAATAAGCCTATTTAATGAGCCTATTTAAAAAGCCTATTTAATAAGTCTATTTAATAAGCCTATTTAATAAGTATTTAACGAGCCTATTTAATAAGCCTATTTATTGAGCCTATTTAATAAGCCTATTTATTAAGCCAATTAAATAAGCCTATTTAATAAGCCTATTTAATAAGTCTATTTAATAAGACTATTTAATAAGCCTATTTAATAAGCCTATTAATTATGCCTATTTAATGAGCCTATTTAATAAGCCTATTTATTGAACCTATTTAATAAGTCTATTTAATAAGCCTGTTTAATAAGCTTATTTAATAAGTATTTAATGAGCCTATTTAATAAGCCTAAGTTGCTGAATAAGCCTATTTAATAAGCCTAAGTTGCTGAAATAAGCCTATTTAATAAGCCTATTTAATAAGCCTAAGTTGCTGAATAGGCCTATTTAATAAGCCTAAGTTGCTGAAATAAGCCTATTTAATAAGTCTAAGTTGCTGAAATAAGGCTATTTAATAAGCCTAAGTTGCTTAAATAAGCCTATTTAATAAGCCTAAGTTGCTGAAATAAGGCTATTTAATAACTCTAAGTTGCTGAAATAAGCCTATTTAATAAGTCTAAGTTGCTGAAATAAGCCTATTTAATAAGCCCAAGTTGCTGAAATAAGCCTATTTAATAAGGCTATTTAATAAGCCTAAGTTGCTGAAAGTAGCCTATTTAATAATCGTAAGTTGCTGAAATAAGGCTATTTAATAAGTCTAAGTTGCTGAAATAAGCCTATTTAATAAGCCTACGTTGCTGAAATAAGCCTATTTAATAAGCCTAAGTTGCTGAACTAAGCCTATTTAATAGGCCTATCTAATAAGTCTAAGTTGCAGAAATATTTAATAAGCCTAAGTTGCTGAATAAGCCTATTTAATAAGCCTAAGTTGCTGAAATAAGCCTATTTAATAAGTCTAAGTTGCTGAAATAAGGCTATTTAATAAGCCTAAGTTGCTGAAATAAGCCTATTTAATAAGCCTAAGTTGCTGAAATAAGCCTATTTAATAAGCCTAAGTTGCTGAAATAAGGCTATTTAATAAGTCTAAGTTGCTGAAATAAGCCTATTTAATAAGTCTAAGTTGCTGAAATAAGCCTATTTAATAAGTCTAAGTTGCTGAAATAAGGCTATTTAATAAATATAAGTTGCTGAAATAAGCCTATTTAATCAGCGTAAGTTGCTTAAATAAGCCTATTTAATAAGCCCAAGTTGCTGAAATAAGCCTATTTAATAAGGCTATTTAATAAGCCTAAGTTGCTGAAAGAAGCCTATTAAATAAGCGTAAGTTGCTGAAATAAGGCTATTTAATAAGTCTAAGTTGCTGAAATAAGCCTATTTAATAAGCCTAAGTTGCTGAAATAAGCCTATTTAATAAGCCTAAGTTGCTGAAATAAGGCTATTTAATAAATATAAGTTGCTGAAATAAGCCTATTTAATCAGCATAAGTTGCTTAAATAAGCCTATTTAATAAACCTAAGTTGCTAAAATAAGCCTATTTAATGAGGCTATTTAATAAGTCTATTTAATAAACCTATTTAATAAGCCTATTTAATAAGCCTATTTAATAAGTTTATTTAATAAGTCTATTTAATAAGTCTATTTAATAAGCCTATTTAATAAGTATTTAATGAGCCTATTTAATAAGCCAATTTATTGAGCCTATTTAATAAGCCAATTTATTGAGCCTATTTAATTATCCTATTTAATAAGCCTATGTAATGAGTCTATTTTATAAGCCTATTTAATACGCCTATTTAATAAGCCTATTTAATAAGTATTTAATGAGCCTATTTAATAAGCCTAAGTTGCTGAATAAGCCTATTTAATAAGCCTAAGTTGCTGAAATAAGCCTATTTAATAAGCCTATTTAATAAGCCTAAGTTGCTGAATAAGCCTATTTAATAAGCCTAAGTTGCTGAAATAAGCCTATTTAATAAGTCTAAGTTGCTGAAATAAGGCTATTTAATAAGCCTAAGTTGCTGAAATAAGGATATTTAATAAGTATAAGTTGCTGAAATAAGCCTATTTAATAAGTCTAAGTTGCTGAAATAAGGCTATTTAATAAATCTAAGTTGCTGAAATAAGCCTATTTAATCAGCGTAAGTTGCTGAAATAAGCCTATTTAATAAGCCCAAGTTGCTGAAATAAGCCTATTTAATAAGGCTATTTAATAAGCCTAAGTTGCTGAAAGAAGCCTATTTAATAAGCGTAAGTTGCTGAAATAAGGCTATTTAATAAGTCTAAGTTGCTGAAATAAGCCTATTTAATAAGCCTAAGTTGCTGAAATAAGCATATTTAATAAGCCTAAGTTGCTGAAATAAGCCTATTTAATAGGCCTATCTAATAAGTCTAAGTTGCAGAAATAAGCATATTTCATAAGCCTATTTAATGAGCCTAAGTTGCTGAAATGTCTATTTAATAAGTCGATTTAATAAGTCAAAGTTGCTAAAATAAGCCTATTTAATAAGGCTATTCAATAAACCTAAGTTGCTGAAATAAGCCTATTTAATGAGGCTATTTAATGAGCCTAAGTTGATTAAATAAGCCGATTTAATAAGCCTAAGTTTCTGAACTAAGCCTATTTAAAAAGGTCTATTTAATAAGTCTAAGTTGCTGAAATAAACCTATTTAAAAATGCTATTCAATACGCCCAAGTTGCAGAAATAAACCTGATTAATAAGGCTATTTAATAAGCGTAAGTTGCTGAAATAAGCCTATTTAATAAGCCTAAGTTGCTGAAATAAGCCTATTTAATAAGGCTATTTAATAAGTCTAAGTTGCTGAAATAAACCTATTTAATAAGCCTAAGTTGCTAAAATAAGCCTATATAATGAGGCTATTTAATAAGTCCATTTAATAAGCCTATTAAATAAGCCTATTTAATACGCCTATTTAATAAGCCTATTTAATACGCCTATTTAATAAACCTATTTAATAAGTATTTAATGAGCCTATTTATTAAGTCTATTTAATAAGCCTTTTTAATAAGCCTATTTAATAAGTCTATTTAATAAGCCTATTTAATAGGCCTATTTAATAAGTCTAAGTTGCTTAAATAAGCCTATTTAATAAGCCTAAGTTGCTGAATGAACCAATTTAATAAGTCTAAGTTGCTGAAATAAGGCTATTTAATACGCCTAAGTTGCTGAAATGAGCCTATTTAATAAGCCTAAGTTGCTGAAATAAGGCAATTCAATAAGTCTAAGTTGCTGAAATAAGCCTATTTAATAAACCTAAGTTGCTAAAATAAGCCTATTTAATGAGGCTATTTAATAAGTCTATTTAATAAACCTATTTAATAAGCCTATTTAATAAGCCTATTTAATAAGTTTATTTAGTAAGTCTATTTAATAAGTCTATTTAATAAGCCTATTTAATAAGTATTTAATGAGCCTATTTAATAAGCCAATTTATTGAGCCTATTTAATAAGCCAATTTATTGAGCCTATTTAATTATCCTATTTAATAAGCCTATGTAATGAGTCTATTTTATAAGCCTATTTAATACGCCTATTTAATAAGCCTATTTAATAAGTATTTAATGAGCCTATTTAATAAGCCTAAGTTGCTGAATAAGCCTATTTAATAAGCCTAAGTTGCTGAAAGAAGCCTATTTAATAAGCCTATTTAATAAGCCTAAGTTGCTGAATAAGCCTATTTAATAAGCCTAAGTTGCTGAAATAAGCCTATTTAATAAGTCTAAGTTGCTGAAATAAGGCTATTTAATAAGCCTAAGTTGCTGAAATAAGGATATTTAATAAGTGTAAGTTGCTGAAATAAGCCTATTTAATAAGTCTAAGTTGCTGAAATAAGCCTATTTAATAAGTCTAAGTTGCTGAAATAAGGCTATTTAATAAGTCTAAGTTGCTGAAATAAGCCTATTTAATCAGCGTAAGTTGCTGAAATAAGCCTAATTAATAAGCCCAAGTTGCTGAAATAAGCCTATTTAATAAGGCTATTTAATAAGCCTAAGTTGCTGAAAGAAGCCTATTTAATAAGCGTAAGTTGCTGAAATAAGGCTATTTAATAAGTCTAAGTTGCTGAAATAAGCCTATTTAATAAGCCTAAGTTGCTGAAATAAGCCTATTTAATAAGCCTAAGTTGCTGAAAAAAGCCTATTTAATAGGCCTATCTAATAAGTCTAAGTTGCAGAAATAAGCATATTTCATAAGCCTATTTAATGAGCCTAAGTTGCTGAAATGTCTATTTAATAAGTCGATTTAATAAGTCAAAGTTGCTAAAATAAGCCTATTTAATAAGGCTATTTAATAAGCCTAAGTTGCTGAAATAAGCCTATCTAAGGAGGCTATTTAATGAGCCTAAGTTGCTGAAATAAGCCGATTTAATAATCCTAAGTTTCTGAACTAAGCCTATTTAAAAAGGTCTATTTAATAAGTCTAAGTTGCTGAAATAAACCTATTTAAAAATGCTATTTAATACGCCCAAGTTGCTGAAATAAACCTGATTAATAAGGCTATTTAATAAGCGTAAGTTGCTGAAATAAGCCTATTTAATAAGCCTAAGTTGCTGAAATAAGCCTATTTAATAAGGCTATTTAATAAGTCTAAGTTGCTGAAATAAACCTATTTAATAAGCCTAAGTTGCTAAAATAAGCCTATTTAATGAGGCTATTTAATAAGTCCATTTAATAAGCCTATTTAATACGCCTATTTAATACGCCTATTTAATAAGCCTATTTAATACACCTATTTAATAAACCTATTTAATAAGCATTTAATGAGCCTATTTATTAAGTCTTTTTAATAAGCCTTTTTAATAAGCCTATTTAATAAGTCTATTTAATAAGCCTATATAATAGGCCTATTTAATAAGTCTAAGTTGCTGAAATAAGCCTATTTAATAAGCCTAAGTTGCTGAATAAACCAATTTAATAAGTCTAAGTTGCTGAAATAAGGCTATTTAATAAGCCTAAGTTGCTGAAATGAGCCTATTTAATAAGCCTAAGTTGCTGAAATAAGGCTATTCAATAAGTCTAAGTTGCTGAAATAAGCCTATTTAATAAGCCTAAGTTGCTAAAATAAGCCTATTTAATGAGGCTATTTAATAAGTCTATTTAATAAGCCTATTTAATAAGCCTATTTAATAAGCCTATTTAATAAGCCTATTTAATAAGTCTATTTAATAAGTCTATTTAATAAGCCTATTTAAAGAGTATTCAATGAGCCTATTTATTAAGCCTATTTAATAAGCCTATTTATTAAGCCTATTTATTAAGCCTATTTATTGAGCCTATTTAATAAGCCTATTTATTAAGCCTATTTAATACGCCTATTTAATAAGCCTATTTAATAAGCCTATTTAATAAGCCTATTTAATAAGCCTATTTAATAAGCCTATTTATTGAGCCTATTTAATAAGTCTATTTAATAAGCCTATTTAATAAGCCTATTTAATAAGTATTTAATGAGGCTATTTAATCAGTCTATTTAATAAGCCTATTTAATAGGCCTATTTAATGAGTCTAAGTTGCTGAAATAAGCCTATTTAATAAGCCTAAGTTGCTGAAAAGCCTATTTCATAGGCCTAAGTTGCTGAAATAAGCCTTTTTAATAAGTCTAAGTTGCTGAAATAAGCCTATTTAATAAGCCTAAGTTGATAAAATAAGCCTATTTAATGAGGCTGTTTAATAAGTCTATTTAATAAGCCTACTTAATAAGCCTATTTAATGAGCCTATTTAAAAAGCCTATTTAATAAGTCTATTTAATAAGTCTATTTAATACGCCTATTTAATAAGTATTTACCGAGCCTATTTAATAAGCCTATTTATTGAGCCTATTTAATAAGCCTATTTAATAAGCCTATTTAATAAGCCTATTAATTAAGCCTATTTAATGAGCCTATTTAATAAGCCTATTTATTGAACCTATTTAATAAGTCTATTTAATAAGCCTGTTTAATAAGCCTATTTAATAAGTATTTAATGAGCCTATTTAATAAGCCCAAGTTGCTGAATAAGCCTATTTAATAAGCCTAAGTTGCTGAAATAAGCCTATTTAATAAGCCTATTTAATAAGCCTAAGTTGCTGAATAAGCCTATTTAATAAGCCTAAGTTGCTGAAATAAGCCTATTTAATAAGTCTAAGTTGCTGAAATAAGGCTATTTAATAAGCCTAAGTTGCTGAAATAAGCCTATTTAATAAGCCTAAGTTGCTGAAATAAGGCTATTTAATAAGTCTAAGTTGCTGAAATAAGCCTATTTAATAAGTCTAAGTTGCTGAAATAAGGCTATTTAATAAATATAAGTTGCTGAAATAAGCCTATTTAATCAGCGTAAGTTGCTTAAATAAGCCTATTTAATAAGCCCAAGTTGCTGAAATAAGCCTATTTAATAAGGCTATTTAATAAGCCTAAGTTGCTGAAAGAAGCCTATTAAATAAGCGTAAGTTGCTGAAATAAGGCTATTTAATAAGTCTAAGTTGCTGAAATAAGCCTATTTAATAAGCCTAAGTTGCTGAAATAAGCCTATTTAATAAGCCTAAGTTGCTGAAATAAGGCTATTTAATAAATATAAGTTGCTGAAATAAGCCTATTTAATCAGCGTAAGTTGCTTAAATAAGCCTATTTAATAAGCCCAAGTTGCTGAAATAAGCCTATTTAATAAGGCTATTTAATAAGCCTAAGTTGCTGAAAGAAGCCTATTAAATAAGCGTAAGTTGCTGAAATAAGGCTATTTAATAAGTCTAAGTTGCTGAAATAAGCCTATTTAATACGCCTAAGTTGCTAAAATAAGCCTATTTAATAAGGCTATTTAATAAACCTAAGTTGATGAAATAAGCCTATTTAATGAGGCTATTTAATGAGCCTAAGTTGCTGAAATAAGCCGATTTAATAAGCCTAAGTTTCTGAACTAAGCCTATTTAAAAGGTCTATTTAATAAGTCTAAGTTGCTGAAATAAACCTATTTAAAAATGCTATTTAATACGCCCAAGTTGCTGAAATAAACCTGATTAATAAGGCTATTTAATAAGCGTAAGTTGCTGAAATAAGCCTATTTAATAAGCCTAAGTTGCTGAAATAAGCCTATTTAATAAGGCTATTTAATAAGTCTAAGTTGCTGAAATAAACCTATTTAATAAGCCTAAGTTGCTAAAATAAGCCTATTTAATGAGGCTATTTAATAAGTCCATTTAATAAGCCTATTTAATAAGCCTATTTAATACGCCTATTTAATAAGCGTATTTAATACGCCTATTTAATAAACCTATTTAATAAGTATTTAATGAGCCTATTTATTAAGTCTATTTAATAAGCCTTTTTAATAAGCCTATTTAATAAGTCTATTTAATAAGCCTATTTAATAGGCCTATTTAATAAGTCTAAGTTGCTTAAATAAGCCTATTTAATAAGCCTAAGTTGCTGAATAAACCAATTTAATAAGTCTAAGTTGCTGAAATAAGGCTATTTAATAAGCCTAAATTGCTGAAATGAGCCTATTTAATAAGCCTAAGTTGCTGAAATAAGGCTATTCAATAAGTATAAGTTGCTGAAATAAGCCTATTTAATTAACCTAAGTTGCTAAAATAAGCCTATTTAATGAGGCTATTTAATAAGTCTATTTAATAAACCTATTTAATAAGCCTATTTAATTATCCTATTTAATAAGCCTATGTAATGAGTCTATTTTATAAGCCTATTTAATACGCCTATTTAATAAGCCTATTTAATAAGTATTTAATGAGCCTATTTAATAAGCCTAAGTTGCTGAATAAGCCTATTTAATAAGCCTAAGTTGCTGAAATAAGCCTATTTAATAAGCCTATTTAATAAGCCTAAGTTGCTGAATAAGCCTATTTAATAAGCCTAAGTTGCTGAAATAAGCCTATTTAATAAGTCTAAGTTGCTGAAATAAGGCTATTTAATAAGCCTAAGTTGCTGAAATAAGCCTATTTAATAAGGTTATTTAATAAGCCTAAGTTGCTGAAAGAAGCCTATTTAATAAGCGTAAGTTGCTGAAATAAGGCTATTTAATAAGTCTAAGTTGCTGAAATAAGCCTATTTAATAAGCCTAAGTTGCTGAAATAAGCCTATTTAATAAGCCTAAGTTGCTGAAATAAGCCTATTTAATAGGCCTATCTAATAAGTCTAAGTTGCAGAAATAAGCATATTTCATAAGCCTATTTAATGAGCCTAAGTTGCTGAAATGTCTATTTAATAAGTCGATTTAATAAGTCAAAGTTGCTAAAATAAGCCTATTTAATAAGGCTATTTAATAAGCCTAAGTTTCTGAAATAAGCCTATTTAATAAGTCTAAGTTGCTGAAATAAGGCTATTTAATAAGTCTAAGTTGCTGAAATAAGCCTATTTAATCAGCGCAAGTTGCTGAAATAAGCCTATTTAATAAGCCCAAGTTGCTGAAATAAGCCTATTTAATAAGGCTATTTAATAAGCCTAAGTTGCTGAAAGAAGCCTATTTAATAAGCGTAAGTTGCTGAAATAAGGCTATTTAATAAGTCTAAGTTGCTGAAATAAGCCTATTTAATAAGCCTAAGTTTCTGAAATAAGCCTATTTAATGAGCATAAGTTGCTGAAATAAGCCTATTTAATAGGCCTATTTAATAAGTCTAAGTTGCAGAAATAAGCATATTTCATAAGCCTATTTAATAAGCCTATTTAATAAGTCTATTTAATAAGTCTATTTAATAAGCCTATTTAAAGAGTATTCAATGAGCCTATTTATTAAGCCTATTTAATAAGCCTATTTATTAAGCCTATTTATTGAGCCTATTTAATAAGCCTATTTATTAAGCCTATTTAATACGCCTATTTAATAAGCCTATTTAATAAGCCTATTTAATAAGCCTATTTAATAAGCCTATTTATTGAGCCTATTTAATAAGTCTATTTAATAAGCCTATTTAATAAGCCTATTTAATAAGTATTTAATGAGGCTATTTAATCAGTCTATTTAATAAGCCTTTTTAATAGGCGTATTTAATGAGTCTAAGTTGCTGAAATAAGCCTATTTAATACGCCTAAGTTGCTGAAAAGCCTATTTCATAGGCCTAAGTTGCTGAAACAAGCCTTTTTAATAAGTCTAAGTTGCTGAAATAAGCCTATTTAATAAGCCTAAGTTGATAAAATAAGCCTATTTAATGAGGCTGTTTAATAAGTCTATTTAATAAGCCTACTTAATAAGCCTATTTAATGAGCCTATTTAAAAAGCCTATTTAATAAGTCTATTTAATAAGTCTATTTAATACGCCTATTTAATAAGTATTTAACGAGCCTATTTAATAAGCCTATTTATTGAGCCTATTTAATAAGCCTATTTAATAAGCCTATTTAATAGCCTATTAATTAAGCCTATTTAATGAGCCTATTTAATAAGCCTATTTATTGAACCTATTTAATAAGTCTATTTAATAAGCCTGTTTAATAAGCCTATTTAATAAGTATTTAATGAGCCTATTTAATAAGCCCAAGTTGCTGAATAAGCCTATTTAATAAGCCTAAGTTGCTGAAATAAGCCTATTTAATAAGCCTATTTAATAAGCCTAAGTTGCTGAATAAGCCTATTTAATAAGCCTAAGTTGCTGAAATAAGCCTATTTAATAAGTCTAAGTTGCTGAAATAAGGCTATTTAATAAGCCTAAGTTGCTGAAATAAGCCTATTTAATAAGCCTAAGTTGCTGAAATAAGGCTATTTAATAAGTCTAAGTTGCTAAAATAAGCCTATTTAATAAGTCTAAGTTGCTGAAATAAGGCTATTTAATAAATATAAGTTGCTGAAATAAGCCTATTTAATCAGCGTAAGTTGCTTAAATAAGCCTATTTAATAAGCCCAAGTTGCTGAAATAAGCCTATTTAATAAGCCTATTTAATAAGCCCAAGTTGCTGAAATAAGCCTATTTAATAAGCCTATTTAATACGCCTATTTAATAAGCGTATTTAATACGCCTATTTAATAAACCTATTTAATAAGTATTTAATGAGCCTATTTATTAAGTCTATTTAATAAGCCTTTTTAATAAGCCTATTTAATAAGTCTATTTAATAAGCCTATTTAATAGGCCTATTTAATAAGTCTAAGTTGCTTAAATAAGCCTATTTAATAAGCCTAAGTTGCTGAATAAACCAATTTAATAAGTCTAAGTTGCTGAAATAAGGCTATTTAATAAGCCTAAATTGCTGAAATGAGCCTATTTAATAAGCCTAAGTTGCTGAAAAAAGGCTATTCAATAAGTATAAGTTGCTGAAATAAGCCTATTTAATTAACCTAAGTTGCTAAAATAAGCCTATTTAATGAGGCTATTTAATAAGTCTATTTAATAAACCTATTTAATAAGCCTATTTAATTATCCTATTTAATAAGCCTATGTAATGAGTCTATTTTATAAGCCTATTTAATACGCCTATTTAATAAGCCTATTTAATAAGTATTTAATGAGCCTATTTAATAAGCCTAAGTTGCTGAATAAGCCTATTTAATAAGCCTAAGTTGCTGAAATAAGCCTATTTAATAAGCCTATTTAATAAGCCTAAGTTGCTGAATAAGCCTATTTAATAAGCCTAAGTTGCTGAAATAAGCCTATTTAATAAGTCTAAGTTGCTGAAATAAGGCTATTTAATAAGCCCAAGTTGCTGAAATAAACCTATTTAATAAGCCTAAGTTGCTGAAATAAGGCTATTTAATAAGTCTAAGTTGCTGAAATAAGCCTATTTAATAAGTCTAAGTTGCTGAAATAAGCCTATTTAATCAGTGTAAGTTGCTGAAATAAGCCTATTTAATAAGCCCAAGTTGCTGAAATAAGCCTATTTAATAAGGCTATTTAATAAGCCTAAGTTGCTGAAAGAAGCCTATTTAATAAGCGTAAGTTGCTGAAATAAGGCTATTTAATAAGTCTAAGTTGCTGAAATAAGCCTATTTAATAAGCCTAAGTTTCTGAAATAAGCCTATTTAATAAGCATAAGTTGCTGAAATAAGCCTATTTAATAGGCCTATTTAATAAGTCTAAGTTGCAGAAATAAGCATATTTCATAAGCCTATTTAATGAGCCTAAGTTGCTGAAATGTCTATTTAATAAGTAGATTTAATAAGTCAAAGTTGCTAAAATACGCCTATTTAATAAGGCTATTTAATAAGCCTAAGTTGCTGAAATAAGCGTATTTAAGGAGGCTATTTAATGAGTCTAAGTTGCTGAAATAAGCCGATTTAATAAGCCTAAGTTTCTGAACTAAGCCTATTTAATAAGTCTAAGTTGCTGAAATAAGCCTATTTAATAAGTCTAAGTTGCTGAAATAAGCCTATTTAATCAGCGTAAGTTGCTGAAATAAGCCTATTTAATAAGCATAAGTTGCTGAAATAAGCCTATTTAATAGGCCTATTTAATAAGTCTAAGTTGCAGAAATAAGCATATTTCATAAGCCTATTTAATGAGCCTAAGTTGCTGAAATGTCTATTTAATAAGTAGATTTAATAAGTCAACATTGCTAAAATAAGCCTATTTAATAAGGCTATTTAATAAGCCTAAGTTGCTGAAATAAGCGTATTTAAGGAGGCTATTTAATGAGTCTAAGTTGCTGAAATAAGCCGATTTAATAAGCCTAAGTTTCTGAACTAAGCCTATTTAATAAGTCTAAGTTGCTGAAATAAGCCTATTTAATAAGCGTAAGTTGCTGAAATAAGCCTATTTAATCAGCGTAAGTTGCTGAAATAAGCCTATTTAATAAGCCCAAGTTGCTGAAATAAGCCTATTTAATAAGGTTATTTAATAAGCCTAAGTTGCTGAAAGAAGCCTATTTAATAAGCGTAAGTTGCTGAAATAAGGCTATTTAATAAGTCTAAGTTGCTGAAATAAGCCTATTTAATAAGCCTAAGTTGCTGAAATAAGCCTATTTAATAAGCCTAAGTTGCTGAAATAAGCCTATTTAATAGGCCTATCTAATAAGTCTAAGTTGCAGAAATAAGCATATTTCATAAGCCTATTTAATGAGCCTAAGTTGCTGAAATGTCTATTTAATAAGTCGATTTAATAAGTCAAAGTTGCTAAAATAAGCCTATTTAATAAGGCTATTTAATAAGCCTAAGTTTCTGAAATAAGCCTATTTAATGAGGCTATTTAATGAGCCTAAGTTGCTGAAATAAGCCGATTTAATAAGCCTAAGTTTCTGAACTAAGCCTATTTAAAAAGGTCTATTTAATAAGTCTAAGTTGCTGAAATAAACCTATTTTAAAATGCTATTTAATACGCCCAAGTTGCTGAAAAAAACCTGATTAATAAGGCTATTTAATAAGCGTAAGTTGCTGAAATAAGCCTAGTTGCTGAAATAAACCTATTTAATAAGCCTAAGTTGCTAAAATATGCCTATTTAATGAGGCTATTTAATAAGTCCATTTAATAAGCCTATTTAATAAGCCTATTTAATACGCCTATTTAATAAGCCTATTTAATACGCCTATTTAATAAACCTATTTAATAAGTATTTAATGAGCCTATTTATTAAGTCTATTTAATAAGCCTTTTTAATAAGCCTATTTAATAAGTCTATTTAATAAGCCTATATAATAGGCCTATTTAATAAGTCTAAGTTGCTGAAATAAGCCTATTTAATACGCCTAAGTTGCTGAATAAACTAATTTAATAAGTCTAAGTTGCTGAAATAAGGCTATTTAATAAGCCTAAGTTGCTGAAATGAGCCTATTTAATAAGCCTAAGTTGCTGAAATAAGGCTATTCAATAAGTCTAAGTTGCTGAAATAAGCCTATTTAATAAGCCTAAGTTGCTAAAATAAGCCTATTTAATGAGGCTATTTAATAAGTCTATTTAATAAGCCTATTTAATAAGCCTATTTAATAAGCCTATTTAATAAGCCTATTTAATAAGTCTATTTAATAAGTCTATTTAATAAGCCTATTTAAAGAGTATTCAATGAGCCTATTTATTAAGCCTATTTATTGAGCCTATTTAATAAGCCTATTTATTAAGCCTATTTATTAAGCCTATTTATTGAGCCTATTTAATAAGCCTATTTATTAAGCCTATTTATTAAGCCTATTTATTGAGCCTATTTAATAAGCCTATTTATTAAGCCTATTTAATACGCCTATTTAATAAGTCTATTTAATAAGCCTATTTAATAAGCCTATTTAATAAGCCTATTTAATAAGCCTATTTATTGAGCCTATTTAATAAGTCTCTTTAATAAGCCTATTTAATAAGCCTATTTAATAAGTATTTAATGAGCCTATTTAATCAGTCTATTTAATAAGCCTATTTAATAGGCCTATTTAATAAGTCTAAGTTGCTGAAATAAGCCTATTTAATAAGCCTAAGTTGCTAAAATAAGCCTATTTAATGAGGCTGTTTAATAAGTCTATTTAATAAGCCTACTTAATAAGCCTATTTAATGAGCCTATTTAAAAAGCCTATTTAATAAGTCTATTTAATAAGTCTATTTAATACACCTATTTAATAAGTATTTAACGAGCCTATTTAATAAGCCTATTTATTGAGCCTATTTAATAAGCCTATTTAATAAGCCTATTTAATAAGCCTATTTAATTAAGCCTATTAATTAAGCCTATTTAATGAGCCTATTTAATAAGCCTATTTATTGAACCTATTTAATAAGTCTATTTAATAAGCCTGTTTAATAAGCCTATTTAATAAGTATTTAATGAGCCTATTTAATAAACCCAAGTTGCTGAATAAGCCTATTAAATCAGCCTAAGTTGCTGAAATAAGCCTATTTAATAAGCCTATTTAATAAGCCTAAGTTGCTGAATAAGCCTATTTAATAAGCCTAAGTTGCTGAAATAAGCCTATTTAATAAGTCTAAGTTGCTGAAATAAGGCTATTTAATAAGCCTAAGTTGCTGAAATAAGCCTATTTAATAAGCCTAAGTTGCTGAAATAAGGCTATTTAATAAGTCTAAGTTGCTGAAATAAGGCTATTTAATAAGTCTAAGTTGCTGAAATAAGCCTATTTAATAAGTCTAAGTTGCTGAAATAAGCCTATTTAATAAGTCTAAGTTGCTGAAATTAGGCTATTTAATAAATCTAAGTTGCTGAAATAAGCATATTTAATCAGCGTAAGTTGCTGAAATAAGCCTATTTAATAAGCCCAAGTTGCTGAAATAAGCCTATTTAATAAGGCTATTTAATAAGCCTAAGTTGCTGAAATAAGCGTATTTAAGGAGGCTATTTAATGAGTCTAAGTTGCTGAAATAAGCCGATTTAATAAGCCTAAGTTTCTGAATTAAGCCTATTTAAAAAGGTCTATTTAATAAGTCTAAGTTGCTGAAATAAACCTATTTAAAAATGCTATTTAATACGCCCAAGTTGCTGAAATAAACCTGATTAATAAGGCTATTTAATAAGCGTAAGTTGCTGAAATAAGCCTATTTAATCAGCGTAAGTTGCTGAAATAAGCCTATTTAATAAGCCCAAGTTGCTGAAATAAGCCTATTTAATAAGGTTATTTAATAAGCCTAAGTTGCTGAAAGAAGCCTATTTAATAAGCGTAAGTTGCTGAAATAAGGCTATTTAATAAGTCTAAGTTGCTGAAATAAGCCTATTTAATAAGCCTAAGTTGCTGAAATAAGCCTATTTAATAAGCCTAAGTTGCTGAAATAAGCCTATGTAATAGGCCTATCTAATAAGTCTAAGTTGCAGAAATAAGCATATTTCATAAGCCTATTTAATGAGCCTAAGTTGCTGAAATGTCTATTTAATAAGTCGATTTAATAAGTCAAAGTTGATAAAATAAGCCTATTTAATAAGGCTATTTAATAAGCCTAAGTTTCTGAAATAAGCATATTTAATGAGGCTATTTAATGAGCCTAAGTTGCTGAAATAAGCCGATTTAATAAGCCTAAGTTTCTGAACTAAGCCTATTTAAAAAGGTCTATTTAATAAGTCTAAGTTGCTGAAATAAACCTATTTAAAAATGCTATTTAATACGCCCAAGTTGGTGAAATAAACCTGATTAATAAGGCTATTTAATAAGCGTAAGTTGCTGAAATAAGCCTATTTAATACGCCTAAGTTGCTGAAATAAGCCTATTTAATAAGGATATTTAATAAGTCTAAGTTGCTGAAATAAACCTATTTAATAAGCCTAAGTTGCTAAAATATGCCTATTTAATGAGGCTATTTAATAAGTCCATTTAATAAGCCTATTTAATAAGCTTATTTAATACGCCTATTTAATAAGCCTATTCAATACACCTTTTTAATAAACCTATTTAATAAGTATTTAATGAGCCTATTTATTAAGTCTATTTAATAAGCCTTTTTAATAAGCCTATTTAATAAGTCTATTTAATAAGCCTATTTAATAGGCCTATTTAATAAGTCTAAGTTGCTTAAATAAGCCTATTTAATAAGCCTAAGTTGCTGAATAAACCAATTTAATAAGTCTAAGTTGCTGAAATAAGGCTATTTAATAAGCCTAAATTGCTGAAATGAGCCTATTTAATAAGCCTAAGTTGCTGAAATAAGGCTATTCAATAAGTATAAGTTGCTGAAATAAGCCTATTTAATTAACCTAAGTTGCTAAAATAAGCCTATTTAATGAGGCTATTTAATAAGTCTATTTAATAAACCTATTTAATAAGCCTATTTAATTATCCTATTTAATAAGCCTATGTAATGAGTCTATTTTATAAGCCTATTTAATACGCCTATTTAATAAGCCTATTTAATAAGTATTTAATGAGCCTATTTAATAAGCCTAAGTTGCTGAATAAGCCTATTTAATAAGCCTAAGTTGCTGAAATAAGCCTATTTAATAAGCCTATTTAATAAGCCTAAGTTGCTGAATAAGCCTATTTAATAAGCCTAAGTTGCTGAAATAAGCCTATTTAATGTCTAAGTTGCTGAAATAAGGCTATTTAATAAGCCCAAGTTGCTGAAATAAGCCTATTTAATAAGCCTAAGTTGCTGAAATAAGGCTATTTAATAAGTCTAAGTTGCTGAAATAAGCCTATTTAATAAGTCTAAGTTGCTGAAATAAGCCTATTTAATAAGTCTAAGTTGCTGAAATAAGGCTATTTAATAAGTCTAAGTTGCTGAAATAAGCCTATTTAATCAGCGTAAGTTGCTGAAATAAGCCTATTTAATAAGCCCAAGTTGCTGAAATAAGCCTATTTAATAAGGCTATTTAATAAGCCTAAGTTGCTGAAAGAAGCCTATTTAATAAGCGTAAGTTGCTGAAATAAGGCTATTTAATAAGTCTAAGTTGCTGAAATAAGCCTATTTAATAAGCCTAAGTTTCTGAAATAAGCCTATTTAATAAGCATAAGTTGCTGAAATAAGCCTATTTAATAGGCCTATTAAATAAGTCTAAGTTGCAGAAATAAGCATATTTCATAAGCCTATTTAATGAGCCTAAGTTGCTGAAATGTCTATTTAATAAGTAGATTTAATAAGTCAAAGTTGCTAAAATAAGCCTATTTAATAAGGCTATTTAATAAGCCTAAGTTGCTGAAATAAGCGTATTTAAGGAGGCTATTTAATGAGTCTAAGTTGCTGAAATAAGCCGATTTAATAAGCCTAAGTTTCTGAACTAAGCCTATTTAATAAGTCTAAGTTGCTGAAATAAGCCTATTTAATAAGTCTAAGTTGCTGAAATAAGCCTATTTAATCAGCGTAAGTTGCTGAAATAAGCCTATTTAATAAGCATAAGTTGCTGAAATAAGCCTATTTAATAGGCCTATTTAATAAGTCTAAGTTGCAGAAATAAGCATATTTCATAAGCCTATTTAATGAGCCTAAGTTGCTGAAATGTCTATTTAATAAGTAGATTTAATAAGTCAACGTTGCTAAAATAAGCCTATTTAATAAGGCTATTTAATAAGCCTAAGTTGCTGAAATAAGCGTATTTAAGGAGGCTATTTAATGAGTCTAAGTTTCTGAACTAAGCCTATTTAATAAGTCTAAGTTGCTGAAATAAGCCTATTTAATAAGCGTAAGTTGCTGAAATAAGCCTATTTAATCAGCGTAAGTTGCTGAAATAAGCCTATTTAATAAGCCCAAGTTGCTGAAATAAGCCTATTTAATAAGGTTATTTAATAAGCCTAAGTTGCTGAAAGAAGCCTATTTAATAAGCGTAAGTTGCTGAAATAAGGCTATTTAATAAGTCTAAGTTGCTGAAATAAGCCTATTTAATAAGCCTAAGTTGCTGAAATAAGCCTATTTAATAAGCCTAAGTTGCTGAAATAAGCCTATTTAATAGGCCTATCTAATAAGTCTAAGTTGCAGAAATAAGCATATTTCATAAGCCTATTTAATGAGCCTAAGTTGCTGAAATGTCTATTTAATAAGTCGATTTAATAAGTCAAAGTTGCTAAAATAAGCCTATTTAATAAGGCTATTTAATAAGCCTAAGTTTCTGAAATAAGCCTATTTAATGAGGCTATTTAATGAGCCTAAGTTGCTGAAATAAGCCGATTTAATAAGCCTAAGTTTCTGAACTAAGCCTATTTAAAAAGGTCTATTTAATAAGTCTAAGTTGCTGAAATAAACCTATTTAAAAATGCTATTTAATACGCCCAAGTTGCTGAAAAAAACCTGATTAATAAGGCTATTTAATAAGCGTAAGTTGCTGAAATAAGCCTAGTTGCTGAAATAAACCTATTTAATGAGCCTAAGTTGCTAAAATATGCCTATTTAATGAGGCTATTTAATAAGTCCATTTAATAAGCCTATTTAATAAGCCTATTTAATACGCCTATTTAATAAGCCTATTTAATACGCCTATTTAATAAACCTATTTAATAAGTATTTAATGAGCCTATTTATTAAGTCTATTTAATAAGCCTTTTTAATAAGCCTATTTAATAAGTCTATTTAATAAGCCTATATAATAGGCCTATTTAATAAGTCTAAGTTGCTGAAATAAGCCTATTTAATAAGCCTAAGTTGCTGAATAAACTAATTTAATAAGTCTAAGTTGCTGAAATAAGGCTATTTAATAAGCCTAAGTTGCTGAAATGAGCCTATTTAATAAGCCTAAGTTGCTGAAATAAGGCTATTCAATAAGTCTAAGTTGCTGAAATAAGCCTATTTAATAAGCCTAAGTTGCTAAAATAAGCCTATTTAATGAGGCTATTTAATAAGTCTATTTAATAAGCCTATTTAATAAGCCTATTTAATAAGCCTATTTAATAAGCCTATTTAATAAGTCTATTTAATAAGTCTATTTAATAAGCCTATTTAAAGAGTATTCAATGAGCCTATTTATTAAGCCTATTTATTGAGCCTATTTAATAAGCCTATTTATTAAGCCTATTTATTAAGCCTATTTATTGAGCCTATTTAATAAGCCTATTTATTAAGCCTATTTATTAAGCCTATTTATTGAGCCTATTTAATAAGCCTATTTATTAAGCCTATTTAATACGCCTATTTAATAAGTCTATTTAATAAGCCTATTTAATAAGCCTATTTAATAAGCCTATTTAATAAGCCTATTTATTGAGCCTATTTAATAAGTCTATTTAATAAGCTTATTTAATAAGCCTATTTAATAAGTATTTAATGAGCCTATTTAATCAGTCTATTTAATAAGCCTATTTAATAGGCCTATTTAATAAGTCTAAGTTGCTGAAATAAGCCTATTTAATAAGCCTAAGTTGCTAAAATAAGCCTATTTAATGAGGCTGTTTAATAAGTCTATTTAATAAGCCTACTTAATAAGCCTATTTAATGAGCCTATTTAAAAAGCCTATTTAATAAGTCTATTTAATAAGTCTATTTAATACACCTATTTAATAAGTATTTAACGAGCCTATTTAATAAGCCTATTTATTGAGCCTATTTAATAAGCCTATTTAATAAGCCTATTTAATAAGCCTATTTAATTAAGCCTATTAATTAAGCCTATTTAATGAGCCTATTTAATAAGCCTATTTATTGAACCTATTTAATAAGTCTATTTAATAAGCCTGTTTAATAAGCCTATTTAATAAGTATTTAATAAGCCTATTTAATAAGCCTAAGTTGCTGAAATAAGCCTATTTAATAAGTCTAAGTTGCTGAAATAAGGCTATTTAATAAGCCTAAGTTGCTGAAATAAGCCTATTTAATAAGTCTAAGTTGCTGAAATAAGGCTATTTAATAAGTCTAAGTTGCTGAAATAAGCCTATTTAATAAGTCTAAGTTGCTGAAATAAGCCTATTTAATAAGTCTAAGTTGCTGAAATTAGGCTATTTAATAAATCTAAGTTGCTGAAATAAGCATATTTAATCAGCGTAAGTTGCTGAAATAAGCCTATTTAATAAGCCCAAGTTGCTGAAATAAGCCTATTTAATAAGGCTATTTAATAAGCCTAAGTTGCTGAAATAAGCGTATTTAAGGAGGCTATTTAATGAGTCTAAGTTGCTGAAATAAGCCGATTTAATAAGCCTAAGTTTCTGAACTAAGCCTATTTAAAAAGGTCTATTTAATAAGTCTAAGTTGCTGAAATAAACCTATTTAAAAATGCTATTTAATACGCCCAAGTTGCTGAAATAAACCTGATTAATAAGGCTATTTAATAAGCGTAAGTTGCTGAAATAAGCCTATTTAATCAGCGTAAGTTGCTGAAATAAGCCTATTTAATAAGCCCAAGTTGCTGAAATAAGCCTATTTAATAAGGTTATTTAATAAGCCTAAGTTGCTGAAAGAAGCCTATTTAATAAGCGTAAGTTGCTGAAATAAGGCTATTTAATAAGTCTAAGTTGCTGAAATAAGCCTATTTAATAAGCCTAAGTTGCTGAAATAAGCCTATTTAATAAGCCTAAGTTGCTGAAATAAGCCTATTTAATAGGCCTATCTAATAAGTCTAAGTTGCAGAAATAAGCATATTTCATAAGCCTATTTAATGAGCCTAAGTTGCTGAAATGTCTATTTAATAAGTCGATTTAATAAGTCAAAGTTGCTAAAATAAGCCTATTTAATAAGGCTATTTAATAAGCCTAAGTTTCTGAAATAAGCCTATTTAATGAGGCTATTTAATGAGCCTAAGTTGCTGAAATAAGCCGATTTAATAAGCCTAAGTTTCTGAACTAAGCCTATTTAAAAAGGTCTATTTAATAAGTCTAAGTTGCTGAAATAAACCTATTTAAAAATGCTATTTAATACGCCCAAGTTGGTGAAATAAACCTGATTAATAAGGCTATTTAATAAGCGTAAGTTGCTGAAATAAGCCTATTTAATAAGCCTAAGTTGCTGAAATAAGCCTATTTAATAAGGCTATTTAATAAGTCTAAGTTGCTGAAATAAACCTATTTAATAAGCCTAAGTTGCTAAAATATGCCTATTTAATGAGGCTATTTAATAAGTCCATTTAATAAGCCTATTTAATAAGCCTATTTAATACGCCTATTTAATAAGCCTATTCAATACGCCTTTTTAATAAACCTATTTAATAAGTATTTAATGAGCCTATTTATTAAGTCTATTTAATAAGCCTTTTTAATAAGCCTATTTAATAAGTCTATTTAATAAGCCTATATAATAGGCCTATTTAATAAGTCTAAGTTGCTGAAATAAGCCTATTTAATAAGCCTAAGTTGCTGAATAAACTAATTTAATAAGTCTAAGTTGCTGAAATAAGGCTATTTAATAAGCCTAAGTTGCTGAAATGAGCCTATTTAATAAGCCTAAGTTGCTGAAATAAGGCTATTCAATAAGTCTAAGTTGCTGAAATAAGCCTATTTAATAAGCCTAAGTTGCTAAAATAAGCCTATTTAATGAGGCTATTTAATAAGTCTATTTAATAAGCCTATTTAATAAGCCTATTTAATAAGCCTATTTAATAAGCCTATTTAATAAGTCTATTTAATACGTCTATTTAATAAGCCTATTTAAAGAGTATTCAATGAGCCTATTTATTAAGCCTATTTATTGAGCCTATTTAATAAGCCTATTTATTAAGCCTATTTATTAAGCCTATTTATTGAGCCTATTTAATAAGCCTATTTATTAAGCCTATTTAATACGCCTATTTAATAAGTCTATTTAATAAGCCTATTTAATACGCCTATTTAATAAGCCAATTTAATAAGCCTATTTATTGAGCCTATTTAATAAGTCTATTTAATAAGCCTATTTAATAAGCCTATTTAATAAGTATTTAATGAGCCTATTTAATCAGTCTATTTAATAAGCCTATTTAATAGGCCTATTTAATAAGTCTAAGTTGCTGAAATAAGCCTATTTAATAAGCCCAAGTTGCTAAAATAAGCCTATTTAATGAGGCTGTTTAATAAGTCTATTTAATAAGCCTACTTAATAAGCCTATTTAATGAGCCTATTTAAAAAGCCTATTTAATAAGTCTATTTAATAAGTCTATTTAATACACCTATTTAATAAGTATTTAACGAGCCTATTTAATAAGCCTATTTATTGAGCCTATTTAATAAGCCTATTTAATAAGCCTATTTAATTAAGCCTATTAATTAAGCCTATTTAATGAGCCTATTTAATAAGCCTATTTATTGAACCTATTTAATAAGTCTATTTAATAAGCCTGTTTAATAAGCCTATTTAATAAGTATTTAATGAGCCTATTTAATAAACCCAAGTTGCTGAATAAGCCTATTAAATCAGCCTAAGTTGCTGAAATAAGCCTATTTAATAAGCCTAAGTTGCTGAATAAGCCTATTTAATAAGCCTAAGTTGCTGAAATAAGCCTATTTAATAAGTCTAAGTTGCTGAAATAAGGCTATTTAATAAGCCTAAGTTGCTGAAATAAGCCTATTTAATAAGCCTAAGTTGCTGAAATAAGGCTATTTAATAAGTCTAAGTTGCTGAAATAAGGCTATTTAATAAATCTAAGTTGCTGAAATAAGCCTATTTAATAAGTCTAAGTTGCTGAAATAAGGCTATTTAATAAATCTAAGTTGCTGAAATAAGCCTATTTAATCAGCGTAAGTTGCTGAAATAAGCCTATTTAATAAGCCCAAGTTGCTGAAATAAGCCTATTTAATAAGGCTATTTAATAAGCCTAAGTTGCTGAAAGAAGCCTATTTAATAAGCGTAAGTTGCTGAAATAAGGCTATTTAATAAGTCTAAGTTGCTGAAATAAGCCTATTTAATAAGCCTAAGTTGCTGAAATAAGCATATTTAATAAGCCTAAGTTGCTGAAATAAGCCTATTTAATAGGCCTATCTAATAAGTCTAAGTTGCAGAAATAAGCATATTTCATAAGCCTATTTAATGAGCCTAAGTTGCTGAAATGTCTATTTAATAAGTCGATTTAATAAGTCAAAGTTGCTAAAATAAGCCTATTTAATAAGGCTATTCAATAAACCTAAGTTGCTGAAATAAGCCTATTTAATGAGGCTATTTAATGAGCCTAAGTTGATGAAATAAGCCGATTTAATAAGCCTAAGTTTCTGAACTAAGCCTATTTAAAAAGGTCTATTTAATAAGTCTAAGTTGCTGAAATAAACCTATTTAAAAATGCTATTCAATACGCCCAAGTTGCAGAAATAAACCTGATTAATAAGGCTATTTAATAAGCGTAAGTTGCTGAAATAAGCCTATTTAATAAGCCTAAGTTGCTGAAATAAGCCTATTTAATAAGGCTATTTAATAAGTCTAAGTTGCTGAAATAAACCTATTTAATAAGCCTAAGTTGCTAAAATAAGCCTATATAATGAGGCTATTTAATAAGTCCATTTAATAAGCCTATTAAATAAGCCTATTTAATACGCCTATTTAATAAGCCTATTTAATACGCCTATTTAATAAACCTATTTAATAAGTATTTAATGAGCCTATTTATTAAGTCTATTTAATAAGCCTTTTTAATAAGCCTATTTAATAAGTCTATTTAATAAGCCTATTTAATAGGCCTATTTAATAAGTCTAAGTTGCTTAAATAAGCCTATTTAATAAGCCTAAGTTGCTGAATGAACCAATTTAATAAGTCTAAGTTGCTGAAATAAGGCTATTTAATACGCCTAAGTTGCTGAAATGAGCCTATTTAATAAGCCTAAGTTGCTGAAATAAGGCAATTCAATAAGTCTAAGTTGCTGAAATAAGCCTATTTAATAAACCTAAGTTGCTAAAATAAGCCTATTTAATGAGGCTATTTAATAAGTCTATTTAATAAACCTATTTAATAAGCCTATTTAATAAGCATATTTAATAAGTTTATTTAGTAAGTCTATTTAATAAGTCTATTTAATAAGCCTATTTAATAAGTATTTAATGAGCCTATTTAATAAGCCAATTTATTGAGCCTATTTAATAAGCCAATTTATTGAGCCTATTTAATTATCCTATTTAATAAGCCTATGTAATGAGTCTATTTTATAAGCCTATTTAATACGCCTATTTAATAAGCCTATTTAATAAGTATTTAATGAGCCTATTTAATAAGCCTAAGTTGCTGAATAAGCCTATTTAATAAGCCTAAGTTGCTGAAAGAAGCCTATTTAATAAGCCTATTTAATAAGCCTAAGTTGCTGAATAAGCCTATTTAATAAGCCTAAGTTGCTGAAATAAGCCTATTTAATAAGTCTAAGTTGCTGAAATAAGGCTATTTAATAAGCCTAAGTTGCTGAAATAAGGATATTTAATAAGTGTAAGTTGCTGAAATAAGCCTATTTAATAAGTCTAAGTTGCTGAAATAAGCCTATTTAATAAGTCTAAGTTGCTGAAATAAGGCTATTTAATAAGTCTAAGTTGCTGAAATAAGCCTATTTAATCAGCGTAAGTTGCTGAAATAAGCCTAATTAATAAGCCCAAGTTGCTGAAATAAGCCTATTTAATAAGGCTATTTAATAAGCCTAAGTTGCTGAAAGAAGCCTATTTAATAAGCGTAAGTTGCTGAAATAAGGCTATTTAATAAGTCTAAGTTGCTGAAATAAGCCTATTTAATAAGCCTAAGTTGCTGAAATAAGCCTATTTAATAAGCCTAAGTTGCTGAAAAAAGCCTATTTAATAGGCCTATGTAATAAGTCTAAGTTGCAGAAATAAGCATATTTCATAAGCCTATTTAATGAGCCTAAGTTGCTGAAATGTCTATTTAATAAGTCGATTTAATAAGTCAAAGTTGCTAAAATAAGCCTATTTAATAAGGCTATTTAATAAGCCTAAGTTGCTGAAATAAGCCTATCTAAGGAGGCTATTTAATGAGCCTAAGTTGCTGAAATAAGCCGATTTAATAATCCTAAGTTTCTGAACTAAGCCTATTTAAAAAGGTCTATTTAATAAGTCTAAGTTGCTGAAATAAACCTATTTAAAAATGCTATTTAATACGCCCAAGTTGCTGAAATAAACCTGATTAATAAGGCTATTTAATAAGCGTAAGTTGCTGAAATAAGCCTATTTAATAAGCCTAAGTTGCTGAAATAAGCCTATTTAATAAGGCTATTTAATAAGTCTAAGTTGCTGAAATAAACCTATTTAATAAGCCTAAGTTGCTAAAATAAGCCTATTTAATGAGGCTATTTAATAAGTCCATTTAATAAGCCTATTTAATACGCCTATTTAATACGCCTATTTAATAAGCCTATTTAATATGCCTATTTAATAAACCTATTTAATAAGCATTTAATGAGCCTATTTATTAAGTCTTTTTAATAAGCCTTTTTAATAAGCCTATTTAATAAGTCTATTTAATAAGCCTATATAATAGGCCTATTTAATAAGTCTAAGTTGCTGAAATAAGCCTATTTAATAAGCCTAAGTTGCTGAATAAACCAATTTAATAAGTCTAAGTTGCTGAAATAAGGCTATTTAATAAGCCTAAGTTGCTGAAATGAGCCTATTTAATAAGCCTAAGTTGCTGAAATAAGGCTATTCAATAAGTCTAAGTTGCTGAAATAAGCCTATTTAATAAGCCTAAGTTGCTAAAATAAGCCTATTTAATGAGGCTATTTAATAAGTCTATTTAATAAGCCTATTTAATAAGCCTATTTAATAAGCCTATTTAATAAGCCTATTTAATAAGTCTATTTAATAAGTCTATTTAATAAGCCTATTTAAAGAGTATTCAATGAGCCTATTTATTAAGCCTATTTAATAAGCCTATTTATTAAGCCTATTTATTAAGCCTATTTATTGAGCCTATTTAATAAGCCTATTTATTAAGCCTATTTAATACGCCTATTTAATAAGCCTATTTAATAAGCCTATTTAATAAGCCTATTTAATAAGCCTATTTAATAAGCCTATTTATTGAGCCTATTTAATAAGTCTATTTAATAAGCCTATTTAATAAGCCTATTTAATAAGTATTTAATGAGGCTATTTAATCAGTCTATTTAATAAGCCTATTTAATAGGCCTATTTAATGAGTCTAAGTTGCTGAAATAAGCCTATTTAATAAGCCTAAGTTGCTGAAAAGCCTATTTCATAGGCCTAAGTTGCTGAAATAAGCCTTTTTAATAAGTCTAAGTTGCTGAAATAAGCCTATTTAATAAGCCTAAGTTGATAAAATAAGCCTATTTAATGAGGCTGTTTAATAAGTCTATTTAATAAGCCTACTTAATAAGCCTATTTAATGAGCCTATTTAAAAAGCCTATTTAATAAGTCTATTTAATAAGTCTATTTAATACGCCTATTTAATAAGTATTTACCGAGCCTATTTAATAAGCCTATTTATTGAGCCTATTTAATAAGCCTATTTAATAAGCCTATTTAATAAGCCTATTAATTAAGCCTATTTAATGAGCCTATTTAATAAGCCTATTTATTGAACCTATTTAATAAGTCTATTTAATAAGCCTGTTTAATAAGCCTATTTAATAAGTATTTAATGAGCCTATTTAATAAGCCCAAGTTGCTGAATAAGCCTATTTAATAAGCCTAAGTTGCTGAAATAAGCCTATTTAATAAGCCTATTTAATAAGCCTAAGTTGCTGAATAAGCCTATTTAATAAGCCTAAGTTGCTGAAATAAGCCTATTTAATAAGTCTAAGTTGCTGAAATAAGGCTATTTAATAAGCCTAAGTTGCTGAAATAAGCCTATTTAATAAGCCTAAGTTGCTGAAATAAGGCTATTTAATAAGTCTAAGTTGCTGAAATAAGCCTATTTAATAAGTCTAAGTTGCTGAAATAAGGCTATTTAATAAATATAAGTTGCTGAAATAAGCCTATTTAATCAGCGTAAGTTGCTTAAATAAGCCTATTTAATAAGCCCAAGTTGCTGAAATAAGCCTATTTAATAAGGCTATTTAATAAGCCTAAGTTGCTGAAAGAAGCCTATTAAATAAGCGTAAGTTGCTGAAATAAGGCTATTTAATAAGTCTAAGTTGCTGAAATAAGCCTATTTAATAAGCCTAAGTTGCTGAAATAAGCCTATTTAATAAGCCTAAGTTGCTGAAATAAGGCTATTTAATAAATATAAGTTGCTGAAATAAGCCTATTTAATCAGCGTAAGTTGCTTAAATAAGCCTATTTAATAAGCCCAAGTTGCTGAAATAAGCCTATTTAATAAGGCTATTTAATAAGCCTAAGTTGCTGAAAGAAGCCTATTAAATAAGCGTAAGTTGCTGAAATAAGGCTATTTAATAAGTCTAAGTTGCTGAAATAAGCTATTTAATAAGCCTAAGTTGCTAAAATAAGCCTATTTAATAAGGCTATTTAATAAACCTAAGTTGATGAAATAAGCCTATTTAATGAGGCTATTTAATGAGCCTAAGTTGCTGAAATAAGCCGATTTAATAAGCCTAAGTTTCTGAACTAAGCCTATTTAAAAGGTCTATTTAATAAGTCTAAGTTGCTGAAATAAACCTATTTAAAAATGCTATTTAATACGCCCAAGTTGCTGAAATAAACCTGATTAATAAGGCTATTTAATAAGCGTAAGTTGCTGAAATAAGCCTATTTAATAAGCCTAAGTTGCTGAAATAAGCCTATTTAATAAGGCTATTTAATAAGTCTAAGTTGCTGAAATAAACCTATTTAATAAGCCTAAGTTGCTAAAATAAGCCTATTTAATGAGGCTATTTAATAAGTCCATTTAATAAGCCTATTTAATAAGCCTATTTAATACGCCTATTTAATAAGCGTATTTAATACGCCTATTTAATAAACCTATTTAATAAGTATTTAATGAGCCTATTTATTAAGTCTATTTAATAAGCCTTTTTAATAAGCCTATTTAATAAGTCTATTTAATAAGCCTATTTAATAGGCCTATTTAATAAGTCTAAGTTGCTTAAATAAGCCTATTTAATAAGCCTAAGTTGCTGAATAAACCAATTTAATAAGTCTAAGTTGCTGAAATAAGGCTATTTAATAAGCCTAAATTGCTGAAATGAGCCTATTTAATAAGCCTAAGTTGCTGAAATAAGGCTATTCAATAAGTATAAGTTGCTGAAATAAGCCTATTTAATTAACCTAAGTTGCTAAAATAAGCCTATTTAATGAGGCTATTTAATAAGTCTATTTAATAAACCTATTTAATAAGCCTATTTAATTATCCTATTTAATAAGCCTATGTAATGAGTCTATTTTATAAGCCTATTTAATACGCCTATTTAATAAGCCTATTTAATAAGTATTTAATGAGCCTATTTAATAAGCCTAAGTTGCTGAATAAGCCTATTTAATAAGCCTAAGTTGCTGAAATAAGCCTATTTAATAAGCCTATTTAATAAGCCTAAGTTGCTGAATAAGCCTATTTAATAAGCCTAAGTTGCTGAAATAAGCCTATTTTATAAGTCTAAGTTGCTGAAATAAGGCTATTTAATAAGCCTAAGTTGCTGAAATAAGCCTATTTAATAAGGTTATTTAATAAGCCTAAGTTGCTGAAAGAAGCCTATTTAATAAGCGTAAGTTGCTGAAATAAGGCTATTTAATAAGTCTAAGTTGCTGAAATAAGCCTATTTAATAAGCCTAAGTTGCTGAAATAAGCCTATTTAATAAGCCTAAGTTGCTGAAATAAGCCTATTTAATAGGCCTATCTAATAAGTCTAAGTTGCAGAAATAAGCATATTTCATAAGCCTATTTAATGAGCCTAAGTTGCTGAAATGTCTATTTAATAAGTCGATTTAATAAGTCAAAGTTGCTAAAATAAGCCTATTTAATAAGGCTATTTAATAAGCCTAAGTTTCTGAAATAAGCCTATTTAATAAGTCTAAGTTGCTGAAATAAGGCTATTTAATAAGTCTAAGTTGCTGAAATAAGCCTATTTAATCAGCGCAAGTTGCTGAAATAAGCCTATTTAATAAGCCCAAGTTGCTGAAATAAGCCTATTTAATAAGGCTATTTAATAAGCCTAAGTTGCTGAAAGAAGCCTATTTAATAAGCGTAAGTTGCTGAAATAAGGCTATTTAATAAGTCTAAGTTGCTGAAATAAGCCTATTTAATAAGCCTAAGTTTCTGAAATAAGCCTATTTAATGAGCATAAGTTGCTGAAATAAGCCTATTTAATAGGCCTATTTAATAAGTCTAAGTTGCAGAAATAAGCATATTTCATAAGCCTATTTAATAAGCCTATTTAATAAGTCTATTTAATAAGTCTATTTAATAAGCCTATTTAAAGAGTATTCAATGAGCCTATTTATTAAGCCTATTTAATAAGCCTATTTATTAAGCCTATTTATTGAGCCTATTTAATAAGCCTATTTATTAAGCCTATTTAATACGCCTATTTAATAAGCCTATTTAATAAGCCTATTTAATAAGCCTATTTAATAAGCCTATTTATTGAGCCTATTTAATAAGTCTATTTAATAAGCCTATTTAATAAGCCTATTTAATAAGTATTTAATGAGGCTATTTAATCAGTCTATTTAATAAGCCTTTTTAATAGGCGTATTTAATGAGTCTAAGTTGCTGAAATAAGCCTATTTAATACGCCTAAGTTGCTGAAAAGCCTATTTCATAGGCCTAAGTTGCTGAAACAAGCCTTTTTAATAAGTCTAAGTTGCTGAAATAAGCCTATTTAATAAGCCTAAGTTGATAAAATAAGCCTATTTAATGAGGCTGTTTAATAAGTCTATTTAATAAGCCTACTTAATAAGCCTATTTAATGAGCCTATTTAAAAAGCCTATTTAATAAGTCTATTTAATAAGTCTATTTAATACGCCTATTTAATAAGTATTTAACGAGCCTATTTAATAAGCCTATTTATTGAGCCTATTTAATAAGCCTATTTAATAAGCCTATTTAATAAGCCTATTAATTAAGCCTATTTAATGAGCCTATTTAATAAGCCTATTTATTGAACCTATTTAATAAGTCTATTTAATAAGCCTGTTTAATAAGCCTATTTAATAAGTATTTAATGAGCCTATTTAATAAGCCCAAGTTGCTGAATAAGCCTATTTAATAAGCCTAAGTTGCTGAAATAAGCCTATTTAATAAGCCTATTTAATAAGCCTAAGTTGCTGAATAAGCCTATTTAATAAGCCTAAGTTGCTGAAATAAGCCTATTTAATAAGTCTAAGTTGCTGAAATAAGGCTATTTAATAAGCCTAAGTTGCTGAAATAAGCCTATTTAATAAGCCTAAGTTGCTGAAATAAGGCTATTTAATAAGTCTAAGTTGCTGAAATAAGCCTATTTAATAAGTCTAAGTTGCTGAAATAAGGCTATTTAATAAATATAAGTTGCTGAAATAAGCCTATTTAATCAGCGTAAGTTGCTTAAATAAGCCTATTTAATAAGCCCAAGTTGCTGAAATAAGCCTATTTAATAAGCCTATTTAATAAGCCCAAGTTGCTGAAATAAGCCTATTTAATAAGCCTATTTAATACGCCTATTTAATAAGCGTATTTAATACGCCTATTTAATAAACCTATTTAATAAGTATTTAATGAGCCTATTTATTAAGTCTATTTAATAAGCCTTTTTAATAAGCCTATTTAATAAGTCTATTTAATAAGCCTATTTAATAGGCCTATTTAATAAGTCTAAGTTGCTTAAATAAGCCTATTTAATAAGCCTAAGTTGCTGAATAAACCAATTTAATAAGTCTAAGTTGCTGAAATAAGGCTATTTAATAAGCCTAAATTGCTGAAATGAGCCTATTTAATAAGCCTAAGTTGCTGAAATAAGGCTATTCAATAAGTATAAGTTGCTGAAATAAGCCTATTTAATTAACCTAAGTTGCTAAAATAAGCCTATTTAATGAGGCTATTTAATAAGTCTATTTAATAAACCTATTTAATAAGCCTATTTAATTATCCTATTTAATAAGCCTATGTAATGAGTCTATTTTATAAGCCTATTTAATACGCCTATTTAATAAGCCTATTTAATAAGTATTTAATGAGCCTATTTAATAAGCCTAAGTTGCTGAATAAGCCTATTTAATAAGCCTAAGTTGCTGAAATAAGCCTATTTAATAAGCCTATTTAATAAGCCTAAGTTGCTGAATAAGCCTATTTAATAAGCCTAAGTTGCTGAAATAAGCCTATTTAATAAGTCTAAGTTGCTGAAATAAGGCTATTTAATAAGCCCAAGTTGCTGAAATAAGCCTATTTAATAAGCCTAAGTTGCTGAAATAAGGCTATTTAATAAGTCTAAGTTGCTGAAATAAGCCTATTTAATAAGTCTAAGTTGCTGAAATAAGCCTATTTAATCAGCGTAAGTTGCTGAAATAAGCCTATTTAATAAGCCCAAGTTGCTGAAATAAGCCTATTTAATAAGGCTATTTAATAAGCCTAAGTTGCTGAAAGAAGCCTATTTAATAAGCGTAAGTTGCTGAAATAAGGCTATTTAATAAGTCTAAGTTGCTGAAATAAGCCTATTTAATCAGCGTAAGTTGCTGAAATAAGCCTATTTAATAAGCATAAGTTGCTGAAATAAGCCTATTTAATAGGCCTATTTAATAAGTCTAAGTTGCAGAAATAAGCATATTTCATAAGCCTATTTAATGAGCCTAAGTTGCTGAAATGTCTATTTAATAAGTAGATTTAATAAGTCAACGTTGCTAAAATAAGCCTATTTAATAAGGCTATTTAATAAGCCTAAGTTGCTGAAATAAGCGTATTTAAGGAGGCTATTTAATGAGTCTAAGTTGCTGAAATAAGCCGATTTAATAAGCCTAAGTTTCTGAACTAAGCCTATTTAATAAGTCTAAGTTGCTGAAATAAGCCTATTTAATAAGCGTAAGTTGCTGAAATAAGCCTATTTAATCAGCGTAAGTTGCTGAAATAAGCCTATTTAATAAGCCCAAGTTGCTGAAATAAGCCTATTTAATAAGGTTATTTAATAAGCCTAAGTTGCTGAAAGAAGCCTATTTAATAAGCGTAAGTTGCTGAAATAAGGCTATTTAATAAGTCTAAGTTGCTGAAATAAGCCTATTTAATAAGCCTAAGTTGCTGAAATAAGCCTATTTAATAAGCCTAAGTTGCTGAAATAAGCCTATTTAATAGGCCTATCTAATAAGTCTAAGTTGCAGAAATAAGCATATTTCATAAGCCTATTTAATGAGCCTAAGTTGCTGAAATGTCTATTTAATAAGTCGATTTAATAAGTCAAAGTTGCTAAAATAAGCCTATTTAATAAGGCTATTTAATAAGCCTAAGTTTCTGAAATAAGCCTATTTAATGAGGCTATTTAATGAGCCTAAGTTGCTGAAATAAGCCGATTTAATAAGCCTAAGTTTCTGAACTAAGCCTATTTAAAAAGGTCTATTTAATAAGTCTAAGTTGCTGAAATAAACCTATTTAAAAATGCTATTTAATACGCCCAAGTTGCTGAAAAAAACCTGATTAATAAGGCTATTTAATAAGCGTAAGTTGCTGAAATAAGCCTAGTTGCTGAAATAAACCTATTTAATAAGCCTAAGTTGCTAAAATATGCCTATTTAATGAGGCTATTTAATAAGTCCATTTAATAAGCCTATTTAATAAGCCTATTTAATACGCCTATTTAATAAGCCTATTTAATACGCCTATTTAATAAACCTATTTAATAAGTATTTAATGAGCCTATTTATTAAGTCTATTTAATAAGCCTTTTTAATAAGCC